>NW_022900931.1:61566820-61586764 GCF_012274545.1 Fukomys damarensis
AAAAAAAAAAAAAAAAAAAAAAAAAGAGGCTTTACACTGAAGCTGTCTGAACAAGATGTCCAAAAAAAAAGAGACAGGTTGTAATTCTAAATGGTGCACCTTGGTCCTAAGTTGTGAAATAGATAGGTCATTAAATAAGGAATATCTGTATTAACATTTTCATGCATTTCTGTTAGCAGTTTTTAATGTGTACTTGTGTATATGTTATGAGACTGTTACACTATGCATAGTAAGCTTTTACTTCTTTACCATGGAAATTTGCAAACGTACTCACTTTATAATACTTCATAATGAGCTCTTACGTAATAACTGTCCTGTTAACCTTACTAATATTATTGCTTTACCCCACCACATATATTTTTCCCATTGAGTATTTTAAAGCAAGTGCGGGTGTTGAGTCAGTAGGACTTAAAAACTGTCATAAGCCAGGTGTATTAGCACATACCTGTAATCCCAGCATTTTGAAGGCTGAAGCAGGAGGATCTCAACCAAGTTTGAGCCCCATCTGGATAATTTAGTGAATTAATGAGACTCTATCTCAAAATAAAAATAAAGGTACTTCAGTGTGAAGGAGTACTACAAAAAAAATCATAAATTGTATATATAAAGACTAAGGGAAGAAAGATTGTATTCATTTGCCAGGGCTGCCATAACAAAATACCACAGACTGGGTGGCTTGAGACAACAGAAATTTATTTTCTTTTAGTTCTGGAAGCTGGAAGTTCAAGGTCAAGGTGTTAGGAGCTTTGGTTTTGTCTGAGGGCTCTCTCTTTTCTGTGCAAGAGCTCCTGTGCTGTCCCTGTTATAATGAATCCACTTGCCAAAAAATAGGCTTTTGAAATATGAGAAAAGGAAAAACATGGAAACGAAGTCTTTGTAAATAGGAAGCGGGGGTGAAGGGAGGGAAAAATAAGAACCAAGACACATCATGTAAAGACCCAAGATCCTAATGATGAATGTAACTGTATTGGATACCTAAACTGTACCAATAAAGTTAATGGAAGAAAATTAGGCTTTTGAAAGAAAAGTTTATTCCAGTGAATAGGGACTAAAAGCAGGAGATTCTAGCTGCTAGCGGGGGGAAATGTCATCTGTGGGTGAATGGGCTAACACCAAGAGAGAGATATTAGCAACTGGGAAAGGAATTAGGCTTCTATAGGCATTGAAGGGGCTAAGGCATCTGGGGTGAAATGCTTGTGACTTGGAGTGTGCAGTCGCTCGAGGGAGGTTGTATACTTTGTTTTGAGTTGATTTGTCCTGTTTACCGAGAAGCTTCTATTTGCTTTTTTCTGTTGGTTTAGGCCGGGCCTGACAGTCCGTTTGTATGTTACTACTTAACCTCTGGAGGGCACTGTCTCCAAATAGAGTTACATTCTGAGAAACGGAGGGCTGGAACTTGAACACACAAATTTGGGAGGGAACACAATTTGGCCCGTCACAGATGTTAAGAGCTAATAGCGACTCTTAAGGTTTTCACTCTTGGCAACTAGAATACACTATATTTATGTGACAAAGCCAGAAAGAGATAGGGTTGGGAAAAAGAAGATGATTAATCTTTTGTTCCTTTAGAGTTGTGCTAGCCACTGACATATAACTTTAGTCCCCCCGCCTCTTCTTTCCTTTCCTCTCTCTTCTTCATTTGTTTTCTGTGTTTCATGGACTTCATCACATGCTCAGAGTGCCCCCAACGGGTTGACAAAGAGGAGTTATTCAATGAGTAATCTGATTCATGTAGCTGTCCGACAAGTAGCTGAAAATAAGGATCTACAGCTTGGGCTTAGAGAACAGAATTGAAAGACCACGTCCCTCTGTCTTTATTTTGGGTGGCTACAGAATCTATCAGTTTTTTCAGAGGACTCAAAAGTTGATGTCCAATTGATGATAGTATTGTCATGATATAAACAAATTCCCTTAGGGACAACTGAACGTTAACGTTTGCTATTTTATTTATTACATGGAGACGGGAGTGTTAAGATGAGCTCACATCTGTTGGGTGTCCCTATGACTTGGAGAATTTCAGCGTTCGCAGCTAACCCATGTACTTCTCATGACGGTCTTATTCATGTTCTCATTTTAAAGAGGAATAATAGGCGTAGACAACCTAATTGAATAAATGACTTGGTAATACATTCCGAAAGAAGCAGAGCCTGGATCAAACCTCAGCACCTAAGTTGGAAACCTACCTCGAGAACAGTACCTGGATGGCCTCAGGGAAGTTACTTAACCTCTCGGTGCCTCAGTTTCCTTACCTATCAAGTAGGAGTAACCTCAATACATCCCTCCTAAGTTTTCTGTGATTAAAAAGATATGATATATAAAATGCTTAGAATAGTCCTGGGAATATGGTAAGTCCTTTGTGGAAACTGCTTGCAGGAAGATGGAAGTAACTTGGTTGTAAGTCTGACCCTGTGGTTCAGCAGACTTAGGGAGTAACAGATGTCAAATAGCCAGCATAGAATAGAAAAACAGAGTTAACACATAGGAAACTTTGGGGAGGAGGCATATCGAGAGTGCACGGGGATCTCATGGTTAGGCCTTGGGGCCCTGAGACGAAAAGATGTTCAGGCAGCACTTGCATTCTCAGACTCAGATGCGTACCAGAATTTGAGAACCATTGCCTAGTGGTAAAGGGTGTGGGCCCAAGTGTCACACTGCCCAGCTCCGCTCCCTGGTGCACTGTCCTTTCTGGACAATGAAGTGGTGACCTGGCTGTGAAGAGGGGTATAACATTCGATGTCAGCATCTCTCCTCCATGGATTCTGATTTAATTGGATGTGGATAAGGCTTGAGAATTTTATTTTATTTTATTTTATTTTGGTATTGGGGATCAAATTTGGGTCCTTGTGCTTTCAAGGCAGGTGGCAGAACCACTGAGCTAAATCCCCAGCCCCAGGCTTGAGAATTTTTAAGTTCCACTGTGAGTCTAATGTGTGCCCAGATTTGACTCCCAATCATCCTAATAGATAAGGCATAGAGTGAAAATCTTGACTTTCTGGTAAATCACAAAAAAGTGACTTTTCTGTGCTTCAATTTCCTGAACTGTAAAATGGGCAGACTTGTTGTTCTCAATGCTTAGGGTTGTTATGAAGATTGCCCAGTAGGTACTATGCCAAGACCTAACTATTGAAGAGAGTTTTTCATGAATGCTTTGGATTTCCCTGTGAATAACATCAGGAGCTTAGGGTTGATCTCGGTCCTCTCTTAGGGTTGGTAGAAAAGTTAGAGGTGGAATCCCAAAGTCATTACCCTGTCTGAAAAACTCTGGAGAGCTATCACTGACTGACGCTTCTCAAATTGTGATCCCAGAGACCAACCACAGCAGCATTCGCTGGGATGTTAGAAGTGTGGATTCTTAGCTGGGTGTGGTGGTGCCACCTGTGGGGTTTTTCACCTGCTTCTGCCCAACTGTCAGATGTAGATTCATTCAGTCAGCTCTGAGCAATTACTTTGTTGTCTTAGATTTTGGGGAAATAAATCCGAGTAAGTGTTAATCACGAGACAGATGGTTGGCTTACTAGTTATCCCTTTTCCCTCATAGGGGATGGAAGGATCTCTCTGCTAAACACTTACTAGAGATTGCTGGGCAAATAAAGAAGTAGAACAAAGAAAATCACAAATTTTCAAGGGGGATTTCTTCTAAGATTGGGAAGAAAGCCATACTAGGTATATTAGCATTTTGTGACTATAATGGGATCAACTTTGAAAAGGTTGATTTAGCTCACAGTTTTAGAGGTTCCAGTCCAAAGCAAGTTGGCCTCCTAAATTTGAGTTTATGGGAAGGCCACACACAAGGGTGTGTAGCAGAGCAAAAAACCACTCACCTCATGGCCAGAAAGCAAGAAAGAGAAGAAGAAGGAAAGGGCCAGAGTCCCACAATCCTCTTTTGAGGCTGTGCTCACAGTGACCTAAAGGTTTCCCCATAGGTCCCACCTCTTAAAGCCTCCACCACCTCCCAGTATTACTACACTGGGAACCAAGCCTTTAACTCATGGGGCTTTGGGGACCATTTAGCTTCTGAACTATAGAAGCAGGCTTCTGTGGTAAGTTTCTTCTATCTGAAATAAGATGACTTACGACTACTGATCAACTAGTATTCATCTCTTAATCAGGACCCCTCCCCCACTGTAGGAACCAGCCTACAAGCTCAAGCTTGACTGAGGGGTGACTGGGATGAAAAGTAAAGAGACACAGAACCAGGTTAAAATGTGGAGGGCTGGGGGCTCTTGTCTCCCTTCAACAGAGAGCCTCAAGTGACTGGCGCACCTTGGCTTTATTCACTCAGACGTGGGCACGAGCAGTGAAGTTACACAGGATTCGTCCGTCTCTCACCCTGTGTGGTACTTGTCCAGGTAAACAACAGGGTCTCAGGTGTTTTTACTTTTCCTAGCAGCGTGTCAGCACGCTTGCTTGCCCTCTTTCTTCTTAGTGCTCATTGAGGAGGCCAATGAAGCTTCAGTCTTCCTATCTAGCCTCCCACACCCCACTGCCTCATAGTACAAGGGATTGAACCAAGAGAGTGCTGAACTACATCCCTGGCCCTTGTTTTATTTTATTTTGAGACAGGGTCTTGCTGAGTTGCCCAGGCTGGCCTCCAACTTGCAGTCCTCCCGCCTCAGCTTCCTACATAGCTGGGATTACAGGTGTGCACCACCAAACCTAGGTTACTTTACCCTCAGTTTCCATCCTACCTACAGTCAGATTTAGACCCTACAGGAGAATGTATTTTATAGACGCTGTGTAGGTTAGGTGGGTGGGTCACTGTGGAGTGGCCCTGGGCTGGGGGTTTCAGCAGCATCTGGAATTCAGCCCCTGCTCTGCTCATCAGGCTGTGTACTGCTTAGCCACCCTGAATCACTGAGTAAGTCTGGGCTGAAATAACATAAATACCATAGATCAGGTGGCTTAAACAATGTACATTTATTTCTTACATTTCTGGAACTTAGAAAGTCCAAGATTAAGATACTGGCAAACGCGATGCCTGGTGAGGCCTTGCTTCCTGTTGTCCAGATGCTATCTTTTGTCCTCACCCTGAGGGTGTGGGAATGGGTGTCTCACTGTTTCAGTCTAAGGGCGCGAATCCCATTGGAAGGGGTCTAATTCCTACTTCACTTGTCTTCTGGAGTACCGTCGCATTAGGGCTTTAATAGTCCATCCCTAGCGCCGAGGAACAACAGCCAGGTGGATATGTGGGTAACTTGTATTGAATATTTCAGCTGTCGGACACTGTTCCAAATGCTTTGTGTGTAGTTAGTCACTTTGACCTTCCTGTGAGTTTAGTGTTACCGTCATCATCCCCCGCTGAGAGGTGAGACACAGAGGCAACACTGCCATCGTGTTAGAGACGCTAGGACCCTAACATTGGCGAGCTGGCTTTAGAGTCGGTCTTGTTCACAGCTCACTTCTCTTCTCTCTCGAGCAGATCCTATGTCTGTAGAGTTCTTTCTTTCATGTGTCTTATCTTTTATCCCTAGCTCTCTTTCTGTGAGGCCTTAAGCTCCCATCTGCTTATTTTTGTCCTCCATAGAAACAACGGAGAGAGGAGATTCAGACACTGGCTCTGGCACGAGAGCCGGACTCAGGGGTCACTCCTGCCCTTGGACCTCACCTGCTCAGTGGGGGCAGCAGTCGTCGACTTCAGTGCTGAGAACTTCCTGAAATGTCAGGTACTTGGCCAAGGGTACCGCGTAAATCTGTTCGTTTCCCATAATAACCTATGCCTAACGTTCATTTTCTTTTCCTTTTGTAGCTGAGAATAGGCACAGAGGTTTAGGTGGTGGAACCAAGGTCCCAGGACTGGCGCCGCAGTAGGACAACAGGTACGTGTGAGATACTGAAACAGTGAATGCCAAGTGTTGTACTGGGCTCCTGACAGGTACTTAATGGTAAACGTTACTAATTCCGTTATTTTTATTCTTGCAGTGATTATCGTAGCTTGTTGATTCCATGGCATACTGGTTAACAAACGTGTGATTGAGTATACAGCATAGAGACCCAGGTTTTTATGAAATTTTCTTCTCTTTCATGTTGAAAAATTTTGCAAGGTCTTACATCTCTGAAAACTCAATCAACAGTATAATCAAATTCCAGAGACAAATAGTTACCAGGCTAGAGAGAGGATGGGGAGTTTACCATACAAAGTTTCAGCTTGGGATTATGCTAAAAAATTCTGGAGCTAAACATTGGCTGTGATTGCATAATAGTGTAATTGTACTTATTGAACTGTACACTTAGTAATGCTTAAAATGTTAAATTTGACATGGTGTATTTTACTACTTAAGAAGTCCCGTTCATCTACATGATAAGATCAGAAAACATGGTAAATGTTAAAAAATTCTTTTAAAAAATTTATTATAGCAAAAGACAATGTCTTAACCACCCCTGCATACTTACTCTTGCTTCTAGTACATTTATCTCATTGATCTTTTTACTTTCTGAAACAGTTCTAGAAATCCCTTTCATGAGTATCTTTAGTTGCATGGGGTGCCTAGATATCCTGAATTGATTCAAAATGTTTACCTTTTAATGGTGATTTTGACTTTGGAGAAGAGCTGGAAACCACCTGGTGCCAGATCCATGAATAAAATACAGTAGATCCTTGACTTATGAACTCCCATCAGTTCCCGAGGGAGGGTTGGTTGTAAGTCAATAACATCTGAGATCTGGATGCTTACCTGGGTTCATGCTGTAGATAACAAGAGGCCGATGAATCTTCCATTAACCTAACTAACCGAAGTTGTTCGTATGTCAGGCCGGCCATAACAGGAGGGTCTACTGTAGATGAGGACACTGTAGATTTTTTGAGCCTGTTTTTCTGTTGGATGGCGCTCAGCAGCAGCATTCACCATATTTTTATCACACCTCATAAAGACACTAAAGAGCTTCCAGAACTGCTTCAAAAATGTCAAGAACAATGGGATAAGTGTTCAAAATGAGGGGGATTCATGGCAATGTTTGTTTTTTTTAAAATACAGGGGATCAAACTTGGGCCTTGTACTTGTGAGGCAGGCAGTGGCATCACTGAGCTAAATCCCCAGCGGCAATTTGGCTTTTTTACTGTAATAAAATTTTAAAATTTAAACATTTACTGTTTTGGGTTGGTTTTTTTTTGTTTTTTTTGGGGGGAACCGCGGATTGAACTCGGGTCCTTGCCCTTGCAAGGCAGGCCACGGAACCACTGAGCTAAATCCCCGGCCCTTACTGTATATTTTGATCACACCCTAAATATTACTAGACAGACATCAAATTAAGTATGACAGACTAAGAATAATGGTATTTCAGAAATTAAAGGTAATTTTCATATGACAGAGCAGCAACCTCTAGAGGTTCCCTGGATAGAAATCACTTATGAAGACAGGTTTTATGTTATTGAATAGTACCTCCTTTTCACCACCTAAGGAATAAGTTGCCCTGAAAGTACTCTTTGAGCTTTTTTAAAAAAATTATTATTATTATTGAATTCTTAATCCTGAGAGTGTTAATTCTCTTAATTGTTAAGTCTCTTCATTTTATGGATGAAAGAATTGACATGGAGATAATTTGTATAGGATTTCACAGCTAGTAAATAGCAATGTCAAGACTATAGTTCTTTGGGCCAGAGTTTGCATGCTTAACTTGTGCTATACTTTCCATTTCTGTGCTGCTTACAGTCAGAATAGTACTGTGAGGCTGATGAGAGCATGTTAAGGGCACACTGAGTGCTAGGGTGTCACTCGTTCCCAGGGGCTTTTACCTGAAGGAGTGAATAGTATCTGGAATCCAGACTCTGCTCATCATGTGGATTATGCAGCCATATGGGTTAGTGACACCCTTGGCCAGATTCTCATGGCAATATTCGTCTCCCCCCATTATGCCTCCCTAGGACCCAGCCATTTCCCAGAAGGGAGAGGACAGAATGCCCAAGTTCAAGGTGAGTTGGGCTTACTTTCCTAGGTTTTAAATTGTCATCTTCTTTCTCACAGTTTATACACATCTTGTTCCTCTTTTCTGTGGCAACAGTGAGGAGAACTGTAAGCATTTGAGAATCTCTGGTGGATAGTATTTGCTGCCTTTTTTTTTCATGTTTATTGTTTGATCATTTTATAATTTGATAAAGCATAGTATAGAAAAGTCAATAATAGTGACAAGACTCCCATTATCTCCTATTTCTCTTGTAAAACAGTGGTTATTCTTTTTCTCATATGCATTCATAGCAGTGTATTTATAATCATAGTGTAGATAAAATTTTCAAATTATGCTTTTTCTAAGAAATGTGATATGCCCTACAGCTTTTGACGTACTCTGGTCAGTGTATGAATGCATGAAGGATAATTTTCCCTTATTCACGGACATTTAAGTAGCTCAGATTTTTTACTGTGTTGAGGATCATTGTGGTAAAGTTTTCCTGCATACATGGTTTTCTCCAAAAAGGATTTGAAGTTTTGCCATTACTTGCTTCAGTATTTTAGGAATACCAAATTGTGGGGAGCCATTCTACATAATTTTTGGGAAAAGTCATTTCACAATTAAATTATCATGAGTTATCTAAGGCCTCAGTAGTCCGTGGTGCTGTGGTGCTCAAGGGCAAGATTAGATCAGCTGAAGACATTCTGAGTCTTTGAGAACCAGGTAGAAAGGTTTTACTTTGGGAAGGACAAATTCCCTATCAGCTTAACTCATCGCACCTACTATTCTAGGAAGTTTTGCTCATCTCACTGTCCTAATCATCCTAACAATTTAAACTCCTCATTGACCCAAGATCCTCATGATCATAGGATTTCTGCCACCCTCCAGTCATCTGACACTTCCTCCGATTAGAAGATCCTTGTCAATTTAGGATTACTGCTGCACGCTGAGTCATCTGATGCCCCGTATGAACCCAGTAAATAGTGGCAAGTTCAGGTGCCTTTGTCTTTGCGGCCCAGAGCAGCACTGATCAGGCCCATGGCCCAGCTTCTTCTCTAAGTCTCATTTCCTGTCTTTATTCTTTAGTTCACCTGGTGCTGTTGTGGCTCACAGGAAACTGGGACTCACTGCTGGGGTTATGGTACTGTCCCTTTCCCCATTTTTTTTTTTTGTGCTGGGGATCGAACTCAGGTCCTTGTGCTTGCAAGGCAGGCGGCGGAACCACTGAGCTAAATCCCCAGCCCCTACAAATGATATTTTTGATACTATATATACTTGGGTGGACAGAGGGGCAAGAGAAGTGAATTCCTTAGGCTTGCTTTTCTTGTCGGTGCCAAGCTTGTTCTTGGGGGTGGACAGCGCCATGGATAATACTCCCCCTTCCCGCTTCACTCTTGGTGGCCCCTTCTCTGTGATCCCTTCTGTTCATTTAAGGCACTGAATGTGCAGTTTTCCAGGGATGAACAGTTTTCATATGAGAAGTTAAAACAGTGCTTAATTAAAATCTTGAGTCACAGGTTTTTCTGTTTTGTTTTGGTACTGGGGATCAAACTTGGGACTTCTCACTTGCAAGGCAGGTGGTGGAACCGCTGAGCTAAATCCCCAGCCACTTAAGTCTTTTTTATTGGGGGGAAGGTTTGAGACAGGGTCTCACAATGAAGTTGAGACTGACCTGGAACTCACTGTGTAGCCCAGGCTGGTCTCGAACTCACAGTGATCCTCCTGCCTCAGCCTCCCAAGGGCTGGGACTACAGGCGTGCACCACCACGCCTGGCTCCCAGCCACTTAAATTTTAATTGCAGTGATTCTTAGTCATGGGTGATTTTACTTCCCAGGCAACATCCACTAACAGTTTGGTCACCACAGTTTGCGAGTGCCACTGGTGTCTAGCGGGTAGAAGATAAGGTGCTGCCAAACATCTTATGGTGTCCAGACAGCTCTGATAGCCAAGATATGCCTGGTCCAAAATGTCAGTAAGGCTGAAATTGCGATACAGCACTGTAAACAGAGCTATACGAAAACAGTGCAAAATGTGAGTAAACGCATTTGCTGCTTATATGCTGAAAGCGGAAGCTGGGATTACAGGCGTGCCTTATCATGCCCAGCTGAAAAAATCTGCAGCATATCCCAGTGAATTTGCCTCTGGACTTTATCTGGAACTACTTCCTGCACATCTTTTCTGCTGTTCTTAGTCCTACCGTTCTTTTAGTGAACTATTGTTGCAAGATTAAGTGAAATGTATCTTGCACTATAGGGGACAGTGACCTTCAGGGACGTGGCCGTGGTCTTCAGCGAGGAGGAGCTGGGGCTGCTGGACTCTGCCCAGACGAAGCTGTACCGAGACGTGATGCTGGAGAACTTCAGGAACCTGCTCTCTGTGGGTGAGGCCGGGTGCTCTGGCTGATCATCCGCTCTCTGGTCTCTCTGTATCCCGGGATATGCAGGTCCTTGGAGTTCCTGTCAGTTCGTGCCATTGGCTGCTAAATTTACAGTTATTGAACCTCAGCCTTCAATTTGAAAAACACTGGTGTGGCCAAATAGAGCAGTCCACCTATTTCCATCAATTGTATACAGTCTGCTCTCAGACACAGCATTGTTCTTGTTACTCCTGGAGCTCCAAATATTGACTCCGACCTTTAAAATGAAGTATTTTACACACAAGCAGTCAGTATCCACAGAGGCCCTGTGGCCACTTCCTGCCTTGTGATGTTTTTTCTTTGAATGATTTTTGCCGTGGTTTCGTGTTCAGCCTGATTTTCTCATCAACAACATTCAGTTTGCTTAGCCCTTCAGTTTTATGATACTTCTCAACTTCTCAGCCAAAATGTTTTAAATCTCTTTCCCATTATGGATAACTCACTTGAAAAAAGCTTTTATTTTTGTAACTTCGGGTCAAACTCTCACAAAGAAGTCAAACTAGAATTCCTCTGTTCCTTGAGTGTACATTTGTCGAGCAGTGTCAGGCCGTGCTCTGGGAGTGGTGATAAAGTGTGAACAGTACAAACCCTTGTCATCGTGGGTATTGCATTCATGTAGAGGAAGACAAAAAGGATAAAGAGCATATAGTATGTCAGAGGACTTTGTGAGCTGTGTGAAAACAAAACAGTCAGGTAAACAGATTGCCAAAGGTATATAACGGATGGGGAGAATTTACTATTTGATATTGGGTGGGAAAAGAGGCCTTGCTGATATATTGTTCTTTGGAGACCCAGACACAAGTACATAGCAAGCCATATGGAAAATTGGTGGAATTGAGTTCCAAGGAGACGTTAACATTTCCTTTCCACTATTGACTTTGGAAATCTGTTCTGTTGCTTTTTTTTTTTTTTTTTTTTTTTTTTTTTTTTTTTTTTTTTTTTTTTTTTTTTTTTTTTTTTTTTGAGACAGGGTCTCACTGTGTAGTTGAGACTGACCTGGAACTCACTATGTAGCCCAGGCTGGTCTCGAACTCACAGCGATCCTCCTGCCTCGGCCTCCTGAGTGCTGGGATTACAGGCGTGCATCACCACACCCGGCTCTGTTGCTTTATTTCTTCCTCAAAGTTCTTGATCTGTTGTTACAGATTAACTTCCAGTTTTTCATTGTTTTCCTGTGGAGACTTTAATTGCCATCAGATTTTAGAATAATATGTTGTTTGTGGAAACCTTTTCCCTAGATGTTCTTATGGAGCATATTTCCCAGAAGGAGGCAGGCACTCTGCTTGCACTCTGAACTTTAGGTATTTTCCTCCAGACATATATCTTTTTAACGAGTCCATTGTCTCAGAGCTCCTAACATTGCAGTCAACTGCCAATGAAGTAATCCAGGGCAGAGATTTCCAGCATTGTCTAAGGAATCTGTAGGGATTTTACTAGACATTTTCACCAGGGCCAGTTCATTCAGGTGTCCATGCAGTAGGCAGAATTATGTGGAAGATATTTATCAAACACTGCTCCAGCAAAAGGAGACAAGATTTTTAGTGAGGTGCAGCTGAAAATTTTTTTCTTGGACCAAATTTCCAACCTGTAGCTCATTTATGAAACTTAGTGAGACTCTAAATTACTAGTCTCGATGTGTGGTGAGTGGAGTCTGGCAGACCACTCGTTGGTATGTGGGGGGCGTATAAGTCAGGTAACACAATTTGTAATGAAAAAGAAAAATGGAACCTTCTCCTTGGTTCAGTAAAACCTTAGTCTGGGGATCTAAGTATATAACTGACATCTCTGAATACAGCATTCCCATGCCCCATCTCTGAATTCTCTTTATCTTTTTAGGAGACCAAAGTCTAAATGAGATGGAGATTCTCCAAGAAGTAGGCTCAAGGTACCTGCCACATGAAGAGCCTTTCTGCTCACAGATCTGGCAGCAAGTTACAAGGGAGTTAACCAGATGTCAAGAGTCTATGGTGAATATTCAAGGAACTGGCTCTCAGTTGACAAAACTAGATGAGGTACCCTATGAAGATGAAGATTTCAATAAACACTTTAATCAGAGTTCACATCTTCAGGTTCACCACAGAGTGCATGGTGGTGCAAAACTTTACAAAGGGGAGCTGTGTGAGAAAGGTTCCATTTGGGACTCTCATCTCCAAGTGAACCAGAGAGCCCGTGTAGGAGAAAAGCCCTACAAATGTGAAAAATGTGATGGCACCTTCCGTCGGTTTTCAAGTCTTCAAGCCCATCAGAGAGTGCATGGCAGAGTGAAACCATACAAACCTGATTTATCACGCAAGGCTTTCAGTCAGAGGTTCCAGTTTCAGCACCATCAGAGACTCCTGACAGGAGGTAACCCACACAAGTACGAGGAATGTGGGAAGAACGCCGGAAAAAGCTCACATCGCCAGGCTCCTCTGATAATCCACCCAAGAGAGACACCCTATAAATGTGAGGCGTGTGGGCTGGGCTTTAGTCAGATCTCATATCTTCAGGTTCATCAGAGGATCCACAATGGAAAGAAACCTTACAGATGTGAAGAGTGTGGGAAGGGCTTCAGTTGGCGTTCACGACTACAGGCCCATCAGCGAATCCACACTGGGGAGAAACCATACAAGTGTGATGCCTGTGGCAAGGGCTTTAGTTACAGCTCACACCTTAACATTCACTGCAGAATCCACACAGGAGAGAAACCCTACAAATGTGAGGAGTGTGGGAAAGGCTTCAGTGTAGGTTCGCACCTGCAGGCCCATCAGATAAGCCACACTGGAGAGAAGCCATACAAATGTGAGGAGTGTGGGAAGGGCTTCTGTCGGGCCTCAAATCTTCTGGACCATCAGAGGGGCCACACGGGAGAGAAACCGTACCAGTGTGATGCTTGTGGGAAAGGCTTCAGCCGGAGCTCAGATTTTAACATTCATTTCAGAGTCCACACAGGAGAAAAACCCTACAAATGTGAGGAGTGTGGGAAGGGCTTCAGCCAGGCTTCAAATCTTCTAGCCCATCAGAGAGGCCACACAGGAGAAAAACCGTACAAATGTGGTACATGTGGGAAGGGCTTCAGTCGGAGTTCGGATCTGAACGTTCACTTTAGGATCCACACAGGAGAGAAACCCTACAAGTGTGAGAAGTGTGGCAAGGCCTTCAGTCAGTTCTCAAGTCTCCAGGTACATCAGAGAGTCCACACCGGAGAGAAGCCGTACCAGTGTGTAGAGTGTGGGAAGGGCTTCAGTGTGGGGTCACAGCTTCAAGCCCACCAGAGGTGCCACACCGGAGAGAAACCGTATCAGTGTGAGGAGTGTGGAAAGGGCTTCTGTCGGGCCTCAAATTTTCTTGCTCATCGCGGAGTTCACACAGGAGAAAAACCATACCGATGTGATGTGTGTGGAAAGCGCTTCCGACAGAGATCCTATCTTCAGGCCCACCAGAGGGTCCACACTGGGGAGAAACCCTACAAATGTGAGGAATGTGGGAAGGTCTTTAGCTGGAGCTCATACCTGCAGGCGCATCAGCGGGTCCACACTGGAGAGAAACCCTACAAATGTGAGGAGTGTGGGAAGGGCTTCAGTTGGAGCTCAAGTCTTATAATTCATCAGCGAATCCATGCTGATGATGAAAGTGACAAAGACTTCCTTTCAGAGCATTTGTACAGGAAATAAACTATAAAATACTGTGTTTAGTATTTCAAATGGGTGCTTAAACACTCCCAATGATCAGAGCTGTTTTAGGAGACAAGATTTGTTTCATAAAGGGTCAGCATTTTAGTTAGAGATTGACATGTTGCAGTGGGTGGGAGTTCACATAGCAGAGAAGCTGTGTAGGAGTGTAGCTAAGTGGATTTCATTCAAAACACAGACAGAGACAGGATGCTCAGGAAGGGTGACTCTGACCTGAAATTAACTAAAAGTACTGAGATGGAAGAACTGCCAACTGCTTAATCTGCCTTTTTAGTGCCTAACACATTATATGCTTTCAATAATTATTATATGAGCAGAAAGAAGACCAGTCACATTTGAAATTTTGTATTCAGTTTCTGTAAAATTGTCCTCAAGAGTGTTGTATAAGACTTGGAGGACATTTAAGTTAGACAAGTGGGCTCATATTCCAAACTCTTCAAGTCCTGTGGACAAAAGTGTTTTCACATTGGAAGTTGCAGCCTGTTAATGGATCCAAAAATCAGCTCAGTGGGTTGTGACTAGCATTTTTGTATGCTAACACTTTTATTGAGGTAAGGTTTACATGCAGTGACATGCACAAACCTCCTGGCTTCCTGAATTTTGCCAAATGTATGCAATGTGTAATCATCACTAGATCAGCGTATACAGTGTTTCTGTTAGGAACGTTCCTCACGCCCATTTGCAGTCAATCCCATGTTCAGTGCCAACAATATTATGATTTCTGTACTATAGTTAGATCTGTTCTTGAACTTCATATGGGTTCTATATGCATTTTGGGGGTATGGATTCTTACGATCATCTCGATTCAGAGAGAACATTTGACAAAATTCTGCATCTGTTTCAGATGAAAATTAGATGTATGTGAAAATCTTACCAGCAAATATCTTAAGTTTTTTAATTAAGGAATTTATATAATTTATATATGAGTCTGACTTTAGTATATCATTGAGTTTTGGCAAATGCTCACTGTCAGGTAACCACCACTATGAAGACATCTAACAGTTCCAACATCCCCTGCCCTGAAATTCCCTTGTGTACAGTGAGCTCTTCTCATTGCCAGCTGAAATATTCTGTGTCGATGCCATAATGAAATCCTACAGTATGAAGCTTGTTTAGTGTCTTTTCTTAGTGTAGTGCTCTTGAGATTTATTTGTTTTATAATCAGTTATCCCTTTTTTAAAAGTTTTGTAGTGCTGTACCACTAAGCTGTGTCCCTGACCTCCGTCACTCCTTTTTATTGCTGAGTAGTAGTCTGTGGTATAGATGGACCACATTCATTCATTTATTTACCGTTTGAAGACTGAGTTTTCAGATTTGTTGATTATGAAGAAAGCAACTATAAACATTTGTGTATAGTTTTGTCAATCTAAGCTTTGTCATAAATATCTAGGATTATTACTGGATAGTATGGTAAG
The DNA here is from genome assembly GCF_012274545.1 of Fukomys damarensis. NCBI lineage: Eukaryota > Metazoa > Chordata > Mammalia > Rodentia > Bathyergidae > Fukomys > Fukomys damarensis. The sequence continues at coordinate 61,582,205 of NW_022900931.1, forward strand.
GATATATTTAATTTTACAAGAAACTGACAACTTTAAAATTGCTCATTTTGAGCCAGGTGTGGTGGCGCATGCCTGTTAATCCCAGCACTCAGGCTGAGGCAGGAGGATTGATGTGAGTTCAAGACCAGCGTGGGTTACATAATGAGTTCCAGGTCAGTCTCAACTACGTAGTGAGACCCTGTCTCAAAAAACCAAAAAAGGGCCGGGGATTTAGCTCAGCAGTTCGGTGGCCTGCCTTGCAAGTGCAAGGACCCGAGTTCAATCCCCGGTACCAAAAAAACCAAAAAACAAACAAACAAAAAAAAAAACCCAAAATTTGTTCATTTTGCATTTCCTTTATCAGTGTATGAAAGTTCTAGTTATTTCTCCTCACTGGCACTTGTTATGTTATGGTTTAGTTTTTATTTTTACATCTCACAATAGTATCTCATTTTGGCTTTGCCTTACATTTTGCTATTCATAGACCCATTTTTTTTTACTGATTTGTTTTTTATCTCTTTTAATGTTCTGGATACACATCTATTGTCGTTTATGTGAATTCCAATTAATTTATCCAATATGTGGCTTATTTTTATTTCAATAACAGTTTTTTTTACAGAGGCAATGTTTTTAAATTTCTGATGGTCAATCTTTGTCTTCAATGGATTATGCTTTTTTTTGGCGGGGGGTACCAGGGATCAAACTCGGGTCCTTGAGCTTGCAAGGCAGGCAGCAGAACCATTGAGCTAAATCCCCAGCCCTGGATTATGCTTTCTAGTTTGTGGTGTAAGAACTCTAATCCAAGGTTTCAAAAGTTTTAAGGTTTCAGGCTTTACATCTAGGACTATAATCAGTCTGAGTTCATCTTTTTATAGGGTATGAGGTCAGGATCCCTTTTTTGCATATGGACATCCAATTAACTGTTCTTTCTCCTCTGTCAAGAAAACAATCTTTTCTCATGGAAACTGGGGGAGGCTCTCAGCTAGTTTGTTCAGGTCTCAGTTATAGTCACATAGTGGCTCCTTATGTGTCTTGAAACCCCTCCAAGTGGCCCTCTGCATGGAGAGTTTGGGCTCACTCCCAGGATGGATGTTCAGGGCTCCAGCTCCTTAAATATCTTTCAGCATTGAATTGCTGTCACATCTTTGTGAAAAATCCATGTGTGTAGGGCCCCCCACCCGACCTCTGGTTCCATTAGTCTTTGTAACTATTATTCAGTCAAATACTGCACAATCCATGGCTATTGTACCTTTAGTATCTTGAAGTTAACAATTCTTTTTCAGAATTAATTTGGCTATCTTAATTTGCCTTTTAGTAATTGTTAGATCAGCTTTTGGATTTTAAAATAAACCCTTGGGATTTTCTTGCGGCTGCATTTAATACATAAATGAGTATGGAGACAATTGATAAAGCAGTATTGAATGTTCCCAACCATAGAATGGTATAATGTGTGTAGCCCCTTCGGTTTCTTCCATCAGAAATTTATAGTTTTCAGCATATTGATACTGTACATACTTTATTAGGTTTGTACACAAGAATTCCATGTTTTTTGGTGCTAAATTAAATGGTGCTATTTTTCAAGCTTCAATTTCCATTTATTTATTACTAGTATGTGGAACTACTGATGATTGTTTTATGTTAAATTTATATTTTACCGGGCCTGGGATTTAGCTCAGTGGTTCCACTACCTGCTTCACAAGCTCAAGGACCTGAGTTTGATCCCTGGTACCAAAAAACAAACAAACAGACAAATTTGTATTTTATGGTCTTGCCAACCTGCATAATTTAAGTGGGTGTTCTATAAATTCCTTGGGGTTTTTTATGTAGATAATCATTTTCTGCAAAAGATTTCTTTTTTTTCCCCTGCCAATGTATATATGCCTATTATAGCAGTTCAACTGTGACATGGAGAAACTCTGTCCAAGTTCAGATTTAGATATCAAAAATCATGACAGCAGTCTTTAGGGATGATCAAAGAAAGGTAAAAGGATGGTGACTGCTGACCAAGACAAGGTCCATAGCAAGTAAATAGTATTCGGCATTTTCTAGAGGGGAAATCAAAAAGAGATGGTTGGAGGGCACATGTACTTGGGGGATAGTGGGAGACCCTTATCAGAATTGGGAAGGAGATGAAGCTTATGAGTTGTTCACAGTAAAAGTCCAGGAGCAGGTGTGGCTCAGTGAGAGAGCACTTGCCAGGCATGCATGAGGCCCTGGGTTCACTTGCCAGCATGCTAAAAAAAAGTCCAATTTTCCTATTATTTTCACAGTTTACCCCTGATATTTGGGTTAGCACAACACCTCTTGATCTTTGAAAGAGAACAGGTTGGCCAAGTGAGACAGGGTCTCACTATGTAGTTGAGACTGACCTGGAACTCACTATGTAGCCCAGGCTGGTCTCAAACTCACAGCAATCTTCCTGTCTCAGCCTTCCGAGTGCTGGGATTACAGGCTTGCGCCACTATGCCCAGCCTACAGTAGGTTTTTAAAGACTAAAGAAGGAATCGTTACTACTAACAGCCAAATAGGATAAAGAGTTTGAAGTAAGTGGGAATAAAGAGAGCAAATACTGCTTCGCTGGATATGGCATAGAGCTGCTTTCCTTGGGCCAGATTTTGCCCCCAAGTTTGAGAGAAGTAGGACACTGGACACTAAGTCACGGTAGCTCACCCATGACCAAATCTGGTAAACATTTTTAATGTCTTACATAATGGCTTCATAAGTTTTCCCTCTCAGCATAATATCAATGCTTGGGACAGAGTAAGCCCTCGAGTGTCATGTGTGCATAAATTTTGAGCAGTGGTAGGCTACAGAGATACCCCACAGATTTAGGAAAAAAGTGCATTTACATTGGGACCCCTCAAAGGCAACATAAATTGTTTTGATTTTAGAGAACTGAGGACAGAATAAAACATTAGCTAGGTCAGTAGCTATGAAGTAATCTCATTTAGTGTATGGGCCTTAATTGGAGATAGCACTTATTGGGGTTTGGTCCTCTGAAGTATGGCACCATTCATTTTTATGTGACTTAACGGTGGGCCAAACAGGGCTATTGAAAGAAGAAATAATGTGAGGAACCCCTTTGCTACCAAATCATTAAAACTGGATCTTAATTCCTTCAGACCTTTATTGTGACCCTGTAGGGCGTTTACAATTGTAACAGGTTATAACACTCTGAGATCCACTCAAGTGTTGTCATTTCCAAGGGCATTTATTTTGGGCTTCTGACATACTTTCTTTTACTCTCGACACATCTGACACAAAAAGCAGAGGGGCTTGCTATGCTATTTCTCCAACTCTGACACCAACTGGGTGTCAAATTAATTTCAATTCTGACACTAGGTACCTGAAGTCAGCTTCGGATCTCACAGGTTAAGGGCTGAGTACTGTTACAGAAGGAATTGGTAAGAGACACTCACAATGGAAGTAAAATAAGAAAAAGATTTATTTTATCAACAGAGGCCGATTACACCTAACAGTAGTGCCCCGATCGACCAAGTACAGGGCCATAGCCTCCCCTTTTCTAGGGTTTTACAGCCATGATCTCATTCAGGTGATTACATTTCATTCTCTCAGTTCACATTGTTGATATACAAATCATGGTCACAGGACAGTTAAATTTCAACCCAGATGTAGCACTCCTTTGTTGTTAGGGGAGTTTACCTTTAAGGTTTATCTGGCTATCTATCTAGCCCAGGGGAAGGGGCATTCCTGGTCAGAAACAAAGTTAACAGTGGTTCTTTTCATCTTTACTATCCTGTAGTTTACAAAACTTTTGAGCTAGAGGTTCTTGATGTACCCTGTTAGCTCAGGATAAGACTAGATGTCTCACTCATGGTTAATGCCTCTGGTGTCTTGATTCTGAACTAAACAAAGCAAACTGCTGTTAGGGACTGCAGAAGTCATGTGACATTGTGACATTTCATCGGTTTTTGCTATTTATAAAAGTTTTCTCTATCAGCACTACAACAGTGCCTCTACTTTAGACTCATTTTTAAATATCTCCTGACCAAGTGGCTTGCATCACATTCCTAATTCCCTAGAACAAGTCACAGAATGCAGGAAAAGTTAATTTGCTATTCCTAATTTTATTATAAAGGATAAAACTCAGGAACAGCCACATGGAAGAGATGCAAAAGTCTAGCTGTTGGGGGTGGGCAACACTGAGAGATTCCGTTCCCTCTCTTGGGTAGAAACCTGGATGCCTTTACCAACTTGGAAGCTCTTTGAACCCCGTTAAAGGGGTATTTGTGGCAATTTTATTATGTAAGCATGACTGATAAAATCACTTGCCATTACAACCGAATTCAATCTGCGTGCAACTCTTCTTCCCCTTCCCAAAGATGGGTGGGGCTGAAAGGTCCAGCCCGCTATGGAAATGTTTTAGAATTTAAGAAGTGTTGCTTTCATATGTACTAGAGATGTCATTGCCATTGAAGTGTGTGTTTTTAAATGGCTAATTCTGGGCTGGGGATTTAGCTCAGTGGTTCTGCCACGTGCCTGGCAAGCGCAAAGTCCTGAGTTTGATCTCCAGCACCAAAAAATAATTTTTTTTTTTTTTTTTTTTGTACGGGGTTTAAC
>NW_022900931.1:61586845-61643862 GCF_012274545.1 Fukomys damarensis
ACCGGGGATTGAACTCGGGTCCTTGTGCTTGCAAGGCAGGCCACTGAACCGCTGAGCTAAATCCCCGGCCCAAAAAGTTTTTTTAATGGCTAATTTTGTTTTGTGAATTACACCTCAAAAATGACATCATATTAAAATATTTTCTATGGCAAATGGAATACCATAAATTCAAAAGAAAAATAAAATTAAAAAATAATTTTATGAATGCATAAATGATACTTAAATGTTGAGGGGGAAACTCAGCAAACGATTTGAACAATTTATAAATATATAAAAATAGGCCTTAACAATATAAAGCGATGTTCTATTTCTTTTACAAAACAGAAATGTAAATTCTTAAAAACTATATTTAGATACCATTCTACTCCTATTCTTTATATTGTCAATTTTAGCCTTCTCACTTCAGATTATACTAAACATTAGCTTCCTTTCAGACATTCACGACCTCAAAAGTCATTTCCTGTTAATTCCTGGAATATCTCCTCACTTTTTCTCTTTCCAACTACAGTCCTGTTAGAGAATTCAAAGCATTTACACTTCAAAATGGACTATCTATGACAATTTTCTTTTGAAGACTTGAGATAACAGTAAAGACAATTCTTCCACATTGCCCAAGACCCTTTGTTTTTGTTTTTGTTTTGTACCTGGGATCAAACTCGGAACCTTCCATTTGAGAGGCAGGCGGGGTCACCGAGCTAAATCCCTGGTCCTACCCAAGACCGCTGGGCCACTAGACTAGCTCCTCTGTGGCATTGTGGGAAGTGTAGTCCAGATGCTCCTTGGAATCCTGCACACTTCCACTTACACCCGAGGGTTCCCCAGAATTCTGGGAGTTGTAGTCCAGGTGCCCTGCCGTCTTCGATGCTTAAATTCTGGGTGTGTGGAGTTGCTTTTTTTTTGTCCGTGGTGGTTTCAATCAGTTTCAGGTCTTGCGGGTACTTCTGATTTTCTTTGCCCTATGGCGGCACCCTCAGTGTCAGAGCTGTCGATTTAGGGGAAATGAAGCGCCATTGAAGCGCGCAGGATTGAGGAATGTGGAGAGCAGCCTCTGTTAGAGGAACCCGTTTGAGTGTGGAGGTGTTCCAGGCCTGCTATTGTCTTAACTTTCTGCCTGACTCTTTAGGTAATGAGTCCCCTCTCTCTGGAGACCCACATAAATTGAACGAATATTGGTTTCCTTTCAGGTGCTGCAGGGACTATCTGAAGGTATCTTTCCAGTTCCTTCTCAGATGCCTGAGGATCCAGCTGACCACTTCCTGAGCTCTCTGGCCCAGGAATGAATGATCATGTGTGTGCCCAGCAACCAGGGGATTGTGTGCCACGCTGCTCTATTTCCGTATTCTTTTCTCTATCTCATTCTACGCCCCCTTTGTACTAACATCTCTCCAGGGGTGACTTGGTTCCTGCTTATCACCCTTCAGTAGAGGTCTCCACAGGTCATCCAGCTGCTGCGCGCCCAGGCCGATGCCATCACCTTGGGCCAGGCATAGGGTGCATCTCTCCTTGTAGCCATGGTCTAGACCAGACCCCACTCACTGTATCAGTCGTACAGAGCAGGTTTACCGCTTACCAACTTGTGGGAGCCTGCAAGATGGGACACACTCACATGCAGCAAGTTATGTGACGCCAACCTGTTACTCACAGACGGCAGGACGAAGCTTGGCATGGTGGTGCCTTGGGCTGAGCCTGAAGATGGCCTTTGCCTAATCCCTACTCCCTTTCTCCTTCACAGATTAGAGAGTCAAAGTCTGTTTCACAAAGATTGTAGATCCTGGATGGCACAGACCCAGGAGACAGTTACATTATGTGTCCTTGTTCCTGATCACGAGACATTCACGTTCAGCCTAGGCCACATGGTTCTCGCCTTCCCACACTATAAATGAGGAGCACACTGGACGCCAGGTGCCATTAGCTCATCAGGCTATGGTCCTGGCTATAAAGCTTAATCTTGGTACATATCCTTCTGTCTTACTATTTTCCAATTTTCTTCACCTCCACCTCTCTCCCTGACACATGCGTGTTGCGGCATGGTGGTGCACACCTGTATTCCCAGCACTCAGGAGGCTGAGGCAGGAGGATCGCAGCAAGTTTGAGGCTGTGGTCTTCAGCGAGGAGGAGCTGGGGCTGCTGGACTCTGTCCAGAGGAAGCTGTACCGAGACGTGATGCTGGAGAACTTCAGGAACCTGCTCTCCGTGGGTGAGGGCATTATTTTTTTCACTTTAAAAAAATAGGTATTTATTATAAAATTATAAAAACTGACTTTTTACTACACATCATAGTGAAAGTTTTTAAATAATTTGTATCCTCCCTCCAAAAAAGTGTGTTCTGCCTTTTACCGTCTTGAGTCAGTACAGAAATTCTGATGGTACAAAGAATGATTCACAAACATTTCATTAAACCTTGGAAGAGCAAAGATATGGTAGAAACCAAAGTCTCTACAGTACATTTTTAAATCATATTTTTGGTCAATTTTAAATTATAAACATTGGCCGGTCATGGTGGCGCATGCCTGTAATCCCAGCATTTGGGAGGCTGAGGCAGGAGGATCGCTGTGAGTTCGAGACCAACCTGGGCTATGTAGTGAGTTCCAGGTCAGTCTCAACTATACAGTGAGACCCTGTCTCAAAAAACCAAAAATAAATAAATAAATTATAAACATTAAGAATTATACAGTAGTAATGCATTTAATTTTTCAAAGCAAAAATGGTTCATTTTCTATTTTCTCATTTTGTTTTATCTTTGCCAAAACACTTTTTTATTTTTTTGGTACCAGGGATCGAACTCAAGATCTTGCACTTGTGAGGCAGGAGGTGGAACCACTGAGCTAAATCCCTGGTCCCCCCAAAATACTTTTAAAAGCAAAAATTAAAGATTTCTCCAGTAAAGTGAAATGTCAATAACATTTTGTGCCCTGAAGAAACTCTAAAATGTAACAGCACTTAAGCAGTGGTTAGCTCACAAAGGCCTATGCCTCGGCCACAGCCGACCTCAGCTTGTCAGCGGAACTGGCTCACAGTGCCAGGTAAGGAGAGAGGCAGCGAGCAGGAGGAGGAATGCAGCCCAGGGCCGCCAAGGTCTTTCTTGCAGTGAAACAAGGGTGTCCAATGGAGGGGACTCTCCTTGCAGAATCCAAGCCGGTCCTGGTTAAAAGCAGGTCACGCCCAGTACCCTTGATGACCCCCCATCCACCTCATCACTTCCGAACACAGCACACAGGCTTTCATGACAGGAAAGCAGTTATACATTAATGGATCCCTCTTATACATTAATGCTAGTGCAGTTATGTTGGCAAGTAGTATGATGAAGTGTAAATTTTTCTTTTGTGAATGGTATTATACATTAAGGTGAGGGAGCAACTTATTTCCTAGAAATGAAACATAATCTGTGTCATCTACTGCAGCTTAAACACTATCTCAAAAGGCCACGAAAATAGAAAAGTCTATTCTTTGTAATATAAATAAATATCTGCAGAAACATTCCATTATCTATGTAGAATTGACCTATTTTCAAAGAAGTGAAGTAATTTAACTACTTACAAAGTTACCTTTTTAATCAGTGAACGGCTAGAGCAAAGGGATCCCACTGAATTGTACACTAAAAATAAGTTAGTAAGTTTTATGTGTATTTTACCATAATTAAAAAATTTTTAGTGCTGATACCTTGTTGTTTAACAAAACATTCAACTAAGTGATTAGATTACTTATATAAGAAAAAAGTCACTTCTCTTTTATATCCTGACATTCAAGGACTTGGTATCAAATCTCTACATCTGCAAACAGAGAAGCAAATCAAGATCCAGTGGCCGCGTGTGGTGCTGCACACCTGTAATCCCAGCCCTCGGGAGGCTGAGACAGGAGGATCGCTGTGAGTTCGAGACCAGGAAAAAGATCCAATGTACTACTTAAATACCTCCCCCTCCCAAGTTTATTATTTTTAAAAATATTTTATTTATTTTTATTTGGTACCAGGGATTGAACTCGTGCCCTTGCGCTTGGGAGGCAGGTGGTGGGACCACTGAGCTAAATCCCTGTCCCCTCCCTCCCCAAGTTTAGACAGAGTCAGGGGAGAGAATTGTTCAAAAGGAATTGTTATAAAAAGAAATACCAGGGGGAAAACAACTTTTTTATTTTTGAATTTTTGGTGTATTTAAGGGAATATATTGATTATATAAACCAAAAGGTAATTTCTTAAGAAGTTGGAATAAAGCTGGGCATGGTGGCACATGCCTGTTAATGCCAGCACTCAGAAGGCTGAGGCAGCAGGATCGCTGTGAGTTCCAGATCAGTCTCAACTACATAGCGAGACCCTGTCTCAAACCCCCCCCACCAAAAGGAGTTGAATTTGGAATAAGAAGAAGCCTCCCTACCACTGACTTTGTGGTTGTCTTTCTGCTTTCCCTCGCCTAACTCCCTAGTGTGCCGGGTGTGGGCGCTACTGAGGCACCCTCCGTAATGGAATGTCAGCACCCAGTGTGCCTTTGTATCCTTGAATGTTCAAGTTTGAGTAGTTATTAGATGTTGGCTTCCCTTTTGAAAACTTTAATTCAGGACGTAGTCACATCCTGACCAAAGTTATGAGCATGAAAAACACATTTTGCATCGTAATGGGGTCACTTTCTATGGCGCATGTGATGTACATAGGTGACTTTTCCTGCTAGTCATAATGCTCTGATACTTTGTATTCAAGTTCTTTCTTCTAAATGCCTATTATAAGGTTTTACATTTATTTCAAAGCTCCCTTAAGTTGTATAATCTATAGTTGGAAAAGGTTTATAAAAGTCTATTTATCTTCGTCCTAAATTTTCCCGCTCTTTTTTCAGAGAGATAGTCCAACAACTTCGGTAGAACTGATCAGGGCATAACTTTCCATGCTTTCTTTTCACCCTGGCTGACTCTCGCTACCTTCACACTGAGCTACATTCCACAGTCCCCCACCTTTTTAAACAAATTTGAGACAAAATATTGCTTAGTTTCCCAGCTTAGTCAGGCTAAAGCTTGCAGTCTTCTGGCCTTAGCCTACCAGAGTGCTGGCGTTACAGGTGTGTGCCACCACTCCTGGCTTGTCCATCTGATGGGCCAACATCTTTGGTTTGTTTGTTTTTGGTACCGGGGATTGAACTTGGGGCCTTGTGCTTGCGAGGCAGGTGGTGGAACCACTGAGCTAAATCCCCGGCCCCCTGGCTTGTCCATCTGTGAATTTCTTACCACCCTGTTGCTGTCTCATGTTTCCAAAATTGCCAAGTCCCTTTCCTGAATTATTGCAGTAGTCTTCATATTGACTCCTGTGTGCTTACCCTAGGGTTGAAAGTCTGTTCTTGCATATCACAGTCAAAGCAGTCCTTTGGAAATGTGCATCAGATTTCCATCCCTCTGCTTAAAACCTCTTGTAACTTCTTATTTTTCTCAAAGTTTAAAAAACCCTTGCCGGGCATGGTGGCGTATGCCTGTATTCCCAACACCTGGGAGGCTGAGGCAGGAGGATCTCTGTGAGTTTGAGACCAGCCAGGGCTACACAGTGAGTTCCAGGGCAGTCTCAACTACATAGTTAGACCCTGTCTAAAAAAAATAAAAATCCCTTTATATGGCTTTTAAAGACCCTGAATTCTGGTATTTTGCCTCCTCGATTACATCTTCTTTCTTGCTTGCTCAGTTTTTTTCAGACATTCTGTCTTCTTGCTATTTCTCATACCTTCAAAGGACACTGTATTTCCTATGGCTGCTGCCACAAATTTCTACAAGTTTAGCAGATTAAACAACAAAAAGGTATAGTGGTACCTGGGTTCACGAACTTGATTCTTTCTACGACTCTCGTGGAACCCATTTATGTTCACAGGGGAGAGAAATGCTACAAGTGTGAAGAGTGTGGTAAGGAGTTCAGTCAGATCTCTTGCCCGCAAACTCATTGGAAAGTCCACACTGTAGAGAAACCATTAAAATGTGAGCAGTGTGGGAAAGACTTCTTTCATAGATCAACACTGATCATCACATTCATTGAGAAACCTTACAATCGTGAGGAATGAGGGCAGGCCTTCATTCACGATCCACAGCTGCAGCAGCATCGGCACATCCACCTGGGGAGAAACCATCCCAGTGTGGTATTTGTGGCAAGAGCTTCCGCCTTAGCTCGGCACTTAATGGTGCAATGGCAAGACCCACTCAGGGTGGAAGCCATACAAAGGTGAGGACTGTAGGAAACATTTCAGTGGTAGCTCAAACCTTCATATGCATCAGTGTGTCCATACAGGAGAGAAACGTTGTAAATGTGAAGGGTGTGGGAAGTGCTTTATTCAGCCTTCACACTTTCAGGCCCATTGGAGAACCCATACTGGAGAGAAACCATATGTACGTAAAGTGTGGTAAGGGCTCCATTTGCAGTTTAAATTTCCAGGTACATCATACTCAAGATCAATCCCTCCCTCTGTATCTGCTACTCTTCAGCCCTCATGGGACCGTTCTATTTTAGCTCCCAGTTTTCACCATTTATGAGGTTGGCTTCCTTGTTCATTTTTGACCCCTGAGGATTTCTTCTTAGCCACATTTTAACGCTTTACAGGATACGAGGCTGTCACATGTCTTTTCTCTACGTTTCAAGAGATTCACAGTGTCGTGCAACAATCGCCTAATCCTAGAACGCTTTCATTTGCCCCCAGAGAAACACCCTACATGTTAACAGTCATTCCTCATGAACACCTCTACCTCCCTAGCCTCTGCAAAACATGAATCTACTTTCTGTCTCTATAGTCTTGCCTAGTGTGCACATTTAATATATATATGGAATCGTTTCCCAGTGTGTTGTCTGACTTTTTTCACTCAACATCATGTCTTTGAAGTTCGTCAATGTCTTAACATGAACCTATGCTTCACTTTTTCTAATTGCCAAATAATATTGCATTGTGCGCATAGATTACATTCCATTTATCCACTCAGTTTGTGGACCTTGGGTTTTCCCATTTTGTTACTAATGCTGCTGTGCACATTTTCTACACATCTTTTGTGTAAATATATTTCAGTTCTTTTGAATGTATACTTGGGAGTACAATTTCTGGAAGACAATTATTTTCAGAGTGTGGAATACAGTTTGGGTGATGTCAGTGTCATTGACATGCACGTCCTAATGTTAGCCCACTCCATTCTGGGAGCGGAAACACTTAAGACCAGGGCTCAAGATGGCCGATTTCATGGGCCTCGGGAGGAAAATCACTTATCCGGCCCGGAACACTTTGTTCTGCCAGCAAGTAGGGAAGAATGTAGAACATGTAAAAGGCAGGCAGTCGAGCTTAAAGACTTAAAGTCCCATTGGTCAACAATGAATAATTTTACTATCAAATAATGATCATAAAGGAACAGGAAGGTCCATTTTTCAAGGGCTCACCGACAGCTCCGAGTAAGTCTACTTAGATTACAAGGCAGCCACAATTTGATGCACCTAATATTTCTCCTGAATGTCCTTCAGAGTCATATTTGCGCTACCATCTGATGGTTGTAGTAGACTTCAAGAAAGCTTTATCTATTAATATTTATCTGTTGTACATTTTGTACAAGAACACATCCAAGAGGAAATACAGGAAACAAATTTGAATGGTTGCTTATGAAGAGAGTGGAAGTGCCATGGAGGGAGAAAAAGTGAATAAATATTTTAAATTAGGTTACTGTATTTTATCATACTATGCTGGGATTTAGGTTTACTTCCACGGGAAAGAAATTCTGTGTCCTCTTTGTGTGCCATATGTTGTCTGAAGCCAGGGATAGTTCTTTGAAGGGGTTTTCTACAATGAGTATAGAACGTTAAAAAAGTAAAGATGCCAAATTCTTGTAATTATTGTTTCACCGCCTTATGATTTTTAGCATTGCAGATGTAGTCAGCCAAATAAAAATTATAATGTGTAGGGGAAATGATGTGATTTTTCCATGATTTAATAACATACAATATAAATGAATAGAGCACTGGCATAGAATAATATTTAATAGTTATTACCAATAATTATGTGGTTATTTTGGAAATCTGATTTCAAATATTTTGTCATAAATAGACATCTTTAAGACGAGTGAGGAATTTTCAACAGGGTATGGGTATAAATTATTAATATTTTTAACCTTTCTTAAATGAATAATTGCATCATGTGTTTAAGGTTTTAAAATGATGTTCCTATTAGTAATAGGTGAATACTAAAGTGCTTATGTGCAAAATGACATATCTAAAATTTGCTTTATTACACTAAACAAAAATAATACTTGAGAATGAGCTACAGTTTATAAGCAATCTTAGCATGTGCGAGAGGAATGGAAAATATATGAAAGGTACGAATTGGAAAGGAAAGTCTCCTCTATTGCATTCTGGGGCATGTAGTCCAAAGGTCTGTGGCCGTTTCACACACGTAGCTACATGAGGCCCCGCTGAATTCTGGGATATGTAGCCCAGGACCTCCTGGCGTCCGAGATACCCCAGCTCCGGGAAAACTGTGAGTATGCATTCTGGGATATGTAGTCTGGCGAACTCTGCGTAGTTGCAGGTATTTCCGCCCTAGGAGGGCTGTGTAGCTGCCATCTTTTCCGCTTATTTGAGTAATATTTTTAGTCAGCTCCCCCGAACCTTTACATTTTCTCCCAAATGCTCATGGGGTCAACAGTTAACAGTCTTTCGTTTGGGGAGAAAAGAGAGGAGCGGCAAAGAGCGAAGGCATAAGGGGGCAAGGTTGCCGTTTTGCGTTCCCCAGGGCAGGATACTTTGAGTTGGAGGCGAATCGGGTGAGGGCGGACCTGGGTCGCGCTGCGCTTTGCAAGGTTCGAGGGTCCCCACGAGCCGGTGTCACGAGCCAGCCCTGCCGTTTCCTGTATTACCTCTGGGGCGGCTTAGTAAATCCGTCTCCCTTCGTTTGCTGCTCTGAAAAGAGAGGAAGAGAGCAGTTATGTCTTGCTAACAGAATAATCTGAGAAAAATCGATGAGTCCAAAGGGTTTCTAACTGCCTAGCATATGGATTTTTAGCGATACTAGTCTAATTTTCGAAGAAATGCTTGCTTCGCAGTTAGCTTCTTTAAGCCAGGAAGCTGGATTGATCTACCCTTAAGATCTTTTTAAGAAGGAGGGGGCTGGGTGGGGTGTTACAGTAATTCATCGTAGAGAGAGAGACGCAGTCCGGGAATTTGACAACCTTCATTCCTTCCCCAGCCCTGACTTCTCAAAAAGCACTGCATGGAGGAGGAGACAGTCCTACGTGAGTAAGACTTTTCCTTTTTCTACAAAGATAGTCACATAAATCGGAGAATGTGTGGATCATGTAGTAGGGCCTGGGAGGTGATTATAATCAAGCATTAGTTGCTGAATTTCATTCTAAGGGTTTTATGCAGGTGAAACCGTTAACAGGAGCTCTGGTAAGTGGTTCTGCTATTTTTGCTACTCCACAGATGAGGAGACAGCTTGTTTGCCCATTGTCTCACAAGTTGTAGGTGGCAGGACTGGTGTTGGTAAAACTAGGCAGTCTTGAGTCCAGCCCTGAATTTATAATCTCTGTTATATACTCTCCCTAACCCACAGGAAACTGGTACTATTGTGTGAAAATGGATTTGGGCTTCATTGTGAGGACCTTGAGAGCAAGGTGTTGCTTATTGGGTGGATGCTTAAAAATAGTTTTCTCGGCTATTTCACTTTGTTTTTTTCAAGTAATATTTATATCATGGAAGTAACATTTAATCATGGACATTTCAGGAAATACAGAAATATATAAAGGAAAAATTGAATTATCCATAACCTTAGGAAGTAATTATAACAATTATTAGTGTCTTTTTGTCAAATTACTCTTGTGTATGTTTCTACTTAGTGGAGGCTGCATTTTGGGGGGACTATGGTGCTCCTGAATCTGTGACCCATAAACCAGAAGCATTGACATAACCTAAGTAGAAACGTCTGTCCACGAGCCCCACCCAACACCTTCTCACTTAGAATTTTGGTGTCCAGAACCCAGGGGTGTTCGTTCATTTAAACAAGGCTCCAAGGTTGATTCCTATTCAGGCTGAAGTTTGAGAAGCTTAGAAAAGCTTCTAGAAACTCAGGCCTAGAAAATTGACCCAGTCTAATGTCACAAATAAAACTCAGCTAGCAACACTATACTCCTACTTCATCCAGTGAGATTATTTTCCCCCCACAAACTATCAAGTCTTGTCAAAATCAGGATGCGAGCAGAAGACTCCTGGCAACTGGCAAGCCTAGAGTTGACATGAGCTCTGTTAGAAGTCATAAAAATATGTTTCTCTCAGGCTGTGCTAGTGGAGTCATTGCCCCTTTATGTACCAGAGGACTTGGAGTGGGAAGATTGACTGCTGGTTATTGGTTATGCTAAATGCTATTACTACAGCTACCTCCATCATTGTTACTACTATTACTGTCACCACTATGAGAATTTCCTGCTTTTTAAAAAACTTTTTACTTTTTTATGTAATTCTACAGTTATAGAAAACTTGCCAGAGTGATATAAAGAAATCTCATGTACCCAGCCCAGATTCTCCAGTTGTGTTTTGCCTATTTGTTCCTTCGGTGACCATCTGCCAAATAATACCAGGTATGTACCTGTCTGCAAAGACAATTAAATGTTGCAGCTTGCTGCAACAAGAAAGCCACCCCCTGCAGAGAATCAGGTATGGGTGTCTTGGAAAGAGGCAGTTAGGAGGAGGTAGTTAAAGGGTTTAGCTTGTGTTAACTGATTCAAGAAGGACTTTAAGCAGTGTATGTGTGTTCTGCACTGGAAGCTGTCAAGAAGATGTCATTTGATACCTGGGTGTAATAATTTTTACCTAGAAGGTGGGAAAAGCAAGGTGAGATTAGAATTACTGCTGAAAGTGAACCAGTCACCCATGTTAGCCAGGAGGGATACTCATTTGGTTGGTTTTGTCATTGTGGGATGCGTCTTTCTATGTTATAGAGGCTTTTTTTTTTTCTTGTTTGCTGTGATCACTGAATGGCCTTGCCTGGTTCACAGCCTGAAGCTGCATCTGTTTCTTTTCCACAGCTTTCCATGTGTGTGTGTGGGGGGTGTTATTGAAGCATTTGAGAGCAAGCTAGAGACAATGATTAAAATCCAGTTAGTTACGTGGATCGTATACTGTGACCTAATTCACAGTCCATATTTCAGTTTGTTCAATTTTTCTAATAGTCAGAAAAATTTTTTCCAAGTTACAGACCATCTTGATTTTATGCATTACACTTAGTTTTTGTTTCATTAGTCTCTTTAAGCTAGAATGATCGATCGCTCAGATTTTTTTTGTTGTTTGCTCTTGATATTTTTTGTAAAGTATTGGCAAATTGTTTCTTAGCATGTCCCTCTTTTTTATTTGATATTCATGATTAAATTCAAACTGTGCATTATCAGCAGAGTTTCCACAGAAGGGATAAGCACCCTTCTCTGCTTTGTAGAGGAATCGTCAACTTATGTATTTGTCCTACTGGTGGTCTCAACTTTGTTCTTTTGGTTAAGGTACCTGTTAGGCTATTTTCTTTCCTCTGTAATTAATTCTTTGAAACTACATAGCCATCTTATTTCTCACTAGACTTTCACTGATTTTTCACTACGCATGGATGATTTTCTAATTATCTTTTGCCCTGCCTGTGTTAGATCCCTATATGCCACCTTACGGAATTCCTGTATTAGCTGATGTATTCTGCTTTCTCTTCACGTCCACTTGCTGTATGTTCCTTTGTTTATAACAGTATGGATTCAGATTCTTGGACTTCTCATTTAAATTAGGTGTAGATTGTCACGTTGTTCATTGCAGTGTCTTATGTTTTATCATTAGTTTCTCTTCTTTTTTTTAGTACAGTCAGTGTTTTGGGGGATCGATTTTTTGGGGGGATTGGTTTGTTTTGGTACCGGGACCTTGCTGTTGTGAGGCAGGTGGCACCACCACTGAGCTAAATCCCCAGCCCGTTTTTACTAGTTTCTTAACTGCCATACGTGTATGCCGAAAGGACACTTCCCACTTAGAAATATTAAGGGCTGGGGGTATGTGCTTAGCATGTGCAAGGCCCTGAGTTTGGTCCCCAGCACCACAGAAACAAAATATATAAATATTTTTGTTGAAATAGAAAATTACTAAAAAGACAACCAGAGATATTTTCAGAAGTTATAAGAAAATTTCACATGGAAGAGCAATAATGTGAACTCCGGGTACCTTAACATATTTTGTTCGTAAATATCACATTTTAACGGATAATTCCAAACTGTAGACTATTGCCTACTTACTGCCGCTGTTGAGAAGGGAACTCTGACAGTGTTCTAAGAGCTTTCTGCCTTGCAACTCTCCTGTGAGGTTGGCTTGTTCTCTTCCTCTTGCAGATGGCAGAACGGAGGCAGACACGTTAATAGCTTCTCCTGGGTCACACTGCTAGTGAGTAGCTGTGCCACCTTTCCAGCCCATACACAACAATTTTAGAGCCTACTCTCGCCGATCCTGTCTCAGTGCGTACAAGAGCCACAGTCAGAGTCATTAAAGTGCAGTACAGGCACACGGGTGTTGAGGGCACCCGGTGTGCGTGGAAGGGGTGTCCTGTGAACTGTCACTGGAAGGGGTAAAGGAGGTACCTGCTGCCAGTGTCACGTTCTGTCCCGAAATCACGAGGAGCCATGTACTTTAGCAAATTCACAAGGAGGGGCACATGGGTCAGCGATGTACTTTCTCAGTTTTCAGTGAATTTCTCTCATTGTTGTTCTGTTGCCTTAGGGCTCTGTGCTTTCCCAGAAGAAAGACATCAACATGAGCACTCTGAAGGTGAGTAGAGCTTGCCTTTCTCCTTAAAATGCCACTTTAATACTCAGAGATCAGAAGTTTTCCTCTTTCCGGGAGTCAGTGCATTTGAGGACCTGTAGAGGGTACCTGGCATTCATTTTGTCCCTTTTAAGTTTAACTGGTTTTGGTTTTGGTTTTATTTCATCATTTTTTAATAGAACAAATAACAGTAGAAAAATAATGGATATGAAAAAAATCTGTGCTTACAAAGTAGCTGCTTTTATATTTCTGTAATCTGTACTATATATATTCATGTATTTGTATTTATAACATAGATACAATTTATTTACTTATTTTTTGGTGCTGGAGATTGAACCCTTGGTCTCATGCATGCTTAGTAGGCAAACACCCTACCACAGAACTGCATCTCTAGCCCCCTTAGATGCAATTGAATTTGTGGGTTTTTTTTTTCCTTTAATATTATATAGCATTCTTTTTTTGTGTGGTACCGGTGGTTGAACTCAGGACCTTGCACTTGCGAGGCAGGCGGTGGAACCGCTGAGCTAAATCGCTGTCCTCCTAGCATTCATTTTTTATTGCTGTATCCTTCCATCAAATTTATGTATCCAGCTTTTAAACTATTCTATCTAGGTATGTGGTTAGTTTAGGAGTTGTACTGATCGAAGAACACTAAACTGACAGTTTTCCTACATTCAGCTTTTTCTGAAAGAATAAAAATACTCTTTTTTTTAATCCTTAACATGCTAACTATCCAGAACTGAAATGTTTTATATTTGACATCTTGAATATTTCTCGTAGAATATTCAAATGTGGCGCAGTGCATCCGTTTTGATTGGTGCTAGCAGAAAACACATTGAGACGTTTTTACACTACGAGAGCCAGATTCTGGGTTCCCATGCCCAAGTCATACCCTGTGTATATTTTAGTTACTGATCTGTTTTTTTCCTTTGCATATATGTGTGGTTTTGCACTGAGCTATATCCATGCCTGCCCCTCTGCCCCCATCCTGCCCTGCCCTTTCCAATCTTGAGACAAGGTATCACCAAGTTCCTCACACTGGGCTCAAACTTGCGATTCTCCTGCCTCAGCCTCCTAGAGCACTAGGATTACAGGCATATGCTGCACACCTAGCTACCTTGTATTTTTTGAATCAAAGTAATAAGTGACCTGAGTGTGAGATGTCTGTTGGTACTACACAGACTTGCAGGCATGTGTACCACAGAGTATTAGGATGAGGGGATACTTGGTTTCATCTTCATTTTAAACATAAAGAAAGGGGTTGTGTAAAATGAGGAATCCACCCAAGCCCACATGGAAAGCTAAGGAATCCGAGGGTATTGAAGTCTAGTGAAAGATGGAAACAGGCAGAAACTGCCGTTCAGGGGTCTGGCATGCCATGTGACTTCTTGGAACATATTGTGCTACTTCTCACTTGGCTCCCACCTGAGAAGGAAGGCAGGTGCTGTCAGACGCTGTTGGGAGTAAATTGGTAAATAATTATGGCAAATTGGTGATATAAATTAAAGTGTGAACTTTTTTTTTGTTGTTCAGGATGTAACAGTTAGATGGCTAGAGAGTTTCCATATTACAGTGCTCGTTAAGAGCACCCTGTAAATATTGATTTCTGGTAGCAGCATTATTGGTGAGGCAGAGGAAAATGAGTGTACAGGATCGAGCGTTGGAAGGAAAAGGAGCAGAAAGTCTGCAGATGATTTAGAATCCAGAGAAGCTTCCCAACCACTCACCCCACCCTCTCACTGCTGCCCCTCTCCCAGGGGGCGCTGTTTGTTGTATTGAGGTCATGTGTGTTTATTGTAGGAAGCAGTGACCTTCAAGGACGTGGCTGTGGCTTTCACTGAGGAGGAGCTGGGGCTGCTGGATTCTGCCCAGAGGAAGCTGTACCGAGATGTGATGGCGGAAAATTTCAGGAACCTGCTCTCTGTGGGTGAGGACAGCCTCCCTCTGGAATGTATTTGTGAGCTTGGAGTTTTAAAGTTTTGGAGCTTTTTTTTTTCCGACACAGGATCTCACTGTGTAGCTCAGAGTAGCCTTGAACTCACTAAGTAGCTCAGAATGGCCTCAAACTCAAAGTGATTCCCTTGCCTCAGATTTCTGAGTGCCAGGGTTACAGGCATGTGCCCCTACACCCAGTTTGGGGCTCTTGAAATGATACCGTCTTTGCTAATTCCTGTGGAATGCAGAGTCAGGATGTTTCTACTCTTTGTGAACAGGGTATTTCAGGTCGTTTTCTATTCAAAACCTGAATGGACAGTATCCTGCTATTCCTTTCAGATTTCACTCCTGTCCCATTAGTGAATTATAAAAGCGATTTATTACTGAATCCTACCAGCAGTTTTCCTTTCTTTCATGCTAGGCAAGTCTCTATGCACTGAGCCACACACCCAGACCCCTGTGAACAATTTCTAATGAAAATATCAGTGCTGCTCAGGAAAAATGGTACAAAGTGCATCAAAAACTGGCCGGGGGGTGAATTGAATGAGTAGCGTGAGAGCCAGTGGGAGAATTGTTGAAAACAGGCATTAATTAGTTCAAAATAGGTCATTCAAACTTGTGCAAAATAATATAAATTATGCACATGTCAGTCATGAAATAAATGGTATTCTTCAGTGGATCATAGGTTTGCAAAGGTTTTGAAAAACACTTTTCAGTGTCTTCAATGTGCTGTTGAAGCTCAAATTTTCGGTAAATTTTAGTTCATCGTGTTTGTTTTCAACTTATATAACTCTGCATATTCATAGAGCATCAACTCTTCAAAAGAGGCAGGTCACACGTAGAAAGAAAAGAGAAGCTTTGGATGATGAAGGCAGAAATGCAAAGAGAGAAAAGTTTAGGTAAGGACCAAGCAGTTACAAGTCCTTACAGTTAACTGTCCGTCTGCTCCGCTCGTTACCCTTGTTGCCAGCTCTTCTGGATTATTTGCAACACCTTATTGCTGGTTTCCCTGTTCCCACCCTCCCCCTACCTTCTGTTCTCTGAAGTGAGCCTTCAGCCATAGGTTAGAGTGTGTTATTTCTCTGCCCCAAGTTCTCTTGTGGTTTATTTTACTTAGAGTAAAACCTCTGCCTAAAAAGTGGCTAATAGAGTCCTTTGTGGTCTCATCTTCATCCTCCACTGCCTGTCCTGTCCTCTCCCTCACGTTCCGTCTTTCCAGCCACATTGTCTTCCCTGCAGTTTCTTTTGTTGTTTGTTGTTGTTGTTGTTGTTGTTGTTGTTGTTGTTTGTTTTTGAGACAGGGTCTGACTATGTAGTTGAGACTGACCTGGAACTCACTGTAGCCCAGGCTGGTCTCGAACTCACAGCGATCCTCCTGCCTCAGCCTCCCAAGTGCTAGGATTACAGGTGTGCGCCCCCACGCCCGGCCACTCCCTGCAGTTTCTTAGACCTGCCAAGGTTGCTTCTGCCTCAGAGCCCGTTATGTGTTCCCTCTGCCTGCAATACTCATTCACCTGTAATTCTCCTGCCCGCTTCTTTCAGAGAAGAAAAAGTCTCAGAAAGTAGCTAAGTGTGAGCTAAGTGTGAATTAGCCTTTCCCTTAATATATTTGCCCAGCTCCATTCCACTTGCTTCTTCCAAAGTCCATAACCGTAATAAGAAATGACTCTTCCATTGTCATCACTACAGACGTCCTGCACGTATATAGAATTGTATGACTTCAGAAGGCATTTCATGTAATGACACAATTACTGTCTTTGTTGAATATTTTAAAGCTTTTTCTTCTCAATATTTATCATGTGTTATTAAACTTATTTCACAGTTTACTAATTGACTTCATTTATTAATCTGGAAAACAATCTTGTTTAAAAGAAATAAGAAAACAAGTTGTTGGGCTGGGGATTTAGCTCAGTGGTTCTGCTGCCTGCCTCGCAAGCGCAAAGACCTGAGTTTGATCCCTGGTACCAAAAAAAAAATAAATAAATAAAAGGTTGTTAAAGGCGAAATATACCTATAGTACATTTAGAATTTTGCATACTCTTAAAGAGACAGTATTGTTTCCTTGTCTTGAATTTTGATTCATCCTTGGGGAAGTAAAATCATGCTAGAGAGACAATAATACAAAAGCCTCTGGAAGAGGCTCATACGTAGCTCCATGGTAGAGCTCTTGCCTAGCATGCGTGAGACCTTGAGTCTTAAGTTCAGTGCTGAGCATTGAAATAAAAAAAGAAAAGCCTCGGGAGGATTCAGTGTATCTTTCTTCGTGATTCACCACAAGTCGTTCTTGCTACCTGATTTTCTCCTAGGCATTAATCAACATGTTGTGCCGCTCAGCAAAACTGCATTTTCTAGTGATTGTATTTCAAATATGTTACTTCAGAAAGCTCTTTTGCATATGAGTTATCTTAAACTTAGGCTTACAGTAGTAGAGAATCTTAGAAGTCAAACTGGAATTCATCTATCCATGTATTGTTTAAGCACCTTCTTTTTGTTTTGTTTTGTTTCAAGCACCTTCTAATTGCCAGGCATTGTTCTGGTCAACGGTTATGAAGCTCAGAGCCCCACAAAGTTTTTATCCTTCCTGACACTGTGTTGTAGTAGGAAAGACATGTAATTGAAAAAGATTTACATAGTATATCAGTAATTGTGTTTTTAAATGGGTTTTATTAATGCTTAGTAGTTGGGAGCTTATTGGATTATCTCTTGGTTTCTACCAGAGTACAAGTCAAAAACTTTATATAGAATGAAAAAGATAACCTTAGTCATCGTGAAAGTCATTAAAGTGTCCTAAGTGTGGCTTTAAATAAAGCTTTTAATTGTGTATATATCTAAATTTTTTGTTCTTAGGGAATAAACAAAGAGAGTTAAGGGCTGTTCAAGACAGAGGATCCCACGAAGAGTTTTCCTGCTGGCAAATCTGGCAACAAATTACAAGTGACTTCAGCATGTTTCACAACTCCATGATAAATAATATTCAATTCCACAAACAAGACGATGCCATCTGCCATGTTGGGGTAGGACTACGTATTCAAATCTCTAAAGATGAAAACTGTCTAGAAAATGATGAAACAGATGTTCTCAATAATACTGGAGATCCAGAATTTCCAACTTTCACAATCCAGGATTCACGGAGGAAAACTTTGACCGAATCACAGAATTATCAGAATAGATGTCAGCAAATTTCCACGAAACATAAACTGTATCAGTATAAACAAGGTGTTGACCACATCAGCTGGATTTCACATCACCATGAGGATTATAGAGAACACAAAAGTGAAAAATCTTATAGCTCCAATGATTATGGGAAAGATAACATACAGATTTCAACATTTTATCAATGTAGGATGCTTCACCCAGGACAGAAACCTCCCCAGTGTAAGGACTGTGAAAAAGCCTTCATTGATCTCTCCAGCTTTGATGCCCAGCAGCAGTTAAACTCTGGAGAGAAGTCTCAGACATGTACTGAGTGTAGAAAAGGCCTCCAGGATAACTCAGTTCTTTGTGTTCATCAGAGAGCTGACCTGGAAAAACCACATGAGTGTGATAAAAAATTGAGCTCATATCTACAGACCCATCAGAGAGTTCACACAGCAGTGAGACCATACAAGTGTGAGCAGTGTGGAAAGAATTTCAGTCATAGATCAGCCCTTGGCGTTCATTGTAAAGTCCACACAGGAGAGAAGCCTTATAACTGTGAGGAGTGCGGAAGGGCCTTTAGTCAGGCCTTTCATCTTCAGTCCCATCAGAGAGTCCACACAGGAGAGAAACCATACAAATGTGAGGAATGTGGGAAGGGTTTTATTTGTAGCTCAAATCTTCACATTCATCAGAGGGTCCACACAGGAGAAAAACCCTATAAATGTGAGGAATGTGGTAAAGGCTTTAGTCGACCGTCAAGTCTTCAAGCCCATCAGGGAGCCCACACTGGAGAGAAATCATACATATGTACTGTGTGTGGTAAAGGCTTTACTCTGAGTTCAAATCTTCAAGCCCATGTGAGAGTCCACACTGGAGAGAAACCGTACACATGTGAGGAGTGTGGGAAGAGCTTCAGGAGGAACTCCCATTATCAAGTTCATCTAGTGGTCCACACAGGAGAGAAGCCCTATAAATGTGGGGTATGTGGGAAGGGGTTTAGTCAGAGTTCTTACCTTCAAATCCATCAGAAGGCTCACAGTGTGGAAAAACCATTTAAGTGTGAAGAGTGCGGGCAGGGCTTCAATCAGAGCTCACGACTTCAGCTTCACCAACTAGTTCACACTGGAGAGAAACCGTACAAGTGTGAAGACTGTGCAAAGGGATTCAGCCGGAGAGCAGATCTTAAAATCCATTGCAGAATTCACACAGGAGAAAAACCGTATAATTGTGAGGAGTGTGGGAAGGGCTTCAGGCAGGCCTCAAATCTTTTGGCCCATCAGAGAGTCCACAGTGGAGAAAGGCCATTCAAATGTGAGGAGTGTGGGAAAAGCTTTGGTCGGAGCTCGCACCTCCAAGCCCATCAAAAAGTCCACACTGGCGAAAAGCCATACAAATGTGAGGAGTGTGGGAAGGGCTTCAAATGGAGCTTGAATCTTGACATGCATCAGAGGGTCCACACTGGAGAAAAACCATACAAGTGTGGGGAATGTGGTAAGTACTTTAGTCAAGCTTCAAGTCTCCAGCTTCACCAGAGTGTGCACACTGGAGAGAAACCATACAAATGTGACGTGTGTGGTAAAGTCTTCAGTCGGTCCTCACAACTGCAGTCTCATCAGAGAGTTCACACGGGGGAGAAGCCTTACACTTGTGAGATATGTAGTAAGACCTTCAGTTGGCGATCAAATCTTACAATTCATCGCAGAACTCATGTAGGTGATAAGTCTTATAAAAGTTAGGATGGTAAGAATAGAGAATCCACACAAAAGAGTTCTATAAAATGATATTTTTGAAGACTTGACGTGTCGTGAATTTTTATACTCACCTCAGAAGAAAACTTACTTGTTTTAGCTATAGCAATTCCTGCTATGATCGTTCAGGACATACAACAGAGAAAACTCTTAAAATTGTATTAGAAAGAATGTTGCCCTTTCTCAAATGTTACTTGGGCCTTGAAAGCACGGTTTCAGGTCTGGAAAAGTGTCACATCAAAGTTAGCGTTCGCTAGGACTTTTAACTCCATAAAGGCAAAAATTGCTGCGTCTGCATACTCTGCATTGTCAGGTAGTTCAAAGGTGCCCAGTATTTGTAAAATTAGTGAGGAAGTAGGGTATTTGAAAATCGTTTTGAGATTACCCCCAGAATACTGTGAATTCGTGTTTAGAATAGAAAACTTGAAAGTAATGAAATTAACTCAGGGAGCTAAGGTGAAACAAAACCGCGCCATATTGCAATCTGTAATATGAATTTGGCATTGCCCTGTTATGACTAGCCCTGTACTCCTCAGTCTTATCAAGTTGACCCATCTTATTGAACTTTAGCGTTCTGTTGATTTTATACAGTATGGATTTATTTCTCTTGAGATAACAGAAAAAATGAATTTCATTAATCTTGTAATAACGTGGCCACTGCACCTCACTGGGTGTGGTGACTCACCCCTGTAGTCCCAGCACTGAGGTAGTTGAGGCAGGAGGGTCTATGAGAATTTGAGGCCAGCCTGAACTACAAAGCAAGACCCTGTCTCACAAAATTAGAAATTTTTTAGGGGGGCATGGTGGTGCATGCCTGTAATCCCAGCACTCAGGAGGCTGAGGCAAGAGGATCACTATGAGTTCAAGACCAGCCTGGGCTACATAGTGAGTTCCAGGTCAGTCTCAACTACATAGTGAAAAGCAAAAAAAAAAAAAAATTTTTTTTTTAAAGACACTGCACACTACACTCTTGATTATTTTAAAATATTGATTTTTTGGGCCGGGGATTTAGCTCAGTTCTGGCGCCTGCCTTGCAAGCACAAGGACCTGAGTTTGAATCCCAGTACCAAGAAAAAAAAATTTTATTTCTTAAAAAATGGTTTCACTATACAGTCCAGGCTAGCCTTGAACTCTATGTATCCCAGGTTGGCCTTGAACTCACATTGGATCCTTCTGCCTCAGCTTTCCCAGGCTGGGGTTGCAAGCATGCATCACAACAGCCAGCTGAAAATTGATCATTTTTTATTCCCACATTTCATCCAAAATTTGATTGGATGATTGTCTTCCAAGAGCTTTGGCATTATTTTTTATCAAAACTTCAGTAGAGGGTATTTGCAGTTGATTACTTTGGTCAAATTCTCTATCCCATGTTCTCCCTTTCCCTAAGATGATTCAAGTCTTGTTCTTAGGAAAAATGACAAAAAATATTAGAATTGGATAATTATCAAACATAACAAATTATTGGTTTATGAATGACTCACTTTTTCTTAGCAGTGGGAGTAGGAAAAAGACACTTGGGAGTTTTGGTCAGAATATAGAACAGGGATGGTGAACCTTTTAGAGCTTTCAGTGATAACAGGCCGCTGGGGCAGGAGGGCCATAGGTTCACCACTGCTGATGAGAATATGCATTCCTTGCCGGGCGTGGTGGCACATGCCTGTAATCCCAGCACTCGGGAGGCTGAGGCAGGAGGATCACTGTGAGTTCGAGACCAGCCTGGGCTACATAGTGAATTCCAGGTCAAACTCAAATACATAGTGAGACCCTGTCTCAAAAAAAAAAAAAAAATGCATTCCTTTGACAGACTTGGAACTTATGATTAGGAAGCTTACATAGAAGAAATGAGTAATAAGCACATCAGTGATGTTGCTGTTTTGTGAAAGTGGAAGTGTTAAGGAGATTTTTAATTTAAAATATTAACAAAATTACACATTTTGGAACTGGCTGATGTTTCAGTGGGAATTTAATATTTTTACCTACTGCAATAACAGGTTCATTGAAGTTATTAACAATTATGACACAGTAATGTAGTTTAGGGTCATCACATAACCGTAAACTGATTAGTGCATTTGTGTGTGGGAGTTTATTCAGCTGTATATGAACAGTGGCGAG
The DNA here is from genome assembly GCF_012274545.1 of Fukomys damarensis. Lineage (NCBI taxonomy): Eukaryota > Metazoa > Chordata > Mammalia > Rodentia > Bathyergidae > Fukomys > Fukomys damarensis. The sequence goes on from NW_022900931.1 coordinate 61,608,533, forward strand.
AAGGCAGGAATTTTTCCACATTTAACTTCCCCCAAATACTATATTTTTACAGTAATAGTTAAACTACTTAGAGAACCCTGAGCGCGGTGGCGCACACCTGTAATCCCAGCACTCGGGAGGCTGAGGCAGGAGGATCGCTGTGAGTTAGAGACCAGCCTGGGCTACATAGTGAGATCCTGTCTCAAAAAACAAACAAACAAAAACTACTTAGAGTATGACCTGGAAAATTATTGAAAACATCAATCCCTTGTAGTTAAGGAATCACGTAACACATAAAGCCGGAATTAAAGTGTGGAATTCAAAGTCAGTTATTTTAAAAATTGTGCAGATGAAATATACAGATACATTGGTGAATATGAATATATATTTTCAACTCATACTTGGAATCATTGTAGGCATAAGCTGATAAATGCATCCTAGATGGCTTCAGTGCAATTTCAATACAGTGGGTGCTCAAGTTACAACTGGCCTGACATAGAACAACTTGGGTCAATTAGATTCATGGAAAATTCATCTGCCTCTGGTTGTCTACAGTGTGTACTCAGGTAAACATCCAGATCTCAGCTGTATTGACTTAGAACCAATTTGAGTTACAACCAGCCCTTAGGAACCGATTGAGTTCAATAGTCAAAGGGCTACTGTATAAGGAATCGATGCCTCCTAGTTTTTCAGACTTCTCAACTAGCTAAATGGTTAGCCAGAGCAATGGATTTTTTTCTTTTTTTTTTCTTCTTTTTTTTTTTAAACTGGGGATCAAACTCAGGACCTTGTGCCTGCAGAACTAGCGAGCCTTTCCAAATACTATGTGGCGAAGAAACTCGAACTGTGCGGGGGGCGGGAAAGGATGGAAAGTGTTTACAAAGTTGCGGAGCAAATCCTAAAGATGAAAAAAGGAAGCCTGTAAGTTGTAGAGATAAATTGTGATAAGGATTCGAATAAAAAGTGCGTAGGGGGAGCACGGCGTGGTGCCAGTGGAGTGTAGTAATGGAAATGTGCCGTTACGTAGGATTGAAGACCATTTCTCAGGGATCTCGGTGATATTTAAAGCTTATTTGTTAAGGGGTTTCAGTGAAGTTTATATACAGTGGAAACGATAGGGCTCTATGATTTGCTGACTCACACCTTTACACGCTCAATATACCAGGCTGTGGTACCTCAGATTGTGGTAGATGCCGCAAGTCCTGGGCCTTTGATGCTTTATTATTCTTAGTAGGTATCAGGATAGTTCACCAACTCTCGAGGTAATTTGTAATTTAACGGGGTTAATCCAGGGGTTGGCAAACTGTATCCTCAGGCAAATCCAGCCCAGTGCATTTAGAATTTTACTGGAATGTTAAAGTGCTTAATTTATGTATCACCTGTGGCTGCTTTCTTGTTGCAATGACAGTTGTGACACCATGGCCCACAAAAATGAGAATATTTACATTCTGGCCCTTTATGAAAAGCGTTGTTGTCCCTAGTTAAAACAAAATGGTTTGTCTCTTGTAACTGAAAATACCACATGTAGTTTAGGATGTAGGCCTTGTTGAGTCACGTTTCCTTGATATACTGTGATAATTTCTTTGCTTTTGAAAGAAGAGATGACTACGAGGGCTTCTTTTTCATCCTCGCATTTGCTCTTCCCCTTGACCGTGGTCTTTAGGTTCGTTCAAATATGTTGGTAACAACCAGGAGCTACCTGTCTCTTCACGGCCAATGAGAGAGCTGCTCTTTGATTTGTAGTTTTGAGAAGTTCACTGTCACGATGTGCATGGCTGGGCTGATCCTGACTCCCATCTACATTGAAAACTGAACTTTTTGCAAGGTGTGATGGTGCACACCTGCACTTCCAGCTTCTGAGGAGCCTGAGGCAGGAGGATCATATGTTTGAGGCCAGACTGGGCAATTTAGCAACAACCTATTTCAAATTTCTAAATGTGAAAGGAGTGGGAATGTATCGTAATGGTACAGTGCTTACCTAGTACATTCAAGACCTTGTGTTCACTCCCCAGTACCATAAGTAAACTGTGTGCTTAGTTATCTTGGCCTTTATGAGTTATTAAATTGCAATTCTCATGTCATCTTGGGCTTGATTGTAGGCTTCTCAAAGATTTTCCTATTTTAAACTTTGAGATTGAATACATATAAACATTTGGGGGACTTTTATTTATTACCAACTTTTGTTTTGGGGGGTTTTGAGACAGTCTTGCTTATAGTTTAGGCTGGCTTTGATCTCACTATGTAGCTCAGGTTGGCCTCTAACTCACAGTGATCCTCCTGCCTCAGCCTTTGTTTGTTTGTTTGTTTGTTTTCTTGGTACTGGGAATTGAACTGAGAACCTTTGAGTTCTTTCTTTCTCATTTTGCTTTTTGAGACAGAGTCTCACTACGTAGTTCAGGCTGGTCTTGAACTCGTGGCACTTCTTCTGCCTCAGCCTCCTGAGGCCTGGTATTACAGCATGTGCCACCTTACCTGGTTCCACATTTCTTTGAGAGTCCATTCTATCATACACTTGTGCAAATAAAGGGCTGGAAATGGGACCGGAGATTTAGCTTAGTGGTGCTGCCGCTTGCCTTCCCAGTTCAATCCCAGGTAACAACAATAACAACAAAAGGGCTGGAAATGTATCTCAGTTCCAAGGCTGTGGGTTCGATCCCCAGTATGGATAACAACAACAGATGTTTAAACATAAACCTGTTTTTTTCCATTGAGTACAACCTTGACTATTTATTACAATGGCTCTTATTGCTTTGAGAAGTTCTCCACAGAAGTCTACCCTGAAGCTTGTGTTTTAACTTTTGAATGTCTGTGTCCAGCAGGCAAGTTGTTTTGAATTGCTTGTACTGTTAATAAAGGTGGAAATCTACAATATATCTGCCTCCATTGCAGTTTTTAATTTGTATTTTTATTAGTATATGATTGCAGTACACAATGATTTAATGATTACATTCATCACAGGGAGTTGGTACTTACGTATTACATCTTAATTCTTTTTACATCCCTTTTACCACCCCTCCCTCCTCCTCTGTCCATCTCTTGGTCCTCTATCAATTTACAAAATACCAATCTTCTTATTCCTATTGCACTTTTTTGGGCTTTCACTCTTTTTGTATCTAGAGTATCTTTCCTGTTAGTTGATCCTATTAAATATAAACATTGAAAATTAAAGGCTTCTCCCCCCTCCTTTCTTTCTTGTGTTGTGTCCAGATCCCGAAGTCCCCAAAGACCACCAAGGAGTCGAGTCCGATGTAAATGCACAAGGAGTTTATTGCAAGCTCCAGCCCTGGACCCTCTTGCCTCACCGACTAAGCGAATCAGAAACAAGAGCCCCGACCCCCTTCTAAGGCATAACTTTATAGGGTTTGGGAGGCTTGAAATCCGCTCTTTCTCACTGGTGTTATCTTCTACTTTTTATTCCTATTGGGTGTTGCTAGGGCACTTGTGAAAGTAGGAAAAGACTATTTCAGGGTGGAGAGGGAGCTAGTTCAGGGAGAGGTCAGTGTGTTCAGGAACGTGGTGGGCTTCCCTTATCTATACAGACCCTCCTGTCTTTCTACTCTGTAAGTTTATGGTTTCTTTTCCCAGCAATCTGGCCTTGCCCTTATCTCGACTAAGCAAATTCCTGCTTGAGTTCATCTAGGAGTTTCATTTAACATACGATGGCGTTGTCTTAAAATGGAGTTACTTTGGTTTCTACACTTGGTAGTAGTGGGTATAGTTCTATTGGGAAAGGATCAAATGATACGTTTCTTACAATCATTATTTTAAGACTCTTGACTCTCACAGTTTCGCTTTTACTTTTTTATTTGTCAATGAGAAATCGCTAAACTCTGCTGACGTCCGGGAACCGCCTCGGGTCGGCAAAATGGCGGGAAGCCATGAAAAGGACTGTAGAAGCTGCGGTCCGGGAACTCCGGGAGTGAGGAGATTGTATTTTTCTTTCTTGTGAAGACGGATGGTACCTGTTCCGCAACGGGAACTTATGAGAACCATCTGCCCGGGTCTCCGGCCGGAAGCTGGCCAATGGGGGAAGCTCAGCGTCCGCTGTCCTGGGCCTTCTGGGAAATGTAGTTCCGGTGCTCGGAATAGTCTGAGCCGCTTCCACCCAGGAGAGGGAGACAGTGCCACCATCTTTTCGGTCAGAAAGGTGAGTACAGTACGCCCTTCGCTTCCACCATCCTTCGGAGCCCTTTCAGCCTGCGAGTGGGACCCGACTGGGCGGTCGCTTTAGCCCCGGGAAGTCGCGGCCGCCGGCGGAGGCTGAAGGGCGGAGGGCGGAAGTGCGGTTGCCCTCTGTGTCTTCCCCGCCCCACAGCAGCGCTGCGGCTTCCATCGGCGCGAGACCTGCGCTCCAGTTTCCAAATCTGTAAAGTAGCAGTGAAGCTGCCGGTTACGGGGTGGGGGCGTGATTAGAATCGAACCAGACCACACCTGTCAAAGGCTTGGGCTGTGTTGGCGCGGGTAACGGGTTTCCTTTGGCTGCTGACAGAAATGCTCTCACAAGCGCCCTTTTCAGGGAAGTCCCTTGAAGAGAAACGAGATCAGGGCTCCGGGCCCTTCGGTTGCATCCTTCAGGAAAGAGAGGGACAAGAGACGGGAGCGACGTGCAGTCTCATCTCACTGCATGCTTTTCTTCGCCCCGGTAAGAGCAAGCAGAAAGGACTTCTCCCAGCCTCACCCGGCTACCACTATTTTAAGTACCGTCTTGTTCCGTCATCTTTTCGGTTAACCAAGTTTCCCTCACAAGTTACCACACATCTTTTTGAGTAAATGTGAGAATGGGTAGGAGAGAGACTTGGAAATGAAATTATTAATAGCATCTCACCACTTTGATGTCTAGGCCTTCTTCTCTGAACTATGTATCTATATAGATCGATGAAGTAGATCTTTTTATTGCCTTTATTTTAAAGGATGAGAAAATGAGACAGAGAAAAGATGCATTGTTTCCCCAAAGTCATTCATCTTAATATTCAGAGCTGGCTTTGTAGTTGAACCGCAAGTGTTGTTTTTCAGGGCCCCTTTTCTTAATCCGAGTGATAAAATGACCTTCGGTTATCCTAACTAGTAATCCATCTGGCTGAGGGGGCTTCATCTGAGAAAAAGCGATGGGAGGGAACTATAGTTGGAACGTTTCTTATGGAAGACCTTGAAAACTACACTGATTTTTTTAAAAAAACCCCAACACATCTCTTTCATTTCATTTGACTCCAGGTCAAATAAAGTAAGTCACATGCTGGTTATAGCAGTAACAAATCCCGGTTACAGCGATGCTGCCCTATCTAGTGCCTTGTGATTTTACACCTTATGAACGCTTTGACATGTGCTATTAGGTGTGAAATAAACATTGGATTTTAGTTAGAGTGTACAAAAAGATACAAGGTGGGACATTAATTATTTTTCTGCATTGATTACATGTTCAAATGATGTTTTGGATAAATTACACCATTAAATAAATATAAATTTACTCCAAAATAAATATACTGTTAAAATTAACTTCACCTATCTTTGTATTTTGTTTCATTTTTGCCTTTTTACATTGTCACTACTAGAAAATCTGAGTTTACTTGTCTGATTAGGTATGTTTTTATTGGACAGATAGCTAATTCAACAAATACACAAATGAATAAAAATTAAATATTACTGTGTTAATATTCGCTGCATATGTATTTATGGTTGTTTCTCAAAATTGGCAAGCAAAGGGCCAGGGTTTAGCTCAGTGGTTCTGCTGCTTGCCTCCCAAGCACAAGGACCCGAGTTTGATCCCTGGTACCAAAAAAAAAACAAAGCAAAAAACCATAGCCAGAACTGGCAAGCAAGTCTGTAGTTTCTTTCCCTTATTATGGAAATTTCCAAGCATATACAACTGTAAAGAGTAATATAATACAGTGAATCCTCATGTCATCAAGACTTAGTTTCAACCTCTCTCTTCTTGTGTGTCTGTTTGTGACAGGGTCTTGTTATGTTGCCTAGGCTGGTCTCAAACTCATGGGCTCTAGCAGCCCTCCTGCCTCAGCTTCCCAGGTAGCTGGGACTACTTCCATTTACCTTAAATAGAGTATTTTAAAGCATATCCCAAACATCAGGTAAACTTTCCGTAAATTGTACCATGACCTGTAAACAGAAGCTTGCTTTTGGCATTTGCTCAGTGTATCTTTTTCCATGCCTTTTCTTTCACATTTTTTGTCATTATGTTTTAGTAGCATCTGTTAGAATATGAGATTTGTTCTTTTCATGTAGTCAGGGATGTTTAATCTTCTGTGTGTGTGTGTGTGTTCTATATGTACACGTATGTATCTTTAATGTAGTACACTTTGCACTGCTCCTTCTTTCTCTCTTGTTTTCAGCTCTGTTCATTCCCTCTTAGTTATCCTCAGTGGATCTAAACCTATATACTCTTAGGTCATTCTTTTAACTTTTTTGGGGGGTACCAGGGATTGAACTTGGGTCCTTGTGCTTGCAAGGCAGGCCACACAACCGCTAAATCCCTGGCCCCATTCTTTTAACTTTTAAAACTGTCCATGTCAAAAAATGGCTGCATGTATTGTCATTCTGAAAAATACAGAGAAAAAAACCTTAGAATTTGATAATATCCCTTTCTGTTGGTCTGTTTTTAATTATAAGCTAGGTTATAGGTCTACATTTTATGTATCCTCAAAACTGGTCATTATTTGTTCTTGGCTTACTTTTTTTAATAAAGATTTTTCTGTTGTCAATATATTTATGAATATTTTTTCACATTACTTTTTGCAGTTTATTTTTCAGAGTTAATATACTCATAAATTTTATTCATTATTGTTCATCTAAAATGTCTTTGTACCTCAGACCTTGTATAAACAATCTTTTTTTTTTTTTTTCTTAGCATACAAAGGTAGACAGCTCTTTTCTTAACTGTGCAGATAGTTTTCAGTTGTTTTTGGTCTCCCATTTAGTTACCCTGTTTCTGTTAATTGTCACTTATTTTAGCTATTTTTATTTTCTTTCTGAGAGCTTTAAGATTATATTGGCTGTTTTCAGCAATTTGTTTAGTCTATTGCTAAGGTTTTACATTGCTATGTTAGTTTAGGAGTATGTTTATTTTTTATTCTGTGTAGCATACCTGAATGTAAGTGCATATCTTTTATCAGTTGTGGGACATTCTCAGCAATTACCTCTCTTTTTTTTGAGACAGGGTCTCACTCACTGTAGTCCAGGCTTTCCTTGAACTCACTATGTAGCCCAGGTTGGCCTCAGAGTCGCAGTGATTCTCCTGCCTCAGTATCCCACGAGTCCTGCTGGAGAGAGTGGCCATCCACCTCCTCAGAAGGGAAGAAGTGTGCCCCAGGATTTTCTGGGTTCCCTTTTTAGGCCTCAGAGGCCAGCTCAGTGGCACGACCCAGGTAGAGGCCCAACACAGGCTGTGTCATTTAGCCCTTTTCTTCCTGGCCAGTGTACCAAATGTTACAGAAGGAATTGGTAACTGACACACAGAGAGGCGGCAGAATGGAAGTAAAATAAGACAAAGCTTTATTTTGTTGACAAAGGTCGATCACGCCTGATAGCAGTGCCCTGATCAACCAAGTACGGGGCTATAGCTTCTCCTTTTATAGGATTTTACAACCTTGCTCTCATTCAGGTGGTTACATTTCATTCTCACAGTCCACATTGCTGATAAATCATGGTCACAAGACAGTTCAATTTCAATCCAGAAGTAGCACTCCTTTTGGGTGAGTTTACCTTTAAGATTTGTCTAGCTATCATCCAAGATGTAGCACTTCCCTGTTAGGGGAGTTTACCTTTAAAATTTGTGCGGCTCTCTATTCAAGCCCAGGGGAAGAGACTTTTCTGTTCAGGAAAACAAAGTTAACAGTAGTTCTTTCCATCTTTAAAATCATGTGGTTTACAAAACTTTTGAGCTAGGGGTTCTTGATGTGTGTCCTGTTAACTCAGGATGAGACTAGATGTCTCACTCAGTGGTTAATGCCTCTGGTGTCTGTTGATTCTGAACTAAACAAAGCAAACTGCTGTTGGGGATGGCAGAAATCATTTACATTGTGACATTTTGTAGGTTTTTGTGAAAAAGTTTTCTCTGTCAGGATTGCAGGCATGTTCAGCAGTTACCTTTTGAGGATATTCTCCTCTGCCATTTGTTTCATTCCCTTATTTTCATGTTGCTTTTCAACAAATGTTGGAGCTTTTTGACTTATTTCTATCCATCTTGATTTTTCTTTTATTCTTCATCTTTTCTTTGCTATGTGTTTTTCTTTATCTCCGTGCACATAGTATAAAAGGGATTTATCAGTGAGCCTTTTCTCATTTCATGAAAGGAATTGACCTTGAAATAATACTTTATAGAAAACTGATGCCAGTATTAATAAAAAATGACTAGTGGGCAACAAATTATAAACTAAGAAGTTATTTTAAGTCAGAATTAGTCTTTTTCACAAATTAAAGGTGACTTTCACGGAAGCACAATCTTTGTAAGAACTGAATATCTCAAAGTATCATCCTTTTTTTTTTTTTGGTAGCTACCAGAGAGGAGGACTCTGGTTCTTGGAGCTCTCCATCTGCTCATTTAATCCCTGTAGCTACCCTATGAGGTCGGTGCAGTGTATGCGTCTTCTCTTCATTGGCAGATGGCAAAAGTGAGGCACGGAGAATTATTTGTTAAACATTGCTTGGGCCACACAGATGGTGAAGTGTCACTCTCAAGGCACTCGACTCCGGAGCACACCATTTCGTGGCCCACATGTTCCCCTCTCCGCTGTCAGTCCCAGGATTAGAAAATCTCATAGAGGGCTGGGGCTGTAGCTCAGCGGTAGAGCACTTGCCTGGCATACACAAGCCACTGGGTTCAATCCCTAGTTCCATGAAAATTAAAAAGGAAAGGGAGGGGGAGGTTATTTATAGAACTTCCCACAGCCATATTGCATTTGGTCTTTCAGGGTCATCCACTCCTGCTGGCGCTGAACTGGAAGGCAGTTAGTGGCTGGGATCTCGTCCCTGCTCCAGTCACCAATCTAAATGTGGTGACATCTGTCTGGAAGGAAGGAGGGGCTGTGGTGTAATTTCCATAAAGAGCCACTTGGAAACATGGCAGCTCTGACCTGTGTCTCATGGGCTCCTTTCCCTTCGTCAGTTATGCCTTCTCAGGGCTCTCACCTTCCCCAGAAGGAACAGGTGAAAATGACCGTACTACAAGTAAGGTGTTTTCCTGTTTTATAATACAAAACTGTGATTTTCTGGTGTGGATCTGTGCTTTGGTATCCTCTCTGCCCTTCTCAGTGCTCCCCTTCCTCCAGGGGAGCTGCAGGACTGAGGTTATGTGTGTTTGATGTTGTAGGAGGCGGTAACATTCAAGGATGTGGCTGTGGTCTTCACCACTGAAGAGCTGGGGCTGCTGGACTGTACGCAGAGGAAGCTGTATGAAGACGTAATGGTGGAGAATTTTAAGAACCTGGTCGCAGTGGGTAAGGACAGGCACCCTTTGCCCCCGAACTTCAACTCCCTTCAGATGTTGAAGGCTTTGGACCATTTCAGATAGTTTCCTGCTCTTGAAAACAACGTATTTTCTAACCCCTGGGATAACAGAGTGTTTTCAGGGTTTTGTGCTTATGTAAAATTCCATCCTTTTAAATCGCTGGTTTTCAGTCAGGCATGATTTTTTCATCAAAGAATATTTGTCAAAGTCTGGACACAGTTGTGGCAGCCTAGAGGGGAGTACATGCAGGCACGTGGATAGTAGCTGGGGATGCTGGTGAACTTCCTGCAATGCTCAGTCACACAGCAGAGAATGGGCCAGTCCAGAGCATCAACAGTGCCACAGTTGAGAAACCCTATTTTCAGTGAACTATAAATGGACAATTTAGCATGTGTAGTTTGCCTTTCAAATTATGGCTGTGACTCACTGTCGGGTCATGAAATAAACATAGCACCTTTTACTGGCATTTTTTACCCAGTGACATAAATAAGGATAGAATATATCAGTTCCTTCTCAAGAATCACACATTGCAGCAAAATCTGACCATTGCCAGTGAGTGATGTGAGAGATAGTGTTGGAAACATGATAAAAATATACATTGGTTTTAAATTTAACTTAATATAGGTACAGGGATAGAGATATAAACTAGGCTATGACCTAAATTCCTTATTGGACAATCAAAAAAGTTCTTGAAATGCCACTTGGGTTCTGAGGAGTATGTGATTTAGACAGAAGTGCATTTTAGATATGTTTTCACCTGAAATATATATTTCTGTGCCTTTTCTTAGGGCATCTTCCTTTCCAACCAGACATGGTTTCCCAGTTGGAAGCAGAAGAAAAGCTCTGGATGATGGAAACAGAAACCCAGAGAAGTAGGTATTCTGGTGCAAACCACAGGCCTGCTCTTTCAGACACCAACTGGCCTGAGCCTCGTCCTTTTAGAAACATAGTGGTACCTCAGTTCATGAACTCATCCTTCATGATTCTGGTCACAAACCGAACTGTTGGAGAACCAAATCAAATCTCCCCATAAACTCAACATTGAACCTGACCACTGAATTGCAGTTCCTATTCACTTCAGTTTGCCACCAGAATCCTGGGATTGAGTTTGTGAACCGAGGAACCCTGTATTACATTAGGATAAGTTCTTGCTAAGTTACCCAGGGTGGCCTCAGCCTCAATAGCTGAAATTACATGCTGGCTAATAAGCTCTTAATGGATATTATTGTAGGTTGTCTTTTTGAGGCCCTGCAGCCATCTGATTCAAGCTTGTGACGCTTATGTTTCTAAGTGGGTCACGTTGATCCCATTGTGTATCCCACTTGCAGGAAAAACTTAAGAATGAATAATGTTGTAAGCCTTCCCTGGCTTCTTAAGGCCTTACCTTGTGACCTTGATGTGAAACTGATATTTCTGAAGAAAAACATCCACCTGTGACCATTTCTGAATTTTGCTTTCTTCTATAGGTAACATGAATCAAAATGAGATGGAGACTCTTCGAAAATTTGCATTGAAATATCTTTCAAATGAAGAGCTATCCTGCTGGCAAATCTGGAAACACGTCGCCAGTGAATTAACCAGGTGTCTTCACAGGACACCTTCCCAACTGCTACAAGGTGGTTGCGTTCAAGTTTCTGAAAATGACAACAGCGCTAAGTATCATAAAAGAGATCGCTCCAGGTACACCGAAAATCAAGAGTTTTCAGTGTCAAGAACCCAGTGTCCCTCCCAAAGTGAGTACCTGATCGAGTCACAGAACCAGAACAGAGATAAGCAAACCAACGTGAAGAACAGCCTGCGCGTGTGTGAGGATACGATGCAGAAAGCACTGGGTGAGCAAATGAACTGCGCCCCAGAGCGGAAAGCCTGCCGACGTAGTGAGCGTGGCGCGAGCGTGGGTGATGGCCGCAGTCAGCTGGAGCCCTCAGGAGAGCCACTTCTTCCATGTGAGTGGGGAAGGGGCTTCCGTCACGGCTCAGTGCTTCCGCAGGGGGCTCAGGCGCTGGAGCGACGCTCCCGTCAAAGCCCACACCTGCAGTCTCACCTGAGCGTTCACCCAGGGGAGAAACTGGACGAAGGCCACGAGCCCGGTGCCTGCTCCGGCAAGAGCCGTTTTCTTTCTCATCCGTCGAATCACACAGGCGAGAAGTCCTACAGGTGCGACAGTTGTGGCAAGGGATTCAGTAGCAGCACAGGTCTCATCATCCATTACAGAACTCACACTGGAGAGAAACCCTATAGATGTGAGGAGTGTGGTAAATGCTTTAGTCAAAGTTCAAATTTTCAGTGCCATCAGAGGGTCCACACGGAGGAAAAACCGTATAAATGTGAAGAGTGCGGTAAGGGCTTCGGGTGGAGTGTTAATCTCCGCGTCCACCAGAGGGTCCACAGAGGTGAGAAACCCTATAAATGTGAGGAGTGCGGTAAGGGCTTCACTCAGGCTGCACATTTTCACATACACCAGAGAGTCCACACCGGGGAGAAGCCGTACAGATGTGACGTGTGCGGTAAGGGCTTCAGCCACAATTCCCCGTTGATATGCCATCGGAGAGTCCACACCGGCGAGAAGCCCTACACATGTGAGGCGTGCGGGAAGGGCTTCACCCGGAATACGGATCTTCACATCCATTTCAGAGTCCACACAGGAGAAAAACCCTACAAGTGTAAGGAGTGTGGGAAGGGCTTCAGCCAGGCCTCCAATCTCCAGGTCCATCAGAATGTCCACACGGGGGAGAAGCGATTCAAATGTGAAACCTGTGGGAAGGGCTTCAGTCAGTCCTCAAAGCTTCAAACCCACCAGAGGGTCCACACTGGGGAGAAGCCCTACAGATGTGACGTGTGCGGGAAGGACTTCAGCTACAGTTCAAATCTTAAACTGCACCAAGTGATTCACACTGGAGAGAAACCATATAAATGCGAGGAGTGTGGGAAGGGCTTCAGCTGGAGGTCAAATCTTCACGCTCACCAGCGGGTCCACACGGGAGAGAAACCCTACAAATGCGAAGAGTGCGAGAAGAGCTTCAGTCAGGCTATTGATTTTCGAGTCCATCAGCGAGTCCACACCGGAGAGAAGCCGTACAAATGTGGTGTGTGCGGCAAAGGCTTCAGCCAGTCCTCTGGCCTGCAGTCCCATCAGAGAGTCCACACCGGAGAGAAGCCCTACAGATGTGAAGTGTGTGGTAAGGGCTTTCGGTACAGCTCACAGTTTATTTACCATCAGAGAGGCCACACCGGAGAGAAACCCTACAGATGTGAGCAGTGCGGGAAGGGCTTTGGGAGAAGCTTGAACCTTCGCCACCATCAGAGGGTCCACACGGGAGAGAAGCCTCACAAGTGTGAGCAGTGCGGGAAGGCCTTCAGTCTCCCCTCAAATCTTCGGGTTCATTTGAACGTTCACACTAGGGAGAAACTCTTTAAATGTGAGGAGTGTGGGAAGGGCTTCAGTCAAAGTGCACGTCTTCAAACTCACCAGAGAGTCCACACCGGGGAAAAACCATACAAATGTGATGAGTGTGGTAAAGACTTCAGTCACCGTTCCCGTCTTGCATACCATCAGAAAGTCCACACTGGCAGAAAGCTCTAGAAATGAGAGGTTTATTGATGAATCTTATTGGAATACACACATGAGAAAGTCCATGCTGGTGATAAACTTTATAAAAATAACAAGAGTAACTGTCCACACTGGCAGAAAGCTCTAGAAATGAGAGGTTTATTGATGAATCTTATTGGAATACACACCTTCATGGTTTGAGAAAGTCCATGCTGGTGATAAACTTTATAAAAATAACAAGAGTAGTATTTCTTCAGACTCAGAATCTTAACATATCCTTTAAAATGATGACATAGAAACAGTAACAGGACTACTATATTTAAGGAAGTAGAGATTGCTGTCCTCTTAGCAATATACATGTAATACAGATGACCTTTCAGTGTGACGCTGGTAATGTACAAAAGGGTATTTGTCACGTGCTAAGTAGTTATTTCAATTTTTCGGTCAGGGAGGGTTGTGCGTTATTTGTCTTTTTTACACCGGACACTGACCATTTATATCAAAACTATAAAGCTATGAAAAACGAATAAAATTACTAAGTGTTCTGTAGCTAAGGACTCATAATGTGATACTATTTCATGTGGTATAGTGGGTTAACATGAAAGAGCAGATCCCCAGCGATGAATCTTGGATCTTCAAAAGTAAATTTGTACCACAGATGTGTATGAAAAGTTGTCTATGGCTTTATTGGTTTAGTAGGAATGAGAAATAATCAGTTGGATTGCCACAGTATTTTATGCTTTATCAGCCAACGGAACACTGTACAAACATCTAAGAAGAGGAGGTAAATTTGTAGTTACAGAGGCTGGACAGTGTCTGGAATATATTAACCTGTTCCCGTCTACCTCACAAGCACAAGGACCTGAGTTCGATCCCCACTACCAAAAAAAAAAATTCTATGGAATATATTAACCTGGAAAAGCAAAAAGCATTAGATTTTTTGTGATCCTATTTAAAAGAAAGGTGTAGATATGTATTTACTTACATTTATCTCTAAATGATGCAAGTTCGATTCATATATATTTTTATATTTCTAGACACTGTATTTTAAAATTGAGACATTACAAATTTGTAAGAAATATTGTAAAATCTCTGTACCCTTGATCCAGATATCACACAATTCTCATTCTGTCCATATTATGTTTTGTTTTTTTTGGTTCAGGAATTGAACTCGGGTCCTTGTGCTTGCAAGGCAGGCAGCAGCACCACTGAGCTAAATCCCCAGTATTCTGTCCATATTGTAAGTGTGTGTACACATGTACATTGCTACCTATGGATGTACACATATTTTAGCCATATGAGTACATTACAGACATCTTACCCCTTACACTAAATACTTAAAAGTGTATATTCCTAAGAAAAGGATATTTACTTAAACAGCCACCATATCACATTCAGAACATTTTAATAGTGATACGTAACACAATTTTATTTAAATTTCATCATTTGTCCTAATACAGTACCTTATTGGGGGAGTTCCTGAGTTCTGTCGAGGATTGTACATGTCACTTAGACACTTTAATTTGGGTCACTGCCTCACTGATTGTTGTTCATAACCTTGAAGTTACTCTTTTCCCCTCTGGAACCAGTAATTTGTGGAAAGATGCTTTCTGCCCTGTAAGTAGTTTGTTTTTCAACAAAATAACCTCGACTGGTCTTAGTATTCAGTACTAAGGGCCTAGCCTAAATTGGTTATTACTGATGATTGTAAAGGGGTAATTTTTCAACCTTCATCATTTTGTCAGCATTCGTTGGATTATCACACTCCTGAGGAAGCGTTTCCCTTCTGTCCCCTTTGTCCGTCACTTGTTTGTCGTAGTTGGAGCACATCCTTATTCTGACGTGATCTTCCAGACTTGTCTTGTACTTTGACTTCCCCAGCCGTGCAATTTTTTATTTCTTTAGGCACCTGGGTTCTTCATACCGGAAAATGGTACTTAGAAATCTGGATTTGGGCAGTAGATGTGTGGTTCCCCCCCACTACCACCACCACTCTTTTCCGAATCCCAGGAGTTTGAAGACAGGTAGATAAACGTACGGATTAATCGCTAGACAGGAAGGGAAGTAGTGTAAGGGAAAGGGGTCTGGAGGCAGGACGAGTGTAGAATAAGGGCCTCATTAGGCTTTCTGGCTAATCCTGACTAGAAAGAGTCGAAACCACTGGAGCGAGTGATTACTGAGACAAGAGGGCAGCTGACTGATGAGCAGAGCACAGGTGTGCTAAACACCAGTATAATTTAAGGAAAAGCAAAACCACAATAAAATTTATGTCACTAGATTGCTATCTGCTTGATTCTCCAGCTTCTGGAGTTCCGCTGTTCCCCCGCGGGTGGCGCCGCTGAACACTTAATGGTGCTGTACTGGGCCACCGCAGGAGCGCATTTAACTGTTGTTAGAGCGTGTGGGTGAAGTATAGTATGTTCAGGGTCTTACATAACAGATTAGCTTGTCACCTTTTCATGGATGCTGGCAGAAAAACAAGCTTTCTTGGTCAAACAATGGTTTCTTGTTGGACTGTGTTGAGTCCATGACCCAGTTCACAGGAGGGTGACTTAAGAGCTTTTGATGTATCCCGCAGTTGGCGGAATTACAGGAGTGGAACGCAGAGCTTGGAAGAAAAAGGGAAGCTTCTATGAGCAATTGCTGGGTAAAGAGCCTTGCACTTTGAACATACCAAGAAAGAGCGTTCAGGGATACACAGGGTTAATGGAAGCCTGCTTTTCTCAACAAATTAAATTTTTTTCTCAAAAAATTAAATGATGCCACAAGGAAGCTAGTATGCAATTGAGAATTTGGGGAATATTATATTTTAAGTGACCTAGTTTACTCAGTAAAGCAGGTACCTGGAGAAAGACAGACGAGGGCTACAGAAACCTAACCAACATAACAATGTAATTAACATAACAGTTTAGATATTGATTTGAATTATTAAAAGTATAAAATATATTTTGGGGACTATTTTAATTTTTTACGGGATAATGTTGATACTTGTGGCTAAGCATTATATGTCTTTAATTAGAGATGTGTAAATATTTAAGGGGATGTGATAAAATGCAATAAGTGATTGAAAAACACTTCTGTAGGGAATTAGAACAAAGCCATAGATAAATCTTGGGGATGAGATAGAGTGTTCCTTGTACTATTCTTTCAACTTTTCTATAATAAAGGTGTACAAAAACTTTTCTAGTTGTTTATTTTCATCAGTAGAAAAATGATTAGTGCCTGATTTCAAGAGCTGAATTTGTTATCTGGGCAGACTTTTCCACTCCCACTTCTATCTTCTAAATAATCATGGCTCATTCATTTCAACCAGCTTGTAGAAAAAAAATAAAGCATTCTACCCCCTTCTGTCTCTCTTAAGAGCTTTCAATAAATTTTCCTACTCTTAAAGCATTCTACTGTATTTATTATGTCAAGAGCAGGCTAAATAAGATTTTTGAAGCTGTAAATGTAAAGGTCAGGGAAGGAAGAGAGGGAAGGAAGGAAAGCATGAGAGAAAAGGAATAAAAAAAGAAAAGTAAGGTCAAGCGCTCAACCCTTTAGAACTGAACCACTTGCACCTGTGTACTGAAAAAAAAAAAAAAAGAAGAAAGAAAATGGGAATCTTGCTGAGGATTCTGGTAAGTGTAGTCCAGGAGGGCGGGGAAAGTTCGCTATAGGCAGTGTGTCTGTGCGGGCGGGTCTGCTGGGGATTCTGGGAAATGTAGTCCGAGAGCTGCGTGCAGTCGGAGCACTTCCGCAGCAGGAGGGTGAGGTCCTCGTCAATCCCGTCTTGGAGGTAAACTAGCGTGGATTCCCAGAGTCTACTCCGGCTTTTCCGGGCGGGGTTTGGGATGCTCAAGTTTGAGCCCTCGCCCTTGGGGAATAGACGCTGTGGTGGCAGGGACAACGGTTTGTGTCCCTTGACTTGCAGGGCGATTCCTAGGTCCCCAAACTGTGGGCCAGCCCGAATTGCGCGTCTCTGGGTTTGAGGGGTTCCCGCTGCTTCTATGCTTTCCGCACAGTTGGCAGCCTTTGGGCCGTATAACCTTGGTAGATTTAATTTCATCGTATCTTCTCCACACAGTGAGTTTAATGGTAGTGCTTACCGATAACAGGTGCTGTGAACTTTAGGTAAATGGTGTAAACATGCTTATAAACTGGTCCTGGCACATTTTAGCAGGTGCCAGGTCGTTGTCGAGTGCTCGGTTCCGATGTTGAGCTCCCCTGCCGCGCCCCTGGCCTTCGCTGATCCCTGCTGGGAGCGCTGTTCCCAGTGACTCCCCTGGGGGCGTTTCACTTCCATCCGGTGCCTGGGGGTGTTCGCTGTGATTTATCCTGGACCAGAGACACCTCGGATTTCTGTCAGCCTCCTTTCCTTCTTCGGCTCTTACATCTCTAGAGGACTGCAAAGAGGGAGGGAAGTGACTCGGTGACTCTGATAATGTTGTGGATGAGCGAGTTGGAGCAATAGAGATGCGCCACTCTTCCTGCCAAATTCAACCCTATTTATTATGTAGCCCGCACCACGGTAGCTAGTGCTCAGAAATTTCCTCGCAATGAGAAGCAGTTTGATTTCTCCGTTTAAATCGTACTTTCAGTTGGGGAGGGCTCAGGGGAGAGCAAGCGGAATCCTACCGAAGCAGAGCCAGGCCAGGTTAGCGAGGGCACGAGGAAGTTTCACACGCACAGGGTGAGCTACAAAACATCCTGCAACTGTAGCAGGTTCGCTGCCAAGCAGGATGTGGGGACTTGGGGTGCACTGTTCTAGTGCAAGCACTTTGTTCTAACGTAGGTACAAACTGGCACTGAGGCACAAGATGGAGTCGGGCTGGCTATTACAGTAACACCCTCCCATGGGGAGACAGTTTGTGTGACCTTTCTGCCTAGCTGGAGAACAAATTCCCTCCGTTCACTAGCATGTCTTTGTTATTTTTTCTGCTTGGCAAATATTCAAATATTTATAAAATAAATAAAAATTGGGTGAGACGCATGTCAATGAATGAGCAGTAATAATTTGTCAGTGTACCCAGTGCCAGCTACTCTTCTATAGGGCTCTCTGTGCATTAATCGGCTCAATACCCATACCACAGATATTGCTATGATACCCACTTTATAGATAAGAATGTAGATAGCTGAAGAATTTAAGTTGTTCTCTCAAAGCCAAAGGGAAGAACCTGAAACAGGAATTTAAACCTTGCAGCCTGGCTGTGTGTGACCTTTGTGTCATGCTGTCCATCAGCCCCCCAAAATTAAGTCCCTATGACTAATGGGGGGTCATGTGGTAATGAATCAGGTTATCTCATCCTGAGATAACAGGCTGCATCAAGACCCCCTAACTCAAAAGTTTTGTAAACCACACGATTGTAAAGACGAAAAGAACCATTGTTAACTTTGTTTTCCTGACCAGGAAAGTCCTTTCCCCTGGTGTAGAATAAGTAGCAGACAAATCGTAAGAAGGAAGTGCTACATCTAGGTTGAAATTCAATGGTCTTGCGACCATGGTTTGTATATCAGCAATATGGATTGTGAGAATAAAATGTAACTACCTAAATAAAATCCTATAAAAGAGGGGGTTATAACAGAGTGCAGGGTCGATCCTGACACTGCTTTTAGTTGCAATCAACCCTCATCGATGGAATAAAGTTTTTGTTATTTTACTTCCATTCTGTGCCTGTGTCACTTACCAATTCCTTCCACAACAGGACAACTATATAATTTGACTGTCAACTGGGAAATAGTAGTGTAATATTGTGGTCTGTGTTCACTTGTCTTAAAATATGTTTACAAACTCTCTTCCTCTTTGACTGCAGATGAGCTTTTCTGTCACAGTGTACTGATCGGTCTGCAGTGATTATGTAATTCCAAGGTCAGGGTAGAAAAAGCCATAGCACTCGTGCTGGCTTCTTAGGGATGCTGGTTTTGACTACCATGTCATGTCCAGTGGCTGTAAAGTCACCATGCTGAGAACACTGTGTAGACACACCTGAGAAATTGAAGCAGGGGGTGGGGGGGTGTGCTCTTTCAGTTCAGGCACTAAACATGAACAGCTCAGAATGTAGTTACACTAGACTCTAAGAATGTATGGGAATTCTTCGTAGTATTCATGCAGCTTTTCTGAATGTTTAGTATATATTCAACATAAATTTAAAATATTTTTTTAAATTCCCCAAACAAGCAAACATTACATACCATTCTAGTTTGTGTCTAGATGTCCCTCTATCAGCCTGAGCTCACAGGTGGGGCTTTTGAAAGCTGGCTGGATCTAGGGTGTGTGGTACTAAATTAGTCCACTGATTAGAATTGGCATAGTTGAGTGTGGGTAATGGATGCCCCACCTGGGGTATGGGTGGAACCGATCAATAGGCTTTTAGCCTGATGGAATATAAAGGGAGAGGGAAGGCAGGCTTGCTGCTTCCAGCCTGCCCTGTCATGGACTATTTCTTCTCTGCAGTGCCCCTCTGCCTTAAATCCAGCTGAATATGGACTGAAACCTCTACAAACTATGAGCTAAAATAAACTCTTCCTCCTTTAACTTTGGGTGTTGGGTACCTTGTCTCAGCAAGGTAAGTAACACATGTCTCACTGTATTTTTATGGTGTTGGGGATTGAATCCAGGTCTTCACACTGAGCACTTTTTTTTTTTTTTAGTTTGAGACAGGGTCTAAGTTGCTAAATTTCTCAGCTGGGTTCAAACTTGTGATCCTACTGCCTCAGCCTCTCAGAATTCTGTGATCAAAGGCATGTGGCACCATACCTGCTTATAAAGCAGTAAGATCATATACACATAATCATACAAAATTATATTTTTCTATTTTCTACTGGGTGTCTACCAATGTCAGTAATTATGAATTAACCTTTCATTCTGCATAATATTCCACTACATGGATAAGCCCCCAAGTATGTTGACAGACAACTGATAAATGCAGTTTGTTATTCCCGTGTCCTTCTGCATACATCTTTAACAGGTTTATGTCATTTAGTGAGGTAAAACATTTCCATTTATGTATAACTTGTTTCAATTGATGTCACTGTAACTTTTTAAGAAGTTAAAGAAAACAAGTATCCCGTACTCCCTGCCAGGCTCTGCTAGATTTCCTTCTGTGCATTATCTTTATGCATATGGTCATCTTTAGATAGACTTCTATTAATTGAATCATACAACAAAGGCTCTAACCTAATTTTCTTATGAATGAGTTTTTCCTCTCATTACAAATCTATTTAATGGCTGTATATTAGAACATAGCAAGATTCAGTCAAATCTTTTACTATTTCCTTTCTAAAAATTCAGAATATCCTTGTTTATGATTTTTCATCGTTGGTACAATCTTGTTTTTTTGTTTTTTTTTTTTGGTACCGGGGATCAAACTCCGGGGGTCCTTGGGCTTGGGAGGCAGGCGCCAGAACCTCTGAGCTAAATCCCTGGCCCCCATTGGTACACTCTTCTGAGCAACATTTCTAGTGCAGAGACTGCCAGGTCAAAGGCTATCTTGATTTATATTCACCAACAAATCTCCCCAAAACTCAGGGTGTTCATTCACACCATGAGGTGTCAAACTCTAACCCCTCAAAATTCAACAGGTTTCTGGCATACCCCCTCCCCATTCTGAGAGTAAAAGCACTAGACATGAGGAATCTGACAAAACAAAGGTCTTTGAAATCTGCCTGCAATGGTTTGAATGGGTCCCCACAAAGTTCACGAGTTAGAGTATAATCCCTAGTATAACAGTGTTGATGTGGGATCTTTAAGAGGTGACTGGGTCACTAACGGATTGATTCTGTTATTATGGGAATAGGCTCCTTACTGCAGGAGTCCATATTCCTCCTCTTTCCCTTTCTCCACCACTACCTCTTGCTGAGAGAAAATGCGTTAAAAGGGCCTTGCCTTATGCAAATTTCTTAACCTTCAACTTCCAGGCCTTGACTCCAGAACTGTAAGAAATTAATTTGTTCTTCATGAATTATCCAGTCTTGGAGATTTTGTTATAGCACCACAAAACAGACTGAGACATAGTCAAAGCTCTTCTTAGAGAAGCCTAAATGAAGTACACATAGAAAAGGAATTTGACCTAAGCTTGAATGAAAATAAACTAATTATTAAGAATTAAATTTACTAAGAAACTTTGTCATCAGTCATCGCTTTTAACATTTTCAGTTACAGTAAAACCCTACCTTAATTAGGGCACCCAAATAATAATTATATAAATTGTAGTGTCACATTAATAAAAAAGTGCTTTTTGTCTATAAACAGTACTAAAAAGTTACACTGTATACAATTGATACACTGTACAAAGAACTGAAGCTGTGATGGGCGGAAGTGACTTCCAAGTCTTTTGTCCAAGTTTGTACTACCACGGATGGCAGTATTAATTTTTTATACCTATTTCCTGAAATTATCATTAAGGAGTATTTATTTTTTTATACTTTACTGTTTCCTGAAACTGTCATTAAGGCTACTTCAGGATTCCTTATGAATATAAATTAATGAGTATAAAGTAGAGAACTGACTGGCATTTTTATATATAGGTCCTAATTATAAGGATGTCCTCCACTTTCTTCAGAAACTGCTGGACCTTATTATGAGCCAAGCGCAGCTCTGCATAGCAGAGACAGTGAGGAGAACCTCCCTAGTGGAAGTTACACTTTCTTTGACATCAGTTCTGTCAATCATACTTTCATTAAAGTCTTGCCCATAATCTTCATGTATAAGGCCTCTCTCCTGGTACACTCTGATGAATGTTGATTCTTCTGCTGTGTCACATCCAGAGAATGGTGACATTTTGGTAGTTGGGTATAAACACTGGTCACATTTGTAGAACAAAGTTTTCTGTTAAATCTGATATTTGTAAGGAATTAATCTTGAGTCGTTAAAGCACATCATTTAAGGAGCTTCTCAGTTCTGAAAAGTTTCCTACAGTCAACTGGGGCCTCCTGAAGACAGACATGAGCTCTAGATGAAGGCTACTTCACACCTCAAATTCTACAGGTTCCCTCCAGTGTGGACCCTTTGATGGTAGACAAGATGTGATCTCTGACTGAAGCCCTTAGAGCAGATGTCACATATGTAAGGCCTCTCTCCAGTGTGGACCCTCTGGTGTGTGTGGAAATGTGAGGCCTGACTGAAGCCTTTCCCACACTGCTGACATGTGTAGGGCTTCTCTCCAGTGTGAACCCTCTGATGAGCACTGAGACCCGCACTCCAACTGAATTCTTTCCCACACTCCTCACACTTAAAAGGTTTCTCACCAGTGTGGATGATCTGGTGGACTTGAAGATTTGATCTCTGGCTGAAGGCCTTACCACATGTAGCACATTTATAGGGTTTCTCACCAGTATGGACTCTCTGGTGGGCTTGAAGATGTGAGGCTTGGCTGAATCGCTTCTGGCATGCGTCACATTTGAATGGTTTTTCCCCGGTGTGGACACTCTGATGAGCTTGAAGGTTTGAGGCCTGACTGAAACCTTTACCACATTCCTCACACTTGTAGGGTTTCTCTCCTGTGTGGACTCTCTGATGATTGTGGAGATTCAAGCTCCAATTAAAGCGCTTCCCACATATCTCACATTTGTAAGGTTTTTCTCCAGTGTGGACTCTCTGATGGGCTTGAAAATATGAACTCTGACTGAAGCCTTTACCACACACATTGCATCGAAATGGTTTCTCTCCTGTGTGGACCCTCTGATGGCTCTGGAAACTGGAGGCTGAACTAAAACCCTTCCCACACTCGTCACATTTATATGGTTTCTCTCCTGTGTGCACTCGTTGATGGCTATGAAGATTAAAGCTCAAACTGAAGCATTTCCCACACTCATCACATTTGTATGGTTTTTCCTCAGTGTGGACTCTCTGATGGGTATGAAGATTCGAGCTACAACTGAAGCGTTTACCACAGTCACCACATTTATATGGCTTTTCTCCAGTATGGATTCTTTCATGGGCCTGTAGATGGGATCTCTGGGTGAAGCCTTTCCCACACACCTCACATTTGTAAGGTTTCTCCCCAGTGTGAACTCTGCAGTGAATGTTAAGATCGGTGCTTCGACTGAAGCCCTTTCCACAACTGTCACACCTGTAGGGCTTCTCTCCTGTGTGAATAGGCAAATGAGCATACAGATGTGAGCTCTGATTAAAGCTCTTACCACACTCAGGGCACGTATAAGGTTTCTCCCCTGTGTGGACCCTCTGATGAGTCTGCAGATTTGAGCTCTGACTGAAACCCTTGCCACATTCATGACACCAATAGCGCTTTTTCCCTGTACGAACATTTTGCTGAACAGGAATACTTGGACTATAACTGGTATCTTCCTCAGATACTCTGCACATCGGGGACTTCTTTCTCAAGTGCACCTGCTGATGAAGTTCAAGATCATAGCTGTCACTGAAAGCTGCCTCACATTCACTACACTGGTAGCTTCTCTGTCCTGTGTAAATACAATGCGGAGTAAGTGCTGACACCTTTAGGACATCTTTACCACATGTGCTGCTGCTGTGAACTTCATCCATTTTGTACACTATGGAATCATCATGGTGGCGGGAAATACAACTGAAAATGTCAACACATGGAGCAAAAATACGTAATTTGTTTTTCATCTTAGGTGGCGTATAACTTTTCTGATGGTTCTGTGTCGCACTGAGATATATTTTACTCCAGGGACTCTGTGCTCTTTCAGTTGGAAATTCTTGATTTTCAGTAACAATGGAATGATCCCCTACAAGATTCACAAGACAGCTGTCCTCTGTGGATGCCTGACAAGGTTCTTCTGCTCTCACATGGCAGGAGGAATCACACAGCCTGGAGAACCAAGAACCCTTTCCCCGGATATTTACTATGGGGCCTTGACTTTGAGTTAGTTTGTTTAGAACATGTTCCTTGATTTGCCAATGTGAAAGCTCTCCCAGTGAAAGGCATCTTAACCCTGCTTCATGAAGAATCTCCATCGTTTGATTCCTGTTTCCTGGAAGAACAAAGAGAATAAGGAATTAAAGATAGAAAGTGACATCAGCAAGAATGTGAAGTAGGAAGCTCAGAGTCTTTATTTCCCTTTGGGAATATTAAAAAAGAAAACTATAGGCAAGCTAAAATAAATTCGTAGGAGCTCTGGAAAAGATTTATAGCAACAGAGGGAATGTTGAATCAAGAGAGAGCCATGTTAAAAATGATAGGAAATTTGGGTTCAGCCCAGGCTGAGGCTGTAAGGTCTTCTCTGGTCCCTTCTGAGCACGTGTCCTGCTGGGCCTCTTGTGCTTCTCTCCACTGTTCAGTACACACGGCTACTTTTTATGGTTTTGGCATGGCATGGGCTGGAGAAACCAGTAGTCCAGCTCCCTGCCTCAAACTGGAGGGAGCAGGGAACACCTTATTTGCAGTCTTCTAACCTGTCTGAGGGATAACATGAAAACTGGTATGTTTTTCCTGACTCCCAGCTAGGTTAGAAAATGTAATAGAAAGCAACAGTAGGCACCACTCTGCAAAACAGCAGAGGAACTACAGGCCTGCAGTGGCCTGGGGAGTGTGTAGGTGTGGGAATAGAACACCAAAGGCCCTAAGAAGCCAGGCTTCTGAGAAATTAAAACCTTTAAAAGCATCTGTGTGTAAGAGAAAGACGGAAAAACAAACACCCAGCTCAGGCAAGACACATGTCCAGAAAGTACTGGAGACCTTAGCTCTCACCTGGGCAGATCACATGGCTCAAAACACTATTGATTAGTGAAAGTCTTCCCTAGAAAACAGGAAGAAGGCAGACTTGGAAAGGTGGCTTTTTTTCCAATGCCTAATGTCAAGAAAAGATCTAAAGGCATACAAAGAAACAGGGAAAAGCAGCACTGGACTGTCACTTAAATGATGATTTAAAAATTATTTTAATGTGCTCAATAAACTACAGAAGAATACCAACTGATAAATAAAATCAGAAAAATGCTGCATGAACAAAACAAAATATCAGCAGAGACAGAAAACAGAAAAAAATAATAAAACAAGTTCTCAAGCTGAAGAGTACAATAAAAATTGAAAACATGAAGCAGAAAATTGAATGAACTTAAAGACAGGTTGAAGATCAAGTTTGAACAGAGCAGACGACAAATACATGATGGGAGTCCCAGAAGAAAGAGGAATTCATCTGATAAAAGGCAGAAACTACCACACTGGAGAAAAGGAATGAATATGCAAATCCAAGAAGCTTACACTCTAAGGATAAACCCCAAAAGATTCACACTGGAACACCTAATCAAACCGTCAAAAAGACAAAGAGACCTGTAAAAGCAGTGAGGGAAAGGAGATTCATCACATACCAGGGATCCTCAGTAAGATTATGAAAAGATTTCTCAGCATAAAACTTGCATGCCAGAGGCAATAAGATGATTCAAAGTCCTGACAAAAAACAAAAACTGTCAACTGAGAATACTCTATCCAGAAAGACTCTTTCAAAAATATGGGGAAAAGGCTGGCATGGTGGTGCATGCCTATAATCCTGGCACTCAGGCGAATGAGGCAGGAAGATCACCTAAAGCTCAAGGCCAACCTGAGCTTCATAGTGAGTTAATGCCAGCCTGGAACATACAGCAAGACCCTGTCTCAAAATACAAAGAAATAGGTGATAAACAAAACCTAAAGGAGAAGCTTATCACAAGACCTGCCCTATAAGAAATGTTAAATGAAAGTCCTTCAAGTTGAAAGGACACAGAATGGTTACTCAAAGCCCTATGAAAACAAGGTTCTAAACTAAAGGTAAATCTGTGGGCAAATACAAAACCTGTACTATAATTTGATTCAGTTTCAGCTTAAAAATTTTAAAGGATTTATAAGATTAAAGCACACAAAATTTTAAGTCTATATTAACGAATATACAATATATAAAGATGTAATCTGTTGACATCTGTAACATAAGGGAGGGCAGACGTAAAAAAAAAAAATGTTGCTGAATGTGACTGAGGTTAACTCACCATGCTTTATGTAATCTTCATGCTAACAACAAAATAGCTACAGAAAGCAAAACAATCAAAATCTGCACTACACACACAGAATATTAAAGAAGGGACAACAAAAAACAAAACAGCAACAGTTGTTGCAGTGAGTGACCATGGTGATGTACAGAATGAAACATTACTCAGAGATGAGACTTAGTTCGATCACAGAGAAGGCCCAAGGGGCTGACTCAATTCAGAGACTTCCAAGAGGAGCACCAAGGCCAAGAACTATCTGGGTTTTATTCAGAATATCAGTTTAAGAGAGAAAAGAGGTAAAGCAGTTTGGGTAAGGAGCTGTCTCCAGGCTAGGCAGTTTTCTTGGGGAAAGGGGGAAGACTACAGCCAGAGGTGACTTGATTCACTAATCTGAACCTCTTGTTGTGTAACCGTTACTTCTCACAGAGCCTGCATGCTTTTGCCCCACAGTTTAACCATTTACTCCTCAGCCAAGTCCCACACAAACAGTAAGTCCTGCTTTAAATGTTAACAGATTAAATTCCCCAATAAAAAGACACAGACTGAAAAGATGGATTTAAAAACTAAGAATCATGCGAGCTTAAATATCACATGGTTTCTTATACAAGAAACACAAATTATAAATAAAGAGCAAAATAAAATAAAAATAAAAGGGAATAAGAAGCTAGATCTTTCTCAAATGGCAGGGGAGGAAAAGGGGATGAAAAAAGAATTAAGATTTGTTACATACTTCACAGAAGGAATGTAAATACTATGTTCTACAATCATGTTGTAATTTTTAAAAATAAATGACTATAACTATTTAAAAAAAACCCTAAGAACCAAATGTAGTTTCAATCTAAGGACACAAATAGATTTACAGTGGAAAAAAATGGATGAAGATATTCCATGCCCAAAAATAACTAAAGGTAGTGGTCCTAATATCAGATAAAATGGCCATTAAGTTAAAAAATGTTTAAATATAAAGAACATTATTGAATGCTTCAATCTTCAAGATTTAACAATTATGAACATACAGGTGCAGCCGAATGTGAATGAAGTTAATACTACTGTATACTCAAAACCAATTAAAATGTTGACGTATATGTTATATATTTTATCACAACAAAAAACATGTAACATGCTACGAAGTCAGGTGGTATAGAGCTTAGACATTAATTAGGGCAAGTTAAGGAAAGAAAGTGAAAGGAAGATAGCATTTTAAGCAGGCTGGACAGAGAAAGCCTCTCATGAAATGACTTCTAAGCAAATATATGAATGAAGTTAAGGGCTAGAGGTTTACTGGATTGCAGCCAGAGAAAAGAAGGAAAAGGATTTGAAACAGAAACATAATTATCATATTTGAGGGTGAAGAAACAAAGAAACAGGAAATGACAGAAGAAAAAATGCAGAATGGTGAAGCTAGGAGATTAAACAAAGCTTACGTGACCTTTCAAGCCCCTCATAAAGGCTGGATTTACAGTGCAACGGGAAGCTGGGGAGGGCAGGAGGAGGGGAGGAGTGGCCAGATCTGACTGTCGAAGGGGTTCTCTGCTTGGCAGGCAGAGAAGAGGTCACTCTGAATAGAGGCAGAACAACCAGGCTGCTCCCTACCTTGGCTCCAGAGGCACAGATCTCGCCCTCATGAATGCCTACCTCTTTGGGTTTGGATCTCCGTCATCCAAAGCTTTTCCTCTCTCTCCAACTGAGATATCATATCTGGTTTGAAGGACTGATATCCTGTGAAAAACAAGGTTTACAGGAAAATATTAAAGGCAAAGAGTACTGAAAAAGTCTGGTTCTTGTCTCATAAGGCCCCACCAAGCAACATTTAACAAACATTTTTTATCATGACACAGTGTAAGAAATACATTTACTATTATTAGAAAGACAAACTACTGAAATAAGAGAGTCAATGATCTGCTTCTGACCAATGTGCTTTCATCACTTCGGTCTCACGCCTTTTACTCCAACACCTACAGTCACTGCTACAACACACAGCACCCTTCCTAAGGAGCACCGACACTGCTACTGTTTCATTACATAAACGCTGATTACTAGATTTCACAACCCACCCATGGATTATGATTTACAAAAGATTTAAAAAAAAGAGAGACTCTGGAGCAGCTAAGCGCTACTGTTCGTTTGTTGTTCATTTACAAAGGCAAGTTTGCTTTGGAACAAAGGCCAGCAACTCATTGTACTCCAGGAGGGCTGGAAAACTGCTCTCTGAGGACTTTCACTGTGGGGAGCTCTCTTGGGCAGAGGCCATGGATGCTGCTAAACAGCCTAAATACACAAGCCGGCCCCTATAACACACTACTACCGAGCTCAAAGACCACCGAGTTAACAGCACCAAGACTGAGAAGCCCGCCTCAAGGAGATGAGGTCAGGTTCCACAGCGGGCCTTCCTCACCCACGGAGAGCAGGTTCCTGAAGTTCTCCAGCATCACGTCTCGGTACAGCTTCCTCTGGGCAGAGTCCAGCAGCCCCAGCTCCTCCTCGCTGAAGACCACGGCCACGTCCCTGAAGGTCACTGCTTCCTACGACATCAAACATGTGTTACCTCAATCTTATACCCACTGGCCACTGGGACCTAAGCAACTTCTTCAGCAGAGTTCTTGTTCTTCTCCCTCCACAGCCATACCAAAAGTACTTGGGGTAAAAAGATACCAGGTACATGTAACACGGTACCCCTTAGGTACCGAAGTCCCTAGCATCGTCACTGTTTAATCGTGCATTCACACATTTATAATCTGAGAGTGCCAATCTTGTCAAAAATGTTGTGTTGATTTTGTACCCCTCGTGTCAGCAGTGCCAACCTCTCACCGGGCAGTGCAGAGTGAGTATAACTTTTCCCAAACCCAAAATGCTCCAAATTGGACATTTCCTGAGAAGTGACACCATTTAAAGAGTTTTACGGTTTACAGCATTTTGGATTTCAGATTAGCAATGCTTAGCCAGTAAATTCTACGTAACTATTCCAAAATCCAAAAATCTCTTGCCATCAGAACCACTTCCGGTCCCAACTATTTTTGAATAAGGGGTACTCAAGTGCTGCCAGTGCTCACCAACCGAACAGCCTCCACTAGCTCCCTGGGACAGATAATGTAGTTCATTCTGTGTTCACAGGAATGCAACCTCTCTGTGACCACGGCAGCATTCAGGGCCACGGTGAAGAGCACCGCTCCAGCATCTGCCTCAGTTAACTGTCCAAGGTGCTTAGCTGAGTCACCTAACTTCTCAATACCTCAACTTCCTCGTCCATATAAT
Source organism: Fukomys damarensis (assembly GCF_012274545.1). Taxonomy (NCBI): domain Eukaryota; kingdom Metazoa; phylum Chordata; class Mammalia; order Rodentia; family Bathyergidae; genus Fukomys; species Fukomys damarensis. The sequence continues at coordinate 61,637,690 of NW_022900931.1, forward strand.
AGAACTTGCATCATAAGGCCCCTGAAGAGATCAACCGAGTGAAACCATGTAGCGGTATCTAAGTGCACAATGAATGCCAGTATCACCATCATCACCATTATCGACTTCATCCCATTCCTGGTTACACAGTATTCTATAAAAGTGATGCTCTATAATGTATTTAATCATTACAAATAACACACAATTCAATAACTTTAGAGTTACAAAACAAGACTGCAAGAAACGTTTTTACACAGATCTCAGCCAACTCAGTTTGGTTATTTGTTACAGTGAGTGCAAAAAAAATAAACACCAGCTGTGGATTTAGCTCAGTGGTTCCACCGCCTGCCTTGCAAGCGCAAGGACCTGAGTTTGATCCCCGGTACTAAAAAAACAAAACAAAACCAAACCTCCATTTTGCTAATATAATGGCTATTTTCTCAATTAACTTGCATGTAAAAGAGCGTAAGTATCTTTGATTTTCCATTATCTTATTTTTTAAAATCTTGAGTAATTTGGTAATAAAAACAGTCCTTTTAAACTTTCATTTATTAATTAAAAGATGTTTACATACTGCCCATCTTTTTACTTTGCTCAGTCCTACTAGGGTGTCTTATGCATCAGAAAAGTCTTATCACAAATACTAAACCTCTTTCAGGCAAGTATAATCTCCCATTTCTATTTGTTATTTACCTCATAACTCTATGTGGGGTGTTTTTCAGCATGGAAATTAAAATGTTTTTATCTAAAGAGTCTGCTTTTCAGACTGGTGCAACCACTGTGGGAATCAATGTGGAGATACCTCAAGCAACTAGGATTAGAGGTCCCATTTGACCCAGCTATTCCCCTGCTGGGTATCTTCCCAAAAGGATTAAAAGAATCATTCCACAGTGATATATGCACACCCATGTTTATAGTGGCACCATTTGTAAAAGCTAAAACTTGGAGAAGGGTTTGGCTCAGTGATTCTGCCGCCTGCCTCAAAAGCACAAGGGTCCAAGTTCGATCCCCAGTACCAAAACAAACAAACAAACAACCTTGGAAACAGCCCGATTCCCATCAACTGGAAACTGGATAAAGAATATGTGGGTTTTTAAAAATAAAATTTAGTACTACTCAGCCATAAAGAATGAGAAACTGAAGACATTTATAGCCAAGTGGATGCACACTGAGGACATACTCTTAAGTGAAATAAATAGGACACACATGTAAATATTGAATAGTTTCTCTGGTGTGAAAGACAAAGTGCAAATAAGGATCAAAATGTATAAAATGATAATGTGAAATAGGAAGAAAACATCTAAAGGAGTAGGGAAAGTGGGAAAGATAGGGGAAAGCAAAGAAGGGAAAAGAAAAAATATGAGAAAAGGGAAAAACACGGATACAAAGTGTTTGTAAATAGGGAAGGAGGGGATGGAGGGTAGGGGAATGGGGAAAAAATAAGACCCAAGATGCATCATGCAAAGGTACAAGCTCCCAATAATGAATGTAACTGTACTGTATACCTAAAATGTACCAATAAACTTAATGGAGCAAAATAAAAATTAAGTAAAGATTCTGCTTTTCTGCCTTTGATTTGGTTGGTGTGCTGAACACGTACTCAATGACCAGGGGACACATCTGGCAAAGAGCCAGCCCTAGGAGGGGAACAGGTGAGGACGATGCTGTCTCTGGAGCCCTTCACCCACCAGGACAGCCAGGAACACAAGCCACACAGCGTCCCTGAATGGCGAGCTCTCTTCCCTTCCAACACCTGAATGGACTATCTGAAAAACCTGGCTTAGGCATTAAAACTTTTAGTGTTGGATGGGCAATGAGTGGACATCCATCTGTGTTTACAAATCTCTCTGTTCACACAGCTGATCCGCGCAGTAATGCCTGGTCAGTCCCTAAGGCTATTAGACTTTTCAGACTAAGATGTGCTACTTTAAAATATACGTTTAAAGCAGACACTTCACTATAAAACTGTAATGCACTGTAGGACTTAGAATTAAAGAAAAAATTTTAACTGCTTTTAGTTGAAACAGCTAAAATTACTTCCTCTGAGGTCAGTATCAGCAGGATCCTCTTAAACTGAGCCACATATGACCCCTTCCACAACATGAGGCGCCCTGTGTAGGAAAAGAAGAAGGCTCTAGATTGTAAAGAATCTTCAGAATTCTTTCCTTTTGCATTGAGTTTATTGGTACATTTTAGGTATACAGTACAGTTATATTCATCATTGGGATCTTGCACCTTTACCTGACAAGTCTTGGTTCTCATTTTTTCCCCCATATTCAGAATTCTTAATTGAGGGGGAAAAGGCAGAAAACTGTCGCTGCAAATGTGTTCAAAACAGCAAAATTCATAAAGCACACAGATATGGAGAATGAAGAAAAATAAAATTAGGCAAACTATGGAAAATGACGTGGCCATTTAAAATGTAGGCAAAATAAAACTCACAACCGTACCCAAAGTATGACCATGAATACACACCTATCAGGGAATTGATAAGGAATATGGGCAAACGAAGGCAACTGATTTTTAAGCATCTTTTTTCCTGGTACCAGGGGTGGAACTCAGGACCTTGGGCTTTCCAAGTAGGCGCAGCACCACTGAGCTACATCTCTGGCCCTAAGCATGTTTATAATGTTTTTCCTTTTTTATTTGGAAGAAAAAAAAAAAAAGACAAGAGCCTGCCGTGTAACATTTTCTCACTGCCTCTGGTATCCTTTGACTTCTCCCAAGCACGATAAAAACGAGAAGCCATTTTTAAGAAACACAGAGGCAAACAACTTACCTGGAACTTGGTCATTGTTCATTTCCTCCTGGGAAAAGGCAGAGCGTGGGCAGGTCAGGCTGGGGAAGGGAAAGACATCATGAGCGATGCTGGGGCGCACACAGCTTGGGGAGAGTAAGGGCTGGGTCCGCACCTAACTGAGCTCCTTCCACGAACAACCCTTCTAACAGCTCTAACTCAAAAGCTTCCTGATACTCCAATGGGGCCAAAATGCCTGGGCTCAGATTCTGACATCCCCACTTGTTTTCTACCAACTAGCAGCAAGTTATTACTGACTCCGGAACCCACCAGAGCTGCACGGAAACGGGACAGTGATGTCAGTCATGCTCTCTGCTTCCCGCAGTTTCAAACAAGCAAGTACTGCTATACTTTGTAAAACTGCCCACTAGAATGCGCTTTTCAGAAACTCCTACACCGACTGCTTTGCGTCATATGAGCAACTGTCACCCTCAGAAGTCCGTGATTGTGAGCGGGCGTCTCATATACAATTTGTTCCGTGGATAGCAGCAAGTTTGCCTCATAAGTTCTCTCTAAAAAGCACAAATTACTCGCAAATGATAACCTGAACGGGCCTGAGCAAAGTGTCTTTTCTCAAATGCATGAAGGTAACGACCAACAAAAATCTGCAACCAGCAAACGGTGTTGCACAAAATTTATTAAGGCCTCCCACCGTGTCGGGCACTCTGCAAATCTGTGATCATGATAGTTTCTCTGTCCAGTGTAAACACAGGGCCTTCGCCATGCTTCTGTTGGAAGAAATCTCCCTCTTAAAGAGGCGGCTAAAACGAGTTCCGAAATTCGGGAAAAACCCCAAAGCAGGCAAGGACCAGAGAGAAGAGGCTGCACCTCCGCAGCTGGAGCTCGCTTGAGAACAAGGGCGCCTCTCCGAGGATTAACCGTGGAATTAGTAGGAGCCGCCAACATTTTATTCTGTTCCACGCATTGTTTTTAAACGTTTTACACATGTAAAATCTCATTTAATTCTCACCAAAAAAGCAACCTGGAAGCCCCGAACCCTTGACGGCCAAGAGGTAACGGAGGTAAAGAGGGGTGAAGTGACTTGCCCAGTAACAGCTGCGAGGAACAGCAGGGCTGCTTGGACGGGAGGGAGGTCTGGGGCAGCGGAGAGCGCGGGAGACCCCAGCCTCGACGCTCCAGAGCGCGCCGCCTCCTGACCCCCGCCCCCACCAGGTTCTGTTTCTCTGGCCACGAACCCAGTATCCGCCGGCCGCACGCCCAGGGCAAGAGGGCTCGCAGTGGTCCCAGGGTCCCGCAGCGCGCTCACCTTCCCCAACGAAATCGCCGAGCCGACCTCGCCTTCTGTGAGCGGAAGTGCCTCCGCCCGCCCACAGTATCTGGACTCCATTTCCCAGAGTCCCTAAACGGAAGTGCTTCGGCTCTTTCGCGCCGCTCGCTGGGACTACATTTCCCAGAATGCCAGGGGCTGTCTGATTTCTGTATTGACTCAGGCAGGTTTGGTAGGAATCACTTGTCTAGCGTTATTACTGTCAGATTCGTTTTTGTTGTATTCATTTCTTAAAGCTCACGAAGAAGCAACTGATAATTTTTAAAACATGCGGCAATATTAGAAAAGTGAGGCCTGTATTGAGCTATTAACTCTCTAGAACTGTAAGTCATAGAGACAAGAGCATATCTAATCTACTATTAAATGCACTTCTTAAATTTAGTTATTGTATGTTTTGATGCTAGGATTTCTGTAACTCCAAGCTCTCTTGTGAAATTATCTTTCTGTTTTCTGAAAAGTTGTAATTAATATTATTTCAAAGACTGTCAGGTAACTCCGGTATTTAAATTAGCCAAGTTCTGTTTTTGTCCATTTGGTCCTGACACCTGGGAAAACTTGGTGATTTTAAAAATATCACATATAAAATATGAAAAATTATGACTTTTGATGATTTTTATCATTTTCCACAAAGGATGTAATTTCCTGGGGAAGCAGGAAGTGGAGAGCAGATCATTTTTATTTTATTGGAAGATTGATATCCAATCATGAGATGTGGGCAATACGGATGATCTCGTGCATTTTTGGAAAGGGTTCAATAAATACAGTGGACCCTTGCCTTATGAACTCGACAGGTTCCTAGGGCTGGTTGTAACTCAAGTTGGTTGCAAGTCAATACAGCTGAGATCTGGATGTTTACGCTATAGATAACAAGAGGCAGATGAATCTTCCCTTAATCTCATTAGCCCAAGTTGTTTGTATATCAGGCCAGTCGTAACTTGAGGGCCAACTATTTTAAATTTAAAATATCTTCTAAAGATGGGGGGAGAAAATAATATCAGCTCTGTATCTCATTTCCTCGCTCCCTAGAAATAGCTAAGAAATGTGGAAATCAATCTACCATATAAACATACTAATGATATTAGTTTGAAGATAATGAAAAAGTTTTAACTTAGAAATAAGTTTCTAATTATAAATATATAAAGAGAGAGAGAGAGAGAGAATATGAATTTCTGGACAAATGAAATCAGCTATGCAGTCTCTTTATCTCTACATGAATGAGTAATCAAGAGTTCCCAGAACAGCTTCCTCCAAGCAGTTATGCAGCATGCACATTGCTGTTGGCCATCTGTGAATCTGAAGCCAAAATACTCCTAGGGCATAATTACAAGGCTGTGCTGATCATTTCAGGCTGCTTAAAAAGGAATGCTATAGTTGGGCAAATATTGACATATATTTTTAGTTTGCACCTGCTAGTTCTAAAAATGCATTCCAGTGCAGGAAGTAGGGTAGTGAGGAAGTGGTGGGGTTTTTTTTTTCATCTTTAATTGAGTTTATTGGTACATTTTAGGGATACAGTACAGTTACATTCATTGTTGGGATCTTATACTATGGCGAGCCATTATGGTGAGCCTTGACACAGGCCTAGCCATGACTGAACTTTGAGTCACCTCGCTGGCACGGAGGTGCTCTCGCCCATAGCCACGGGCGAGTTCAGCTGGTAGCAGATGTAACCCATAATGGTCGTTATTGTTTCCCTCTGGAATGTGTGGGCGGTACCCTCGCTCCCTCGCTCCCGTGCAGCCCTCGCTCCCATGCAGCTGGAGAGTATAAAAGGGCGAGGTTCTATAATAAAGCTAGCAACTGAAGAAGCAAGGTGCCTCCCGTTTCTCTGTCCTCATCCTTTCAGGTTTAGGACCTGCTGGCAGGATCCTGACGTCGCGGCTCGCGACAAGTGGCGCCCGAACAGGGACCTGAAAGAATGAGGATATGCAATCCCGGACCCAGGTCGAAGGTAGTGACGGTGCTCCGGAGGACTGACCGCTGCGCCTGATCCACGCAGTAAGTCTACCGTTCACTTCATGAACTCCGGACCCAGGTCGAAGGTAGCGACGGTGCTCCGGAGGAAGGTAAAAAGAAAGTAAAAATAAAATAAAATAAAAAATAAAAAAA
>NW_022900931.1:61651916-61652784 GCF_012274545.1 Fukomys damarensis
ATATGTCTTGTTAAATATGTTGGGAATATTTTGTTGGTTATCAAAACTCTGAATTGTAGAAATGTTATTGTAATATGTTTCTGATGATTATTTTCTGTTAAAAAAAAAAAGGAAGATCCTGTTGATACAGGGCCGCGTTGCAGGATATAGGAATTCATATAATTATAATAATTATTGCTACTTTTTGGCATACAAAATGTACTCCTATTGTTTGACCATGCAGGTTTTCCAGCATATTGTTTATGAGAATAACCTTTTGGTCCAGGTATTCTCTCCTCTTCTGCTCCACCTACTTATGGTTACAGGTATATTTATAGATCCGCTACTATCCCTGAATAGCTTGAATCTGGAGACTGAATTGGGACCCTAACAGTGAAGCAGCAGAGAGAGCTCCAGGATGTGTCTTAGTGCACAAGCGGAGACTTTATTGTCCAGAACAAGGATTCATTGGAACTGGTTTGGCTATATTTCAGCAACAAATGGACTTATTAAACAAAGAAGTTGAAGGATTGTGGTTGCATACTTGATTGGACTGTGATCCCAGATTTCAACATCTCCGCCTTACTCCCTTTCCTGTCAAAAACCATTCTGAGGAAATTAGACGACTTTCTTCATTGTTGCGAGGGTCTTGGAATCGGACATTTCTAACTACAACTAATCAGTTGTCATTGGACATTGAGGTCTTGTCTGGTGTTCATGCCAATTCTATCCAGCTTGATTTAGATTTTGCTACAGAAGTTTGGGAAAATTTGAAAAAGATGTTTTCACCTTTTTGGATTGTTATATGGCTTATTGTTATTGCTATTATGATTGGTTTGTGTATTTTGGGTTACTGCTCATATCAATGCTGGAAGCGTTCCCAGTTTAA
>NW_022900931.1:61653276-61679103 GCF_012274545.1 Fukomys damarensis
TCTCTGTCCTCATCCTTTCAGGTTTAGGACCTGCTGGCAGGATCCTGACGTCGCGGCTCGCGACATTATACCTCTACATGACAAGTCTTGATTCTCATTTTTTCCCCTTACCCGTGCCCTCCCTTCACCCCCTCCTCCCCTCCCCATCTACAAACACTTTATTTTCATCTTTTCATTATCACACATTTTTTTCTTTTCCCTTATTACCCTTCCCCTACCCATCCCACCTTCCCTACACCTTTAGCTCCTTTCTTCCCATTAAGCAGTGGTTTTTTTAAATGGTTCTCCTGGGAGGAAAACTTCACATCTATGTATAAGTTTTACTTATATCCTTTAAATTATGAATAGTACCTGTTATGTAAGAACTATGAATCATGTGAATCTGCTAGGACAATAGGCTACTTTGTGCACAGGAGTTAGGAGAAAAATGGAAAAAATTTGTGTTAAATTTTTCATTACGCTGCTTTTTAAGAGAATGTAAATCACTTATCTGCAAATTAATACCTAAACAGTATACTGTGCAGCATTAAAAGGAGGTAGAAGATAAACCTGGTGACAGTAAACATTTTCATATAATGATAAGTTAAAAATCAAGTTAGAAAATAGCATGACATAATCCCAGTTTTGAAAACTATTATACACAGATATTTGTGTACATAATATGAGATATAGCAGAGCAAGATGTTTATGTATCTGAGTGGTGATTTTGAATTTTCAAAGTTTTCCCTAACATGTTGAGTTTTACCTATACAGTTCTGTTTGCAGTGTTCAGGCATTAATTTCACAAATCAGTTTTATTGCGGTGTAGTATACATATGATAATATCTACTCTTTATAGTGTACAGGTCTATGAGTTTTGATATATGCACCACCAAAACCAATGGATTAAATGTGTCCATCACCCCCAAAAGTTCTCTCACGCGCCTTTGTGATCACCTTTCCCTCTCCCTAGGTAAACTGATCTGTTACTTGTCGTAATTTTGCCTTTTTCAGAATGTAACCTGTTGAGTCTGGCTTCTTTCAATCAGAATAGTACCTCTGAGATCCACGCTTGCTCTTCCATCAGTAATATTCCACTTTTTGGATATTAAGGCTTGTTTTTCTACTTTGCAGTTAAAGGCTTTTCATAACATATTTTCCCGACATTCTGCAAGGTGTATTACGTGTATGCACTTTGTTTAAAATATTGTTGTATGGTTTCAAAGTGGCTGTAATACTTTGCATTACTGCAGCATTGGATGAGAGCAATATTTGTTCTGCAACCTTTTCCATACTTGATATCACCCTGCTTCTCAGTTGAGCCATTCTAATGGGTATGTAGAGCCAGGCGTGGTGGCGCACGCCTGTAATCCCAGCACTGGGGAGTCTGAGACAGGAGAATCACTGTGAGTTCGAGACCAGCCTGGGCTACATAGTGAGTTCCAGGTCAGTCTCAACTACATAGTGAGACCGTGTCAACAAAACAAAATAAAACTAATGGGTGTGTAGTTCTACCTTGTTGCAGTTTTAACTTGCATTTCCCTAGTCATCCGTGACACTGATCATACCATGTGTTTGCCATACATGCATGTTCTGTGGTGAGGTGCTGATTTAAAATTTTTGCTTAAACTGGGCCTAGTGGCACATGGCTGTAATCCCAGCACTCTGGGAGGCTAAGGCAGAATGATCTCAAGTTCAAGCTCAGCCTGGGAAAAATGAGCAACTTGGCAAGATGCCGTTTGAAAATAAAAAGGACTGAAGACATAGCTCAGTGTGAAGGCCTTGGGTTCAATCAGTGCTGCCTCCCCACAGATTGCCTATTTCTCCCATTTAAAATGTACTTTTAAGTGTTTTTTAATGTTGTGATTTCTTGAGTTTTGAGAGTTTTTTTTACATTACTTTGATTACAGGTCTCATAGTGTATTTTCTCCCTATCTTCCTAAATGCTTTGCTTTCATATATGTTTTTTCAAGTTTTGTTTTATTTATTTATTTATTTATTTTTTTGGTACCAGGGATTGAACTCAGGTCCTTGCGCTTGCAAGGCAGGCCACTGAACTGCTGAGCTAAATCCCCAGTCCCTCAAGTTTTATTTTAATCAAGACAAATCTATCAAATTTCTTACATTGATCACATTAAGCACCCTTTGCCTAACTCATAGTGTCAAAGTGTCATCCTCATTAGTTCCCATAAAGGTATTCCTAGTATTTCTGGGTATTAAGAGGATCCATTAAAAAAAAGAGAGAGAGAGGATCCGTAGTAATTTATTCATTTTTGACACTAGTAATCTATAGCTTCTCCTTTCTTCTTTTTTTGGGGGGTGGCACTGGGGATCAAACTCAGGACCTCGCGCTTGTGAAGGAGGCGGCAGCACCACGGAGCTAAATTCCTGACCCTTCTCCAGGGTGAGAATGGGATGCTTTGCCAACTTGAGCAGAGATGGGCTTCATGGGGAAAACCTGGAAGCCTCCTAAGACAATCAGATAAAAGTTATTCAGCCAAACTATCACCTGCCTTGCTTACCCGAAACAAACATCTGTGCTCAGCAGACTCTTTGCCTTTGTAGATCCTCAATAAGTCAGGGAGTTTGAGTCAGTTCAGGGCTCCATTTTGGTAAAGTCCCTTGACCCTCCTCAAAGAAATTCTGTCTCTCAAGTAGTCATTCATCTCTCCATCAGGGTTTGCTGGCCCAAACCCAGCGAGTGGTGTCTGAACAGGGACCTGAAGCTGCCAGCGAGTGAGGAAGCCAAAGGCAAATTGTCCTGGAAGACAAGCTCGGTAAGTGGATCTTCAGTTAGGGACTTTCTGAGCCTTTGAGACGATTTTTCAGTCAGGGTAACAATGTGGTGGTCATTAGCAACAGAGCAAAAGTATTACATCAAGGTTTTGTGCCAGGGGTTGAAGGTAGCCGATGTTTCGATCACTTAAGAACAGACTGTTAAGCTTTTAGAGCTTGTGCTTGAACATAATCCATGGTTTCCTTTAGACTTAGAAACATGGGATAGAGTGGGGGGAAATCTGAGGAGGGCTCAGGACGGCCTGACCACATGGGGCCTTGTCCTTACCGCCCTGGTCTCAGTTAATCAGGAGAATGAAACTAAGGAGGTTAATCAGTCAGCTACCAAGCCCCCTGTCCCCCCCCCCTGCTAGTTTAAAAGATCTTGAGATATGGCCAACTCCTCTTCCTTCACCACGACTGCACCTATGGTCCAATCTGCACTTTCAGACAGCCTGAGGGAGGCGGCTCTCTCAGGGGAGACTACAGTTTTCCCAGTGCAAGTACAAAATGGGAACGGGTTACATAACCCCCTACAGTTTGAAGTTTATAAAGAGATCAGAAAGAGTATCAGAGAAAATGGGCCAAGTAGCCCCTTTACTAAAAGGCTGATGACTGTTTAGGGGAGTCATTATCACATGACCCCTGGGATTAGGTCTTAGTGAAATGGGAAAAAAAAAAAAAAAAAAAAAAAAAAAAAGAGCAGAGACTGCTGGTCTCAAGGCTGACAGTCTAAGGCTTGCCCCTCCTACTAAACTCACGAAGGTTGCTCTGCCTGGAAGATGAACCGCTGAAACACAGCTGCCTCCCTCCCTATGTCTGTGGTACCAGCGATAGAACTCGGGTCCTTGCACTTGCAAGGCAGGTGGCGGAACCGCTGAGCTAAATCCCCAGCCCTGCCTCCCTATGTCTTAAAGATAAACTGTAACAAAAGTAAAAGAAGCAACAACACCTCCGTCTCCATACCCTTTGCCAAGTTCTTCTGTAAAATTCTGCTTGCTTGGAACAAACGGGGAAACGGGGCTCAGACTCTGGAAGGTGACTTCCACTGGGACTGCTAGCTAGCAAACAAACCTGCCTTTCCCTTCAGTTCTCTGAGCGCTGCTCTCTTCCTTGGTCCGCCCGCCCTCCGAGTGCCATTTCATTAGCAGTGCCTGCTTGGAAGCCCCTCATTATTTTCAGTGAAGAACTCAATTTGAGGATCTTTGTGAAGAACAGGAGGGAGGACAAATCATTTCTTAGATGTGACAGGGGAGAGGGCTGGCTGTACACTGTGGTTCAAGGCTAGCTCTTGATCAATGCACTTACTTCTGCGTGGGCGCCGGATCGCATTCCTGTCTCTGGCCAGCCCTCCCGGTCATTTGTGGAGATCAAGCAGGGCACACAGAAGCCCTTTGTGTGATTGGTTGACCTATTAAAAAAAGACTATCCAGAGGCAGATTGTTGGAGACTAGGCCACATGGTTACTAGAAATGGCTGTTTGTGACTGGGGCTGCATGATCCAGGCCCAATGACCTAGGATTGATGCACCTTGTCTCAACAGCTGGGGCACACTAAAAATGGTGTGTCTCTTGGCTGCAAAACCAGTGACTGTGGCATTCTTGAGGCAAGATAGCATCTACTGAGGATCTTGTAAAACTGCAGGAAAACAGAAAGAACTAGTTTCTCATTAACTTGGTCTCCTATTGTGAAGTTTAACATTTCTCACATACTCCCCTTATAAGTTTAACCAGTTCTGTCTTTCAAAATACCTTTTCAACCATTATGCTCCTCCAAATGATGTACAACTCCTTCCCCCTTGCGCCTTTCAGTTGCTAATAAAAGTGGTTCAACCTTGGAGATTGTTGAGATTGTCCACTAGAGGTATATCTCCTCCAAGTCCCCTTAAGCTTTGAAATTTGTGTCTGTCTTTCTTTATTCCTTGTCTTGGCCCACTGCTAAGCTTTCTCCACATATTTTCATATTTCTTTACTCCCACCAACCAAATACATGTTCTCAAAGACAGAGACCAGTGGGTAAATGGCTACACTATCCTAACATGTACAAAAAATTTTTAATTCAAGAATTTTCCCTTTATGTGAATGAGAAAAGTGTGGGGGTAGGAAAACAGCCTTTCAATTTTGTCATAAACCCTGCCTAAGAAGGTTTGGATTGGGCAAAGCCTGCCTTTAGAAATCAGTCAGATAAATGAAGTTTAAAGGAAATACAGAGAGTAAAACACCAAGCATTATAACTCTGACATTTATTTAAAACTATTGGTCATTAGTAACCACTTCTGACACTTTCCAAATGTTACAATAAAATTCTGCCTTGATACAGAGGGCAGAAAATGTAATTATGTGAAATGCAGCATTCCATTTTTTGTAGTCGTCCAGAAACACTGTTAATCAGTTTGTACTGTCATTTAAAGTGCATATACGTACACACAACACACACACACTGACTGTGAACTGTGTAAAAAGAGACTGAATATTAAGAAATTCAGCTCATCCTTAAGACCGGACAAATGATGGGAACCGATTCCAACAGGGTCACAACCAAATTCATGTACTTCAGATAGCAATACTGCTTGATGCTCAACATTCAAATAATATTTACTGAAGTAATATTGTCAGTATTTGCATAATTCCTCCTCCAAATCCACTCTGAAATGTTCTGAAATTAGCTGAATAAAATTTTCAAATATTATACCTTTACATAATTTAGTCATTTAGGAAAAAGTATTGAGTTACAAAACATCACGGGTCTGTAGACTTAGCGGTAAGTCCTGTTTTTCATCAAGCTCATGTCTCACTGGCCGTGGGGTTAGGCATATTCATCACTGTGGCTTTGCTAAATTCCTGACCACACTCATATTAATAAGCCCCAGTTCCTGTGCAGTAACTTATTAAAGTTTTGGCAAATCTGTTATAGAACCCCTCTTAATAAAGGTCTCTGTTGTGTGGCCTCCTAAGCATCACAGATGTTGAAGTTGGAAATTACATTTTCATGTTAAAAAAATATTTTCTACTAAAAGAACTCGTGACTGGAAAATTTCAGCTCCCACTTGAGGACTTCAAAACAAACAGGTCATCATTTTACAAAACTTCATTTCTGTGTAGACTCTCTGGGGAAGAGTAAACCTTACTATATCCTTCACCTTTATAGAGTTTGTCACCACTATGGACTCTTTGGTGAATTAGAAGACCCGAGCTCCAACGGAAGCCTTTCCCACAGGCATCGCACTTATACGGCTTCTCCCCCGTGTGGACTCTCTGGTGAGCTTGAAGGTTTGATCTCTGACTGAAGCCCTTCTCGCACACCTCACATTTGTAAGGTTTCTCCCCGGTGTGGACTCTGTGATGGGCCTGCAGACTCGAGTACCCACTGAAACCCTTACCACACTGTTCACATTTATAGGGTCTCCCTTCTGCATGGATCCTCTGATGTGCTTGAAGCCGTGAACTCTCACTGAAGCCCTTTGTACACATCTCACATTTGTATGGTTTCCCTCCTGTGTGGACCCTCTGATGGGCTTCAAGGCGTGAGCTCTGACTAAAGCCCTTCCCGCACACTTCACATTTATAGGGCTTCACTCTCGTGTGGACTCTCTGATGACCTTGCAGATACGCTCTCTGACTGAAGCCCTTGCCACACACCTCACATACATATGGTCTCTCTCCAGAGTGGACGCTCCGATGGCTCTGAAGGTACGGCCTCTGACTGAAGCGCTTACCGCACTCGTTACACTGGTACGGCTTCTCGCCTGTGTGGACTCTCTGATGGGCCAGAAGAGTCGAGGCTTTACTGAAGCCTTTACCACATTCTCCACATTTGTAAGGTTTCTCTCCTGTGTGGACCCGCTGGTGAATTTGAAGATTAAAGCTCCAACTGAAGCCCTTCCCACATTCCTCGCATCTGAATGGTTTTTCTCCAGTGTGGACTCTCTGGTGGCCTTGGAGGTGTGAACTGCGACTGAAACTTTTACCGCACTCTTCACACTTATATGGTTTCTCTCCAGTGTGCACTCGCTGATGGCCCTGAAGGTAGGAGTTCCTACTGAAGCCCTTCCCACACTCCTCACATTTGTAGGGTTTTTCCCCAGAGTGGACTCTCTGATGCGCTTGAAGGTATGAGCTCCGACTGAATCCCTTATCACACTCCTCACATTTGTAAGGTTTTTCTCCCGTGTGGACTCTCTGATGAACATTAAGAACTGATCTGTGACTGAAGCCTTTGCCACACACACTGCACACGTATGGCTTCTGTCCAGCACTGGCTTTCTGATGACTTTTAAGTTTTGAATTCCAGTCGAAGCCATTTCTACACTCCTTATGAGGTTTTTCTCTAATGTGAATCTTCTGATGGCCTTGAATATATGAACTTTGACTACAGTTACTCCTGTACACATAATGCTTACATGGTTGTTCCCTGGGGTGAGCTATCTGCCAGTCCTGGAAGTGTGGGGCCAGGCTGAAGTCATTACCACACTCCTCAGAATTGTAGGGATTCGCTGCCATGTGAACTCTATGTGGACCGTTAAGATTTGAACTACAAAGTAAACCCTTTCCATACTCCACATTTGTGTACAGGTTTTCTTCAGCATGGAAATTCTGATGAACCTGAAGACATGCATTCCGATTAAAAACGTTTCCACTCTCCTCATAGCCACAGGAGTCTTCCCTAGTATGGACCTTAAAAATATTAAGGTTTAAGCTGCAACTGAAGGCTTTCTCAAAAACTCTACACTTCTGGGATATTTCTCCTGTGTGGGCGACTTTATAAGAGCTCGGAGAGGAGTGATGGTTGACGATCTTGCCACATTCACCATGTGTACGCAATTCCTCTGTACACGCTCGCTGATGGGATTGCAGACGTAAACTTTCAACGTCGTCTTCATCTCTCTGAACACTCTGATGACTGTCAAGAACTGACCTACAACTACCGCCCCTTCCACATGGACCATATATCCAGGGTTTCCCTTCTAGGTGCAGCTGCCGATGAACGGCGGTGCTGTAGTCATCACTGAAGTCTTCTCTATACTCAGTACGTGGGGAGGGTTTCTGCTCTGCCTCAGTTGAGTTCTCATTAAGAAATGATACGTCCACAAGATCTCCACAGTCACTGCAACTGTAGCTGTTTTCCATTCTGTGTACTCCCAGGTTACCATTGTGATACGAGATCCAACCGACACTCTCACACTTACAGAAATTATTTTTCATGGAAATCTGTTGACATTTACACCGAGGATTGTGGGCCTCACCCAGATACACTTTTCTCCAAGAGTGCTGGGCTCTCAAGCATGGAAATTCCGGATTTTTTACGTAACTGGAATCATCCACTACATGAGTCACTATGTAGTTGCCATCTTCAGAAATCTGGATTGGCATTCCTGCCCCGATCTGGTAGGGAGAATCACTTTGTTTCTGCCACTGAAAATTCTTTCCCTGAAAGTTTTTCATAGAATCTTGACACCTGGCTAACTGGACAGCACCTTGTTTCCAGGTCTGACAGGAAGAAAGCTCTTTGGGAGAAAGGTAACTTAATCCCACTTCTTGAACACACTCCTTCTTATGCTGAATGTTGCTTCCTAAAAGGAGAAAGAGAATTCAGACACGTGCATGGATGAATGCTTTATTCAGAGCTTTCAAAATTTTACACTTAGGTTGTAACATGAAAATGAACAGAAGAAAACTCTTGTCAATGGTTTTAAGAATCCTTAGAAAATGCCTCTTGTTTGGCCACATAGCTGTGTAAGTATGATGGACAAAATTCAGGATATCTGTATGCATCAAAATCAGGGTTTTGCGACATAACCACTAGATAGCAACAACAGCGATCCCATTCAAAAGGCCTAGTAAAAGCAAAAGCATGTTATTATGGGTTTAGCACGTTTCCTAAAGATCCAAAGGAGAAAACAGAAGGGAACATTCTCAAATTAGAAAGAATAGTGGTAGTTGTAAGTGGACAAATGATTTCTGTCCTGATAATAATAATTTTTTCTCTTGTTGGTGAGGCAGTTAGGTGTTGAATGCTCTGATAAAGAACGTAAACACAAACCTTTAATCTATGCTTGAGACATCATTATACCCTGTCTCTGATGAGCTTTTTATCTTCATGAGAATAATCTCTGCAAAGTCACTATAAACTATTATCACTTTTAACTCCTTTGAAAGGATATTTTACAATCACCAAGGATCCTGGTGTAAATCAGAATGTAGAACACTGTTACAGCATTCAACTCAAAAGACGTCATTAAAAAAACCAAGAGGCTGAGGAGGGTAAGGACAGTTAAGTTTCCCGACACCTATAAAGTATACTTTGAGGCATTTCATCAGGCATGAATGCAACTCAGTGAACACTGACTTTAACTTATACCATTTTACTGGGAAATTAACATTTTGGGAATCTGAGGCACCAAAAAAAAAAAAAAAAGTTGAAGACAGGCATATTTGGGTAGAAATTGCTTGTTGTCTAGTTATTAAAGCTTCCATGGGAGGCAAATGATAGATCTTCACACCCTGACGAGAAGTATACTCTCCAAGGACAGCTGGTTAAGTACATTAAGTTTCTGAGGTATCAAGAAAAGAGGTAGCACGCTTGATTCAGCAGCACATATACCAGAAAAGAGGTAATAGAAGAGGAATTTTTCATGTCTATTTACCTCAAACACAGTAATCTTAACTTATTTGTGTGTGTCTGTCTCTCCACAGCTAATGTGCTATCCACAGGACAAGCACTTTTTTTTTTTTTTTTTTTTTTTTTTGGTACGGGGATCAAACTCGGGTCCCTGCAGGCGGTGGAACCACTGAGCTAAATCCCTGGCCCAGGACGAGCACTTGGAATGGTGCACTGTGTTACGCTTGCTGCCTCCAACCCAGTCTAGTGAACAGTGGTTGCTCAATACACATGGACTGATGAATAAGTAGTAGTCTGAGTCATTCCCACTCAGTCAACTAAAAGGGTATGAAAGGCAAGTTATGTTTTGTGGGAGAGGAAATGGTGATGGTAGCTTTGCTGGAGGGCTGCTGGTCTGTGTAAGAAGGAGGCCAGCACTCAGGGCCATGCTGCTGATGAGAAAGCAAAGCTTACAAGAATTTCTTGTGGATGAAGTGAAAGCCAGTGACCTAAAAGACCCATAGGCGGAAACTAAGGATCGAGTCTTTTAAATTTTGTTTGGTCTCATCCCACCCCACAGTAGTAGAGACTGAACTAGTGCCTTCGCAGTGAGCTACATTTCCAGCACCACCCCCCTTTTTTTATTTTTAATTTTCAGACAAGGTCTGGCTAAGTCACTGAGTTACCCAGGCTGGGTTTGAACTTGTGATCCTCGCCGCCTCAGCCTCCCAAAGTGCTGAGATTATAGACATGTGCCTCTGCACCTTGCTTCTTTTCAACTTTTAAAGTTATTTCTGCCTGTGGCACATGCCTGTAATCCCAGCATGCTGGAAAGCCAAGGCAGAGGATACAATAGTGGACTACATAGGAACACTGTCTCAAAAAAAACATTGTGTATTTTTCCTCGAACATGGTTTTACCTGTAAGATCCACCTTCTCTGCAATTAAGAAAAAGCCCCTGTGCCGTGGCTCTGGAAGAGGGCACCGACTGTGGGAAAACACTGGTCACACATCCAAACTACTCATGTTCGTATTTTGAAAACATGTTTACTGATGCCTCTGCCTTCTCACAAGCAAAGCTTTCAGTTACTACATTCATATTTTATCGCCTAGCAATGAATCAAAGGGACATACTACAGAGAGGCTCGACAGATAAACAGCTTCTACACAAAAAGTCTGGGCTTCCAGCTGGTTAATTCATGCTTATCGTTTTGTTTCAGTGTCATCAAAAATATCCAATAAACGTCCATAGACACAATTTAGTATGTCAAGTCTTTGGGGACTGATGTGAAAGAAGCTGCTCACATACAACTATTTCAGCCAGGTATGCTGGTACAAACCTGTAATCCCAGGACTGTGGGAGGCTGAGGCAGGAGGATCTCAAGCTCAAGACCAGCCCTGACAATTTAGTGACTTACAGCAAGACTCTGTCTCAAAAATAAAAAATTTAAAAAAGAGCTGCGGAATATAGCTCAGTTGGAAGGCCCTGGGTTATATATTGGGCCCAATATATAAAAGGAAAAGGAAATAAACAAAAAACTAATGAATTGTTTCAATACAAATTGGTACATAATTTATGATATAATAATATCTCCAGAATATAAAAGATTAAAGTTTGTCTCTAACCAACAGTTTTTACAATATTAGAGGGATAAAGGAAGAAAAATATGGTCATTTCACTTTGTCTCTAGTGCTCAGGAAAAGACTACCACATTTTAAAAACATTAATTTATGTGGGTTTTTTTTTTTTTTTTTTTTTTTTTGAGACAGGGTCTCACTATGTAGTTGAGACTGACCTGGAACTCACTATGTAGCTCAGGCTGGTCTCAAACTCACAGCGATCCTCCTGCCTCAGCCTCCCGAGTGCTGGGATTACAGGCGTGCACCACCACACCCAGCTTAAAACATTAATTTATATAGTCCTTGGTCAGCGGTACAGATCAAAACCCTCTGTCACTTCCTTTCCCTAAGTACAGTGGTATTTTTGAATAAACACCAAAATAATTCCTTGAAATTTAGTAGCTGGTGATAATGAGCTGAGAGAAAACCACCCCGGTTTATGTTTCCCTTTTTACTTCTCTTTCCGGCATCAGCTCAGGCAGCCCGGGATGAGGTGCCCACGTGTCTTCAGGCAGCACGAGACACAGCAGCAGGGACGGTGTCTGAGCACAGACTGGGAAGCTGCTGAGCTGGCTGCCCTTGCAACCAGACCCGGCTTACCTTTTCCCTCTACTTCTCTTAGTGCGTTCAGCCTTGAGAAGACTTCCTGTCCACCTCCGCTTCTCTCCCTCACATCGAGATGGAATACAGCGAGTCCTCCCTTTCCGTCATTTACATCAACACTGTTCTAACATGTAGTTCGGCCACAAAGCTGCCACCTCAGTCACCGTTCTCAGTCCAGAGGGAGCAACGTATAATACTTGGAATCCTGGAGAGACTTACGTGGGGCGGGCACAGAGTGAGTGAAATTCAGAAAACAAAAGACCCCCTTGATATTACAGCAGAAAACTGGCCCGAGAGTGGATGTCAGAGTCAGAATCAATACAGGTGATCAACAGTCATCTACAAATCATAAGAAAACGTTGCCCAAATACATGCAATTCAAAAACTAGATTTGTCACTGGGCATGGTGGCACACCTCTGTAAGCCCAGCACTTGGGAGGCTGAGGCACAAGAAAATTGTCAGGGCTGGGGATTTAGCTCAATGGTGCTACCGCCTGCCTTGCAAGCACAAGGTCCTGTGTTCGATCCCTGGTACAAAAAAAAAAAAAATTGTCATATTTTATTAGCCAGATGCAATTTTATCCATATTTTCTGTCTAAAGTTAGTAACTACAAATGTAGAATTTTTTTTTTTTTTTTGTGGTACTGGAGATCAAACTCAGGACTTTACATTTGCAAGGCAGGCATGGCGCCACTGAGCTAAATCCCTGGCCCCAAATGTAGAACTTTTTAAGAGAATGTTTTCTATTTAAAAGAAAATTATGTAAAAAATGTAATGCTGGATCACCATGTGACCGGCACATCCTGACATAACAAAATATTTATGAACAGTTGAGCTGTAAATTTAATTATTATTTAAAATTAAGTTAAAGTTGCAGGAAATATTAATATAATCATGTTTAGTGTTTAAGCCAGAAAAGAATTACAATTAATGAAGGAAATAGCTGATGATAGTTTCTTAAACTCTAGGTAGAAATGGGAAGTATCTTTGTTCAGTGCCCATAACTACATCCTAAAAGATGCAGAATTAAAGATGGAAATTTTTTTTTCTGGTACCAGAAATCAAACTCACTCAGGACTTGGCGCTTGTGAGGTAGACGTGGTGCTGCTGAGCTAAATTCCCTGCCCAAAGATGGAAAATTCTTGGGCCAGGGAATCAGCTCAGTGGTTCTGCCACCTCTCACAAGGACCCAAGTTCGATCCCCAGTACCAAAAAAAAAAAGATGGGAAATTCTTAAATGTCTGTCTCTCAGAAAAATACCTTACCTGTTCCTCTTTTCACTTGAGGAGAGACGTCCACTTGGATAGAGAAGAAACATACCCGTGACATTGTTTAAAGAAATACTGGAGAGCTGGGCGTGGTGGTGCATGCCTGTAATCCTAGCACTCAGGAGGCTGAGGCAGGAGGATCACTATGAGTTTGAGACCAGCCTGGGCTATATAGTGAGTTCCAGGTCAGCCTCAACTACATAGTGAGACTCTGTCTCCAAAAAACCAAAAAAAAAAAAAAAAAAAAAAAAAAAAACAAAAAAAACAAACTGGAGAAAGCTGATCCACCAGGAGGCTGATGGCTTTGTACTAGTAAGCTAGGAGAGGTGACACACACGAAAGCCTTCTGATGGGTCTGGAGTCTCAGCTCTTGAGCCTGCCCTCTGCCTACGAGCTGCCATTCTGTCCTGCCTTTCTGGAAGCCTGGACAGCACACGGGAATATAAACTGGGAAGGAGAACAAAAATATGTTTAGCACTTCTTCAGAAAGCAGAAAATGGGCCACTAAGATGTGCTGATAAGAACATGAGAGTTCCCTGGTGACAGAGGGCCCACCCTCTGTGGGGTTGGCTGCTGGGTTTACTATTCATGTATTTGGATATTGCCGAAGGTAAGTATGTAAGCTGATGGAGAGAAGTGTTGCTTTCTAGTCTCTTCCCATGGAAAAAAAGTCAAAATTGCCAATACTTTCCTCAGAGTTCAGTGGATTCAGACCTAGCTAGAACCAGCAAATTAACAAAATGAAATGGAAAAAAAATATAATTACTTGAAAGATGAAGATTACTAAGAGTCAGGTCTGGTTCATTAAGTGGATGGTTTGGGCGTAATTAGAGATGATATTAGAAACAAAGTAGAAACAATTTGCTATGGGAAAGGAAGACAAGACCGGAAGCCCTTGGTTTATAGAACAGTGTAGAGATGGCTGGCTGTCACTATGGTCCAAAAACTTATCTTTCCATCCCTGCTAGTGGTGCCACAGTGGTGCCATAGTGGACCAGCACTGGGGTCTCTCAGGACAGCGAGCAGCGTTGAGGTGCAGTGCTGGGAAGGACCAGCTTTCACAGACCCCCAATTGCTATGGCTGCCGGTGGTGCTCGCAGGCTGCTGACTCTGCGCTTCTGCTCGGAATGCCATGAAAACAGGTTCTGGCTGCTTATATAGGTTAACAAGTGGACTCGATGCACACACGGATTCCAAATCATCTGCTTTACTATAAGTAAAAAGAATTAACCACTTCCCAAAATAGAAGAACAAATTTAGTGGCTGATTGGGTAGGCTGTGCATTTGAAGAGATCACAGGATATTGCTGGGTGTAGACATTTGGAAGGTGTGGCCTGTAGAGCACGAGAACACCAAGCAGGAAATAGCTAAACAATGCTCGTTATATCTACAGATTAGAATACTATACAGCCATGGCACACACAAAAAAGTTATAACTTTAGACTGGGAGAGATTTCCCCAAAGTATGAGAAGAAAAAAATACTGTATTAAAAATAAAAATAGGGCCGGGGATTTAGTTCATGGTTCCGCTGCCTGCCTCACAAGTTCAAGGTCCCGAGTTCGATCCCCAATACCAAAAAATAAAAATAAAAATGTACATGGTCAAAAATTTTCATTAATATAAGGTATAGAGATGGTAGCAATATATGTAAAAAAATTAAATGTTTTAAAAGGTGACATTATGTTCCTACTGATGGTATCAAGAGAGGAGACTGGTACGCTGTGGCCTTAGCTTTTATTTTATACAGCCTGGAACTAACATGAGTCTTTATGTATTTTGTTTCTCGTGAGATGGGGTCTCACTATGTTGGCTAGGCTGGTCTTGACAAGCCTTCTGTCTGCACTTCCCAAGTATGCTACAGGTGTGTGCTACTGCATCTGGCTAGTTTTCAAATTTTAACAAATGATGTAACAGAAACAAAGGGTATGTGACAAAAAACCCTGTGCGGCTAGCAAAGCCTAAATGTTTACTTTCTGGACCTTCAGAGAAAAAGTTTGCTGACCCTTACTCTCAAGAAGATACCAGACCATGTGTGACCAAGAAAATTAACTAAGGCAGAAATGAAGTTATAGAAATAAATTGATTCGCTCTGAAATTCTTTTTGCTACCCAGAAGCATCCTGAGCTATGCAGTTGTAACAGTGGCTTTTGGTGTTAAGAGTCTAGAGGACTCAAGAAATACTATCAAATTATTTGGACCCAAATGGTCCAACTTGGAAAATTCTACTTTAAGACTGAAGCTATGTCAAGAGACTGTTTAGGAGAAAAAGAATGGGGAGACGAGAAGCCGGGCGTACAAAATCAAGTGCCTCGCTTGCAAGAAAGGTCAATTAAATGTTGGCACGAAACACTTTTGATGCTTACTTTAGCTGACCGACTCTTCTTGTCTTTTAAGAATAACAGCTACCTCTGTACGAAAACCCAAGGACAATGAAAACTTAGGAGAGGCATTCATCAGACGACAGTCAATACCTGGTAGTGTCCTTCAATTATACTGCTTGTTCTATGCCTGTTAGCTGTCAGAAACGGGCTGAAGACAGCAAATACCTGGCATTCATCATTAACCGATTCATTAGGTCAAGGCAGAAAGAAGAGCAAGTTATGAACCTACATAGAGCAGAACGGACAGATCTGACACGTAGCTGGGCAGATGGGGCGGGCAGAAACAAACAACAGTAGGTGACTAGGGAAGGGACACACACGGCAGGGCCCTGCAGGCTCTTTACTATGGGTGACTTGGGAGCTGCTGGAGACTTAGGCGGAACGGATGCATCTCGCCTCGTGTCTGTAAGGGGCTACGACTGCCTTGTTCCTACTGCACGGTCCTCACCTGGATATTCATCTCTTTGGGGTTCTGTCTCCACCATCAGAAGCTTTTCTTCTCTCTCCAACTGGGCTATCAGGTCTGGTTTGAAGGGCTGATGTGCTGTTAAAAAAAAAAAAAGCGAAACAAAATAAGCCCGATGATGTCCACTTTGTCAAAAACGAGCTAATAAGGTACACACGGCCAAGAATGGTGTTCGGTGACATCCCCTCCATCCCGTTACCCCCCGACACTCAACGTGAGAAACCAACCTCATGGCTTTCTAATTAATTTTTCCTCCCTGTGTTTCTTAAGATAAACAGATACACATTTACTTATTTTCTGTCCTTTCTTATCCAAATTGTGGTATATTATTAATGCCTTTTCACACTTGGCTGTATTTAGGGAGAATTCCCAGAAATGGATAAATACACAGCTTTGTTAAATAGTGTCCCACTCCCCTCCCTGTGGGCTGTCAGTTTGCATTTTTATTTTCAATGTGTAACAATATTTTATTTTACACGGTCTGCCAAAAAAGCAGTTTGGAGCCAACACAGGGAGCTAGGCTGCTACCCACCCTCCAGCGCCCTGGGCCTTCACTGGAGCAGACCAGTGAGGACTGCCCAGCTGCACAGGTGCCCCTGTGCTCTGGGGCCTCCTGGTTGTGCCACTACCTGAATCCACACTGCAGAGGTACAGGTGGTCATAAAGGCCATTGTACTGAGCTCCAGAAGGCAGAATGGAAGTGAATGATAGCAATCAAGGCACACCAGACCTCCATAGTTGGTAAGTTGAAGGGATCACCACCTTCCATCAGAGCCTGCACTATCTTCAGGGGAAGGGCAGCTGGAACCTGCCTTAGAACCTTGCAGAGTTTAACCCTGCAGAAGGTCAGGGAGTTCAACTTGGGCCTTGGAACCAGAATTCAGCCTAAATCTCAGGGTTCTACCTTTAGCTTGCTGAGACTAACTGACTTAGTTCTGCACACTGCTGCCCACATTGTCTATTGTGACAGCAGAGATATACCCTGAAGGAGGCCTTTCAAATTTTTTTTCTTTTCCTCTGATTTTTCATTTTAAATTTTAAAATTTTACTTTTTCCCACTCTTCGAACTCTTCCTTTCTTCTTTCTTCTTTTTCCCACTCAATGTTTTGCTCCTCCAAATTGTTCATCTCCCTTTTTGTTCCCACCCTAATTCAGATTTCTTCTGTTTCTTTTCTCTTTTTCCTTCTCTCAATTGTCATTAGTTTCAAAGGAAAGTGAGTACAATTTATAGCTTTTCTATTTCTGTTGAGTTGTTCTATTGTCTTTGTTCTTGCACTGTCCTTCCCTCTTGTTTTCAACAGATTCCTAGAGTTTGTGTGATCATCCTGTGTCCTCTAGATTCACTCGAAACCTTCTCCTATCCTTCTATCTATCTATTCCTCTTCTCCCAACTCCTTCTAAGTCCCCATCTTGAAGGGTAAAGTTGCTATATTGAAGAGTTTATTCACTACAAACATATTTTGAGCTGGTCCTTGATTTTGATTTCATTTACATGGTTAAAATGTGATAGATTAATAATTGTCAATTTCTTAGCTGTGCTTGATGCTATTGTGTTGCTAATTTTATCAACCAGGCTAAAAGGTTGTGATTAATTTAATCAGTTGTCCTTCCTGATATTATGAAAATGAGAGTGTCTTTGAGTCAAAAGAAACTCAAAACCTAAAGAGCAGCTATATCAGGAAGATAGAAGTACTAACTCAGGAATTATACCAAAGACAGTACCAACAACAAAAATAAAAATGAGAAAACACTTAAGCAAGGCAGAAATACAGACTTCCAGTTCACCAATGGCAAATTCTAGGGGAAACGAGGTAGAAAAGTCTAACAATCAACTACCAGGATAACCCAAACTCATAGCAAAGGAAGTAACAAAACGGATGAGGCTCTAGAAAAATTCAAAACAAAAATAATTTCCCAGACAACTAGAGATGGTGAGCAAAAAGAAAGTCATGATTAGAGACTCTAGAACAGAAACAGAAAAAAAAAAAAAAGATGAGCTCAAGACCATGATAGAAGCCATGAATGCCCAGCATAGGAAAGAAATGGAAATCATGAATACCCAACACAAAAAAAGAAATGAAATCCATGAAACAGATTCAAAGAGATATCCAGATTAAAAATGCTACAGAAAGCATTCACAGCAGAATGAATGAATGTGAAGATAGAATTTCAGATATAGAAACTAGGATTGCAGTCAGTGACCATGAAAAGAAAGATCTTTTAAAAACAATATGGGATCATGAAAAATTAATCCAACAATCCTAAATGATGCGAAGACGAATAATATGTCTGATAGGAATCCATGAAGTAGCAGGAGAAAGTACAAATGACATGAAAAAACTGTTCACAAAATTAATGACAGAAAACTTCACAAACAGAGGGGAAGAATTTAACATACAGATAAGTGAGGCATATAGGACTCCAATTAGCCATGATAAAGAAAAAAAACAAAAAAATCTACACCTAGATATATGAGTCAAGATCCCAGAAGCCCAAAAGAAGAACAAAATACTACAAGCAGTTAGAGAAAAGAAACAAATCACGTGCAAAAGAAAGCCCATCAGAATCACAGTAGCCTTTTCAACATAAACCCTCAAGGCAAGGAGAGCCTGGAGTGAGGTATTTCAAGCCCTAAGAGAAAACTACCTCCAACCTAGACTGATATATCCTGCAAATCTCTCTTTGAAATAGATGGAGAAATAAGATACTTCCATAACAAAGAACACCTGAGAAATTTCATGAATACCAAACCAGCACTCCAAATAATTCTAAACAATGTCCTAGAAAAAGACAACGAAGGTCACAACACCATGAGGTCCAACAGAGCAAATCAATTAGGCAAGGCAAGAAACTAAAGGGAGAGGGGGAAAAATTAAGAAGAGCCAACAACAGGACAATAACATGACAATGATAAGTCAATACATATCAGTTATAACCATCAATATTAATGGTCTCAATTCACCAATCAAAAGAAATAAACTGGCAGAATGGATTAAGAAGCAAAATCCAACCATATGTTGTATACAAGAAACATACCTAGTTCAAAAAGAAACTCATAGACTGAAAGTAAAAGGATGGAAAACAGTTCTACATGTGACAGGAGCCCAGAAAAAAGCAGGGTTAGCTATCTTATTTGCAGACAAAGTAAATTTCATATCAAAACTAATTAAGAGACAAAGAAGGTCATTACATCCTTGTAAAGGGAACAATCCAAGAGGAAGAGGTCACAATCATAAATACATATACGCTAAATATTAATGACCCCAACTATACAAAACAAATATTAAGCGACATGAAAAACCAAATAAGCACTAATACAATTGTAGTGGGGGAACTAAATACTCATTGTCACAAATAGACAGATCATCTAGACCAAAAACTAACAACAAAATACTAGAACTGAACCAAGCTTTTGAACAAATGGACTTAATTGTCCACAGAGTGTTCTACCCCCGAAAATCAGAATATACATTGTTTTTGGCTGCACATAGGTCATTCTCCAAAACAGACCACATACTAGCTCACAGAACATGTTCAAATAAGTGCAAAGGAATTGAAGGTATCCAATGTATATTATCAGACCATAGTGCAATTAAGCTGAAGATGAACAGCATAAGAAACTGCAAGAACTTCACAAAGACATGGAAATTGAACAATACTCTCCTGAATAATCAATGGATCACACAGAAAATTAAAGAAATTAGTCAGTTTTTACAAATAAATGATAATGCCAATACAACATACAGGGATCCATGGGACACAATGAAAGCAGTTCTAATAGGAAAATTCATAGCAGTGAATGCCTACACTAGGAAAACAGAGTGAGCTCAAATAAACAAATGATAAATCTTAAGCTCCTAGGATAATAAGAGCAAGAAAAACCCAAAATTCATACAAGGGAGGAAATTGTAAAGATCAGAGCAGAAATCAATGCAATGGAGACTAAGAGAATGATACAAAAAAATCAATGAATCAGAGTTGGTTTTTCGAAAGAATAAATAAAATTAATAAACCTTAGCCAACCTTGCCCAAAAAAGGAAAGAAAAGGCTCAGATCCATGCAATTAGGAATGAAAAAGGTGAAGTCCAGCAGAAATCCAGAGGATCATCAATACCCACTTCAAGAACCTGTACTCTAATAAAATGGAAAACACAGAAGGAATGGACAGATTTCTAGATACTTATGAATTATTAAAGTTGAATGAAGTTTAAAAAATTCTAAATACCCCAATTACAATCAGTGAAATTGAAAACATAATTAAAAATTTATTAACAAAGAACAGCCCAGGTCCTGATGGCTTCATTGCTTAATTATACAAGACATTTAAAGAAGAACTACTGCTACTACTCTTTAAACTTTTTAGTGAAATTGAAAGGGAAGCAATACTTCCAATTTCATTCCTGGAAGCAAGTATTACTTTGATTCTAAAACCAGGGAAAGATCCAACCAAAAAAGAGAACTACAGGCCAAACTCTCTAATAAACATAGATGCAAAAATCCTCAATAAAATATTGGCAAACAGAATACAGAGGATCATCAAGAAGATCATACTCCCTGACCAAGTCAGATTTATTCCAGGGATGCAAGGATGGAGCAACATACATAAATCCATAAATGTAATGCACTATATTAACAGAGTCAAGGACAAAAACCATATTATCATCTCAATAGATGCAGAAAAAGCATTTGACAAATTCAACACCCACTCATGATTAAAAACCCTGCAGAAAATTGGAATAGATGGTCTTTATCTAAACTTGATAAAGGCTACCTATGAAAAAACAACAGCCGACATCATATTTAATGGCCCAAAACTGAAAACCTTCACGCTAAAATCAGGTACAAGACAAGATGTCCACTATCACCACTCCTGTTCAATATAGTTCTGGAAACATCAGCCATAGCAATTAGATATGAGAAAGAGGAGCCAGGGATTTAGCTCAGTGGTTCCATAGCCTGCCTCGTAAGCACAAGCTTCTGAGTTTGATCCCTGGTACCATAAAAAAAAAAAAAAAAAAGTGGGGAGGGATTAAAGCAAAAAGAAAGAAGTTAAACTGTCATTATTTGCTGACGATATGATAGAAGACCCAAAAAGCTCTGCCAAAAGACTTCTAGACTTAATTGACACTTTCAGCAGAGTAGCTGGATGCAAGACCAACACTCAAAAATCAATAGCCTTATCGCTTCTCGGCCTTTTGGCTAAGATCAAGTGTAAAATCAATAGCCTTCTTGTACACAAATAACAGACTCACTGAGAGATACATTAGGGAACAATTCCTTTCACAATGGCATCCAAAGAAATGAAGTATCTAGGAATCAATCCAACGAAGGAAACAAAAGACCTCTACACTAAAAACTACAGCACTCTGAAAAAAAAGATTGAAGAGGACATAAGAAAATGGAAAGATATCCTCTGCTCCTGGGTATTTTCAGGCCTGAGAGTGGTCCTGGGGACCTCCAAACTTTTAGTTAGTGTCAGTAGTGACAGCGGTCTCCGGGACCCCCAAATTCTGCATATACATTGAAATATATGCCCATTTATAGCTCAAAAGACACTTTCGCCTGGACAGAACAATCAGAGGCCTCCTGTCTGTGCTGCACAGGTATCCTGGGCCCTTCAGGCACCCAAGCTCAGAGAATGATTTCAAGAGTCCCAGAACTTCAAACAGCTGAGCCCACAGAGATGCCCCGGAGGCGGGGGAACAAGGTTCCACAGCGGGCCTTTCTCACCCACGGAGAGCAGGTTCCTGAAGTTCTCCAGCATCACGTCTCGGTACAGCTTCCTCTGGGCAGAGTCCAGCAGCCCCAGCTCCTCCTCGCTGAAGACCACGGCCACGTCCCTGAAGGTCACCATCTCCTGCCACATCAAACACATACCAACTGTTTACGGAGGAGGGCGAAGGCTGAGAAAGCGTAAAGCAAGGCTACTCTGGATTCTCAGGGACTCAGATCAAATTTAAGCAGATGCCTCTGGTTTGCCTTTCATGCTGCTGCTTCCGGCCACAAAAGAGGCTGTAGGAAAAGACATACTTGCATTTGCTGCCTTTTGTTGGCACTCTTAAAGGCACATCCCTGGAACTCCGTTGCAGCCTGGGCTGCTGCTATTTTAAATGCTATAACAAATGTGTCTGATGGTCTGTTTCCCCTGTTTTACATGTATATAGCACTTCCTTAATCTACCAAATGCATAGGCTATCATTTGTGTGTCTTACAACTTTTTGCTGCAGGGAAGTTAAACATTTTAATATGGAGATCTGTCCAACACTGCACTTGTCCCGGCTGGGATTCTGAGTATCCCAACCTCAGCTCTGAATGTACTCTGGTCTGGCTGGCTGTAGTTTCATCTCTTTCCCCCTAGGGCCCTGCCTGACTGCTGTCCAGAAGGCAAAGGCTCTGAGCAGGCTGGGCCTGAACCTCTCACGGGAATGGTGCAAATGCTCTCAAAGTCCCATTCAGTTACTTGAAGATATGAATAAAGGGGCAGATGAAAAGCCCCTATCAGTCCTACAGTACGACATAAAAATTTTTGAATCAATCACCTATATTCGTTTTTTCACCTATATTAATTAGTAAAATAAGTTAACTCATGAATAATGAAGCATACCAAGACACACAAACATACAGGACATACATGGAAACATTCAGGTGTTGGGATGAAATTGTCTAACTCTTATAGGAAAAGATCTTTTTTCAAGTTTAGCTTCAGTATGATTTTGTTACACAAAACTGTATTTTAGGTATTCGTCTAAAAATGATCCAAAGGCGTCACGGGGGGAGGGGTGTTTGAGTCTCTAGAACATTAAAAACAAAAAGCAGAATTCTCTCAGAATAGCTTTTTAAGTAAAGATTATGTATGTAGGAAAACTGCAATTGCAATGTAAAACTGTAAGAATCCTCAGGAATTTAAAAGCTTGTGAGTGAGAAATAATTTAAAGAAAAAGGTAATGGTGGGAGTAGCACAGTTCACTGAAATGATATTAGACAATAAAAATGTTCTTATTTGAAGTAAAAAAACCCTGTAATTTAATTACATCTTTTATTACACATATATTTATGAAAGCATATTTTAAAATAACTGTGGAAAAAACAAGTGATTTGTAAGCAAAATAACATGTGAGATTTAAACATTTCTATTCTCCTTGAATTATTTTTTGTGAAATAAAACGGTCAAAACTAAGTCATCGGCAGGCTGCGCAGCGCCGGGGCTGGTCGGCCTCGGGAGGGGATGTCTGTCATCAGCGAGAGAATCAGCGCTGCCGCTGAAGAGAGAGGCATCCACCGGGGCGCCGTGTTTGCTCCACCGAAGAAGGCTACGCGGGATTTGCCAATCTCCCAGACCAAGTGGGCAGAAAGTCAGCGAAGACAGCGTTTGAGTTCACACTGATGGGAGCAGAAGTAGATGACTGGCGAAGGACATGAACCGAAAATGCCGCACAGGTACACAGGAGAACCTGGGCTGGGAAAGTCAACGTTAATCAGCTCGTTACTCCTCGCAGATTTGTATTCTCCAGAGTATCCAGGTCCTTCCCATAGAATAAGACTGCACAGGTGGAACAATTCAAAGTTTTAGTCAAAGAAGGCGGTGCTCAGTTGCAGCTCACAGCAGTCGATACCCCAGGATTTGGAGATGCACTGGGTAACGGTAACTGCTGGCAGCCTGTGATCGACTGTGTTGATAGCAAATCTGAGTGTTTCCTAAACGCACAACCAGGAGGGAACAGACGTCAGAGGCCGGGTAACAGGGTGCAGTGTTGTTTAGACTTCATTGCTCCTTCAGGACCTGGACTTCAATCACTGGATGCTGAGTTTATGCAGCGTTTGCCTGAGAAAGTGAGGATCAGCCCGCTGACTGCCAGAACCCACCGTGCATGCCAGAGGAATCCAACAGCTTGAAAAACAGGCAACGAAAGAAATCCAAAAACATAAAATTAAAATAGACGAATTTCCAGAAAACAGATGATGGAGAAGGAAATAAGCTGGTTAAAAAGATACAAGACCGCTTACCTCTTGCTGCGGTGGGCAGAAACACTGTCACTGAAGTTAACGGCAAAACGGTCAGGGGAAGGCAGCACCTTTGGTGTCGCGAACCGGCGACGCAGAGCACTGTCCCGCAGTGCCTCAAACCTGAAAGAGCAGCGGGGTGGAGATGGGGCAGAGAGAAAGGAAGGACGCCAAGACAAGAGTCTGATCAAGGCGACGTTTATTGCCGGCAAGCACCGGCCTTTTAAAGGGAAAGGCCGAACTATTATGGGCTAGGATCACCATAGTAACCTCAACACCCGCTCCACGGGAAGGAGGGTTCACACGGGCCTCAACACCCGCTCCACGGGAACGAGGATTCACACGGGCCTCAACACCCGCTCCACGGGAATGAGGGTTCATACGGGCAAGAGAAAGCAGGCTCAAGAAAAACAAATTAACAACACCTGCAACTAATAATCATGACAACACCTGACTCCTATAGATAACATCAGATCTTTGGCTGTCCGAGTTTCTCCCGTGCAGGGTCAAAACAAGTTTAACACGTGCAGTCCTTAAAAAGGAACAAATGTTGTCTTTCAAAAAGCCGGTGGGCCATGGCTGGCTTCCCACACCTTGGGGTGCGGCTGGAGTTGAAAATGGTGAACACTGTGATTTCGCAACTCTAAGAAATATGTTGGTCAGGACACACGTGCAGGACTCAAAAGATGTCACCAATAATGTGCACCACGAGAACTGCAGAAGCAGACAACTGGCAGCTGTGACTTACAGTGGAGCCGAGGACAACAAGAACAAAGGGCAGCCTACCGAGAGCCCCGGGCAGGAAGGGAAGAAGGAGGGAGCACGCAGCCAAGGTGAAGAAGCTGGAGATGGAGAGGGATGGAGGTCAAAGAAAAACTGCGCAAGCTGGAGGACTCCGAAGCTGAGCTCCAGCGCCGCCACGAGCAAATGAAAAAGAACTTGGGAGCCCGGCACAGAGAATGAGGGGGAAAACGTCATCAGCGTGAGGAAGAGAAAGCAAAGTGGGAAGCTCAGCAACCTATCTTAGAACAACAGAATCCCTTGAGAACCTCGGAAAAGAACAAGAAGAAAGGGAAGATCTTTTAAACTCTCTGACCACCAGTTACATATTGGTTGCCAGTGCGCCAGCTGGGACATCAGCGTCTGTTGGATCTGTTTGACTAACTTGCACCAGTTTTTAAATCCATAACGATGGATTTAACAGCATGATAAAAATTATTTTTTTGTTGTTCTTGATGGAATTAAGATGCCTTGACAGCGCCTGCCTGGCAAATGCAAGGACTTGAGTTAGATCCCAATACCAAAAAAAAAAAAAAAAAAGATGAATTGTCTAATTGTCTAGGGTTTTGTGTCCTTAGAAAATAACAGCTCTAAGTACCTTCCTACATTTTCTTTTCTTTTTTTTATTATTAAACAGATGTCTTCAATTTAATGCAAGAGAACATTTTACTGTTGTACAATCATGTTCTGGTGGTTTGTTTACAGGATATTCCAAAATAAAAGGACTCTGGAAGGCTTTCATTGAGGACAAATTGCCATATGATACAAACTGTGCTTCTCTATAATTATAATACAGAGGTTCCATTCAATGCAGCCTATACAATAACGTGATTTAGTCTAACACAGTTGACCCTATCTTTTGGTAACTTCCATTGTTTAAAAATACACATGGGAAAAAAACCTATATGCTTACAGTGCACCTAGAGCTTTTTTATAACAGCGTTTTGTTTGTTTGGAATTCTTTAAGTATATATTATTCTCATTTAGTGCCCTCTTTAGCCAGAATCTCATTACTGCCTCATTTTTGTGATAACATTTAATTGAGATATTTTCCACATACTGGGCCTGCTAAAATAGAATATGGCATCTTTCATACGGTAGAAACCAACAAGGAAACTTTCCTTTAACTCCCCTTTTACACTCGATGCTAAGTAGCAGGGGCGAAAAGCATTTATAGATCATTTCTAGGCAAATCATGAAGCTAATGACCAACCTATTTCTACCTATTCAGTCTTTTACTTTGCTAGAAATTTCTCCTCCTGAGGAGAAAAAGTTACCATTCTGAATTTAGCTGTATCTATGTATTGCATTTCTGTATTTTTTTGCATTGTAAAAAATTCACATAATAATGTTGTG
>NW_022900931.1:61679220-61743092 GCF_012274545.1 Fukomys damarensis
AAAAAAAAAAAAAAAAAGATGAATTGTCTAATTGTCTAGGGTTTTGTGTCCTTAGAAAATAACAGCTCTAAGTACCTTCCTACATTTTCTTTTCTTTTTTTTATTATTAAACAGATGTCTTCAATTTAATGCAAGAGAACATTTTACTGTTGTACAATCATGTTCTGGTGGTTTGTTTACAGGATATTCCAAAATAAAAGGACTCTGGAAGGCTTTCATTGAGGACAAATTGCCATATGATACAAACTGTGCTTCTCTATAATTATAATACAGAGGTTCCATTCAATGCAGCCTATACAATAACGTGATTTAGTCTAACACAGTTGACCCTATCTTTTGGTAACTTCCATTGTTTAAAAATACACATGGGAAAAAAACCTATATGCTTACAGTGCACCTAGAGCTTTTTTATAACAGCGTTTTGTTTGTTTGGAATTCTTTAAGTATATATTATTCTCATTTAGTGCCCTCTTTAGCCAGAATCTCATTACTGCCTCATTTTTGTGATAACATTTAATTGAGATATTTTCCACATACTGGGCCTGCTAAAATAGAATATGGCATCTTTCATACGGTAGAAACCAACAAGGAAACTTTCCTTTAACTCCCCTTTTACACTCGATGCTAAGTAGCAGGGGCGAAAAGCATTTATAGATCATTTCTAGGCAAATCATGAAGCTAATGACCAACCTATTTCTACCTATTCAGTCTTTTACTTTGCTAGAAATTTCTCCTCCTGAGGAGAAAAAGTTACCATTCTGAATTTAGCTGTATCTATGTATTGCATTTCTGTATTTTTTTGCATTGTAAAAAATTCACATGACAATGTTGTGATGTTAAAAAACAAAAACAAAACAAAGCAAAACTAAGAAGCCAGGTGTGGTAATGCACCCGTTAATCCCAGCACATGGGAAGCTGAGGCAAGTGGTTCACTGTCGAGAGCCATTCTACATAATCTGGGGGGAAAATCATTTCGCAGTTATGCTTAGGGCTGTCTGAGGCCTGCGGGCTGGCTATGGCGGGTGGAAACAACTCTGTTTTGCCTCTGGTCACAGCTGAGGCCTCAGGGTGTCTGGACACTGTGACACGCAAGGGCAAGAGTCCATCGGTGAAGACGTCCTGGTTGAGAACCTGGGAGGGCGAATTCCTTATCAGCTTAACTCCTCTCGCCCACTGCTGTTTCCTTTGCTCATCTCACCATCCTCGTCAACTTGAGCTCCTCACTGACCTAAGATCCTCATCCTCACAGGTTCAGTGCCGCCCTCGGTCGGCTGAGACTCCCACGAACCCAACAAAAAGCAGCAAGGTCAGAGTCCTTGTCTCTGCCCACCTCATGAGGCACTGACCTCCCGGCGCCTCGCACACTTAGAAATTATGCAAGTCTCTATTGCCCGTTTTTCTTTAGCCCTCGCTGTCCCCCTTTCCAGTCAGAGGATCGATTGCCCTCCCATAGATCACCTTGGTTCGAGGAGAACAACACAGTACAATCCTGTCTCGAAACAAACAAGCAAACAAACAAAAACTGAAGAAAAAAATTAAAGGGCAAAAACAGAAGACAAGAGCCTGACAGTAAATAGTGTGAACAGAATGCGGCCATTGTTCATCTCGGCTAGGAGTGGAGAGGGGTAGGGGGTGAGTCGGCCCTCTGAGAAATGAGAGAGAAATGGCAGAAACGAAAGCCAACTTACCTGGAATTTGGTCATTTTCTCCTCCTTTTTCTAGGGAAAAGCAGAGACCTGAGAAGGCAGAACAGGGTAACAAGAAAGAAGCCATGAGAGAAAGGGAAACGTGCCCTCGTGCACATAGGGAAGAGGCGCCCGTTCCCTCCCCACAGAGGCCGCCACACACATCTGCCAAGCAGCGGGCAGCACGGGCTGGATTCCAGCCACCACTCGGCCACGAACGGCCTTGCACAGCTGTACCCAGTGTCCCCCGGGGCATGCACTCTGGTGCCACGAAACCTGGGAAAGAGGTGGCGGTGAAGCGCACAGGTTAAAAGTGGAGTCCAGGTACAAAACACCCGTGTTCAGAACCCGGGGCTGCTCTCTACTGGCTGAGTAACCACAGTGACCACAGTAACCACAGTCTATCCTTCCCAGCGACTCAGTTCTTCATCTGCAAAACCGGGGTCATGACGGAGCCAGCACCACAGGACTGCTTGTGCGAAAGGTGGAAAGCTATCATCAAACACCAACATCCTCTATTTCCTTGCAGCTGCAGAGAAGGACACTATTTTGCATACAAAACTGCCCTTGCAAGTGTATTTTGTCAGACATCTGGATGCAGTGATTCTTGTGCCATCCTTTACCCACATGGTTGGTTAATATTCTTCCTGAAGCCAGAGGCTCACAGCTACACAAATACATGGGTACAACAAAAAAAGATGAAATCTGTGATGCATTTTTTTTCTTTTTTTTGCAGCACTGAGGATGGCACCTGGGGCCTGCGTACACTAGGGCAGGTGTTTTACCACTGAGCCGCACCACCCCCCAGCCTGCTACTACTGTATATTTCTTTTCTTTTTTTTTCTCCCAGTACTGGGGATCAAACTTGGGACCTTGTGCTTGTGAGGCAGGCAAGGAGCCGCTGAGCTAAATCCCTGGCCTGACTCCCACATATTTCTGTTATAAGATGAGACCTTCTGCCTCACCTTACCAGATCGCACTGGTGATAACACCAACTCACAGGGCTGTTTATGGGGTGAGGCTTGCTCTCCTGTATAAAGCCACTCAGTGCTGACCTTTGGAAGGATCTGGACACCAGAATTTTAATTCTGTGACTTCTCCCTCAAGGTCTGCTACTTTATGAATATTCTGGGGGTAATTTCAAGGCCATTTGTGGAAGAGAAAGAATGAAGAGGGGAAAAAAAAAAAGCTAATCACAAACTGAAGATCAGGCAGAGCCTCTGAGCACCACCTTGGAGAGAAGTCTGCTGCTCCAGTACCTCAGCCCTCCCCACTCCCTGCCCACAGGGCCGCTGCTTTAGAATCCACAGAACTTGCACACAGAACTTGGCTGAGTAATAGCAGAGGAAGAACGGTGTTTTCTTTTGCACCATCCCATTTTCCAGTCACCTAACAGGGATAATAGCTCCCGGAGTAGAGGGTGCACAGCCTCCTTTGGGGGAACAGTGAAGAGGCCACAGCCCAGCTCTGACGAGGGAGAGGGATGCAGGGACTCAGTGGGAACCTGAGACCTCACCTGACTGAGTTAGATCTTAATTCTAAGACAGGGACTCCGCAAAGCGCTTTATGAGAATGAGAGTTACAGAGTACCTGGAGCAGAGGAAGCAGAGGGGGTGAGAAGCCAAAAGCCAACTCAGTGCTTTAGAGGAAGTGCCCCATTTAATCCTCACCGTGCCCAGGAGGTGGGACAGTGGCAACTCCCTTCACAGATGAGCAGAGACTTCAGGATTTTAAGCTCTTTGCCTATAATTATCCATTTAGCCAGCCAAACAGCCAGGATAATTAGCCTAGACCCTGCTCTCAATTTCTAGGACTGTAGCTCTCAATCTGCTAGGTCACTGGCACCCGCTGAGAGTTTTTAAAAACAGTATCAATGCCCAGAGTCCTGTGGTGGATCTATAAATCAGGACCCATCAAAGCATTTTTATGAAATCCCCACAGGCGACCAGAGTTTGCACAGACAGTTGCAAAGTACAGACTACGGGATGAATAGCGGCAGTCTAAGGTAAGCCCACACAATGAACAGCCTTCAAGGGAACCGTCAGGGAGCCACGGCCAGGAACAAAGCAGCAGGGCCTGGCACCCAGGCCTCCTGATTCCCAACTCCCTGTCTCTACTGTAAGATGCTCCTGGAGCTGTTGCTAGGAGGAAAGAGCAGCAATGTGTGCTGTGGAGGCCTTTGCAAGCGCACACTCAGCATGAAGAAGACTTCCGGTCAAAACCTGCCCCATCAGCTTTTCCAGGCAGGGGCTCACTAACCACCAAGGGGCTCAGAACTGAGACGGGCTGGGAGTGCAGCTGGCCTAGCGCGTGCGAGGCCTGGGGTTCTAGCACCGCAAACCGCAAAATCAGTAAAAATAAAAGGCAATTCTGGTTTCCTACGCATTTAAACAACAGTCAACTTACAAAACTTTCCTGGTTCTTTACCTGTCAGATACAGTTAATATCTGATTATGTTCCTTCTTGGTTAAAACACGCGCATGGCTGCCTCGTGCTGTGTCTGATTAAGGCAGCTGAGCTCTAGCTGTGCCGCTCCCATGTTTCTGTACTGTTGCTAAGCACAATACAAATCACAGGACCCAGGAATGGGCGGACTCAAGTGTGTTAAATGCTGCTAACTGAACAGCGTTTCAAGTACCACATGTACTGCTGTACCACATTTTTCAATTTTTTATTGTCAGCACATATTCATCAGACAAGAACAGGAAACCAGGGTACAGTCGTACTTCTGAGGCATCGTGGTGATGATACAGTTATTAAATTAGATGCCAAAGCCTTTGCTTATTATGCAGCGACAACATAGCCACATTAAAAGAATATATGTTGGGCCGGGGTTTTAGCTCAGTGGTTCCTGCCACCTGCAAAGCGCAAGGACCCAAGTTCGATCCCCAGTATGGGGGGGGGTAAAAAAAATAAAATAAAAGAATACATGTCAACATTGTTTTTGCTTATCACAAATAACTCAGAGTAAAGCAATACTCAGGAAAATTCAAAAATTTTCCAATGAAATGTTTCATCAGAGCAGAATTTTTTCACAAAACCCTATAATGAAAATGAGGTTGCAACCAAAACAAGATTTGGATATTCAGAAATTCAGCCTCTATTTCTCACCCAAGCAAAGAAAATAATTTACCAGTGATGCAGATCATGTTTGATTGTGGCAAGCAAGGAAACGGGTCCAGAAAACATAATTTTGTTTAAAATTATGGGACTTTGAGCAAGAACAGTTACTCTAAGAGTTGATGGCAATAGAAACACAATGGTCCATTAAAATACAAGAGAAAAGATTCTGCTAAATTATATTTGGCTCTTGAGGACTCCGTAGAAGCTACTGTTGTTGCTCAGTTGTTGTTTATTCCAGGAATCAATGCCAAGTTTGAAGTGACTGAACAATGAGGCTCTAGGAATCATCTGTGAGAAGAGACAAAGATGAAACATTTCCAAAGGAGTTGAAAGGAATACTAACTTAGTATAAAACCAAGCAGCACAATCAAAAGAAACCTGCTAATGTGTGTAAAATGATAATGGTAAAAATATGTTGGAGCAGAAAATAGCCAAATGGACCGAAATCGGTCCAAGGCTTGTTGGCCGTGTCTAAAGCCTATTGTTGTTCACTGTGTTATTCATCAGCAGTGATCTTGCTGCGATATTTTAATCCTGTGTGACTGGCCCAGCAGTGTCAGTCACCAGCGAACTTCATTCACTCTCGTGGACTTAACCATCATCAGTGTTATGAATTCTGTTGGAAAGAGAAGGACTCTGGCTTGCCTGTCATGCGAGATTTCAATAGCTAGAGACACGATAAAATTTTTTGTGATTTCCTCCACTTGAGGCTGAGACTGAAATGCTTCTGAAGTGTCCTCGATCACTGCTACTGGATATTGGGTGGCTTTGGGAATTAGCTTGGGCTACAGACTTTATAATGTCTCTTAATGAATTCAACCTAAACACAAAAGGCAAAACGGCACTGGTTTGTGAAAATCACACTGTAATAAAGTCATTTCGAAGACAACTAATGTTTAAATCACAGGCAATGCCAAGCTACTTTATAAATTTCCAGTGCTGTCAGAAGCTAAAACAAGTGGGATCTCTATTCCCACACAAACTGACATCTATACATTTTCTGAGCTTAAACCACACAAGTGTAGCTTGCTTTCAGATCCTGGTGCAAGTGCACAGATTCTCCATATTTCAAAATCCAATCCACTGCCCAAATGCAGGGCTTCCTCCTGACCTCTCACTGGAAGTGATTATTGTGAAATTAATGACGCATTAAAAGGGAAATCGCAAAGAACCTACAAGAAGTCTATAAATGCCTTCTGCATTAGTTCCTATCACAGCTATAAAGAAATTAGCACAAATTTGCAGGCTTAAGAACATATAATTGTCCTTGTTTCGCTATGGGGGTCGGAAGTTCAAAATCAGGGACAAAATCAAGGTGTCAGAAGGCCTGTTCCTTCTGGGCAAGCGGGCAGACGGACAGGCAGGGAGAGGATAGGATAAAGCCTGGCAAATCCTGACTCAGTTAAACCCTTGCTACAGGGAGCAATTAAAAGGAGAAGCTGATACTCAGCATGGCTCTGCTAGGCACCCCAACTAAAGTTAGTTGTTCCTCCCCACTACCCAACAAAGGTGGGAGCTACAATAACAGAAAACTCACTCAGTGTATAAAAGATACTCACAATAAGAACCAAGATACATTGCGCAAAAGTACAATATCCTAATGATGAATGTAACTGTATTGTATACCTAAAATATATATATACACTCCCATCTGGATATATGTTTCCCTTTACTGGATTGCTAACTTGGTCTCTTAAGTCCTTAGGTCCTTTAGGAAAAAGAAAAAAACAACAACATAAATTTTAGAGATAAGACTGACAGGACAAAGACATGAGATGGAACCAAATTAAGAGGCTTATGGCCTGAAAACAACCAATCAGTCTGTGAGAAGCTCCAGGGGGAAGAGTCTTTTTGTCACTTGACAAAAGCATCTAGGAACAAAAGGGCCTCAGGTCCTCCATCTTTCCAGAACCCCCTACTCTGATTTACCAAAGTTGTATCTTCCGTCTCTACCCCCTCACCCCCCCATCCCCACTTCCAATAAAGTGTCCAATAAAATGTCTTCCTTTCCTTAAACTCTGTATCTTTGATCCTCTTCTGGTATGGAGTTTACAAATCCCGATGAGCTGCATGTTCCCCAGAGTCCACAGATGCAACACTTCTAAGGAAGAATCCATTTGCCTGCCATGACCTACGTCTGGAGGCTACTGGACTTCCTTAGCTTATGGCTGTATCACTCCAATTTCTGTTTCCATCGCTACAGCACACCTAACTTCTGGCCTCCTGCTTTTCTCTTACAAGGACCCTTGTGATCACATTAGGCTTCATCCCAACAATCTAGGATGATCTACCCATCACAAGGTGTGTTAAGTTAAACACTTCTGCAAATCTCCTTTTCCACTCAAAGTAACAATGACAGGCTCTAGGAATCAGGATGTGGACATCTTTCCAGATCCACTATTCAGCCTACCACATCTTTCTATTTATTAGTATGCACAACTAAAATCACTGGCCTGTGAACTGATACTAGTATCTGAAAGTACCCATTTGTTTTAAAGTCATTTTCCAAGATAAAACACATATAGTTTCATTACATATCAACTAGCAACAGATGAACATTTGCAGTCAATTTTTTTTTCTTTTCTTTTTTGGGGGAGCAGGGTTCTAGGCAAACTCAGGACCTTGAGCTTGCAAGGCAGGAGGTGGCACCACTGAACTAAATCCCCAGCTCCATGCAGTCAATCTTGATGATAGAGAATAGTAACCTCAAACTTCAATTAAGTGAAATTTTATCCCCCAACAAGAATTCCACTGTTCTTGTTAATATATATAATACAAAAAATTGTATTCAATCATTAGTGCTTCAGTTTTGTCAATAAAAAGCTTCTCTCGAGTTGTATAAGTACCTAAATAATATTATTTTTGCCAACTGAATGTTAAAGCTGAAATATAATCTGGCCATGTTTTCTTTTGTTGTAGCAGGGATCAAATCAGGGCCTTGTGCCTGGTAGGCATGTTCTCTGCCACTGATCTACATTCCCACTCAATTTTATTTTGAGATAGGGCCTTGCTGAGTTACCCAGGCTGGCCTCAAACTTGTGGTCCTCCTGCCTCACCCTCTCAGTAGTTGGGATTATCGGTGTGCACCATCATACCCAGCACAATTTGGACTTTTCAGAGAAAAATTTTACTGACTCCTGATGAAATCAAACTCACAGGTAGTTCTTTGAAAACAAACAAACAAACAAACAAATAAACAAAAAAATTAAACTTCTAGCCAGACTAACAAAGAACCAAAGGGCTGAGGATTTAGCTCAATGGTTCTGCCACCTGCCTTGAAAGTGCAAGGTCCCGAGTTCAATCCCCAATACCAAAAAACAAAATAAAACAAAGAACCAAAGCGAAAAATCCCATAAATTACCATAATTAAAAATGAAAAAGAATGGGGCTGGGGTGTAGCTCATGGTAGAGTGCACACCTAGCAAGCACAAGGACCTAGGTCCCACCCCCCCAAAAAAAAGAAGAGTTAAGGGGATAATCATTACAGACTAAGCAGACATTAAAAGAATAACTTTACATTCATGAATTCAATGTGTTAAACACAATTACTTATTTCCTGGAAGGACATAAAATATGAAACAGCAGTGAGAGACATCAAAGAGGCCCTAAACGGAAAAGTAATACGTTCTTAGATTTAAACATTCAATATGGTAAAAATACCAACTGCCCCAAACTAATCTACACAATCAATGTAATACCGATTGTATCTCGGCAGGGTTTCGTGGTATATAAAGATAAACTAATTTTAATGGAAAGGCAAAGGAACTACAATTGTCCTGTTTTGAAGCACAATCCTGATGGATTAACAGTGACTTCAAGTGTGATATAAAGCATCAGCAATCACGACCATGTGGCATCTGCAAGTGGACACACTCAGAAAAAGACCACAGAACGGAGAACCCATCCATAGATCAAGTCAAGTAACTTTTGATGAAATTGCAA
Organism: Fukomys damarensis; assembly: GCF_012274545.1. NCBI lineage: Eukaryota > Metazoa > Chordata > Mammalia > Rodentia > Bathyergidae > Fukomys > Fukomys damarensis. The sequence goes on from NW_022900931.1 coordinate 61,687,971, forward strand.
AGGCAATTCAGAAAAGAGACTTTTCAATACATGGTGCTCAAACAATTAAACATCCATATATATGGGGGTGGGGGTGTCATGGCTGTTCTTATAAATTTCCAGAGCAATAAAACACAAGGGAAAAAGAAAACCTACCCTTAAGTAAAAATCCAAAACGTAATCTACTGAATAGGAAAACATGGAAATACTAATATTATCATCACCGGTACACCCTGTGTTCATGGGTAATTAAATTTCTCCCTTATATTGTCCTCATCTCTATATTATGTAATCATTTCTATAATCAAAATGTGAACCATAAATATTTCAAATATAATAGAATTGCAGATGACTAAAAAAAAAATCTGATCAAAAAGTCAAAGTTCATTAGCATAACTTTTGTGATTCTACAAAAACCCAAACATCTCATCTCAATCTGATACAAAACATGTTGATGATGAGACATGGCCTGAAGCACTGGTGGTCCAGGCACGTATGGCCCATCTATGACTATTTACCTCCTGTAGAACTAGCAGTACAGGCCACCAGATGGGCCAGTCATGCACGTACCAGGGGAGTTTCAAGCTGGCAGTTATGTTAAGAACTAAAGCAACATAGAACCAGGCGTGGCGGCCCATGCCTATAATCCCAGCACTCGAGTGACTGAAGCAGGAGGATCACCAGTTCCAGGCTAGCCTGGACTATATAAGGAGGTCCTGTCTCATAACAAAACCAAAAACAAACAAAAAAATCACACACACATACACACCAAACAAGCAACGAAGGCAATGGAGTAAACTACCTAAATTCAGCTTCTTCCTAGATGCCTAGCTGTGAAAACCAGGACAAACAACCAGTGTGTTTCCTCATCTTTAGAATGAGCTGACAGTCCCCTCAACTGCAGGATTCTTGTAATGGTTAATTACGTTAATTCCTAGAATTCTCTTACAATAATAGTTAACACTAAATGTTTACATATTGTATTATTCATGCCTAAGCACTTCCCCATCCCTTCCTGCACTTAATTAACAAATACCAGTGCAGTTTCCTAGCAGATTTAGCCAATAAATAAAGAAAACATCTCTCCGAAAAGAAAGGACATGGGGGAAGAAAGGATGTTAAGTTCTACTCAGGTAAGACTCTGCTGACTGGGTCATTCGCTCCTCCTGTAGTCTTTCCCAAGTCGAGGCTGGGAAAGGAAAAAGAGGTGAGAAACTAGAACTTCTGAGAACTTCCCCATAAATTACAATGGACATCGGGCTGGGGATTTAGCTCACTTGCCACTGCCTGGCAAGTGCAAGGTCCTGAGTTTGATCCCTGGTACGGGGTGGGGGGGGATATTACAATGGACATCCCAGACAACAGCCGGGAACGACCCTCTCAACAATAAGAATAAAATCAATTCGCATATGGAATTCTGGTACAGCTCCACTTCCTTCAAGAATCAGGGAGAGGCCAGGGACGCTGCAACAGGAGTTCTGACCCCATCCTAAGTACACTAAGCTTCCAGGGAACTGAGTAGTGCTTCTCAAAACTTTACAGTGTACTAGTAACAAGTGACCTACCGTATCTTCTACCACGCACCTGTTCTCAAAATCACTTGGGAGTCAGGCATGGTGGTGCACGTCTGTATTCCCTGCACTCTGGAAGGCTGAGGCAGGAGAATCATGCTAGAGCCAGGCCTGTGCAATGTAGCGAGGAGAGTATGGTTGGGCTGTAGCTCAGTGCAAAGGCCCTGGGTTCAATGCTTTTTGCAGTAAATACTTAGGTACTTACACCATTTTAAAGAAGAACAAAAGTCGAATAGTATCCTTTTGGGAAATGGCAGAGCTGGCTATGGTCAGGTAGAGTTGGGGGAATACAGAGCCCAGGAGATCCTCCATCCCTGCCCCGGCGGAAGCAAGGGGTTGCACCAGCCGCCCCACACTGTGAAAGTCCATTCAAAGGGACCACAAACCCCACCTTTCCCAGCAGGCGTATTCTCTTCCCCTAGGTCCCTCGTCCGGTGGGCACCGGCCCCGGAGAAAGGAAGAACGATCTGTACGGTCGCAGGAAGCAAATGCGCCGAGGGGGAGGCTCACCTTTCTGCGAGAAGCGCAGGCCTCTGCCTCGCATACCTGGGGCGGAAGTGGCTCCGCCGCCGAACCCACCTAGACTACGCTTCCCAGAATTCCCGACAGGAGCAGGGTCGCAGCCTCGGCCTCCGGTAGCGGAAATTATTCAGTTACCCACGGTTTCCACACTACACTTCCCAGAATTCTCTGTTCCCCGTTAGCTTCCCAGAGCGGAAGTAACAGCTGCTAGAGATCCTGGATTGTGTTTCACAGACTGCCCCTCGGAACTGGCTCTCCACCTCCGCTTTCCTGCAAACAAAATCTTCCAAACACGGAGAATGCTGACATACTGTATACTTCTTTATTTTCTCCCGCACATTGCGCTTTAAAGGCGCTTTTCCTACAGCTTGCCTGTGACCATGTGAGTCTTCTGGACTACAGTCCCAGGAATCTCCTGACGGACAGCCATTCCAGCGAGTCTGGATAGTATTTGGATAATAACTAGTCTCAGATGGCCAAATTGAATTCTAGACTACCAGTCGAACTTGGCTGCCCTCACCCCAACCCCTTTCTTTCTCAAAAATTATCTTTCAAAAGTGCCAAACACCCCAAAAAACTCAAACCAAAGCACACTACCTACCTATTCCAAGAAAATGCCCTATAAAAGAGGAAGTGGAGAGAATTGAAAAAGAAAAGCAGGTTATTAAAAAGGAAATGCGGGCCAAGGTTTTGGCTCAGTGGTTCTGCCTCCTGCCTCGCAAACGCGAAGGCCAGAGCCCAATTCCAGGTACCTCCCCCCAAAGAAATGATGCGTGAGCTAATAATGCAGATACTGAAAGGAAATTGGCTTGCACTGGGTGCTGAATTTAAGGAATTCAAGATCTCAACCTTTGATTGCATTGTCCTTTTTATTCTCTTTGAGCATGAGTGCATGGAGAGCTCTTGACCAAGGAACTGCTACCTACAATAAAGCGTTATTTCCAAAATCTTCAAGATTTGAATGTAGGTGCCAAGGATTAAAACAACAGCAGGTCCACAGATGGAACCGTTAACAGGGCTATAAGTCAGCAACAGCACATTTTCCCCACTTTTTCTTGGCTTTAACTGGTAATTATGAGATGTGAGTCAGGAGGCAAAGGAAAAGGTTTACAGCACTGATACAAATGTTATAACACCAGAAGTCTATTTCTCTTATGAAATCTTTTTTTTTTTTTTTCCCGGTACCGGGGATTGAACTCGGGTCCTTGCACTTGCAAGGCAGGCCACCGAACCGCTGAGCTAAATCCCCCGCCCCTCTCTTATGAAATCTTTTTTTTTTTTTTTCCCGGTACCGGGGATTGACCTCGGGTCCTTGCACTTGCAAGGCAGGCCACCGAACCGCTGAGCTAAATCCCCCGCCCCTCTCTTATGAAATCTTTTTTTTTTTTTTTCCCGGTACCGGGGATTGACCTCGGGTCCTTGCACTTGCAAGGCAGGCCACCGAACCGCTGAGCTAAATCCCCCGCCCCTCTCTTATGAAATCTTTTTTTTTTTTTTTCCCGGTACCGGGGATTGAACTCGGGTCCTTGCACTTGCAAGGCAGGCCACCGAACCGCTGAGCTAAATCCCCAGCCCCTCTCTTATGAAATCTTGAAATGCTTTCTTCTTGGAACTTCACATCACCTATTTTCCTTGATAGCATAAATACTGTCAGTGGCTAATGGAAGGCAGAATGATTCGCAACACAGTGAATGAGGTCATGGCTCGATCTGTTTAAACCATGTGTGTTCATAATTAGGAAGAGGAGAGGGATATAGGTGGAAGTGGTAAATAACTATATGCAGTCTGGATAATTACATCAAGAGAATCTACAGGAAGTGTATATTTAACACTTTCTTCTGGGTAGGCGATGCATTTTGTTATGAAACTCCTAAAAATAATGAGAAAATATCGGGAATAGTGACACGAAACATCAAATCCACACACCCTAGAGTCAACACATCACCATCTTGCCTTTTCTTACCAAACATTTTCGATCAAATTTGTAACATAATTTCTGCCCAAGTACAAAATATAAAGAGCAATATTGCAGGCCATGGTGGCACATATCTGTAATCTCAACACAGAAACTTAGCAACTTAGCTAAGACCACCTCAAAAAAACAAAAACTATAAAAGGGTTGAGGAGGTAACTCATGTAGGGAAAATGAAGCCTAACATGGCTACAATTGGGTTCAGGCTGTGGGGCGGGGTGGTTTTCGGTGGTCATTAAATCCAAGTCAGCAAGCTTTCAGCACAGGCATACCTCAGTGGTCCCAGTGAAAATAACTTATACAACCTGGCGCATGGCCACTACTATGTGTCTTTGTATAAATGTAGACTGGAAGAAGGGCTGGTGGGAAACTGGGTAGCCAACGGCCACTGAGGCTAGGGGCCTAGGGACTGCCGTGCCAGGGCATGCAGCTGAACAGCAGTGGAGCATGAAGCACCTCGGATATTTCCAGACTGTCTCTTCTTTGGGTTGCCCAAATCTCCAGTGAACCTCTCCAGTCTGTACTGGTGACCAGACAGCTCCGTGGGAAGGCCCCCTTACCTTATGAAACCAAATTAACAATTTTTGGTGTTACCTAATTTGAGTTCCTGTCTATTGAAAAAAGTGCATAATTTATCTCAACCAATATTTAAATAGTCCAAAGTATGCCACAATTCTTGAAGGAAACGGATATAACAGAGTGCCCTCTAAAAAATCCTTTATTATCCTAGACTACCGAGGTCTACCTCTGAGAAGAAACACTATTGGTCTTCCAAAAGTTGTTGCTCACTTTAGTGTTAGTTATAGAATTAATTTTATTAAGATTCATTGCAGGATACCTATTCTAGGTACTGTACTTTGTGTGTTAGCTGACAAATTTGTATGCTATCACCCATAATGGAATTTCTCTTCTGTGTAGGATTTATGTCTGTGGACTGAACCTTTGTATATCACCTGGAACATCTTTCTTTTGTATACATACCATTGAATGATGATTCTCACTGAAGAAGTCTCATCCACACATCTAAAGGTTAGATAGCTTCGCTTCTACATCAAGCCCTAATGACTGAAAAGTTCTGAACTCTGCATTGCAGAGTATTACTCTCCAGTGATGGTAACATGTTGCTTTTAAATTCCTCTATAATAGTTAGGACAGCTCAGGCAATGTCACAGTTACAAACAAACCACCAGAAAATTTCAGTGGTGTAATGTAATACATGTTTATTTCTTTTTGGAAGAAAAAGATCCAACATGAATGAGAGTGGCAGTCAGCGTGGAACAAGCAGCTTCCAAGGGCACCTTGGCAGGATAAGAGAAACCTCAGGACATCACAAGATGCTTGGTAAGAGCCTGTTACAGCTTGTATCTAGATGTCCCCCCAGTGTCCCCTATGACCCTCATATGGTCATAGGTGGGGCGTTTCAGAGGTGACTGGATCCAGGGTGTGTGATGCTGGGATTGATTCATGGTGATGCTAGGCTTCTGGGTGTGAATATAAGGGACACAAAGAGGGGTGCTGTTGTCACTTGCTGCTTCACTGCTTTTCTATCTTCTACCTGCCCTGCCAGCCCATGAACTGTTTCTCCTCTGCATTGCTCCTCCGCCATGCCACACTGCCTTGGAGCGAGCCAACTATGGACTGAACCTCTACAAACCATGAGCTGAAATAAATCTTTCTTCCTCTAACTTTGGGTGTCAGGTATTTGTCTCAGCAACAACAACAACAAAAAAAGTAACTAAGACAGGGCTAAACTTTCAAAAGTGGCTTAAACTACTTTTGCTCACACTCCACTGGCTAGAACTCACTCTTAACCGAAAGCCTTGTTGGGGAAGAGTATCTTCTTAGGACTAAAGGGAACAACCAGTATGATAAACACATAGCACTGTCTTTGCCATAACCAAATATCCAAATACCATTCTGCAGTGCTTGTCTCCTGGATAGAAAATCTAACGGGTTTGAAAACATGAGGACAGATGCTCTTACAAATTAGCCCAAGTTTCATTCCTGAGCACAGTTTAGGATGTTTATACAGAGAGTATCTATTGAGTGGTGATGCTCGGAAAAGAAAAACAAAACACCTAAAGCCTTTGGGTGGACTGAAGACTTACTGCACTCATCCCAACTAGAACTTCCTTCCTGGACACATCCTTTAATGAAAATTTGACCCGTTTCTACTGTTACCCATTTGTCAAGAATCACTTACTTGGCCGCTGCAGCATATAGTCGGCGGGAGTTCACGGAGGTTCTGGAGACCCAGAATAGCCTCCTGTTGTTCTCTTAAGAGCCTGCCCGGGTGCTACAGGCAAACATCACGGGTGGCATCATCCCTGTGTCCCAGGATCCTCCCAATGGCTGATCTAACGGAAAGCCCCCATCGTGTGGATGCAGAGTGGCTTCTGTCCTCACGATTGAATGCCAGGTTTCTCCATCTATAATGTTTCTTTCCTCTTATACAGTCTTTGGTCACCCAGAAACTCCCTTGAATCAGAAGTAGGATGCAGATGGACTTGGCTGTGGTTCTTGATCATTCTGGAGCCCATTTTAGAGGGGTAAGCATGTGATCCCCCTCTTCTACCACAGCCCCTGTTTGTCTTTCTTCCCTTGGTGCTAGGCCATCAGCATTACCACATCTCCCATTCCTCTTTGTCATAGTCATGGCTGTTTGTCATCTGCACTAATTTAAAAGTGGAAACGTTGAGGAAATGGATTGCAGGATCTCCGTGAAATTCATACCTTCATGAAGACAGAGAACCTTATGGAAAACAAAAATGGATGTTTCTCGAAGCCTGTCTGAAAGGCTACACACATATCTCACTCCAATCCCAGGGCCATCTGACCATATTATCTCTGTTTTAACCCCCACTGCTGATTTAGCCCCTCGAGTACAGTTGTGTAGATTGTCCTGTTCCATAGGACAGTGACGTGAAAGAAGGGACATTGTCAGGAGACAAGATTTGTTGCCTGTGCCTGCAACTTATACGTGGAACCTTGGAAAGTTATTGTGCCCTTTGTGTGTCTCACCATGCCCAGTATATAACATCCCATTATTATGTATTATTTATATAATTATACGCAAATTGACTTATGTGGATTCCACATAAATATATTCTATGTAAATCATTTGGAAGCTCTTCTCCTACCTTTTATAGCAAATTGTTTAAAGGTTTCTTTATTGACCATTCTTACATCACAGAGGTAAATTTTTTCACATATAAATTCTCGCCAGGATTTCTTTTTTGATTTCTCTGCAACACCTCATTTCTGATTGGCAGCTCACAGGTATGAATGCCTATGATGCCAACTGCTTCATGGGCAACTAGAAGTGAGGGACAACCTCCGACCCTGTCCTGCTTGATTTTCTCAAAACCTCTGGACAGATGAATCCCATGTTCACTGAGCCAAATTTCCCTCTCTTCCTAGGAAATGGGCTTAAAAACAATACCTTGACTCTTTAGGAAAAAGAGTTGAGCTACCTCTTACAAGAAGTGCTCCCGTGTTGGCAGGTGTGGCAACAAAAGGCTGGTGGATTAATTGCCACTCAGGACTATGTCGTAGACCATCAAGAAGGCCACTCCCCCCATATTTAAAAGCAGGTGTTTCCCTTCTGGAAGAGTGGGCAGGGGTGTCTCTTCCGGTTTCTGAAAGCGAAAACTGTCCCAGCTTGGGATGGCCTGACACAGACCCTCCCAGCAGAATCTCAGAGGAAAGCTGACACAGGGACTGGGCCCCAGGGGACAGATAAGAGAAATCCTGTGGAAGAGAAATTGGGCGGATGTGCTCGGTGCAACGACACCTTCGGCCAGCCCTTTCTTGATCATGGTGGTTCTCAGGAATCTTGTAGAGGTAATGACTGTGAGAAAAACTTGGTTTTAAAATCAACAGTTGAGCAGCATAATATGGTCCACACAGTACTGCCATCTTTTACAAACAATAGTCGTGGATTTAGATTTCTGGGTGCTGCCAAATCCTTGTGTTCATCCACAGTGCTCACAGAGGGGGAAAGTCTCGAAAATGTGACCAGCGTGGAAAGGACTTTCATCAGAGCCCAGATCTTGTTCCTTTCAGAGCCTATGCGGGTGGGATACCTTGTGAATGCCATGAATTGGCTGAGGGCTGCAGGTGGAGTTCACACCCTCCCAGGTCTCAACAAGACCCCTCCGGAGACAAACCCTATAAATGCAAAGAGCGTGGCAGGGACTTTGAGTGCAACTCCTCTCTCCACCATCGCCGAGTGCACACCAGCAAGATGCCCTACAAATGCGATGTGTGTGGGAAGGCATTCGGATGTAGGTCACTGCTTCGTACCCATCCGGGAGTGCACACAGGGAAGAAGCCCTGCAGATGTGGAGTGTGGGGAGGGCTTTGATCAGGGCTCCAACCTTCTTGTCCACCCTCGAGTCCACACCGCAGAGAAACCCTACAAGTGCAGTGAGTGTGGCAAGTGCTTTAGTTCAAGCTCTGTTCTTCAGGTGCACACAGGGGCAAAGCCTTTTAGGTGTGGAGAGTGTGGGAAGGGCTTCAGCCAAAATATACAACTTCACATCCACCAGAGGGTCCGCCCTGGGGAGCAGCCCTACAGCCGCAATGTGTGCAGAAAGGATTTTGCGTACAGTTCGGTTCTTCACACTCATCAGAGAGTTCACGCAAGATAAAACCATCTAAATGTGAAGTGTGTGGTAAAGGCTTCAGCTATAGCTCCTACTTTCACATACATCAAAGAGATCCCAGCAGAGAAAAACCCTATGAATGTGATGAGTGTGCAAACGACTTCAGTGAGTAAGGTGGTATCAGGGAAAGGGAGACCTTGATCTGCTCAGAGCAGGCTGCGAGGGGCAGTCTCCCAAATGTAACCCACAGTAAAAGAAGCACTCACACTCTGACTCAGTACACAGATCCAGAGATCCACACAGACCCTGACCAGTTAGTTTCAGTTCTATTAACCCACTTGGCCTCGTAAAAACTGCTGGTTATAACACAGCACTATAACTTGATTTCAGGACTCTTCAATGGGATTATATCTTAAACTTTGGAAAATAAGAAGCAAGATAGCCCTGCATCTCTAACCTGTAGATATAACTGTACCTTCAATTTCATACGGTTATTAAAACCCAGGGTCTAGAGCGGCACTGGGAGGTCTCAAATCGAGTAATTCATCTACTCTGTTTCTCAGTTGTTTCGTTTATAAAAGGGGGATAAATAATAGCAACTGTCTCATAAACTAAACCACAGTAGGTAACAACTGCATACGGACCTCCAGAATCAAAATAAGCTTAGGTATTTGTCAAAAAATAAGTTAATAGGTTAACGCTTAGGTACATTTACAACACACCAGGTACCACTACAATATAAGTGAGATCCAACCCAAGTTCCCCCTTTTTTCTTTTAACACTAATTTGTCCAAAACCTTGGATTTTCTCCAGAAACAACCAAAGGATCAGGTAATGTGAAGTTTATCGATCTCACTCAGAAAAATGTGGGGAAACTGAAACTCTCACCTAACAATAGTATGCAGAAAACTAGAAGTGGTTAACAAGGAGCTAATCTATCAACTTAATGAAGCCACATTCCAGCCCCAAGTGCATGTGAATACCTTTTGACCTTAGGAATCGTAAAATGTTATGGTGTCTAAACATTCTCTTGTGGTGTCTTTCTGCAGATGTTTCTTGTGTATCTACACAAGATAATGTGCTGATAATGTGTGTATAAATAACCAGATTTGCCTCAGTTAAAGCAGACAGTCTTTTGTCTCCTCTCTGCCTAGAGTGTCTTTCCTTTTCAATCCTCACTCTCTCCTTCAGGTACTGTTCGACGAGTGGGGGCTGGTCCCCCACAGAAAAGCATGAGGGTCAGAAGAGGTCTGGCTCACTTCTCAGAGGCCACAGGCTGGGCAACAGGGTTTGGAGAGAACCCCTTCTCCAGCACCCCAGCAAGGGCCACGTGCATCTGGAAAAGCTCATTAACAGCAGGATTTTTCACCCTAGCAGTTTTCTCTCCAGAGGCCGAAGTTTCTCTTTGGACTCCAACTGAAATTTCTATCTGTGGTGAAGCTCATCATGTGAGGAAAGAGTCCAGCTACTCACCCACCAAGATGAGGTTTCTGAGGTTCTCCAGCATCACATCCTGGTACAGGTTCATCGGAGCCTGGTCCAACTGCGCCAGCTCTTCTTCTGTGAAGGTCACAGCCACGTCCTTGAAGGTCATGCATTCCTAAAATGCCAAGCACACTCCATCCACACTTGTGACTGGCTCTGTCTGCCCAACTACCCAAAGAAGACAGCACAGACTCAAGAGACAGAAATTTATCTCTCATACTTTTGGTGGCAGAGAAGGCCAAAAAGAAGGCTTGTTTTCATTTTGTTACAGTTTCGTTTAGTTTTTGAGGTCACACCGTGTCACCTAGACTGGCCTCACACTTGTGATCCACCTCTGGAGTGCTGGGATTGCAAGCATGCACTGTCACACCCAAAAGTCTGTACATTTTAACTCTGGTTTTTGTTTTTGTTTTGGTACCGGGGATTGAACTCAGGTCCTTGTGCTTGCAAAGCAGGCCACCGAACCGCTGAGCTAAATCCCTGGCCCCATTTTAACTCTGATAAGCAAAGTCAGATCACCTCAGTAAAATTGGGCTCACTTTTAGCCTTTTAGAGTGCTTTCTTGTTTTCATGTCTTTGCATCGTCTGGAATTTGCTCTTGAACATTCTTTTATAAAATTAGTGGTTTTGAGATTTCCACTACAATTTCAATGTGAAATATAATTTGTAATATAGAAGTTTATATTCTTTTTCCATGAAAATGGCAATGAAAAGAGGTAAAAAAATAAAATAAGGGCTGGGGATTTAGCTCAGTCGTTCCACCACCTGCCTTGCAAGCACAAGGACCTGAGTTCGATCCCCAGTACCAAAAATAATAATAATAATAAAATAAAATAAAATACAGCTGAGAGGCCAGGTGGGGTGGAGGAGTTGCTTAGGTGTCAGACAATTATTCCAGGAATGGCACTGCCAAGACAGTCCAACATATCAAAAAGTTTCTGCACTGCAAAAGAAACCACCAACAGAGAAAAGAGACAACCTACAATAAGGGAAAAATTTTTACCAGCAGCTCCTCAGACAAAGGACTATTATCAGAATACACAAAAGACTCAAAAAAATCAGCCCCCCCAAATATAAAGACCCAATTCAAAAATTGGCATCTGAAATGAACAGACATTTCTCAAAGAAGTAAAAGCAGCAAATAAATAAATGAAAAAATGTAAAACAACACTGAGATTCCATCTCACCCCAGAAAGAATGGCTGCTATCAAGAAATCAACCAATAACAAATACTGGTGGGGGTTATGGGGAGAAAAGAACTCTTCTCCATTGTTGGTGGGAGTGCAGACTGGTGCAGCCTCTGTGAAAATCAATATGGAGACACCTCAAAGAACTAGGATTAGAGGTTCCATTTGACCCAGCTATCCCTCTGCTGGGTATCTTTCCAAATGAATTAAAAGAGTCATACCACAGTGATATATGTATACCCATGTCTATAGCAGCACAGTTTGTAATAGCTAAAACTTGGAAAGAGCCCAATTGCCCATCAGTTGGAGACTGGATAAAGAAGATGTGGGTTTTCTATAAAATGGAATATTACTCAGCCATAAAGAATGAGAAACTAGAGTCATTCATAGGAAAATGGATGCATATTGAGGCCTTACTCTTAAGTGAAATAAATAAGACACACGTGTATATACCAAATAGTTTCTCTGGTGTGAAAAACTAAAAGTATAAATAAGATCCAAATTGTGTAACTGACAATGTGAAATAGGAAGAAAAGGACTAAAGGTGTAGGGGAAGTGGAAAGGGGGTAGGGGAAAGGAAATAAGGGTAAAGAAAAAATACGAGAAAAGGAAAAAATGGAAACAAAGTCTTTGTAAATAGGGTAGTGGGGAGGGTGTGAAGGGAGAACAGAGGTATGGGGAGAAATGAGAACCAAGACCTGTCGTGTAAAGGTACAAGATCCCAGTGATAAATGTAACTGTACTGTATACTTTAAAAGTACCAATAAAGTCAATTAAAAAAAAAAAAGACAGTCCAGCACATCAGCCTGCCTTATCTGTTAAGAGTATTTTTTTTCTTCTGAGCAACTAAGGTTGAAAGTGCCAACTATAACCTTAAGGCTAGTTGTACATAATAATGCGGCATCTCACCAATCAGAGCCCACAAGTTCCCTCAAGCACTAAAAGTACTAATGAATGTTCTCTCATGAAAACACTCCAGCTAGCTTTCCCCACCCTGTCCAAACTGTTTTCTTGGGCTAAAGGCAATCAAGACCAGGGGGCAATGAGGGTCTCTCTGGGCAGAAGGCAGGTGGGAAAGGTGGACAGTAGATCCACAGGTGAGGCACTAAAGCCATGCAGCACAGGACATCTCAAGATCCTTGCTTTTACCTCACCTGCCAAAGTCCACACAACTCTCCCACAATGGCCTCTTTGGTCTCTCAATCTGCTCACTACTCAGATCTAAGTCACTGTGATAGGAATGTGACCAGGTGGCCCTACCAACTTGAGGGACGAGGACCCAGAGGAAAAGTGCAGCTGCTGAAACTGCAATTGTCCAGAAAGACAATTAGAAATGTAAATCCTACGCTCTCCCCCAAACTCTGCTTCCTAATGCCTGCCCCCCAGATGTTCCAGGAGCTGCAGACAGAGACTAACATGAGCTCTTCTAGATGTGCCTAGCAAGCCCACACCAGGTAAAGCCCATTTCTTCTGTGTGTGGTCATGTCAAAGCTGTGCATCCAGGACCTGTGAGTATCTGAGTCCAAAGGACTCTGTGAGGTCAGTGCAGGCCCTAAGGGCCTGTGGCAAGATTGCAAAAAGGGCTCTTGCCAGTCCATGCAATGCTGGGCAAATAAGGAGGAAAAAACCACATCTTTTCTTCAGCGTACTTTTCTCCCACCTGTTGGAACCTTGTTATGCCGATTTTGCCAGAACAAGATTTTTTTCACTGTTACCCACTGAAAAACTTTCTGTGTGTGTGTGTGTGTGTGTGTGTGTGTGTGGTCCCCCTTTTGTGGAACCCAGCCTGCCCACTGTGCACTGAAGCAGCGCCCCAGGAAGTGTATCCAAAACACTCAGTGAGACATGGCTGAGTGTACTTGACAGAGGTAACACTGTTCAGCTCATGTAAGCCCGACCATGGGTGAGCTTTCCTAACGACCTCCCATATCCCTCACCCGTGGGGATCTTGCTGCTCTGGTCAGATCACCAGATCTTGTAGCAACAACTGTTATTACGTTTTTCACACTGAAATGCAATTTTTCTCATTCCTTTTTACTACCTTTCCAGGATGTGCTCCTTGTGCATAGCGACTGTATTATTCACATGCACGTGGCAAGATTTAGCATGTAACAGGTGTCAAGTAAATGAGCACGCAAGTCTGAAGAGGTTTAAATTCCTCAGATCAAAGGGGCAAGGATAATGGTCAAACATGGATTTGACCTATTCATGAGAAAACACAGAAGCATCTAGATGTTATTCTGAAATCACTCAGCCTGGGCTCACATCTTGACTTTGTCTTTCACTGGCTGTGTTCAGAAGCCAAGGTTCCCTCTCAGATCAGAACTGGCCCCACTCTCCCGCCTCCCCACCCCCTCGCCAAAACCTGAATAGCCTGAGCTGTCCTCCACACCCAGAAATGAACTAGCTAAGCAAATTCCTCCCTGCTCGGGGTCCCCCAGCGCAAGCCATATTCCCAACACCTGGGACAACTCCCCCTGCTCCGGCCCTGATGCGCAAGACTGACCTCCAAACCCCAACTCTGGTGTATAACCTGTCATTATTGCGAGATGTGAAGATGCTCTCTCTGCCTAAGTCAAATCTGGGCCGCTCCCCAAATCGAGCCCACCTCATTCCAGAGAGGCCAGAGTGGGCAACCTCCCCAACTCACCCGGTCCAAGAGGCCCTTTCATCAGCCATCAGTCTCCACTTCCAACTAGTACTTCAGTCACAAACCCCGATCCCCGCCGCATAACCCCATTCCCACTCCTGACGATGTATCCAAGGTGTGGCACGGTGCCAGCGCGACTCACCTTGGCATCCACGACTTGTCCCTCTGAAGTCGCCTCGGGCCACAGCGCATGCGCAGGAGAGCGTGAGGACTATAAACCCCAGAAAGCCCTGCGCGGCAGCGGCCTGCTCTCCCATAGGCTGAGCCTCCTGGAGATGCTTGGAATGTGTACATACATCTAAAATAATAACAATCACAATGGTGATCAAATAATAGTGGAATGTTAATAATTAAAATAAAGACAATTAAGATAAATTAAGAATTAAGATAAATCGTTAGGAAAGACAGTATCACCACCTAGGAAGAACTGTTTACTGTTTTAATAAAAAAATCTTTATAGATTCTTATTCTGTATACATCCTTTAATTTTATAACCACTCAACTTTTCAGTTAAAATTCACAATTTTTGTTGAAGCTGACTCTGGAAAAGCTACACTGCAGTCTTAAAGAAGTGTTTCCCCATATCGGGAGAAGCGGAGAATTAACAACCATTGTCCAATCGTTCTTAACTCTTCAATGCCTAGTGATCCATTTTTGAACGCCCATAACAATAGGACATAATGAAATGCATTCTCTTCTAATTCTTGTTCCTTGAATTTTTCTAGGTTAATACATATGAATTTCATGCAAAAATTCAAAACATTTCAATCTTCAGCATAGACTGGTTAATGGGGAATAACAAGAGAACTGGTGCTCTGTTGAAAGACAGGTAAGTGGGCTGAGGATTTAGCTCAGTGGTCTGCCAGCTACCGTGCCAGGTTCCAAGTTCAATCCCTGGTACAAAAAAAAAAGATAAGTTCAACAAGGAAAAGAAGGAGGGAGTTTTTTCAGAAGCTTCCTTGGTTGGGACATATTTTATTTGTTTGTTTATTCATTCATTTGCACTGTAAAGTATCTATTCAAGAAAGGTACTGGTGCTCTAATGTAATGTGGATTTCACTACAAGCCCACAATTGTGGCCTAGAGGAAAGAATCAAAAGCAGGGGAGAACAATGTGGCCCTCTGGCACCGTGGCCTGGGTACCTCTGGCACAGGTTCTGTTTGAAATATCTGTCTGGCATTCCATTTGGCATCTCCGTCTCCACCCACAGACTTTGGGGGACCTGGGCTAGGCAGATAATTGAAGGCTTTCACCTCTAGAAAAAAAGCTGGAAGAATCATATCCAGTGAGAGCTTGACATGGCTAATTAGGGGACATAAAGGACAGTAAAATTCTTTGGCTTATTTTTTGACCTTTTAATGTCATGACATTTCAGTGTCATTATGATTTAGAAAAACAAAATCTAGTAAGATCTGATGCAGAAATAGGAGCCATCCTTAATTTGGGCAGGTCCTAAATCAGTAATTTTATTCATTGAGGATGGGAGTATCTTTAATGTGCCTTAGTAAATTTGTGATAAATATATATATCTATATAGATAGATAGATAGATCTATCTATCTATATAGATAGATATATATATCCCCTCCACAACTGAGTTATTCTTTTTTAGCCCTCTTTCTCTCAGACCTAGCCTTCTACTATTTTTCAGTTGCTCATTGAGAAAATGGGCACACTGGGCTTTGGGTAATCCTTCTAATGCAAGTCTTTGCATGGATTGTTCCTTCTGATGGTGCATCCTATTTCCAAATAGATAGAGGACTTCCTTCTTTACTGTTGTAGTCAGGGTTTTGGCAAGGGCATACATTAAATACAGAACATGTAATTTATAAGATTATTTTATGATAAATACTCAAAAAGTCAAATGCAGGGCCAGGGATTTAGCTCAGTGGTTCCACCACCTGCCTTGCAAGCACGAGGACCCGTGTTCAATCACTGGTACAAAAAAAAAAAAAGTCAAATGCAAAGGACTGCAAGGGATTAATCACACACTAGAGGACCAAAGAATCTAGCCAAAGGTCTGTATCCCAGTAATGTCCCACACAAGTCCAGCTAAAGGCTTAGAGTCCAAGGCAATGTCCTCTTCGAGTCCAGCCAGAGGCCTAGGGCCATGTCTCATACTTGTCTGTATTGAGGATCTGTACCCAGAAGGCCCAAAGGCCAGGGGTGGATGCCAGAAAACCTACTCTGCTGAGATAAAGGATCTGTGCCACCAAACTGAGGGATCCATACTGAAGCCAGGAAGTGATGCTCACAGTGACGATCACAGCTCCCCTAATGAAAACAGCAGCCATTCCCAGCAACAGCAAGGCTCTGAGCTCTTCCTCCGATGAGAACAGCCTGGTTCCCACCAGGAAAACCACCCATAGCAAGCTTCTCCTAGAAAATCAAGAGCAAAGATCTTCTCCTCCACTTCTTGTTTTATGGCTACTGGCAACAACCCTCAGGTAGGTCCTCCACGCCCAGACCACACTGAGTCAGTTCAGCTGGGCGTTACAAGTTAACCATTAGTTAATCCACTACATTTCCTTTACTCATTGCTCAAATTTCACTCCGTAAAGTTTAATATGGCACATCCCCCACCATTTAAAATAACAACCCCTGGCTTTATCACCTGCCTTACCCCACTTTACTCCCCCACCACACATATTTATCACCATCTAAGATACCGTATCATTAATTTACATGTTTTGTTTACTGCCTACCTCTTTATACTAGGAATCGCACTCCACCAGGACAAAAACTTTTGTTGATTTTATACAATATTTTAAGTATGCCTGCATTTTGACTGTAACTTGTCATAAAACACAAGGTATGAATTTTCCACTTCTGAACTTTTGAAGTTTAATTATGTATTTTAGGCAAGTTAATACTTCTTTTATTTTGGTTGATCATTTGGTAAAATTATACCTTTTGTTTTTTGCAAAGGGGAAATATTGAGAAAATAATAGAAATTAACATTTTTATTAGTGAACCTAATTTATTTCAAAACACTTGGAAACCACAAATCTCTATCCAGAAGTGGATACATTTATGGCATAGTACACACAGTTGATAACCTAGCAAGGTAGCCAGAAACACACACACACACACACGCACGCACACACACGCACACACTTTTTCTCATACAATAGACACTTTCAAATGTTCGTTTTGCAATTTTGCAAATATCACATTTTCAATGAAGTATTTTCAACATTTACTGAAGAAATTCCATTGGAATAAAAGTCCTTTCCATAAAATATTCAGAGCTCTATTTTTTTTTTTGCCCACTTGACTTTATATTCATTTGTACAATCTTCATTTCTTGCCTTCAAAGAAAAATTCAAAATGCTCTGGGGAAATCATCCAACTATATCAAGTACCAATATTAGTTTTATCTATAACTTTGAGGAAGCCTATGTAGGTCTGATGGTTAAACTGGCATTTTCCACAATTTCAAACCCTCTCCAAAGCCACTAGATGGAACACTCTTGCTACTTCTCTATTTGTACATTCGTGGGCTTGGAGGAGACAATCCTAGGATGGCAGCCAGTTTTCCAGAGATCAACAACTGTTCCCCCAGACCTTCTGTCACTGCCAAGGGTGCTAAATTCTGGGGCTTAATTCTCAAGAGAGCTCTTCTGGGCAATTTGAAGGGAATGAAATTTTAGCAAAAGTTGTATCAGATGTCATTTTGGGTTTTCCTTCTTTTCTCCAGGGGATATACCTCTATTCTCTGGTCTTTCAGTTTATCTCTTTATTTATTTATTTATCTTTTTGGAGACAGGGTCTTACTTTGTAGTTCAGGCTGGCCTTGAACTATGTAATACAGGTTGCCCTCGACCTTGTGACAATCCTCCTGCCTCAGCCTCCAAAGTGCTTGGATTACAAGTATGTGTCACTACACCAAGCCAACATATTTTTTAAATTTTCCTTTCTAGGACAGTGATTCACAGGATGAGAATTCATGACTTACAGAAAAATGTTAGAAAGACTGAACCAAATATTAAAAATGAAAGAATAACTAAAAAGCTTGCTACACTAAATGCTTCTTACAAGCTTAATTCAGGTGAAGAACACTTACCCAGAGAAGCAGGTCCACAGAGGACTCTCTTATTAAGGAATACATCACAGAGAATAGACAATAGCACATAGGAGAGACAAATTTTTTGAAAATAATGCTTCTTTATGCTACTTTAAGTATATTAAAGTAATCCTTCATATCCTTTATATTATCCATGCATTCTCATTCTCTCATCTGAACATTTTCTGGTCTAAATTTTAGTTATCCATTTCCAAGGAACTATTTTATTTTTGGCAGGTAATATTGTTGCAGAAGGAACTGGTAAGTGACACAGAGAGACACAAAAGTAGGTAAAACAAAAACATTTACTTTGCTAGCAAAGGGTCAGCCTGCACCAAGAACTGTGCCATATGACCAATCCTGGCTGGGTTACTATCTGCTTTTTATAGGAGTTTTACAATTATGACCTCATTTTAGGTAATTTGATAAGACATTCCAGTTCTTTCAGTTGCCATCACAAATCATGGTCACAGGACACTTTAATTTTAACCCAAATATAGCATCTTCAGTTTGAACATCTGATCTCACCCTGGGGATGAAGCTATGCATTTCCGGCATCTGTTAATCTTATAACATTTTAAACTGGGGCTATGTGCTTTCAAGCTTTGTAGTTAATGATGAAACCTCTGGTATTGTTGTCCTAAGAAGCAAAGCAAATTATAGAAGCAAAAGACAGTGGTTATTCTGTATTTCCCTAACATTTTGTAGGCTTCAGGCTATTTACAGAAGTTCTCTTTATCAACATCCCTAGGAATCCAAGCCCTAAGGAGTGACTAGCTCATGCCAAGACAAATGGAAATCTCAGAACCCTGGATGATCTTTGCTATTTGACTACTCATTTTTTTCTACGTGGTTAAACAAGATGGAAAACTGTTTCTTTTTTATTTAACTAATTTTTCTAATCATATCAATTATAGCAAAACATTATGTATGTCTAAAAGAAAAAAGGCTTGACATAAACCAAAATATCAAATAGATACATTCATAATCTTTCAATTTTGATCCATACACAAATATAGTTCCAGAAAATATTTCTGTATTTTTCTCCAGCATTTTTCCATTTTGTATCATAGTCATTTTCCTTTTCGTCCTCTCAAAATCATCACTTTATAACAGAAAGTGCTATTTTTTTAAAAGTGTGTAAACTACTTAATGGGGAAATCATGCTGTAGAATGACACACGGTAACACTGTTTTCCAACCTACATTGCAAACACTACAGCAATCTTTCAACCTTCTCTATAACAAGCACACCAGTGTTACCTTTTCTGTGCTCTTTTTGGGAAAAGGTCCACACCTCATTGGTTTTCTCTCCAATTCAGGACTGTGTGCTTTCTGCAAGGAAAAGCACCCATATTTAATAATTTTCCAGG
Organism: Fukomys damarensis; assembly: GCF_012274545.1. Lineage (NCBI taxonomy): Eukaryota > Metazoa > Chordata > Mammalia > Rodentia > Bathyergidae > Fukomys > Fukomys damarensis. The sequence goes on from NW_022900931.1 coordinate 61,707,382, forward strand.
AATGCATGTAATGCCAAGTTTGATTTTGCAAGTGACACCAAGTTAAAAATGTGCAGTACACAGATTTTCCCATTTTCTTCATACAAAATTCTAGAAACATAACAAACAAGTGACCAAGTTTATCAGCATACATTATCTAAACAAACTCCATTAAAATAAACCTCTAAAAAGAACAAAAGTAGAAGGAATCAATTCTGGTTTGAAGATTTGTAAACTAGCTATATTCATGGGGTTTATGTTCATTATGAGTTGCCTGATGCCTCAGAAGCTTAGAGCTATTAATGAAAGCTTTCCCACACTGATGACATGTAAAGGGTTTCTCTCCAGTGTGAGTTCTTTGATGTACTATAAGTCGAGCACTCAAGCTAAACGTCTTTCCACACTGATTACATTCATATGGTTTCTCTCCAGTATGAGTCCTCTGGTGTTGAGTAAGGCATGAACTCTGCCTGAAGGATTTCCCACACTGATTGCACTCATAGGGCTTCTCTCCAGTATGAGTTCTCTGATGTACAACAAGAACATAACTCTGGCTGAAGGATTTCCCACACTGACTACATTCATAGGGTTTTTCTCCAGTATGAGTTCTCTGATGCATAACAAGATGAGAACTGCGGTTGAAAGATTTTCCACACTCATTACACTCATAGGGCTTCTCTCCAGTGTGAGTTCTTTGATGTGCCACCAGCTGAGAGCTCCAGCTGAAAGATTTTCCACACTGATTACATTCAAAGGGCTTTTCCCCTGTGTGAGTTCTCTGGTGAGCAACAAGTTTATAACTTTGACTGAAGGATTTCCCACATTGATTGCATTCATAAGGCTTTTCTCCAGTGTGAATTCTTTGATGTGCAATAAGTTTATAACTCTGGATAAATGATTTCCCACATTGACTGCACTCGTAGGGTTTCTCTCCGGTATGAGTTCTTTGATGTGCAATAAGCTTATAGCTCTGCCTGAATGACTTCCCACACTGGCTGCATTCATAAGGCTTCTCTCCAGTGTGAGTTCTCTGGTGCACAACAAGTACATAGCTCTGGCTAAAGGATTTCCCACACTGATTACATCTGTATGGTTTCTCTCCGGTATGAGTTCTCTGGTGGGAAACAAGGTGTGAGCTCCGACTGAAGGATTTTCCACATTCATTACATTCATACGGTTTCTCCCCTGTATGAGTTCTCTGATGTGCAACAAGATGTGAGCTCCAGCTAAAAGATTTCCCACACTGATTACATTCAAAGGGTTTCTCCTCAGATGGATTTCTCATGTTTTGAGCAATGGATGAATTCTGAGAAATCTGACTACATTTATACTGATTCTCTTCAAAAGGAATCCTCTGTTGTTCATTAAGAGATAAGTCACAGTTCAAAAGTTGCTCACATTCTTTAAAATCAAAGCTTTTACTTCCTGAATGAATTTTCTCATTTTTATTTATGGGTGTTGCATGACTAAAAGGCTTAATACTGTCCCTAAATTCATAGGATTTATCTCTTTTTTGAGTTCTTGTAAACGGAATGAGATGTATGTTCTGAGAGAGTTTCCCACATTTATTATTTTCACAAAGTTCATCACTGTCATTAATCTTCTGAAGACTGTTTACAACAGAATCAGGATGCAATTTTTTAACATATGATGCATGTTTATGAAAATGGTTTTTAATGGGTATCATGGGAAGTGAAAGAACACTGGAATTAACACCATACTTCTCCTTAGGTTCATCACTTTTGCGGACCCTTTCATGAATAACTGCTTTCCTTTGAGTGAACTCCACTTCTTGCAAAAGTCTCCCTTGCTTCTCCTGTTGTTTCTCCAACTGGTCCTTAAAGCTATAAATTTCTTCACATGAAGACAGCCAAGGATCGTCTCTTGCTAACTTTTCTATCTTAACTGCATGGGAGAGTTCATCAAAAATGTTCTGCTTTAAGGTTGATTCTCTTCTTCCAAATGCAGTTGCTAGGTCTGGAATAAAGCAAAATAAGACATAAGACATCAAAATAAGACAAATTATGGTAGAGCTAGGATATTGGAATAAATGTCACAAGAAAGAATGTAAAATATATGGATTTGCTTTCAGCTATGAATCTATATAACCTGGGTTGAGAAAGCAAAAGGGTGGGGAATAAGCAGTAAATACAGAACTACCAGAGCCCAACAGTATAACAAGGCTTTCAACTGGAATTATTTTTATCTTATTTTTGTTTGAATAAGCAAGATTTTGAATGTCAAGTAGTTTCACATTCTTAAATAAGATCATGTATGCAGAATATACAGAATCTTAACACAATCTTGCAATACTTAGCAAAGAAATAGAAGGATCTTTCCACCTTTATTAGTGCTAGACACATGTTCACTACAATAGATCATTGTACATATCTAAGAATTTCTAGAGGCATGAAACTTGCTAAGTCTGTGTAAGCAAGATGTGAACAAACTGCATTTACAAACCTAAGAGAGAAAAAGGGCACAATTATCACAGTTCCCCAAATACCTCACAGGCTAATATGCCCCATGGATTCCTGTGATTCCAACTGAGAGGGAATAGCAGTTTGCTCAGAAGAACAAGCCTGAATGGCTATTAGATAATTTCATGATTTGTACAACTGGAAAAGTGGTGACCAGGATGTGCGAAAAAATGTGGCATTCTCCTATAAAACAAACATGTTATACCCATTATGACTTGTGTGTCTGGTTCCTAACTGGACTCGTCATTGGGAAGCTCTTTTTACACTCTTCCCCCTAATCTAGATCTAATCTTTAGATCTAGTTTGAAACGCTGATAGAGAAAGATGTTGGACATTTTTGTGTTTGAGCTGGGGACAAAATAAATTACTGCAGAATTTCTGGCCTTTGACCTTTAGAAGCCATGAATACTGAATAAGCTCAAGACCAAGAAATTTAACCCATTCTACCTAACAAATCAAAAGTAATCCTCACAATGTGTGTGTGGTTAAAACAATTCTGGCTGCCAAACTCCACAGTTCTTAATGGGGATGTGAAAAGATTTCAAGAGATACACCTTCATTATGTGGGATGATACACTTACCCCAAGAGACCAGGTTCCTGTGGTTCTCCAGGGTTACACCTCTGTCTCTGTCTGGAGTCCTTACAGCAGGGTTCCAAGTGCCCTGATCCTCATGCGTGAAGTCCACAGTCACAATTTTGAAGTTTACTCCTTCCTAAAACAGAACACATATTCATGCTCAGTGGGCATTATTTCATTTCAATTGTTATTAAGAAGGAAAATGTTTGACAGATGGAAGTATAACAATCTGATGACCTAGGGAGGCTGTCATTGTCCAAAAGATTCTGGTTGAAGTGTGTAGATGTCTGGATTTTTGACACTGGACCTTTATTTACTTATTTATTTATTTATTTTTAGTACCTTTCTTTTTTTTTTTTTTAAGTTTGGACCTTTTTTTAAACCCCAAAGAGGGACATCAGATAAGAACTGATATAAATTATTCTTCCCTTTGTCCACATTACAGAAATTTTATTCTGAATTTTATACTGGTGAATTCTCACTTAAGAATTTCCTTCAGATTCACAAGAAACTAACAAAACCAGGGTGGGCAAATTTTTTTCCGTCAAAGATCAGTTAGTATATATTTTGGGCTTTGCAGTCCATATATACTCTATCACAACTACTAAACTCTCCAGCTGTCACAAGAAACCAGTCACAGAAACCATGTAAACAAATTGCCTGGTTATATTATAGTAAAACTTTATTTACAAAAACAGGCTGTGAGCCTGCAGGCTGATCTTTGTAAATGCCCAAGACAGAAGATGATGTATAAGCCTCAATGAAAGTCAGTATATATAGGTAAAGAGCACTAGATTTAAAAGACATTTGGATTTTATAACTATAATAATTATATATATGAAATAGAATTTTGAATTGTGAAGTTTTACTACATGTATATCAAATGCCTTTGATCAGACTTTTACGAGTGTTTATTTGTAATTTTATAGTTTGTCTTTTAATGGTGAATTTATTCCATTTCTATTTATTAGGCATAGTCCCACCCAACTCATTGAGTTCCTGACTGAATCGTGATAATACACAAAAAGACTATCACTAGAGTTTACTAAACAAATCACAAGGCTGCCCATTATTAGTAAGATTGTTAGGTCTGAGAATCCTGAAAGATTAAATGACAGCCAATGTGACCTTTATCCTGAACACTTAGTCTTCAGATGACAATATTATTTACTTTTTTTTTTTTTTAGAGGAGATGGTTAAATAGGAGGTTGAGTATGTAGTTCAGGCTGTCCTTGAACTCACTGTGTAGCCCAGGCTGGCTTTAACTATCAACAATCTTCCTGCCTCAGCCTCCTGAGTACTGGGATTACAAGTAAGCACCACCAAACCCAGTTGACAGTTCTATTTCTGTACATACTCAGCTTCAAGGCAGAACCTTCTAGGAGACAATCATTGTCATTACAGCCATATAAATGAGGCCTCTTGCCCTGCCTCCTCTAAGTAGGAAAGACCTATTTCCAAGACCGGAATTCTGACCCCAAAGAGAAGGGCTGAGAGTGCCCAAAGACAGAAAACAACAGGAAGTCCAACACCTCTTGCCACAAAAGGGTCTTTATATAGACAAGGCATTCTTAAATTATGGTTCATGCATAGGATACTTGGTCCTGAAACCCATGAAACTACATGTAAAATGCTGCTCTACGTGCGTTTTCCATTAAGTTTCACCAAAATCTGAGTTTTTCACAATTAACCCAAAATAGGATTTGGACATATATTTGGACATATAATTTACAAACCACACCTATGTATGATATTCAGGGTACTCTTTTTCAATCCCTAATCCATGCTTCTTTTCAACACTCCCCTTTACTGTTTAACGCAGGTCCCTGTAGTACTGAGCTTGTTCAAATATCAAATAAACAACAGGAGACTAGATTTATACCTCTCACTCCATCCCTTTGCAATCATTTTCAAAGCACCATGGAATTCAAACTTAAGACTCAATACACTTTCTCTACAACCAGCATCTGTATCATTAGACCATGACCCATAAGAGCACAGAGAAGTTATTTATAGTTTGCAACCATAATTCTAACCCTTATCATAATGCTAATGTATAGTAGATACTAAATACATTACATTTAATATATTAAATTATTTCAATAAATGAGTCAATGGTATTATTTCTAATAAATCAAAATAACCCTGGTCCAAATTCTACTTTAAATTCTCTCTTCTCACCTGAACCACAGAAGGCATATCATATACCCATGTGAAAAAGTCCTCCAATATGCAGATACTGGCTTTTCTGGACTTCCATTCCAGTTATTTTATTCTTCCTCTCATGTGTCCAAAATACCCTTGCATTGACTCTCTGCCATGCTGTTTTCTGCCTTAGAGGTAGCCAATGCTGGCTGGACAAAGTCAGAATAAATCTGTCCTCCTTTAAGATGAGGATGTCAGGTATTGTGGATCAGCAATGGGAAAGTAACTAAGATACCTAACTTCATGGAGTGTGTCCTTCCAACCTCCCAAATCCCACTACTCCCATCCACTGAGGACTCGTACCTAGGATTAACCCTGTACTACAAGAACTTTTATTATCTTATCTTGCATCACCTACAGCATCAACTTGTAGGCTCCTCTCATAATACAGTGGACCCTTGAGTTACAACTGGCCTTACATACAAACAACTTGGGTTACAGCCAGAATTTTAGTTTTAACTTATGACCAAAGTCTTGACCCAAATGGCAGCTGCGTGTGTGGTTGTAAACAAAGGCTAGCAATGTCAGAAAACCATAAGTAAGCATACGTAAGCATCAGTCTGAGCCTAGATGTGCATGCTTGTTGGCATGATTTTAGTCAGTGCTTTATATAATTGCTACAATTACTGCTATTAAAGTGGCCCCCAAAAAGCTACAAAAGAAGCTAAGGAAGGTAAAGAAAGAATCACAATAGAAAAGAAGAAGGAAATTGTGCAGAAATATGAGTGGTGTTCATTTGACTGATCTCACTAATATGTACAGCACGTTGAAATCCACCATCTTGACAATCTTACAGAGAAAAGACTTGTATAAGGAAGGAAGCTAGTGTTACTAAAGTGTTACTCAAATTAGTAAGTCATTATCAACAGTGTTAGATGGTGTAGAAAGGCTATTGATTAGTGTGGATAAATGAAAGGCAGATGTCAGTATAGCCTATCTGAGTCTATAATTGCTATAAATGCACATCTCATAAAGGATAATCCATTAGCAAGTGATAATGGTGAAACATTTCATGCCAGTAAGGAGTTGTTTCACAGTTTTAAAGCAAGAACTGGGGTTCATAGCATAACTAGACACAGTGAAACAGCCAGTGCTTATAAAAGGGCTGCTGAAAATTACATACACCACTTCAAAATGATGACATGGAGAAAGGGCTTTTGCTCTCATCAAGTTTTCAACTGTGATGAAACTGGCCTTTTCTGGAAGAAAATGCTCAGAACATACATTACTCAGGAAGAGAAGAAAGTGCCAGGCTACAAGCCTATGAAGGATAAGCTAACCTTAATGCTATGAGACAATGCAAGTGGTGGCCTCAAGATAAAGCCTCTCTTCATTTATCACTCTGAGACCCCTAAAGTGTTCAGAAAACATAAAGTCATGAATAGGCTAGGGGTCATTTGGAAATCTAATGCAGAAACCTGGGTAACAAGAGTACATTTTCTTGAGTGGACTGGGGAGGCTTTCTGTCCTACTGTTAAGAAATATCTAGCGGACAAAAGTTTACCACTCAAGGTTCTCTCTCCTCATCATGGACAATGCTCCTGCTTCTGATGAGATTTGGAAGAACTGGCTGAAGAATTCTCATGGCTCTCAGTTGAGTTCCTTCCACCTAATACAACTTCTCTACTGCAGCCTATGAACTAGCAGGTTATACATAACTTTAAGAAGCAATACACCAAGGGACTGTTCCTGAAGTGCTTCCAGATGGTCTCAGATACAAATTTAACCCTTAACAGAGTTCTGGAAGGAACATCACAACATTCTTTCTTGTGTGGGTCTAAAAGAGAAATCCTAGGTCAATGTCTGAGGACACTGAGATCTGTGTGGAAGAAAGTGTGGCCTAAAATTACACAGAAGAGAGACTCTGAAGGCTGTGTAGAGGAGCCTGAGCCTTCAACTGATCCTGTGGTTGATGACAGTCACTACAGCAGAGTCCATAGGCTTGCAGGTAAATAGTGGTGATGCTGAAGAAATGGAGGAGCAACACACAGAGGAACCGTCTATAGAGAAACTTCAGCAACTTTTTCCTGAGCCACAGAGAATGGCAGCTGAAGTTTGTTCTAGAAACAAATTGCTGCTTTGCTGCCTCCTGCCTACTTTGCCATGGACTATTTCTCCTCTACAATGCCTCTCTGCCATGCCACCCTGCCTTGGAGCCAGCCAATTATGGACTGAAACCCCTACAAACTGTGAACTGAAATAAGCCTTTCCTCCTTTAACTTTGTGTGTTGGGTATTTTGTCTCAGCAACAAGAAAAGTAACTGAGACAATATGCTTTTCCTTTCTATGCTGGGCATTCTTTTCCTTTTTTTAGAATTGGGGATTAAACCCAAGGCCTTGCCACTGAGCTGCATCTCCAGCCTTTTTTATAATTTTGAGATAGGGTCTTGCTAAGTTGTTAAGTTGCCCGGGCTGGGCTCAAACTTGCAATCCTCCTGCCTCAACCTCAAAGAGTGCTGGGATTAGAGGCCCAGAACATCTTTTCTATCTTAATTATTCACTTTAAAGTTAATGGATCATACATTTTAATCTTTCTATTTGAGACATTTAAAAATTCTCTTTCAAATATTACCTTGATTTATAGATCTCCCACTGACTGTACCCAGTATATACAGAATGAATTTGAATGATATTCTCCTATCTACAGAAAGTGGGTTTTAAAATGCCACTGGGAAAAAAAAAAAGCCACAGCTGAACGGAGAATTATAAATTAAGAATCATTGTCTTGTAATGATCCTTCTGGAGTACCCAGCAACTCTATTATACCTAGGAGGACAAATTTTATGCCTTCTCCACTCCTGTCAAATATTTCTTCACACCAATTCCCAACCTCACCCTCACCTGATCTTCCATAGAGTAAACCCAACTTCAACTTCACATCTCCCTCACCTTAATTTTTCCAGTAGAAATCTTCCCCACAGATAGTCAATTTATTCATACATTTACTGAACTTATTCTGGTACCAAAGATTTTCTATAGTTTACTTCCTTTATTTTCTCTGTCTACTGATTAACTTCTTTTCCTCCACTAATTCATTCCTGCAATCACTTAAGTAGAGTTGAATCTTTTCAATCCTTTAATAAAAACCAGTTTTTAATCTCAAATATCCTTTAAGTTCTCTCTTTTTTGATCTTTCAATCATCAAATTTCTTGGAAATTTCCCCAGTCTCATTTCCATTTCCTCACTTTTACTCACTTCCAAGCTCTCCTGGCTTCTATCACTGACTAGTCACACACAGTTTTCAATGGAAAGAAAGAAGCCCTGCTTGCCTCACCTGGGATGGAATGGTCAGTGGCCCAGCATCTTCTCCCTCTACCTTGATGATAATCTCTTGAGGAGGGAAAGAGTCCTGAGACAGTAGAACAGATGAAAGAAGGAAAAAATTAGGGAAATAAGATATAGCTCAAAACTCCCACTGCGAGTCAGCTAGAATTTGACATATGAGCTGTTCTAACACATTCCACTGCCAACCTTGGGCTCCTGGCTATTGGTACATTCAAACTGACCATGTGGGGAAAGAGAGGGGAACCTTGTGGGACACCGAGGGCCCAGACACAGGCAGGAGGTCCTTGTGGATCTTCTGGGCTGGCCTCATTGCCGGCTCAATATAGTTGTAGTGACCCCAGATACTACATGTGGTAAAAGAACTGTTCAGTCAGGTCCTGCATCACAGAACTGGAGTAAATAAAATGGACTACAGCACCATGAAAGTCAGACTCATCAAGGAAAGATAACAAATTAATTGAAAAAATATTTAGCAGAAAGCATCACCAATAAAGGACCCGTCAATAAAGGTGAATGCTACTAAGACTCTTCAAACCAATAAGAAAATGGTAACCTCAACAAAAAATATGGACAAGGGAAAACATGCAAACAACTCAATCAAGAATAAAATGGCAAGAGAATATATAAGCAGATTCTCACCTTTTTTAAGTCAAATACAATCAAATATGTATTTCTAAACGTCTATAGAGGCCATGAATTCACACTGATACCTCTAAATAGAATTTCAAACACTGTTTATTCTACATTTCCTGCTTTCTGTAGTTATATCTTCTGTGTTAGCTTTTCATTACTGTCACAAAATACTGAGGTTACCAACTTTAAGGAAGGAAAGACTTTTTTTGACTCACAGTTTCAGAGGTTCAAGTGCATGAGCAGTTGGCCCTGTTGTTTGGGTTGTGGCGGTATAATACGGCAAAAATGTGTGGACAGCTTCATGCTACTCACCTCATGCCAGCAGGAAGCAAACAGAGAGGACAAGACTGGGGTCACAAACATCCCCTTTAAGGGCACGGCCCCAGTGGCCTAACTTCTTTCTGCTGGACCTCACTGCCCAAAGGCTTCCCACAGCCACACAGGCTAGGACCCACACCTTTAACACAAGGCCCTTTGCCGAACACTTTTCTAAACCATATCATCTTCTCAGGTTCCTCGTATCCTCTTTATATTTACTAACTTGCTCAAACTCTTGTAAATGACCAACATTCTGACTACACAGAGTGTTTGTTTACCGTTAATGATTCCTATTCTGACAGCCCACTTACCAAGCTTCATGCATTCTTAGTAGAAGTACAAGTTGAACAACCTTCTTGGATTTGGTCTATGTTTATAAATAATCCTTCCTTCTCTCTCTCCCTCCATCCTTCTTTCTTCCTTCCTTTTTTTCAATTCATCATGGTTGAACAAGGCTACATCTCCAGCCTTTTCAAAAAAATTTTTAATCTTGAAACAGAGTCTTGCTATGTTGTTAAGTTTCTCAGGCAGGGCTCACACTTGAGATCCTCTTGCTCAGCCTCCAAGCACTAGGACTACAGGCATGCACAATGATGGCTGGCTAAATACTGTTTTATTTTTGAAGTGTTGAAGACTCACAAGAAGTTACAAAAACAGAACTCTATGCAGCTCTCCCTAATGGTAATACTATACACAATCAAGCACACTGTCAAAAACTGTGTGGATAGTGGCACAATATTAACTCAGGAAGTGGACACTGGCATAAGGTTAACTCAGGTACAGACTTTATTCAGATTTCTTCAGTTTTTTATATATTTTTGTGGGATTTTTAGTTTTTTAATGTAATACGTCAAAGTATCTATCCTCTTCTAGAGGTAGGTACAAAAAAATCTCATTAAAAAGTTATCATAGCAAAAATGGGAGGGGGGATTAAATGCCCACTAGCGAGTGCCCAGTTGAATAAATTATGATTCATCCAGATGAATGAATACTATTTAGCACTGGTAGCCAAAGAGAGAAAAGAGATATGTGTGTACTAATTTATGTAAATAACGGAAAGATGTCTACAATAAGCTGCTGAGTGAAAATATCAACGATTAACATACACAAGATGAATAATTCTCTTAAAATTGAAATATGCCCAAAAGTCTGGAAGAACATTCTTGAAAGCATTAAAAGCATTTTTTTTTTTTTCTTTTTGGGTACCGGGGATCAAACTTGGGACCTTGTGCTTGCAAGGCAGGTGGTGGAATCACTGAGCTAAATCCCTGGCCCGAAAGCAGTTTTTCTTTGAAGGGTAAAACTGAAGAGCAAGCTGATTGTATGTATCCACAGTCTATCTATGTTGTTCTGTAGCATTCATTCTCTTACTTGGAAACCAACACAAATGTTTCCCTCTTGAAAAACCACCTCATACAGATCATTCCTTTAGCTTCTGAGGTTTTATCCCTACAGTGTACAATCAACCTGTCAAATAGCACGCAGTCCATTCAGGAACGCATTTTTTCCTTCTCAGATCTCCAAACATTGAAAACCAAGTGCTACTGATTCTTGATCATTGCTCCGTAATTTAGAAGACTCTGTATCAGAATCCAAAGGAAATAAACTGCTGTACTTTCTCAAAGGTGTGCCCGTTTATGCCCATACAATCCAGAGGTAATTTCATCACTGGACTGGAAGGAACTATTAAAATGTCTGGCATTCAGGAGAGGATTTCTCTACCTCTGAATACACCTCTGTATACTGATGGGATGGGGCTGAAGTCAATTAAGTGGTCAAAGAGCTGGAGAAGCTGCAACATTAGGGAGGCTTGGGCCAGGGATTTAGCTCAGTAGTTCCACCGCCTGCCTTGCCAGCACAAAGCCCCAAGTTTAAACGCTGTACAAAAAAAAAAAAAAAAAAAAATTAGGCAGAGTTGTTTGCTTTAGCAGCAAGAACAAGAGGGCCTCACTGCTTAAAGATGCTATTCAGGTATCACAAAAGAAACACCAAACACAAGCACAACTGCAAGGTCAAAATAACAAGGAAATTACAGATGACCAAGGGAGACACAAACTTTGACCCCAAACTGCTCAGAAATAACATTTCAAATGTGCAACAATGGCAAATATGTATTTTCTTGCTTCAGAAGTGGTTGAGGTTGAACTCTTGACAATTTCATGGCTAGAAGTTAACTCATTCAATAATAATAACAGTAATAATAATAAACATAGCTGAGTATGGTAGTGCATGCCTATAATCCCTGCTTCTCAGGAGACAACGGAGGCAGGAAAATCAAAAGTAGGAGGTCAGCCTGGGCCACTTAATGAGACTTTATCTCAAAATAAGTACATGCTCTTCTGGGTAATTGGTTTTTGCTTTTAGAATAGGTAAGATCAGTTTTTTTTTTAAATGCCAAAAATTGAAAATTTTAACGATTTTATCTCAGAAGGTATTAGGCAGAAACAAAATTCCAAAATGATTATCTAGCCCTACATTGGCTCACTGGGCTCATGGCTTTCATTCAAGCCAAGACTTGGGCTCCTTGATTTCACTCCATGAGAAATATCCACAAGATCCCTGCCAAGTCAATCCCCAGTAGCCGCCCCCCAAAAAAAGATCCCTGCCAAGTACCTGTGCATCTCTGACAATCATTAAAATTAAGTACAGGCCATTCAGAGTTGAAAAGTGTGGCAGCCGGCTGCTAAGCTCTCTCTCATGCCATTTGTCTGGGAGAGATCAGCTGCTGCACGGTGATAGAGGCCTCTTACCAACAGCCACATGAGCAAGTTGATTACCCAGTAAGTCAGGCTGTCAAGAGGTAGCAGCCCCGACTTGACTGCAACCTTATCAGGGGCCCTGAGCACAGACGACTCCCTCCCTCCACCTGTGCTCTGGCCCTATACAGGATGCACTGTGAAATCCACAGATGCCTACTTAGCTCAGCTCACCTAAGGTTGTCGGGACTGGACTGTTCAGGAAGGGAAGCTCAAGTTAATATTTTCAAGAGACTAAATGTTTTCAAAGTATATTTGCTGTAAGAACATGCTTTCAATTATTCATTTTTAACCCTAAAATGTACTGTACAAGAGCAACAAAACTATGGGTAATTTTTTAAATCCCTTCTAACATAACTGATAGATAATCTTTGTTAACTAGTATATTTATGGTCTCTACCATATTTTCTATGTGAACAAACTATTTCTTTCTTCAAAAGGCAATGACTTCTAAGTACTATCTACTTAATGCAAATCAGTATCTTTTTCTGCCAGGAAGATGGACCAGCACATCGTATCAGTCTCGTATGGATGCCTCAGGATGTGCCATCTCATAATTTTTTTTTCATCTCATAATGTATTGAACTTTCTTTAGGATATTCCAACTGTTTGTTCTCCAACAAAGCTGTAAGTAGCTGGCAAAGGTGAATCAGTACTCCAAAAACTTTTAACTCAAGAGTCCAACTTTCTCCCAGAAAGAACTGTCTACTAAAACCGGTGAAGAATGGCACCAGAGAGACTCATAAAATGCAGTGTGTACGTGTTAAAGGTCTGCAGCCATGAGGAACCAAAGCCCCTAAAAAGCTGCAGAGACCTCAGAGGGTGAGCTGTGAGCCTGGTAGGAGGAGGCCCCAGAGCTCTCAGGGGAGGACTCTACACTACTCACCTGTTCATAGGCTATCAAGGGCCTTGGGGGCTTCTCCTCCCGCCCTTCCATGCTCCCCTCCAGGCTTGGCAGGTGCTGACCTGCTGGGAGAAGAGACGCCCTAAGAACAGGATCTCAGCACTTTCTCTGCAGGTCCGCCCATCCCTGCACAACCTGTCCCCACCAGTCAGCCTCTGATCCCAGGATGCACACCCTTGGCAAGGGCGCTTCTAGAGGTTTCTGCCCAAATACCTATGCATGCACCAAGAGTCCCCTGGTCCTTCTCCCAGCCCAATCCTACTCCACTGGATCCTGGGATCCCCACAAACACCCAGCACGTGGAAGGCCACATGGTGTATACCCTTCTACCCTAACCTGCAACTCCAAACCTAAACCAGCAGCACAGCCCTGGCATGGATGGCCCAGAATCACACTCCCTGACCAACTGCATGAAGCTCGCCAGCACCACCCCCAGGAAGTGACTGAGCAATGAGAACTGACCCTACCCTTCCAGCAGCCCTGGGCAAGCGGCCTCTACTTCCTGCTCAGACATTCAAGCTGAGCTTAGAGCTCAGCTGCAGCCAGGCCCAGGTTCCTCCATCATCTTATCAAAATGTCATCGGCTGAGATTCTGACCCCAGCACCTTCCTGGGCCCTGAATGTACAGCTCGGACCTGATTCCTCCACCTCCCTCGGAGCAGCAGAGTCTGCACAGGACTGGGGACTGTGGCAGACACCAGCACAGGCCAGCCAAGAGCAGCCCCTCCTCGGCACAGAGTGTGCACCTCCATAGCTCAGCCGTTTTTGTACTAATTAGATGTCTTTGAGACTAAAGCAAATCTACTCCACCCCTTGCACCCCACCTCAGTCTTACCCATCGTCCTTCCCCTCCAGACTCTTACTCGGGCACTGCAGAGTGTGTTCCCACAGAAGCTGTGCCCTGCACCTGCACCCAACCCCATTCCCTTCCAGCTTCCACAGGTCCCAGCCAGAGCTGCACCTGACTCCTGTCCTAACACCTTCGTGGGCAGCTATGGCTCGGAAAGATCCTGTTTCTCCCCTAACCTGGGCACTTCCAGGCTGTGATCAGGGCTGCGCAGACACAAACACTCTAAAAAAATCCATCTCCAGCCTCCTCCTTCCCACCCAAACACCTATTCTTGCACAGGGGTCCCTGGAACAGCCTTGTCCCTCCGCAACCCAGAACCTACTGAAGCTCCCTCCACCCGCCCATGCATCCCCAGGCAGCACCAGGTCCCAGGACTGTGCAGACTCTACAGCTGAGGCAGCCCCATCCTCCTAAGACCAGAGCCTGCAGGTCCACACTGGGGCTTCCAGGCCTCCACTCGGCAGCCACCGCGCAGTGCCCCACCCCCTCCTTCCAAGGCACACCAGCCACGCACAGGGCAGGTTCACACCCAGAATCTGCATCCAAGGCCTGAGTGCTTCACCGGGGCATTTCAGCAGTCCCTGCTCTTGAGATGAGAATCTGCACACTGAACTCAGGCTGATGCTGCACCCATGGGAACTAGGCCCTTCCCCTTCCTCCTGCCCAACACGACAGCCTGGGTGTCACACAGAGTCGGGCCCTTTCATGTCCAAATCTGCAGCCCACACTCTGTCTCTCTACCAACCTGGGCATTCTCATGCCTGCACGCTGAGGAGCCTAAGCAAAGGTCCCAGAACGCCTACTCCTAATGATGCTATCATCCTGCTGTCTCCCCCACAGAGCTGTCAATCTGACCACAACTGCTCAAACTCGGTCCTTCCCAAGCTGATTCTTTGCCTCCAACGCAGCATCTCCACCAAACCTGAATGCCCGAGAATTCTGCCTTCTCCTACATGGACCCCAGCATTATAGTCATGTTCCTGACTCCTACTCAGAGCACGTGCAGGGAGCACTCTGTCTAGGACCTGGAACCCCGCTGTCTATTGGAGAACCCCACCAAGGGTTTGCTGAAGTAACACTGCCTCTCCTGGGGTAAGAACCGGCAGCTCCAACCTATTGTCTCCACAAACAGCGTCCTCAGGCCTGAGAGGAAAGCAATGTCTTCCAGAGTCCCTGAGGCACCTGCTCAGAATCTCACCTGGTGTTTCCAACCCAAATCCCTGCTTAAGAGAATAGTGAGAGTTGCACAGCGCCTCCTTCCAGGAACAGAAATCTGCAATTGTGCACTTCAAAAACCTGAGCACCCTCGAGCCCTCCACTACACAGATACAGCATTGGAGAAGGCGCTCCCCAGGTTCTCCCCCATATCCGTGTACCCGCCCTCTCTTCTAGCTACATGGGCATCCTCAAGCCCCAGAACAGTGAACCACTTGCCCAAGCATCCACGCATGCGCGCTAAGTACAGCAGCAATTGCCTCAGTATCTCCACCAGACTCCAGACGCAAGGCTGAACACGCCTATCTATAAGGCACCAGAACGTCCACCCACACAGTACTGCTTACAGGTGTCGGCCTACATGCCACGCATGCGCACACCGCACACCCAATGCAGCGCCCGCCCCCACCAACCTGGGCGTCCAAGCGCAGGCAGCGCAGGCCGGTCCTGTCGCTGCTTGGAGCCCGGCTCGGCTCTGCGGCAGAACGTACTCGGGTTAAGCAGGCCCCTGCCTCGGTTCTGCACCACGTCAGACTAGGGGTAAACTAGACTGGTCCTCTTCCCTACTCAGCATCCGCGAGATCGCTTGGGGCTAACTTCGAAAGGCTACGCTGCAGAACGGTTGCCAGCGTCCGCGCGCAGGACAATGGCTGCGCTTCTGGACGAACCCGGAAGGGCGTTGGGCTGAGCGAGCTGGAACTACAACTCCCAGAAGACTCAACGGCGCGTGCGGCTTTGGGGTGGGCATTGCTCTCCTTGGCAAAGAAGGCGCAGTAGTGTCGCACCACAAGGCTAAGCAGTGCCTCTCACTTGTGCGTATCTGGAGGCTTTTGCTGGACGCAGAGACCAGTCTTTCTCAGGGAAGCATGTGCAGAACGGGGAGGTGCTCGACATGCAAAAGGCTGGCCCGAGACCCGCTTACCACCGGCGAGTCGCCCTGAAAATGGAATCCGAGTGGAAACTACAGCTTCCCCTCCTGAGCTCCGTCTGTTTGCTGTCTTGGTAAACCTGTCACAGCTGAGGCGTTCCTACGGAGCTTTTCAAAAATCCGAAGTTTTTGTACTTGATAACAGGGGAATCCTTTTACTACCCAGGCGTGGTGGCACACCCCTGTAGTCCCAGCGCTCTGGGAGACTGAGGAAGGAAAGTCATACGTTCGAGTCCAGTCTGAGCAATGTAACAAAACCCTGCCTCAAAAAAATAAATAAATAAATAAAAAATAATAATAATTACATTAGAGAAAAGGCTGTAGAGGCTGGGGATTTGGCTCAGTGGTTCTGCCCCCAGCCTTGCAAGCTCAAGGACCGGAGTTCGATCCCCAGCACTGGGGTGAGGGGTGGGGGGAGGCTGAGAATTAACTCATTTTTGAAAATGAGTTTCTTTTCTGCCTGAAGGCCTTGAGGATTAGGTGGATTCTTGCCACAGGGCATTTGCACATATTTCTGCTATCTGACAGGTTCAACTTGGCTCAGTCTGGCCATTAGGGGAATGTCACCTTTCTCTTGCGCCATTGCCTGACCACCCCTGTAAACTTGCAAACAACCCTTCCTGTCCTCATAAGCTCTTTGCCTCCCTCCTCATCTTTATTTTTTAGCTCTAAGAAAAAAAAAAGGCCCTATGAATTTTTCACGATTTAACACACTATACATTTTAGGTATCTATATAAGAAAAATATTTGTATTAAACGTCTAAAGAAAAAAAAAGTAACAAAATTAAAAAGATATCCTGGCATGTAATAGGTCACAATAAACCCTTGTTGAATTAATAAAGGTTCCTGGCTCAAGGCTACACACTCTAACATCTAATCACCCTAGCACCTTTGTAATTGTGTTCACTTCCACCCCACCAGGAAGGAAGCTGAAAACTTCTGCTAGAGCTCTGCTATTTGAAAATGTAATTTTTTTATCTTTTTAAAAACACTTGTCAAAGCAGTCCTATAGTTTTCCTCACTTAAATTCTGATTTTCAACAACGAATTATTGCTGTTTGAAATGCACTCTCTACCCCCCAAATTTCTTGTCAAGAGCCATCCTATAAAATTGGTGGTGGGGGGCTTCCTAGTTAAAGTGTGGTCAAGGTTTATCTAATTCCTTGTGCCTGCTCTCACAGTTGAGGCCTGTGATGCTCTAGGGCAAGATTATGTCAGTTGAAGACATCTTGGTTCCTTGAGAACAAAGTAGTAATAAAAAAAGAAATCTTTTTTTTTTGGTATTGGGGATCGAACTCAGGACCTTGTGTTTGCAAGGCAGGCGGCGGAACCACTGAGCCAAATCCCCAGCCCCCAAAAGAAATCTTTTGTCTGGGAGAAAGGACAAATTCCTTATTAGCCTGCGCTCTCATCCCATCTACTGTTGTAAGAATGCTTTGCCATGTCACAATCCTCATCAACCTAAGACCCTCATCGACATAGGATGACCTCCGCCCTCCGTCACTCCGATACTCCCTCCCATCGTGGCTAGCTCGCAGTGTCTTCATGTTGCCCACTCTGGCACTGATCTCCCAGCCCCCCACCCGTGGACTTTGTCTGTCTTTCTTTATCCCTTGCCGCACGCCTCTCTAGACAGATCAGAGGACTGATTGGCTTCCACTCATTTCTAAGCAGTTGTTGTGGTTGATTTTGCGTATTTTTTTCTTTTAGTCTTCTGTGGTGGAACTATTTATTTTTACAGATGAAATAGAAATGCTGGGTGATGAGGACTTAGGGGAAGGAACCTGTGTGTTACGAATAAATTGCTCTTGTAACTGCCTTGGGCGTACCTGCTGGCATAGTGAACACCCAGCTTTGCAAGGCTAAATTAAAGTCTCGCTTTCAATGCTCTTCTGCCTGTGAGTCTACTCCTTGGGTCTGGGTAAGTGAACACATTTCTCATAAAGACTAGCCTGAACCACACAGTGTAACCCTGTCTCAAAAAACAAGGAAGAAGGGAAGGGAGGAGAGAGCAAAGGAAGAAGAAAGAGAAAAAAGAAAGAAATTGAGGTCCAGAGATGTTAAACAACTTACCCTAGCTGGTACTGTTAGGGCAGAGCTGGATTTGAACCAAGAAAAGCCTGACCCCTGAGTCCATACTTTTAACTTTTACATTATATTGCCCCTTGGTTGGAGAGCTGAGCTCATACAACGTTCTGTCTGAGAAGAGTGTTTTTACCCTCATTAATGTCTTTTTTTTTTTCTATAAAAGGAACACCAAGTTTGCAAACAAAATAGAAAAAAGGTTTCCATTTATTCATCATAGAAGAAAAGGGCCCTACGGATGCATTTGGCAAGCTAAATAAAAAACATAGTACGAAACTCTTGAAAATGGAAACTTTTGAAAATGTTGCCGACGGAGGTGTTAGAAAGATGTCAGATCTTACAGATTGATCTACAAGAACTACAAAAAGCACAAGATGCTTTCTTTGTTCATCTTCCTGTTCTGTCATTTTGCCTAATTTTTAGTTTAAGATACTCAAACAAGAAAGTGTTAGTGATGCTTCCTTGAAAACTGACTTTGTCTTTTGTTTGGCTTGTGTTTATCTTTTACAAGGTGAGTCTGCCTGCCCGAGTCCCGTCTCTGGCCCAGTCTGAATACTTCAGGGGCTTAGGACGGCTACCACTGAGGAACGGAAAGCCCCTGACCTCCGAGCTTTCCCGCCCAGCTGTTAGGGGACTGAATGAGACCCACATTTCACGCTGAGGTCAGCTGAGCCAGAGCTGGAGGAGAGCTCAGCATCCCCTGGAAAGCAAGCGGGGTACAAATCCCTGCGCTATACGTGCTGAAGACAAACACAAGAGTCCCCGCAGGAAAGGAGACGCGGTATCGCAACTCCACAGATAACAGCCCATTCTGGAAACCTCTTCTGGGCTTCCAGGATTTCGTGTGTTTGGTTTTTCTCCTGTCCTCTTCCGTCGCTCACTGTCTCCTTTCCTTGATCTCTGCTGTAAACATTAGAGAGACCCGGGACTCCGCCATCGGCCTCTGCTCCCCCTTGTCCTCATCCGCACTCCTTGGAGTTGCTGTAGCAGGCCCAGCTCGCCCAAACCCTGCACATTTCCAGGAAAGGCTGTGTGCTTGACTGACATTCCGCTGGCTTCTGAGAACTAAGCTCATACGACGTTCTGTCTGGGAAGTGTTTTCACCCTCACAAGGCCTTGAGCAACGCTCTGCAAGTTTGTCAAGATATCGGGATTTATGGGGACACCCGGCTCGTCACGGGAGCTCCAAGCCTTCAGACCCTGAGGCCACTCACACAGGCGGTGCATGCCAGTGAGACTGACCTCCCATAAAACCCCAGATACCGGGTTCAGGAGAGCAATCCTCACACACAGTGTCGTCACACGTCACTGGAGACGGGAGTCCCACGTGACCACTAAGCAGGAAGACTCGTGAGTTTGTGCAGATGCCCTGCCGAGCCCTGGCTAACTCAGACTCAGACTCTTCCTGGCCTCTGTGCTCATTCAGGAAGCAGCCATGGTGTCCTCGGCTGCTGGGGTCTCAATTCTTGTCCCACAACTTATAGTTCAGGGGCTGGCACTTTTGCCTTTTCCTATTGCTTTTAAACACATGAGAGTCTAACATTTAAAACTGGGCAGGACACGCCAGGGATTTAGCTCAGTGGTTCTGCCGCCTGCTTTGCAAGCACAAGGTCCCAAGTTCGATATCCCGTACCAAAAAAAAAAAAAAAAAAAAAAAAAAAAAAAAAAGATTTTGTAGGAGCCACAGTCCTGACCCTGACCAATACGCTGAAAATAGAATATCACACAGTCTACAAAGGCGAGAAGAAGTGACCATATTATAGTATGCGTCCAATAAATGCCACTGAATACGTGATATAGCATGGTTTCTCTAGAACTTCCAGAGAAAGGATCTCTGCTTCTGTTAGGCTTTGGAGCCGATTTGGCAGTAAGTTTCAACATCTGGATTTATGAGTGTCTGTGGAACAAAGAGAAAAATGTGAGCTCTACTGGCTGGGTGGACCCTCCTGGCCTAGCTGGCTGTAGTCTGTAGCTCAAGCTGCCCTCTGCTCCCCCATCCTGGGAACCTCCAAAGATCATCTTCCTTTTGCACTGCGCTTCAGTCATTCGGCACCTGCTGTTTGGAGATGATTGTAAGATGGCCCCATTGTCCCCACCTCCTGGTTGTTCCCCTATGGAATCCTCTCCCTTGTGGTCAGGACCTGTGACTTCCATCCAACCCACAGACTGTGTCAGAGGAGACAGAGGCCTATGACCGCACGGGCGCAGTTCTGTAACACAAGGTCATGGCTTCCATGTTGGATTTGAAGAAGCCAGACAGGGTGCTGTGAGCTGCCTATGGAGGGGGGGCCTGGGCAAAGGACAAGGACAGCCTCTCTCGGAGAGTAGGCGCTTGAGACCTTCACGACGGCCTGCAAGGAACCTAATGCTGCTTATAGCTACATGAGCTCAGAAGAACGAAAGAGGAAGGCATGGAATTTCACGGGACTCCAAAATAATGAAATGTTGTGAATGGGACTGAGTATAAAAGCATGGAGCATGAGAAAGAGCAAAGGTGAGTGAACGAAAAAGAATGAAATGCAAGACACAGAGCCGGGGATTTAGCTCGGTAGTTCCGCCGCCTGCCTCCCAAGTGCAAGGTCCCGACCGAGTTCAATCCTCCATAAAACATGGAAATAGAACAAAGTAGGCGAATCACAGAAGAATGGACGGAAAACACAATGGAAAGGAATGGAAAAGAGTGAAACAGAACCGAGTGGAAGAGGAAGGGGAGAGCGAAGGGAGAGAGGAATCAAAGGAAAAGAAAATGCAGGGAGAAACCACGCGGAGAGGGAGAAGTGGTGGATGGCGGCGGAAAGGAATGAAAGCCAGTTACACAGAGTGAACATAAACAGGGCGGCTGAAGAGAAAATAACGGCACGAGGGGAAACAGGAGGGGTGGAGTGGACGACTGCATAACTAGAAAGAATGTGAATACAATGTCATCCCAGGAATGAAAAATACAAATGAAATGAAGGGATAGGATGGAAGTTGAGTGCACCGGATTAACATAGAAGATAATGGAAAGCAGAAGAAATAAACAGAAGCTGAAAAACAGAAAAATGAAGAAACATGAGTATCAAAGACCCCCGAAGGTGTACACGCTTTCACACGACATCCACATCTCCGGAGAGCGGTTCATCGGTCTTTCCAGCCAGAAGGAATGGGAAGGAAGGAAATAAGAAAACAGCGAGGAGGGCTGCAGGGGGCTGGACCGGCGGAGTCGGATGCACGCAAGGAAACGGGGAAGAGTGGAGCAAACGGGAAGAGCCGGAAAGGGCCGGAATGGGACGCGATGCAGCATGGAGAGGCCGCGTGCAATGGAACACAACCACGAGCAAGCAAACAGTCGAGCAAAGTGAGAGCGAAAGACAGCAATGCAGGCGAGTCAAACGGGTAGAGAGGAAATCGGTGGGGTGAAAATAACTTCAGTGGAAACAGAACGGAGCAAAATGGAGTGCACCGGAGAGCAGTGGATGACATTAGCTGGAAAATGACAAGACAGACATGGATGCAATGGTACTGTGAACATTCTCCAGAGGAAATGCTCTCAACAGTCCATCCTACAGACCCTTCAGCACAGGGGGAAAATGCAACTGGGTGACATCTTCCCACTTGTCCAGAGACTCAGGCTGGCATAAAAGTACCTGGTAGTTTGACTCCCTGTTTCCTTCTGGTAGAGAGGGGCCCACTGGAAGCTCCGGAAGCCTGGGCCGTGGACTCCCGGGGCTGAGGGCAAAGCCTCCTGGGAGTGCTGGAGGCAGTCTGTTCTGCAAGCGAGCAGAGAAAGCAGGTGGGCCCACAGGCATAGCCCGCCCGGAAGATGCCACCTAACACCCAGAGAGGGGACAGGGTCCACCCAGGTTCTCACTAAGACAGGAAATGGAAGGAGGATTAAGACTCAGGTCTGCTGCTGGCTCAGAGTTCAACCTCTACTCTCGATCTTCCCCCGACCCCATGCCGGGCCAGCCCCACCGCGCTGGAACCCAGTTCCAAGTCCTGGAGGTGGAGGGGGCAAAATGAGAGCCAGAGTCCTGGAATCTGAGCCAGCTCCCTGTGACGCTATGGGCCACTTTCTCCCCACCCCTCGCCCTGGGATGCACAGTGAAGGTTCAGATAAGGCGGCCTCAGCCTGGTGAAACATGCGATCCTCAGGCACATTTTCCTCTGCAGCAGGGCCAACATACCACATAGCACTGCTCCGGGGGTGCCGACGGGAACGTCTGGGGAAATACGAAATAGTAAAGAGGCTGTGGGGCCTGGGATGGGGGCCACCCCCCAAAATTCTCAGAAACAGTCTGAGCCTCAAAGGTAGTTGCATCCCTCCTGATCCCCAGTGAGGCTGGAGGCTAAGCAAGGTCATGCATGTTAAAGTGCAAGCATCCCAGAGCCAGGCATGGTGGCACACGCCTGTAATCCCCACACTTGGGAGGCTGAGGCAGGAGGATCGCTGTCAGTTCGAGACCAGCCTGGGCTACATAGTGAGGTCCAGGTCAATCTCAACTACATAGTGAGACCCTGTCTCAAAAAAAAAAAAAAAAAAAAAGTGCAAGCATCCCAGGAGAAGAGACAGAAAGGAGGCTGGGAGTGGAGCTCACAGAGTGGACAGGAGCAATCAAATGGGCTCTGGGTCAGCAGCGGGCCTGGTCCTCACCCTCTCTCTGCTTCTGAGCCAGGGAGGGCCTGGAGGTCCTCAGAGAAGACGCCTCTGGGGCAGAGATGTAGCTCACTCACCTGATTGACTCTGCTGTGTCCCTGGAACTCAGTTTTTCTGAAATTCAGAGGCCTCGGATTGTCTAGAGAAAGCAAACCCCAGCCCAGAGCTGGAGTCAGGAAGAGACAGAGGAAGGGGCTGCTTCCCAGGGCCCTTATCCTCAGGACATAAGTAGCAGAAAACCTCCTTCCTCCCCGTCATATCTCTGGTGAGCTTAACCTCAGAATGTCTTGGAAATCAAGTTCTAGGTTACCTTAGGCTGTCTAGTGACCTGCGTGAGGAGAGAACCTAAATCCCAGCCCCAAACCTGCCCATAGGCCCTGTGTGGCCTTCCCAGGCCTAGTTCTCTATCCCCCCACCCCTGTCTCTTTCTCCCCCTCTGTGAGATGAAGCCGAACCAGCCCATCTCTAGAGGCCCTGTCACATCATGAGGCTCATCCTCTTGGAACGCTAGGGACAGAGAGGGCCGAGAGGCCTCCGTTTGCCTTTGGTCAGCCCCGCCCACCAGGCATCGTGCCGAGATGAATTATGGGAGTGGGTCTGGATTCAGTGGGGAGGGTGTGGCCCTGGACTTGCTCTGTCTACAGCAATCCAATAAGCAGGGTTTTCTGAGGCTGAGGAGAGTCTGCCACCATATTGTCCTTCTTTTCCCACAGCTGCTGGAACAGGTGGAACCCGTCAGAATTCTTGACGCCAGTCTCAACCGGATTCTTCATGGGGATACAGGGGTTCTGGGGCTCAGGGAGCCGCTGCAGGGCTCGCCCGAGATCAGACAGTCGTCTGGTGGCAGAGCTGGGAGGAGAGGCCCCGGGCTTCCACCCCAGCTCTTCCCCAGCGCCTATCGCTGCCCCAAATGTCCACCATGGGGTCACTCACCGGCACTGGGCTCTGTAGAGTTCTTCCTCCCGGAAGTAGGTTGTGAGGCCTTTGACCCGGGGTCATCTGCTAATATCCTTGAGAGCCTGAAATCCCAGAGCTTCCTTATCGTTTGCTGAATTATAAGTCATCAAGTGAATTACCAGTAAACACAGCTAGTTCTTGCCCATCTTCACAGGTTCTGTCCATGTCCCAGATGTTCTTAGACAATGACTCCCCTCCCCCTGAATTCCCCAGCGGCCGGGACACCAACTCTGCACTACGATCAACAACCCTCTTGCCAGGCGGCCCCTGCTGGCCACATCCCATCCCCTTCCCAGGAATTACCATCCAGCCTTTCTGCTGTAATAGCCCAGTCCTGCCACCAGAGCAATGACAATCAGGACTCCAGCGACGATGCCAGCAATGATTCCCCCAGACAGGGAGGACGACGGGGGACCTGGACAGAGGGAATCAAGGCCCAGGCCTGACACACTGACACACCCTCGTTCCTGCTGGCAGTCCCACCCCTAAGCGTGTGGCTTTTTTCTCCAGTACTGGGGATATAAGCTAGGGTCTTAGCATTGAGCTACATCCCCAGCAGCCCCCTTTTTAAATCTTGAGACTGGGTCTCATTAAACTGCCCAGGCTGGGCTTGAACTTGCAGTCTTCCTGCCTCAGCCTCCCAGAGAGCTGTGCCACCATGCCGCAGGTGTGGCTTTATCTCCACTGACATGTTATGAGTCTTGCTTTTCCCATTGCTGGGAAACAGCAGTTCACGAATCACACCATTTCTGGAGTCAGTTGGCCTGTGTTCAAATCTCAGCTGTGTGACCTTGGGCGCGCTATGTAACATCTGGGTTCAGTTGTCTTTGCTGTAAAAGAGGAATGAGACTTCCTACTTTAAAGGGCTGCTGGAAAGACTGAACATATGTGCATTCAGGTTTGATATAGGTCATGCTCAAAGTGATATATATCTGTACGTGTGGTGATATAACTCTCTCTATATGGCGTTTGCACCCATGGGAGGTGGCGATAAATACACTGGCTGGGACAGACGCTGCAGATTTGGATTTGGATGGTGGGTCGGGGCCTGCAGCTCCCCCATCCCATGATCCGAAGGAAAGGGCTTTGGCACCAGGGCCCTGGCTGCCGCTCAGACCCCCTCGCTCTCTGAAGCCGTGACCCCAGACAAGTGGATTCGTTCCTGCAGGAGCACACGGAGGCAAACCGTGGCCGAGCAGGCGAGGTGAAACTGAGATGAGATCACGCACGTCAAGCCCTGGCACGCAGGAGGCAGCACATGCATGGCAGCCGTTCTCACGGATGTTGGCCTGTGGGTTTTGATTTCCACTTCTGCCAGCCTTTCTCAAAGGGTGGATCAAGAGACTGTTAGGATCAAGAGGGCAGCCGCGAGGGTTGGGGTGTGAGGAAGGTCTGCTTTCGAGGGTCAGGAGGGGGCTTCCTGTGAGGCCCCTGGAGCTTCGACTTAGCCGCTGAGTTTCCATTTCTTAATGTCAAACAAACATAGACTGTACACTTCGGAGGGGCCTGAAGATGAAATGAGCTCAGACACAGAAGTACCAGCAAGGTACCTGGCCCATAGTAGGTGCTTCATTAAAGATGCTGGCTACCTCCACTTATATAAGGGTTAACCTTAGTTATAACCCCAGACAGTAGGCTGAGGCAGGAGGAGCACAAGTTCAAGGTCAGCCTGTGCAACTCAGACTTAGTGAGACCCTGTCTCAAATTTTATTTATTGATTGATTGATTTGGTACCGGGGATCAAACTCGGGACCTTGCACTTGCGAGGCAGCCAGTAGAACCATTGAGCTAAATCCCCGGCCCTGTCTCAAAACTTAGAAAGGGCTGGGGATATAGCTCAGTGGGAGAGCACTTACCTAGCAGGTGTGGGGCCCTGGGTTCCACCTCTATTTTTTAAAATGTGGTGATGGTGATGGGAGAAGCTCCTATCTGGCCATCCCGAAGCACCTTGAGCCCTCCGTACCTGATCTCTTTAAAACTCTACAACACTGATCACAACTGACTGGCAGCTGCCTCACTGAGTACCTATTTCACTCACCCAACCCTCATCCCAAGACCACAGCGCTGTTCTGAAGACTAAAAGAGGTGATTTGAAGCCAGGCATGGTGGCACACATCTGTAATCCCAGCACTTGGGAGGCTGAGACAGGAGGATCTCTGTGAGTTCAAGACCAGCCTGGGCTGCACAGTGAGACCCTGTCTCAAAAAACCAAAAAAAGCAAAAAAGAGGTGCTTTGAGAAGCTGCCTGAGGTCCTAAGCTCAGTGAGTGACCATAGCCGCTGCTATAAGGTCAGCAGTGGCAGGACCAGTGTCCCTAGGTCCCAGTCTCTTCCCTGGGACAGTGGAGATATCAGTGGGCTCACCTTGTGACTGGCTGACAGGCAGGAACTCAAAAGAAAAAAACCCACAAAGTGCTTGTTGGTTTCTACATGGGAGGCTTGGCTCAGACATATGGCATGGACTCAGTTAAGAATAATTTCAGTTGTTTAACAAACAGTGTGCTGGCAACAGCTCTGAGAACTTTATAAATGTTAATTAATCCTCAACATCCTTAGAAATAGACACAATTATTATTTTTGCTTCACAGAGGCCCAGAGAGGTTCAGTAACTTGTCTAAGGTCACACAGCTAAAAAGCACTGAAACCAGGGTGTGGATTGTGTGAAGAGCAATTCTATGCTGCTCTCTCGAGAGCTCAACACAGAAGTACAGGGAATCTTTGCAAGTTGCCTGTATTCGCTCAGGATATCTGTGACTTGTCCTTCTAAATAACTCTGAAAGGTACTCGCAAATCCCTATTTTTCTTCTTTTTCTTCTGGTACTGGGGATTGAACCTAGGGCATTTGCTCTGAGCTATATCCCTAACCCTTTTGTTTTTTAATTTTTGAGACAGGATCTCACCCAGCTGCCCATGATGGAGTAGAACTTGTGATCCTCCTGCCTCAGCCTCCCAGAGCGCTGGGATTTATATGTGTGCATCACCACACCTGGCTATAAACCTCACTTGCAGGAAAGAAAACAGGATCAGCACAGCCTGGAGTTTACCAAGGTGCACAGCAGGGAGGAGAGGCTGGAGGGCCTGGGCATTCATTCAGGGTAGGGACTGGTGGCTCTAGACTGGGAACCCCCGGTCCACGCATGGTCACACCCCGGCCCCTGGCACGGAGGCTGGGTGCTGGGCCAGCATCGGGAGGGTCACATGGGTCCCAGGCCAGCACACCCGCAGATTCACCCAGCACGCTCACCAGGACGGAGGCGGAGCGGGCCTGCCGGTCAGAGGGTTGAAGGCCGCGCAGTTGCAGGCGCCCCGGTGCGCCCAGGTCCCTGTGCGGAAGACCAGCTGTCCCACCCCCCACCCCCGCAGCTCCAGCCGTCCGGCACCCAGCCGGGACTTGGCCCAACACTGCAGGGTCTGGTTGGAGTCGAGCTTCACCCCCGTAGTTCTGAGCACCCCGACCCCGCAGCCCCTAATGAGTACTCAGTCCCGGCCCTCTGCTGGCAGAGCTGATGCCCCCGCCCCTGCTTCGGCAGTGCAGTTTGCTTGTTTGCTCCTCTGTTTATCCCTTCTCCATTGGAACGAGGGCAATTCCAGTCTGCAGCAGGAAGACAAGGGCTCTTCTACCGGATGCTGAAAGGAATCTCAGTAGGATAAAGAGAAAATGAGCCCTTTCCCTCCTGTGCTGCCCAACAAGCACACTGTGGTCCATGCTAAGGGACAAAAACCGTGTGCCAAAGTGGATTTTTGTGTGTGAGTGGGGAGGTTAAGACAGGGCTCACTGTGTAGTGCAGGCTGCCCTTGAACTCACTATGTAGCCCAGGCTGGTCTTGAACTCACAGCCATCCTCCTGCCTCAGCCTCCCCCAAGCGCTAGGATTACAGGTGTGGGCCATCACTCAGGCGCCACAGATAATTCTAACAAAGGAATCTTACACAGCACCAGGCTTCCAAAACTGTCACTGTGACGTGCACGTGGCTTCTGCCCGCTGATACTGTGGGCCCTCAATGGCATCAGCTCTGGTGAGTTTTTTTTTTGTAACTCTCTGCGCCTCCCCCACATACACGAAAGAAACAAAATGAAAGTGTAAATCAGTGGGAACTGCCCAAACATGGGCACACACGCAATGGGGAGAAGCCACGCGAGACTGCCGTGGGTGACAGCTGTGCCCGTATCGTGCCCTGGCGTGGGCACCTGGTCCTGAGAGCTTTGGGAACAGTCGGGCAAGGCCACTCGCAGAAGTCCGGAGAGGTGGGATGCAAGACTGAGGGGAGACTGCAGATGAACAGAGGGGAAATGGCCCGGGAGCTGCGGGAGAGAGGAGTGAGAAGATAGAAAGAAAGAGCTGAGGCGGATTCTGTGACCTTGACCGTGACCTTGACCGTGACCTTGTTAGCAGAGAAAGCGTCCAGTGAACGCTGGATCCCAGCTTCTAGAACACTGTGGGCACTCAGTCAAACTTGTCGATTTGGAAACTGGCCTTAGGCTGAGAATCCTTTAAAAACCATAATCCCCTGCTGCCTCGGTGGTGTGTGGTGGCGCCCACCTGGAATCCCAGCTAATCAGCAAGCTGAGGCAGGAGGATTATGTGTTTGAGACCAGCCTGGGCAACCTAGTGAAATCCCGTCTCAAAATCAAAAGGGCTATGGATGTAGCTCAGTGTTCCCTGCATTCACTCCTCGGTGCCATTAAAAACAAACAAACAAACAAACAAAAACAGTAGACTCCTCTTCACCTTGCCCTGAGTGGGAGGGTTCGTCTGACCCTAGGGGGTGAAGCAATGGGTCATTGGAATTTAAGGCGTGAAAACAAGGTGAGCAATCTTGAGCATCCTGGTGGGAAAAGTCCTGCTTCCTGGTGGGAGTCCCGCCCTGACCGTCACCTGCCCACACTTTCTGATTTCATGCGGGAGTAAGATCTGCCCGGACGCCCGCCCTCCGTCTTGTCTCAGGGCCACCGCATGCTCTGTTCCTCTGGCTGCGATGCTTCTACTCCTACTTCTTCTTTGGAGCCTCTGGCTGTGCCCCTTCCCACCTTTCCAGCCTGGGGCTTCCTCTGGACTCCCAAATCCTCCTTTCCCCCCGGCCGCAGTCTCCACACTGTGCCGTACTCGCCCGAGTAAGTCCAGGGGGGCCCCGGGCGCGGACACCGGGGCTCTGATTAGCAACTGCCTGGCATGTTGCTCAGCTCAAAATAGTTTTGGGTTAACTACTGAGGGAGGCAGGAAAGTGGGGAGAGCAACAGAGAAGGGCAAAGAGGGAAGATGCCTGGGCCTAACACATCCCGTGAGCCCCGCTACTTCACACAGGCAGAGGGGCCCGTTTCTCCCCCACCTCCTCCGGCTCAGCTCATGACTTCCACACGTTCCTCCTTGGCCTCCTGTTGAGCAGGAGCAAGTCCCACAGGCTGTATCTACCCTGAAATCCACCCCAGCCCTCCCGTGGGCTGCCCTGGCCAGTTCCCGGATGTGTGTGTACCGGGGGAACTGAGGCAGATCCTTTTCCGGGAGATGCGGAGGGCTTGTCGGGTGTCCTTAGCTACATGGCAGTCGGGGTGCTTTCTCCTGGCCTCTCCTCCCCGTCTGATGAAGTCCCAGCCTCCTGAGGCCGCTTCCAGGCTTCTCCTCCAGGCTGCCTCGCTCAGAATAAAATCCTGCCGTGGACGGCGCTGTGGATCCACCCCCGGGGCTGTGAGGCCCAGGACCCAGATGAACACAGCCCGGCCCTCACCTCTGCGCCTGTCCTTCCTCTCCTGTAGCCAGGCTGCTGAGGCCCTGTGAAGATCTGTCTCTGTCCTGTCCCTATTCCAGAACCTTCTGCAGCTCGAGCGCCCTCCTGGCCCGGAGGACCTGGGTGACCTGGCCCCCAGCCCTCCTCCCTGGCTCTCTCTCCTTCCTCTCTCCTGTACTTCAGCCTCGGGGGCCTCCTGAGGCTCCTCCGACACCAAGCACTGTCCCACTCCACGTGCTGCCGCCTCCCCCAGAGCAGGAGCTCTGTACCCCAGCCACCTTCATGCCTCGCTCCCTCACCTCTGTGTGTGAGTGTGAGTGTGAGTGTGAGTGAGTGTTGCTGGGGGTCAAAGCCATGGGCTTTCTGCCGCGGAGCTATGACCCCAGCCCTTTTTCATTCTAAGACAGGGATTCACTAAGATGCCCAGGCTGGGCTTGAGTTTGCAATCCTCCTGCCTCGGCCTCCCAGAAGTGCCCTCATCTCCTTCTGTGTGTGCACAAACATCACCTTCTTACGGCCAGGGATTTAGCACCTGCCTCGCAAGCACAAGGTCCTGAGCTCAATCCCCAGTACCAAAAACATCACCTCCTCAGGAAATCCCCGGCCCCTGGCTAAGGCGGCCACACCTCCCCCGTCGTGGTAGCCCCTGTGCCCTGCCCTGCCTCTCAGTCCTCCATAGCCTGAGACGGTCTTACCTCCTTAACCTGTCTCCCCACTGTTTACAGCCGGTCTGCTCCCCACCCCCAGGCAGGCACCAGGTGGTGCCCGCATTCACACCTGGCACGGGCCAAGCTCTCAGTCACAGTGGGATGACCGAGCAGAGGAGCCTGCAGAGAGATGGGAGAGGGAGGAGAAACAGCAGTGCCGGACGCGACAACTCACAGCTGGTGGTCAGCCCAAAGGGGTCGCTCAGTGCTTGTTGGTCCCGGGTCCAGATCTTACACTGGTAGGGGCCCGCGTCATCCTGCCGGAGACTATGGATGACCAGGGTCCTGTTGTCAGCTGACAGCACCAGCCGCTCACTTGGCAGCAGGGGCTGACCCTCCCGGAGCCAGAGGATGCCGATACCCTCGTAGGCGGTCTGGCAGGTCAGGGTCACGGAGCTGCTGTCCTCCACGAAATCCACGCCCTGGAACACCACGCGAGGCTTGGCCAGACTTCCCGGGGACGCTAGAGATAAAGGGCCAGGCTCAGGGACACCACCCAGCCTCCTGACCGAGCCCCATGGAGCTTTCCCAGGGCTGGATGTGTGTGTGCTCTGCCTAAGACTGTGTGGTGTGTGTGATACATGGATGTCTTTCGTGTAATGATGCTGTGGGTGCACTGTAGGTTTTATGTGTGTGTGGTGTGCGTATGTTTTGTGTATTTTATATCTGCTGTATGTGTTTTGAAAATGTGAGGTGTGTAGGTAGCATACATACTTGTGTGCACTTTGTGTGTGAATGTGTTACACATGTATGCATTCTCTGTACATGCGTGTGTGTTCCATGTCTGTGGTATTGGATACATAATACACATGCACTGTGTTGTCTTTTATGCCCTGTCTAGGACTGTACTGCATGTGACACCCATTTTGTGTGTATATTTTTGTCACTTGCATATCGTATGTACTGAGGTGTTGAATCTGTGTAATATGGTGTGTTTTTGTGTGTAGTTTCTTAAGTATCTATGATATCGATCGGTTGTGATGTTGGATAGATGTTAAATATCTGTGGTGTGTGTACGTGGTGTGTCTGTCATGAGCATGTATGTTTTGTTTGAGAGTGTTTCGTGTGTCTATGGTATGTTTTGTAGTGTCATGGATTTAAGATGTGTGTCTGTGTTCTGCGTGTGTGTCAGAAGTGTTGCATATGTGCTAGGAATATGTGGGTGCATTGGGTGTGTCTGTGAGTCTGACTGTACAGGATGTGTAGTGTTGTATGTCCTTGATGTGTTAGACACTTTGTGTTGAGTGTGTTGGGTTCACCGTGTGCACATCATGTGGATCTGTGTGGCATCGTGTTCTGAATGTACAAGTGTGCTGTGCAGGTGTGGTTATTACTCCTGTGTGTGCAGTGTGGGAGTGTTACGTTAGTGTTTAGAAGCACAGCCAGCTGGCCCCCTGGCTTCCAGAGAATCAGCTCACGGGCCCATGGAGAGCCAGTAGTCTTGCAGAGGATGTGCCAGGCCAGCGTCGGGTCCTTCCCCAAGGTCAGGGCCCGCTCAGCCACCAGCCAAACAGGAATCCCCGCTCCTCTGGGCCCTCCTCAAACTCTAGGCTGTTGGGGTACCTCAGTGGCTCCACAGTTTCAGCCCCCCTCGAGAATCTGATGACAATCACTGACTCTTTCTCTAGAACACAACACACTTTGTGTGCAACTTGGACGGCCCATCCAGGGATCCCAGATGTACAAAAGCACCAGATGCAGCTCCCGGTCCTTTTGAAGATGGAAGGCTCTGATTCTCGGGGCAACCAGGAGAGGAAACCGGAAGGCAGACTCACCGAGGACTAGGACTTTAAGAACGCCCAGGCGGAACTGGTTGGTGGCTCTGTTAGACACCAGGCACCTGTAGATGCCCTCATCTTTCCTGGACACTGCAGGGATGGTAAGTGTTCTCGTGGTAGGAGGCAGGATAGAGTCATTCGGGAGATACCAGGCATAGGTGGCGGCAGGTTGACTCTGTGTTTCCGCCCAGAAGTTCACGGTGGAGCCCTTCGTCACCTCCACTACCCCCCTGCTGAGGACGCCCGAGTCCACCTTGATCTCAACAGGGTCAGGACCATCTGGGAGGACAAGAATAATCATAGTAGTGACCATAGCATCAGCAACAGCTCTTTCATGAAGGATTTAGGGGGTCAGTAAACGCTATATTTCCCTCCTCCCCACTCAAGCTCTGGGCCAGTTGAAAAGGAGGCTAAATGTCAGCCCTGTGCCTGGGTGAAACACGATTGAAGACGCATCGAAAGTAATGCCGGCTCTTTGCTGACCCTACCCAGGCAGGAACGTGGATCAGAAACAGCTGAGGTTTGGGATCTCTGGTTTAGACCCATCAATTGGAGGTTTCTAATAGAATCTGATCCGAGGTGTCGAATGGTTATACGTTTGGGTTTTGAAGGCAGACGGGTCTGGGTTTAGGGGGGATTCACAGTGTGAGGCTGAACAAGGAGCCGGGAAAGGGGGTGGGGAGAATGGAGGGAGACTCACAGTTCACCTGCAGGAAGGTGATGTCACTGCTCTGGACCTCAACAGCGCCCCAGACTTCACATTGGTAAGTCCCCGCATCCTCCCGCTGGACAGTGAGGATGGTGAACCTCCTGCCATCTGCAGACAGCTGCATGCGCTCATTTAACACGAGGGGGACGTTGTTGGAGACCCAGTGGATGGAGACATCGACGTCCACAGTGTAACAGTGGAAGGTCACCATTTCCCCGTGCTCTATGACCATGCCCTGGCTGGTCGAAATGGTGGGCTTGTCCAGCGGTTCTGCAAGGGAGGGAAACAGAGGCAGGGACGTGGATGGAAGACGAACAGGACATAGTGACAGAGGGATCCAGAGAGACAGAAAGAGACTGGCGTGGCCAGAAGACATTCTGGAGCTGGAGTGCCTGGGCTCGAAGACTGGACCTACTGCTAGTTCCGAGTGATCTTATCTAACTTTACTTCCCTTCTGCAAGCCCCCTGTGTGAGTAAAGTAGAGGGCCTGAGCCACGAGAAGGGGTCAGTCACCTTCATACCAGGGGTCATATCGCCTTCAAAGAGGACTAAGCTCACAACAAAGATGCCAGCAAAAGTGCCCTCTCCCTGCCACAACTACAGTCCTGCCCTTTGCTCCTGTCCCCAATACAACCAATTGGACCAATCACTGCCACACCTCAGCGGGGCCAATCAGAATCATCCTCATCCTCCTGGGACTTGGGGTGGGGAACCCCAAGACAGATCTCTGGGAAGGCAGAAATCGGAGTAACAGCCTTGTCTTCTGTGCCCACGCTCTGAATCTTCCACAAGTCTGGAGTCCCCAGGGCGGGGGTGGGGGTCTCAAACGTAGATGAATATCCTTCTCACTTTGGGTGTTAGGTAGGCTGGCTTGGAGGGCAAGCTGAGCTGCGGCTGGAAGATCCCATAAGGTCCACAGTGAGGCTGGAAGGGGAGAAAAGCAGTCGGTGTTCAGGGAGGGGCAGGTGAATCAGGGCCAGTTACGGCGGTCAGTTACGGTTTTCAGAAGCGGAGAGGAGTCTGTGGTTACTGACATGGCATATTCCGTCTTAGAGACTTATCCTGTCCACTGCTTACTGGCTAAGTGACCTTGGATGTGTCTTTTCTCCCTGAGTCTCAATTTCCTCCTCTGTAAAATGAACCTAAGATCACCTGCATCCTAGGGTTGCTGGGTTGGTAATTAATACTGGTAAGCTTCACCTGAGCTGTCGTCGCTGTGTGACCGCTCACCATTTTTATTCTCCTGGAGACCCGTGGCAGCCTCCCCATTCCACATCAAAGGACACAGGTGCTCAGAGGCCAAGACCACAGAGTAAATGGCGGGAGCTGCATTTGAACCTGGCCTCCCGGGCCTCAAAGATGGTATAATTCTAGGGATGGGCATGGAGCCAAACTTGATCGATGGGAACTCCCAGTGGGAGCAGTTAGCGTCCTGCGATTCCCCAGATTTACTCTCGGGATATTTGCCATGCGTGGGATGGGAGGGAAAGCGGAATCAGGTCACAGTGGTTCCTAGCTTCCCGTGCGGTCAATTCTGCAACACAGCCACGGAGGCTGGACTTGGGCAGGTGGGACCCAACCCCGGCAGCCATGCTTATGTGCAGCTGAGCCGGTTACCTCTTATCTCTCTGTAACCCAATCCAGAGAAGCCACCACACTCCTCCCCAGCCCTCAGAGGCTCCATTTTGGGCCAAGCACTGTCCAACTTCCTGCCAGTCAGTGGTGTAGGACAGCAGCTCCCCGGAGTCTGGGAGGAAACATGGACCCCGATTTTTATGGCCCCAATGTCATGGGCGAGAGCTTTCTCTCTGAGCCTCCGCGTCTCCATCCGCACATGGGAAGAGCAGGAGAGCTTAGCTCGTTGGCTCGTCCTAAGGCAGCAAACGTGACACATCAGATGTGATGTGCTCAACACGGCTCCTGGTCAGGGTCCGGTCACTGTTGTGAGTGTGGTGGTGGCCGCAATGGTGGCATCTGTATTTCTCCGTCTCCAGGGTCATCGGAGTCCAGGGCCACTTCTAAGCTTGGAGCAACAGTCTAGATTTGACCCCTAGCTTTGTCACCTATTCAGGCAAATGACACTCTCTGAATCTGTTTCCCCATTTGTAGACTGAGAGTAAAAATAGTTCCAGCCTCAAATAAGTGTTGTAAGGAAAAATGGAATAATGTGAGAGACGGCATCCTTCGCAGGGCAGGACTCCTCATGAGAAAGACAGAGAAGCCTCCTCCTCCAGGCCCCTGCCTGGCCCCTTCTGTCCTGTTTCCTTCTCCTGGGCCCTGACTTCTGTCCCCTGGGCAGAGGCCAAGCTTGCAGACACAGCTGATAACCCTCGTCCTTCAGGAGGACCTTGGAGTCTGTGTCGTTTTCCCGTCAATGAGGAAGCTCTGACCCAGAGAGGGAGCTGCTGTCAGGATCACACGGCAGTGGTGAGGCTGGGCTGAGGCCTCAGTTCTGCCCGTGACCGAGGGCCAACTCAGTTCTTCTCCTCCAAAGCACCTTTCTTATCAAAATTTCTCCCCTTTGCCTCAGATGTTCTTTAGATGCGAATTTCCTCTCCGCCCCACCCTAATGGGTGGACTGCTCAGGGTCAGCACATCCTCCCTCTGCCTGCCTCACTCCTGCCCATCCACCTGTCTGCTGTGCGCCGGCTCCTTCTCCACCTCTCTCTCTCCTCTCTCCCTCTTACGCTATTTCTCTCAGTGACTTGGTGCTGTCTTCACGCTGTCTCTGTGTGTTCTCCCTCCCTCTCTGATACCCCACCCTGCTTTGCCCTCTGGCGCAGTCTCCAGTATTACTTTCAGTCCTTTTCTCCATCTCTCTTTGTATCTCTGTCTCTGTCTCCTGTTTGTATCTCTTTTGCATCTGTCTTTACTTCTGTCTATGTCTCTATTCCTCCTGCCTCTCTGTAAACACACACACACACACACACACCCCACTGACAAGTGGACACACACACACACACCCCACTGACAAGTGGACACACAC
>NW_022900931.1:61743649-61769112 GCF_012274545.1 Fukomys damarensis
CCCCACTGACAAGTGGACACACACACACACACAGAGCACCCCACACACCCCCACCCACCCCCATCAGCAGGAAGCAGAGCCCTCACCTGAGAGCAGGAGTCCTGCCCACCAGCAGCTCCGTAAACGGGCCAAGCCCATGGGTCGTGGCACCTGGCCCCTGTGTGCCAGGCCGTCCGACTCCAGGCTCCCCACGCAGACTTGGTGTCCACTCGAGCTGTGGCCCCACTGCCTCCTGTCTCTCCCCTCCCACCTGCAGCGAACACACACACTGTGGTGACGGCTGACAGTGGCTCCCAGAAGGAGGGGTAGCAGCGGGGAAGGAACTTTGGCCTCACCTCTGCACCTGCCCCTGGGTCTCACTTTCCTTTTCAAGCCAGCACAGAGAAAGGGAATTCCAAGAGCCCTGGGAACCAGGAACTAATATTGCGAGGCCAACAGCAATCCTAATAACAAATGCAATAATGTCTCGTGACCCAGAACTTAGTAAAACCAGGCCGGGTACCAAGCTCACCCTAAGCAGATTATAAAAATGCCATGACCCAGAGCGTGCTTCGTGTGGATCCTGGTGACAAGCAGAGGCTCTGCCATTAGACAAGCAGCGGGACCGGACCTGGAGCACAGGAGCCCTGGGGGGCTCCCTGGAGGAGGGGGCGTCTGAACCAAGACCCAAAGAACATGGCAAAGACTCAATATGTGAGATTGTTGGTCAGAAAGGAAAAGAACACATTGACTGAGAAACCAGATTCGCCAACACTACCGCACACCCTGTGTTTGACCTTCAAATCCTTCCACCAGGACCAGCACCGCCCTCTACCTGGACCTGAGCAATGGCCTCCTCACTCCCTGCTCCTGGCCTCCTATCGACACCAAAGTCACCTTATGTCCCTTCTCTGCTCAGAAGTTTTCCATGGCTCCTGTGTCGCTCAGAGAAAAAGCCCCAGTTCCATGGTGGCCCACAAGACCCCACATGATCCCACCCCAACGCTCTGTCCTCACCGCCCAGCCTCCCCCAACTCTGTCCACTCCACCCTCACGGTATGCAAACCCTCAGGGCACACTCCTGCCTCAGGGCCCTTGCACTTGCTTTTCTATCTGCCCCAAAGTGTCCCCACACTCAGACTCCTGTTCGGATGACACCTCCTCAGGGAGTCCCTGGCACAAGGACTTCTCCCTTTCTGCATCCAGGAGCTCCTAGCTCAGATCTCAAATGTGTTTATTTCTCTCCGAACCTCGTCATATAATGTCCTCTCTACTCCTGGTATTTGCTGATTGCCTCCCGCTAACACCAGCTTCCTGAGGGCAGAGATTCCTATCTCCTTTTCATTTCCCACTGAATGCCAAAAGCCTAGAGCAGTGCCTGGCACACAGTAGGCATAAAAATTCTACCTCACCAGAGACCCTTTCCAAAGAAACCCTTGCCAGATGCATCATTAAGCTAGAAAACCCAAAACAAGGACAAAAACCTTTGTGGGCATGGTGGCGCAAACCTCAGCACTCAGGAAACTGAGGCAGGGAGGCACCATGAGTTTGAGGTCAGCCTAGGCTTCCTAGTGGGACCCTGCTTCAAAAACAACAACAAAGTCTTGAAAGCATACTCCCCCCAAAACAGATTTTTTGCAGCCAGGATCTCACTATGCAGTTCAGGTGGTCCTCCTGCCTCAGCCTCAGGATCACAGGTGTGAGGTGCCACGCACAGCACCAATGTGTTATTTATGGAGAAACAACAATATGAGAAGCCGGGCAGGATGTGGCATAATTTCTTTTAATGTGCTGAAAGAAAAGAACTGTGGGTCCCGACTTCTGAAACTATTCTTTAGTAATAAAGGTAAAATAATGTGGAAATTGTGGGTAGTGCAAATTAGCCTTGAATCTTTCTTAAATTTTCCACGCAGCAGCGGCTCTGCCTTTGTGTGACATTTTCAGTAGTGCGTACACCCAGAGGGAAAGGCTCGGTTTTGTCAATTGTAATTAAATGATGCAATTTCACAGTTGCACAGTAGGTGGCGCAGCTGGCTAGGATTAGAGGCCTTGTCGACTTTAGCTGCCACCAACTAAAGGGAAGTGAGAACCGCTTTGGGCTTTGCTGTAGTTTGGAAAAACTCACCTGAAATATTTTAGGTTACAAAGAAAAC
Organism: Fukomys damarensis; assembly: GCF_012274545.1. Classification (NCBI taxonomy): domain Eukaryota; kingdom Metazoa; phylum Chordata; class Mammalia; order Rodentia; family Bathyergidae; genus Fukomys; species Fukomys damarensis. The sequence continues at coordinate 61,745,782 of NW_022900931.1, forward strand.
TTTACAGGGAAGTGACAGGATATTCTGTCACTTGGAAAGTCCCATTTTTTCCCCTTTGCCAGGCTGATTTAGTTCAAATATCAGGGAATTCCACTTACAGAGAAAAGAAAAAAAAAGTGGGCTGGAAATGTAGCTCAGCAGCACAGGGCCTGCCTGACAAGCACAAGGTCCTGAGTTCGATCTCAGTAGCAAAAAAAAAAAGGAAAGAAAAGAATTGAACATTTAGATTTAATGAAACTACAAAATACCAAAGAGGAAAAAAATTTTATATAATCCAGATACACTTTAAGAAGAGACTAGTTCATTCTTTTTATTTTTTGGTACCGGGGATTGAACTCAGGACCTTGCAATTTTGAGGCAGGTGGCAGCACCACCGAGCTAAATCCCAGGCCTGAGACTAGTTCATTCTTGGGGAATCTGAGTCTCAAAGACACCTCAGGAGCACTGAGCATCCTTGTGAGTTTTTCTAATTAAATTATCGGAAATTAAACATGGACTGCAATGCCTTCACTACAGAAAGGTTGCAAGAACCAGTGATCCCTGCCTCCCTTATTCAATCCCTTCCCTTTCAGTGTGGCTTGTATCAAATGACTTTGGGACTTGCTATGTAGTTCAGGCTGGCCTTGAACTCACTAAGTAGCCCATGATTGGCCTCAAACTCAGCAAAGAAGCAGGGACAAGAAAGACATCTGGGAACAGAGGAGCAGGGGTAGTGGTATGTTGTTCTATTAGCTCTGAAAAAAACTTTACAAGCTGTAATTTGTAGTGTTTCACAGTTTCTGTAGTGTAAGTCACCATGGCTGATTTCCAGCTACCGAGGGTTTCACAGCCAGCTGGCATTCAGGAATCGTTCACAGCCCAACCACGATTGTGTGAGCGGCTCTGACAGCCGCTGGAGGAGCGGAGGCGGCAAAATCCTGCTCTTGAACATCCGGCAAACACCTCCTCCTGTGCTCCTACTGTCCTGTCTCATCAAAGGAGAAAACAGAGACTCAGAGAGGCACTTTGCCCACAGTTACAGCCACCAGCAAGTGGAGAAGCTGGGACCTGAGCCCAAGCAGACGCTGTAGGGCGCTGACCACGTGCTCGCGGTGCCCCGCAGGTCCCCTCCTAAGCCCACCGGTCCGTTTCAGGAGCGCTAATGTAACCCATCTGTCCTTAAGGGAAAGAAAAGGGATTTCAACAGAGCTCCCTCCCTTCCCAAACTCCTCGTCTTCTACGGTGAACATCTTGTTTGTATCTTCATTTCTAAAGAGAAGCCTCTGTAGCAGGCCTCCTCCCCGCAGCTCACATGCAGTCTGAGAAGAGGCCTGGAGGCCAAGGTCCAGTTTCTTTTCATTCTCCCGAGATAAGAGGGGAGCCAAGAAAAGCCACAGAACAGAACAGCACATCCTGAAAGAGACCTCTGCCCAGTGCAGGAATTTCCATGTCTACTTCCCCATGTGTCCACTTTGTCGTGTAAGGACAGGGATCCGTGGCAGGGAGAGAAGAGAATAAGGGTTTTGTTGAAGTCAGAGTGCAAGGGAATAGATTCAATACAGGACCCGTAATTGATAGGGTTGCTTTATAACATTCACCCCGAAAGTCAAATGCAGAGGAGCGCGACAGATCCGCCCACACAGTAGAGATGCAAAGAACCCAGGGCCTGGATCCCACCGTGGCAAATTCCAGCCCGAGGTCGACAGCCCGAGGTCGACAGCCCACGGCCGTGTCTCCTGCTTGTCCCTATGGAGAATCTGCACCGGGAAGGCCCAGAGGCCAGGGGTGGGAGCTAGAAAGCCTGCTTCAGCAGGGAGAAGGCTCTGCACCACCAGGATGAGGGACCTGCCCTGGAGCCAGGAAACGACGCTCCAGGTGAAGACCAGAGCTCCCCGGGGAAGAACGGCCGCCATTCCCAGCCGCAGTGAGGACCCGCGTTCCTCCTTCCCAGAGCTCGCATCGGAAAACCGGCCAGGGTGAGGCGAGCCTCCCGAGGCAAATTAACAGTCTACCGTTTCCCCCTCCGGTTCTCTTTATGCGGTTGGCAGCAGTCCTCAGGTGGGTCCTCCACGCCCAGGCCACGCTGACTCAGTTCAGCTGAGCGTTCCAAGGTGCCCATTAGTTAATCCACCTCAGGCCTCATTAGGCTTTATTAAAGAAATAAGTAGAAAATCTTTCTAAAAGCCACTTTTGCCTCTGCAGTGAGATTCGGAGGAGAACCCCTACTAAAGGAGTTAAAACCTTTCTAGAGGAATTCCTTTAAGAGCAATTAAAAGGAAAGTTGTAAAGAGGGACAGAGAGAAAGAGAAACCAGATCTAGAAAGGCACCAGAGAGTACAGTTCACAGAAGAATTTACAACCAAGGAAGGATTGCTCTCTAATGTCGAGATTAACCAGTGGAAAAGCTCGTGGGCTAAGCGCAAAGGAAGCCGGGAACATGGAAACCAGGCTAACTGCCCCCTCAGCTCCAATAAAATGCAAAGGACACAAGTGGCAGTTACCTAACTTTTAAAAACTCTCGTATATAAAAATACACACATGCATGTATTTTCACTTTAGGGTCACTATGTTACTGGACTAAATATACACGCACCCCCTTACTTAATCATTAACTGTAAGATGTCTTTTTCTTTTCTTTTCTTTTTCTGGTACCGGGGATTAAACTAGTGACCTTTCCCTTGCAGGGCAGGCACAGTGCCACTGAGCTAAATCCCCAGCCCTAAGCTGTCTTTTCTATAAAGCTCCTCCTAACCAACCTATAAATCCCAGAGATAAGGCCCTGACTGGGATGAAAGAGCAAGAGAAAATCAAAGCCCACCAAAAGGAATGTGGGTGAACACAATGGTGCCGGGTTAGGCTCTTATAATCTGGGACCCATCCAAAGACAACCCAGGAAACCAATCAGATTTTGACGAGTTGTAGGTATCCACCTAGCAGGAAAGGTCCCTGTTCCTAATAAAGGAAACCAGGGACAAAGGCTCATGAGTGTCCATCTTTTCCCAGGGTCCCCGCCCTCTCTCAGGGATAACTTGTTCCTGTCTACTGTTTTCCTTCTTACAAACAAAGCATCTTCCTTTCTTAAACTCCATCCCTCTAATTCATTTATTGGTGCTGAGGGTTGTTTGTTTGTTTTTTGTCTTTTTGAGACAGGGTCCCACTATGTAGTTGAGTCTGACCTGGAACTCAGTATGTAGCCCAGGCTGGTCTCGAACTCACAGCGATCCTCCTGCCTCAGCCTCCCGAGTGCTGGGATTACAGGCGTGCACCACCACACCTGGTGATGCTGAGGTTTTGACCCAGGCTAGACATTCATCCTGCCATGACACTCACAATAAAAATCTCACACACCTGAGCCTGGGGACGGGGAAGGAAGATTTGAGGCAACAAAGAGGCCCCTCTACCTCCTGCAGAGGGAGTGGTTAAATAAGCCTTTTCCTTCCACCAAAATTCTGTCTCCTGTTTTGGGAAGTGGAAGGTTCCCGATGTAGATAACACAATTGGGGCTATGAGATCCCTGCCCTCTTACTCAAATGAGCTTCAGCAGTGCCCCAGGACCAGCCACCCTGACCTTTGTCCTAAGCCCCACAACCCAGAGGCAGAGATAAGAATAAGGAAGACCACTGAAAATTTCCGAAACTCCAAGCAAGGACACACGAGTGCACACGAGTGCTAGGCTGCTGGCATGACCTACAATGACCTTTCTTCACTTAGAGCTCACTAGAGGCTCTACATATGGTCTGCATCTCATACACCCAGTTATAACAGTGAATTATGGGAAAGGACATGCGCAGTACACACAGCTGACGGGATTCACCACCCTGCCTGCCAGTCAGTGTCAATCGTGCTCTGGGAGACCCAGTGGGATGTGCCCTAGCCCTGGTGCCACGCTGCAAATTCTTCAGGCCAATGCCCTCGAGTGCTCATGATGTTTTCCTTTCAGCACAAACTCGCTTCCTCCGAGTGTACCTTCGCCCTTTAGCTGTCATCAAACTCAGCTGCTTTTTCTTTACCATTTCATGCTATGTCTGGAACAAGAACCTGGAAACCTGTCTCCGGACCCCACCACCCACAATAACAGCTTGAATCTTAACCTCTAATAACTTCAATGCCACCAAACACTGTTGGGGGTAGAATCTAGCATCTAGGTTTATTCGGCAGAGTTAAGAAGCCCACACTCAGAAACAAAAACAAAAACAAAAACAAAACAAAGCCAGACGTGGTGGTGCACACCTCCCAGCACTCGGGAGGCTGAGGCAGGAGGATCACTATGAGTTCGAGACCAGCCTGGGCTACATAGTGAGTTCCAGGTCAGTCTCAACTACATAGTGAGACCCTGTCTCAAAAAAAAAAAAAAAAAAAAAACAAGAAGCCCACACTCAGAAGGGGATGTGCATTATGGCCTGGGGTTGGGGATGTTTGCGTGGTTTGCAGGGGTGCCCTCAGGACATCTGGGATGTGTACTCCTCCTATGGATGAGGTTAGCCATTTGCGGGCTGGATTAGATGCGCCTGAGGTTTAGAGCTCCGGAGGATGAAGGCCTGGGGGAAAGCAGGCTGAATTTACAGGTGAGGACATAGACCCCATTTCCTGGCTGATTGCACCTCTAAGACCCTCTGCGGGCATTTGGTTTGCTTGTTTTGGAGTTTCCTGAAAAGGAAAAAGGCACTGTAACCTTGGGGTACTTTGATTGTTGTGTCCTGAAGCTATAGTTTTCTTCAAAATAAAACTTTAAAACGAATGGCAGCAAAGGGTCAAAAACCCTCAAGACCAGGCTCCGCTGAAGCCAACCCCTCTCGGCAGGAAGATAACTCTGATGGAAACTTCGCAAACCCTCCAGGAAGGTCCGCTCCTCCTCCCGTGCGTCCTGACCCGTCTACTCTAAGAGATGGCACCTAGGCCTCCTCACCACCGCCAGCTGCAAGGCCCTCCGTGAGGGAGGAAACAGCCTTGTCCAACGGCAACTGCAAACACATCACTGTAAACACAGGTAGGTGCTCCTGGAAAATCTACACGGTGCTCGAGGATCGGAAAAGGACATTCTTTATATAATCATGTTTGCTCCCTACACCCTTTTTCACACCCCAACCTCTCCCCCTGACGGCTACTCTGGCCTGACTGAACTCCTATCTTGACTCTGACCCCTGCCTGGTAAATTATTTTTTCTGCCTGCATCACCGGCCGTCACTGCCCTCCATGTGCCACCTTGAAAGGAAACGTTTTCAAGAAAACGCCAGGGGAAGACTTCCCGTGAGTTGTGACTCCTCTGTGCCCCGTAATTATGAAGCCCATTAAATCTGTTCACCGTGCAAAGTAGTCCAGACCAAGGGCGTTCAGTCTCCTGAACAGGAGACCTTTCAGGAACACAAGACCAACAAGTGACCACTGAGAACAGCAGGCCTTCTACTTCCTCACCTCCTCCACTGCCTTACAAACCCTAACGATGCAAGAGGGAGCTGCTTTAGTGCACGTGTCTCTTTCTCTCTCCTTTTATTTCTTGCACACCTCACACACGTCTCCCTTTCTGCCTCTCTTTATGATTTCTGTCCTACCTCAGTTCCGGCAGCTGTGCCCTCAGCCCTTGGCCTGCCCTCTAGAGCATCCCTTCATCTCCCCAGGCGCCGAAGCTCGGTCCTCCTCCCGGAGACCCTTCCTGACCAGCTGGGCTCAGTGGGTTGAGGAATAAACAGTCCAAGCATCTTTCATTGCAGCGCACGTTATGTCGCCCACGTCTCCTCACTTTGTTCATTTCACCTGCAGGGCCCCGGATTTGAATGGCTGAGCATTTGTCCCAGCTGGCGGTCGAGTCGGCTGTGAAGTTTCCTGATGGACATTCGTAGCACTGATTCCAACAAAAATGATCGACTGGGCCCGTGGTTGTCGATCGCACACCTCAGGATGGCCTGGAGAGGAGGTACAAAGCAAAGAAGCGGCTAATCTCTTTAAACCGAGCTTTATCCCTTTATAGAGAGAGAAAACTCCCCACCCCAACCAGGGTAAGGTCCCTGCCCTGCCCAGCTGGGAGCCCTCCCTGATCAATCCTTCCCATGAAGCAGCCGCGTGGAGTAACTCAGCTGCGACCCCTGGAGCTGCAACGTCATCTCACCACCGTCCTCACCCAAAAGGCAGATGTCCGCCGCCAGGGGGCGCCATTCGCACAGCGCAGAGTAAAGGGCTCCCCCAGAGGGTTGTGCAAGACGGGCCTTGTTCCTAGTCTCCAGCTCAGGGAACGACAGGGGCAGGAAAGAAGTCGATGGAAGAGAGCACCCCCATGTATCAGCGGCAGAGCAGGAGGGAGTGTAAAAGCAACAATGGTTTCCATTTAACCTCCACACCACGATAAACTAATATTGTCCGCCGGAATGAAAGGGTCGTAGCCAAGCAACAGAACAACTCCTCCGCCAAAGGAGGAAGGCATGGGTGTGTCCTCCAGCTTGGACACACTAGTGTTGCTATGTGGCCCCAAAACAATCCCTCCCCAATGAGAGCAGCCAGGCAAGCCAGGTGTGTTCTATCCTGAGGCCACAGTCTGAACACACCTGACAGGGTGGTTGGGCCCAGGTATCTCATCCTAGACCACCAGAACCACTGTGTTGGCCTCATCTGCATGGCTGATCAGTTCTCCAAAGGAAGAAGAATTGGAGGATAAGAGCAGAAACCTTTGGGTATTTTGAAATTGGAAGAAAAGGGCTAAAGGTGTAGGGGAAGTGGGAGGGGTAGGGGAAAAGAAATAAGGGGAAAGAAAAATATGAGAAAAGGAAAAATATGGAAACAACATCTTTGAGTATAGGGGAGGGTGGAGGGGTGAAGGGAGGGCGGGGACAAGGGGAAAAAATGAGAACCAAGACCTGTCATGCGAAGGTACAAGGTCCCAAAGGTGAATGTAATTGTACTGTATACCTAAAAAGTACCAATAAACTCAGTGAGGAAAAAGTAAAATAAAATGAAGGACACAAAAAATAAATAAATAAATGTAACAAACCAGAGCTGGCTGGAATTGTGGGGTCACCGGAGAACTCATTCTCAGATGCCCAAAGGGCATACAATGAGCAGCCTTCACGGGAACTGTCAGGGAGCCACGGCCAGGAACAAAGCAGCCGGGCCTGGCACCCAGCTCCCTGTCTCTATTGTTAGATACTCCTGGAGCTGTCACTAGGAGGAAAGAGCAGCAATGTGTGCTGTGGAGGCCTTTGCAAGCGCACACTCAGCATGAAGAAGACTTCCGGTCAAAACCTGCCTCATCAGCTTTTCCAGGCAGGGGCTCACTAACCACCAAGGGGCTCAGAACTGAGACGGGCTGGGAGTGCAGCTGGCCTAGCGCGTGCAAGGCCTGGGGTTCTAGCAGCGCAAACCGCAAAATCAGTAAAAATAAAAGGCAATTCTGGTTTCCTATGCATTTAAACAACGGTCAACCTACATAAGAGCTGGAACATTTTCATTACTGTAACTGGAATGAAGGATCAGACTGTTAGAACTGAGACGGGCTGGGAGTGCAGCTGGCCTAGCGCGTGCGAGGCCTGGGGTTCTAGCACCGCAAACCGCAAAATCAGTAAAAATAAAAGGCAATTCTGGTTTCCTATGCATTTAAACAATGGTGAACCTACATAAGAGCTGGAACATTTTCATTACTGTAACTGGAATGAAGGTGATCAGACTGTATCCATTTGGAGTGACTCATCTTACCTGGCAACCACTGACTCACTTAAAAACATTAGCTTTGTCATTGTTAGCATTTCTTCTCAACAATACTACGTGGGATGCACTCTTCTGCGTACATTGTGAGTGTTCATTTCACTCAGCCTAATGTTTTTGAGATCTAGTCTAAATTGCTGGGCAGTATTTCATTTATGGATGTACCACAGTTTGTTTATCCATCAATCAGTATTTTTAAAGTCTCTTCAGGTGACTCCAATGTGTGAGCGAGGTTGAGAAGCCTTGCTGTGATCCGATAACCTTACCCTCTAAATGTAATCCTCATGACTTCATGAATTACTGAGAGGGAAGGGCAGGAAGATGAGTGCTAGGATCCAGCCTATGCCTTTGGAAAGAGAATTTTCCTGGTCATGTGCCTCCCTGTGGATTGGGCGATGAGAAGGGAATTTAGCCAAAGAGAAAATGTGGCGTGGGCCCTGTAGCCAATGAGAAGGTGTGGAGCAGACCGTATAGCCAATGAGAAGGTGTGGAGCAGACCGTGTAGCCAATGAGAGGGCAGCACAGACAATGAGAAAGCTACAACTATGCCTACCCACCTGCGGCTGCATTTCCCTCAATCACCCTTCTCCTCATGTCCACCAGGCCCAAGAATACCCAAAGTTTTTTTTTTTTTCATTGAATTTATTGGTACTTTTTACGTATGTTCCAGATCTTGGTTGTAGTACTGTTCACATGGGTCCAACTGTATCAAAGGGAATACTTTAAATGGGCACATTTTAGTAGATACAGAGTGTACCTCAGTAAAGCTGTTTTCTGAAAGGTATACTGGTTGCCTGTCCTTCTTTATTCATTTTCTTGTCCTACCCCCCACACACACACTTCTAGTACCACGGATTGAACTCAGGACCTTGTGCTTGCAAGGCAGGCACGGTTCCACTGCGCTAAATACCTGGCCTTGTCCTACTTTTAGAGATTATGATTTGACTGTTCTGGGGTGTCACCTGGCACTGGAACTTCGATCAGCTCTCCAAGGGACTCCAAATGTGCCTAGGAATGGGACTTCTCCAGATGTTCTTGGCAGACATACATCTGGATCCTGAGAGCTTGCTAATGCTGAGACCTAGGCCCAGCGAGCAGGCCCAGAGGTTCTGATGCACATCTGAATGGGACTGGGACCCACAATTTATATTCTGTTTGGTTTGGGGTTTTTTTGTTTGGTACCAGAGATCGAACTCGAGACCTTGTGCTTGTGAGGCAGGTGACAACACCACTGAGCTGAATCCCCACCCTGGTTTTTGCTTCTGACAAGGAGCCTTAGAAGATGTGCAGACTCCAGAACTTGTGCTGCTACGTCCTGTGAGAGCCAAGTTTAGGGTCCCAGAGCTGGACCAGTTGTCTTCATTCATCATCTGCCATCCCTGGCAACGACCCTGCTTTTTCCCCAAAAGTATTGTTCAAAGAATTACAAGTTTTCATTGACATCTCTCTCTTCTGTTGTCTTTTTCTGTTGTCTTTCTGTTGACTATTACTGTCCATGGCTCTGCTAAATCTTCTTATTTATTTGTGTTGTTTTGTTTTGTTTTGTTTGTACCAGGGATTGAACTCGGGTCCTTGCGCTTGCAAGGCAGGCCACCGAACCGCTGAGCTAAATCCCCGGCGCTTAAATCTTCTTATTTAAACAGACAGGGCAACAGTCTTGTCTCGTCTTTTTGTTTGCTTGCTTTATTTTTGTTTTTGTGACATGGGGTCTTGTTGTGGAACCCGGGCTGGCCTCCAACGCCCTAGCTCAAATAGTCCTCCAACCTCAGCCTCTGGACTAGCCAGGTCAATGGGAAAGCATGTCTTGTCTCATTTAAATCCTTCTTTTCCTGCTGATATATAAACAGTGGCTGAAAAAGGCAAAATGAGAAAATGACGTTAACCTGGAATGCTACTGTAGGACGATCTTCAATTTACTCTCCTCCACCTGACGTTTCCATAACTTTAGTCTGTGAAATGTATGGCAAATGGCAGGAGACCACCCAAGCAGGCAAGTGGAAGGCAAGGAGGCACAGACTTCATTCACGTGGGTGCAGGTTGACTGAGGGTGAGAAGGCTGTCAGCAGCAAACAAAGAAAAGGGAGGGAGTTTCATAGGGGATTTGGGAGGGGTCTGGCACCTCTGTCATACACAGGGGTCCGTGCTTTGATTGAGGCAGATGTATGGAGGTTATTGGGCACTGGGAAGATGCAGTACTATACTTTGCAGTCTTGTCTCTTTTGTATAACATCCCGGTCTGTGTTCTATCTGCCCGGAGAAGGCACAGCCTATGTCTGGTCTTTAGCCACCTGAAGGAAAGGCATGCTTTTGTTGAGGGCTGTGGATTGTTTTGTATCTGCTAAATTGTAGCTTGGAATTAAACATATTCATCAACCAGGTCATAGCCAGATCAAGCCTGACAAGATGAACTGGCAATATGCAGGCAACTAGAAAAGGCACACACATTTCATTATGTGCCTAAGCATGAGAGCTACACATTCAGTATGAGGTGCAAGACTGCCTCTTACAGTAGTAGAGTAATGGGAGGGGGGGCGTGGGCTTCTGGGGCAAAAGGTGGTGGCTCAGGCTACGGGAGTTGGAACGGAGCAGGTTCACAAGCAAGGGTTGCCTTTTTAAGCAAATGAAGTCTCTCAGACAACAGACACCTGAATTCACCACGCTCTAGGCCAGGCTCCCAATTTCTTCTTCCTATGGAAGGAAAGATCTAGGCAGAAAGTTGGAGGTGGATATCAGAAAATCTGCTCTGCCTTTATCCCGTTGACTTCACTAATGCACACAAATATAAATTTATTTTTATAAAAGAACAGCTTGGAACGGGGCATGGTGGCACAGACCTGTAATCCTAGCACTCTGGAGGCTGAGGCAGGAGGATGCCATGAGTTCAAAGCCAGCCTGGGCTGCATGGTCAGTTCAAAGCCAACAGCCTGATCTACATAGCGAGACCCTGTCTCAAGCTAACAAACAAATAATAACAAAAAAGGGGACAGCTTTTCTAAGCCATTCCTGCACCTGCAGAGGTCTGTAGTTTCGTCACCAGCTAGTGTGGATCCTTGGTTTCATGATAATAGAAATTAAAACCAAAATGACAGAATGGAATTACAGGCTGAAGTTGTAATTGGAAAATAAAAGGGGAAATAGGGAAAGGACTCCAGCCTGAGCAACTGGAGGGGGGCACATCTCATGAGGGGGATCAGCCAGGCCTGTTCACAAAAGAACGGAGACCAGTTTTGTGGGGTCCTGGGGTGCTGGGGGGTCAGGCCGATCATTATCTCAGTCCTGGTTTCACAGCTCAGGTTGGCTCCTCGGGACTTGGAGGGGCAGCTCAGTTCCCATGGGGGAGCCTCATGACCTGGGGAGTCTCAGCCATGGGGGCTTTCCTGGAAGCCGAGGTGACTATAGGTCCAGGACGATGGAGACTCCCGGACGTAGCACCCCCAGCCTTGAAGGGCGGGGAGGTAAGCTAGGAAAGTGTAGGACTCATACACAGACACCCCCTGAATGACTAACAGGCTGGTAGGCAATACAGAGGAGTTTAAGAGTTTCTCGGGACAGAATTCAAGCTTTATTCTACTTTTAGTTACCACTGGGCAAGGGTAGACCCGAGTGAAGAGTCACAGTTTCTAGCAAAGATCACTTTTAAGTTCCTGTGAGGAAAAAACACAAATCACGATTTTACTTTTTCTGTACCAGGGATCGAACTCGGGACCTTGCGCTTGCGAGGCGGGTGGGGGAACCACTGAGCCAAATTCCCAGCCCCAAGTCATGCTTTTAATGAGCAACAGGTTACAGGCCTGGGAGTTGCCCCTCTGTCTCCATGGCAGCCTCTGTCTGTGTCGGGACTGTGTTAGTTTCTCTGAATATCCAACTCAAAATCTACCCTCCTGCTGCTGCGAAAAAGAAAGAAAGGCACATTTTGAGTGACGTGCATCAATCTCCCGCTCTGTTGCCCTTGAATTTTCCAAGTGCTGCAGGGGCAGGTCATGCGCTGGAACATTTGTGGGTATCCAGCCCGGAGCCCGTCTCACCCAGCTGTCCCAGCACCAGGTTCTCCAGAAGCAGGAGCAGGCACAGCCTGTGCACACTTCTGCTTTCCACAGTTCCGGGTGGTGTTGGGAAGGGACTCCAGGGCGGCCGCAAGGCCACCGTGGAAACCTGCACCTTTTCCCCTCAGCTTCCTGCAGCCAGACTCCCCCCACAGTGGCTCCCTGTGGAGACGGGGCCTGCTTTTCCCAAGATGGTCCCACCGTCTTCCTTCTGGATCCAGGGTTAGGGTCCCGGTAATGTCACCCCTCTCCCTGGCCTGAAGGCAGAACCGACTGACAGAGAGGAGGACAGAGAGACAGATAGGCAGGAGGGACAGAGCTCCACACGCCGGTTGTGTGGTTGTGTTGTACTGGATGGTTACAGGGGGCAGGGGACATGGGCAGTTAAAGAATTAACCAACAGGCAAGGAATACAGGAAACACTGGAGTCTACTGAGGTCACCGAGTGCACTGTCAAGAGCGAGTCTCCAAGAGAGGAATCACACAGTCAGGGTGGGAGGCCAGGTGTTTATTATGGAATGAAGACCCGAGAAAGAGTCTGAGACCCCATCTTCCAGGGACCCAGCTCTCTGATCATCTTCCAGGAACACCTGTATTCTAACTAAAGTTGTACATCAACGTTGCAAACTTTCAAGGCGTCTCACTTAGGCCTCAGAGAGCCTGTTTAGATTTAGAGAAGGGTTTCTGCGTGTTTTAACCTTTTGGGGAAAGGTAACATTAGATAGGGGAGGACGTTTATCTTGTGCCTGTTTTAGTCCTCACCGATGTGGTGTTTCATGACTGTCCAGTACGTGCGGGGCAGAAATGTGTTGTCAAAGATGTTTAAGTGCCGAGAATTTTAGTCCTTTGTCACCACAGGTTATGCCGTTAAACGTACCATATACATGCCACGTGACCCCATGTCCACACCACCCCTTCTGCCTCCTGTCACTTCTGAACTGAAAGCACAACTTAGGATATAAATTTGACTACCTGTGACAAATTCAAAACAACGGTGGCCGACATCACACAGAAATGTAGCTCTGTCTCCTGTAGCTGTCCACGCCAGGCTGCTCTCTGCTTGGTGAAGGTGTTGGGAGCCAGGGCTCTAATGTCTTGCTCTCAGCCATCTATTTCTAAGGTGTTGTGCTTGTCCCTAGAGCCTCCAAACTATGGCCCTACCCCAGCCTGAAGGTGGAAAAAAACAAACAAGGAAGACTGTCTTGAAGGGCTTGACGCAAAACCACAAATTTCTTTTGCTCACACGCCATTAACATAGCCTGATCACATGACATCTGCTGCAAGGGGCGCTGGGAAATGTAGTCTTCCTCCTGGATGACCATGTGCCTAGTGTAAACTTCCACAACCATGAAAGAGTGGCTCGCGGATTGGGAGGCACCACTAACTTCTCCGTCATGTGAATTTACCCCCAACAGTTTCTTTCACTATGAGGGCAGGTCTTTTATCAGGTAGAAGGAGAGAGCAAAGTGTGCTGTTTCTGGAGACAGGCAAACCCCAAAACCAGGGAGGGACAGGGTCTGAACCAAGAAGGCTGTTTCATCTCACAAACACACCAGTTACCTAACAGGGAGTGGGGAGCAAAAGCCAAAAGCCCTTCTCCAACTCCAGGTTCCTAGCTGGGGCACTCTTGCCACTACAGATGAGACGAGTCTTTCTTGTAAGAGACAGTCCCCCCGCCATGACAGCAGCGTGTTTAGGCCATTTGTCCACGGGCTTTGTGACAGCCATGTTTTAGGTAGACACTTCCAGTACCCCTGGAAGGGACAGGGATGGCGTTGACTGCGGATGACAGGGGTGTCCCTGCCATAAGATGAGAAAGGTGGGTTAAGGCTCCCCTAGTGCCTGGCAGGGCCTCAGCCTGTTTGACCCTCGATTTGCTTTTTTAACAATTCACCTTTGGGCCAGGGATTTAGCTCAGTGGTTCCACCACCTGCCTTGCAAGCACACAGACCTGAGTTCGAACCCCAGTACCAAAAAATAAAATAAAAAGAACAATTCGTCTTTCTCAAATATTGGTGTTTGCCACAGTGATGGAAGCTGACCACGCAGGGGCCAACACCAGCGTTAGGCGTATCCTGACGCATGGTTTGAGAAGCTTCAGCCCTTGGTCCATTGCTGTCGCCCTGTGGGGAGGCAGAACCATCATAGAACAGAGCTGCCCACCTCCTGGCGGCGGAAATAGAGAGTGGGAAAGAGATAGACAGCAAAGGGCTGGGAACAGCTTATACCCTTCAAAGGGCTTGCCTCGCTCCAAGTGGGCTCTACCTCCTAACACCATCGGCTCTCCTCTGTAGATGCCACGTCCAGACGGTGCTACATCGAGGATCAAGCCCTCCAAGCCAGAGTCCCAAGGGACACCTCCCATGTAAAAACCACAATAGCGGGCCAGGGATCGAACTCGGGACCTTGGGCTTGCGAGGCAGGCTGTTGCAAGCCCAAGGACCCGAGTGTGATCCCCGGTAGCATAAATAGATAAATGAAAAAAATAAAGACAAGACCAATATTTTAAAAAGCGAGGAGCTGAGCATATGTGAAATCCTAGGTTCAATCCCCAGCACTGAAAAAATAAAAACTAGTAGGTGAAGCTTAACCAGGCATATGGTTCGTCCATAGGGAAAGGATTCTAAATGTGATACAAGAGACCCTGAAGTTTGGGAAATGTTTAAAATAAGCAAGGATAACGAGTTGTTGGCTTTTGCAATGCTGGGGTTGACCCCAGGGCCTCTCACATGCTGAGCACGGAAGAAAGATTGTATTCAGAGCTGAGCTGCACAACTATTTGTGCAGAGGCGATGGGCGTGCGCAAGGAGGGCGAGGGAGGGGCAGAGCAGCCACACGAGTGCCGAACGATGGAGCAGTGGCTCAGGGTTGCCTCGAGGAGCAGCCTTGAAGAACGGTGCGGTGCGGTGTGGTGCGCTCCGGTCCTGGGCGCTTACTTAGCACAAGCAGGGCCACGAGAACAAAAACCAAACCGGGGAGGGGAGATGGCGCTCCCAAGCCAGGGAGACACACGTGGTACCTCAGAGGGAAAGAGGAAGGGCCCACGACTGAGGCCTTTTCAGTGACCTCCTTTTCCCCCAAGAAAGGGGTGAAGTAGGTTCTCCCTGCAAGGTTGGGTTCTCCCAGGAAGGCTTTTTAGTGGGGGAGCTGCAGTCACCCCAAGGACACAACTCTGTAGCCAGAAGCCATTCTACCGTTTGGTCTTTAGTGCCCGACTTAAATAGAAGCCGCAGCTCTCAGAAACCTGCTAAATCCTCTCCTTCCTTCTGGGAGCAGATTAACCTTGCTTCCTCCATCCAGCTTCAGCCTCTGCCACATGGGAGTCATATACTCTCAAAACATGGTTCTTACTGGGCACGGTGGCACACACCTGTAGTCCCAGCACCTGGGAGGCTGAGGCAGGAAGATTGCAGCCAAGTTCAAGGCCAGCCTAAACTACATACGGAGACCTTGTCTAAAAACAAACAAACAAACAAACAAAAAAACTGTTTTTCATTTTTCCTTTCAATCAGTGTTCTTTGGGTTGCAGGTAACTAAATCCCAACTCAAAATGGCTCGGGTGTTTCAATGATGTCATCAGAAATCTCTCCCTCTCTCTCCAGGGACTACGGCTTCCGCCTCTTTGCTAGGCAGTCTCCCTATTCGAAGGAGAAAGCGCCAGCTTAACAAGTCCAAAAGGACAAAAATGTGTCACTCTCCAGAACCCCGTGGACACAATGAGCCCTTTCACCAAGGAGGGAAGCGAGGCGAAGGAGAGACGGGGCCACCCAGCCCACAGGGCAGGGCTTGCGGCTCCCCCACAGGGTCCTCACTTAGCCCCCGTGATAGACTCGTGGGGCAAAGTTTGACGAAACTGTTTGTGGAGAGGAAAAGGAAGGGGAGAATGGAGAAGACAGACAGCTGCCCTGATAAGAAAGCATCAGGGTAGGGGCTCAGAAAGGTGGAGGACCCGTGGGCCCGTGGTTTATAGGGGAGAGTGACCCTCCCCCCCCAGAACTGGCTGTAACCGGACTGACTTCCGGGCGGCTCTGCCGACCGTCATTTCTTCTGCTGTCTACCTGCAGCTTATGTCTGTCTGTCTGCTTACTTGTCCCCGACCTACCTCTGAGGCCTTCTCTTTGGGGTGGGCAGCTAGTTGGCCAGGGTGCCTTGCTCTGGGTTGGTGTAGAGAGAGTCAGGGGGCGTGTGGACGTCTGTCGCGCTCCATGATGACCCTGGAGTGAAGGATATAGCGAGTCTGGAGTGAGTACAGTGCACGAAGCGGGTACGTTAGTGCACAGGCGTAGCGCACACGGCCTCAAACTTAGTCACACCCCCCTTGCTTCTCCTACATTTTATTGGGGGGTGGTTACTGTTTGTGCACCTGGCTTTCTCTCTGTGCCATTTGTCAGCATTTTTCTTTTTTTTTTCTAGTGCCCTGGTATAAGTCCCAAGGCCATTTGGTGCCTTTTTCTGCGCCCCCCCCCCGCATCATTGACTTGCTTCCTAGGGAAATTCCTCTAGCAAAGTTTGGTTTTTAACTCCCTCTAGTCAGAATTAGCTAGAAGACCCACAGAGGCCCCTGTTTGATTTTTCTCACTTACAGACCTCTGTTCCTACAGGGTGGCAAGGAGCAGGATCAGAATTCAGGACCCCAGTCCCGACCCTTTCTACCAGAGCACCCCGCCTCACCCCGGCTGTCTGCACTCTGATAATGACAATAATTAGGTCATAACAGTGTGAGCTCATCTGAATGAGAGTTTTCCTGTAATAACATCTGACTCGAGGCCAAAGCGGGGATTGTGGAATCTCCATTTGAAACCACAAACTCCACCCCGTTTAAAGCCCTGCTGGGTTCCAGCCAGGACAGCCTCCAGCTGGCTCCCCTCAGAGGCCTGTGCCACCTGTTACAGGAGCGCACATCTCAAGGATCCCAGAGGTGCGAGCCTCGCTCGGGGCGGCCCCCAGCCCCAGACCACTCAGACCTGCTCCTCTGTCCCCAGGGAAGTTTAGGAAGCCACCCCTCCCGCCCTCCATAAGCTCTCCGCCACCCGCAAGGCCCCGGGGAGCTGGCTGAACCAGGGAGGCCTCTGGCAATCCTGTGTGCTAGAGCCTCGCTGTGAAAGTTCTGTGCTTCGCTTGCTCTTTTTCTCTCTTTATCTTTTTCTTTCCTTCCTTCCTTCCTTCCTTCCTTCCTTCCTTCCTTCCTTCCAGACAAAGATGGAATTCCAGAGCTGGAACCACAGGAAATGATTCCAGATCTCACACTTTGCAGGAGTATGATTATTTAGAATAGCATTTAGAAAAACAACAAAATAGAAGACAGAGCCTAGCATGGTGGCATAAACCTGTAATCCCAGCGCTCTGGGAGGCTGAGGCAGGAGGATCAAAAATTTGGACCCAGACCGGGCAATTTAGCAATTTGTTTGAAAGAGATAGGGGAATAAAATTAGAGGCTGTTGCCAAACATTCTGCCAGTCATCCGCTAGCAGAACTCAATCAGCGGCAGAGGCCAGGGGCCCAACCACGTGGCTCAGAGAAGTCAGCCCTGAGGGAAGCCACCGGTGGAAAGGGCTCTCGGTGACATAGTAAAAGTCACCACATTGCCCAGGTTGGACTCACACTCACAATATGGGATCCCGAGTAGCGGCCTGTGCTGGGTGCTGCTGCTGAAGTCAGGAATCGGTGGCCCCATCACTCCCCGCTGCGTTGTCACAGGGCAGCTGGGGAAAGTGACTCGCCGGCCTCTGGTCTCCCAGTTCCTCCGCCGCGTCCCCCTCCCAGGCGTCCCGCTGGCCTCAGGCACCTGCCCTGCTCTGGCCCTCTCCGCTCACCTGGGCCCCCTGACGCAGGAGCCAGCGCCCATCTGCCTGTCACCAGGAGCCTTGGTGGCGTTTGGCCTCTGCCTTGGTCCTGTCTTGTCCCCTGAGGGCCCCAGGGACCCAGAGACGCTGGGTCCCCAGAGCAGCGGGATCATGAGCGGGGGACGCAGGAGCGGGACAGAGCAGATCCGTCGAGTGAGCGGGGTCCCCGGTGCGGAGGGTGGGTTCTAGGGAGATTCCCAGCAGGGCCATCAGGACCGGGTCTGCGCCGTTGTCACCTCCTGTCCGCGTCCATCGTCCCCGTACCAGAATACACTGCACTGGGAGATGGAGAAAGAATAAAGATCGCCCAGGTGTGACGGCACACGCACGCCTGCGATCCCAGCACTCTGGGAGGCTGAGGCAGGGGCATCCAGAGTGTGAGCCCAGCCTGGGCAACACAGTGACTTAGGGAGACCCCGTCTCAAAGTTTTTAAAAAGGCTGGGGATGTGGCTCAGTGTCAAGGCCCCGGGTTCAATCCCCACAATCACCGCTCCCCTGAAAAGGAAAACCACCATGGCGTCTGCCTCCTAGGAGTGCTGTGAGGATTCAAGGAGCGAATCCCTCAGCTTCTGGGCGCGCATGGCAGGGCGGGTGGCACAGCGCTTTCACTGCCGCGGCTGTGGGAGGCCCTGGCCTGCGTCCCGCTGGCGACGCTGCGGTGCTGTTCTCTGTAACATTTTCTTCCCTGCTCCAAACGCGCCCCACGCCTGGATCTCCCTGGGCTGACACCCGTGCGTTACCCCGTATGTTCCGCGGGTGCCCCCTCGCCTCCCTCGAAGCTAGGCCCGGGCACCGCCTTTCCTTTCTGCCAGGCACACGTAGCACCTCAGCCCCGCACGCAGCTTCCCGGCCCATGACTCATGCCGGGCCGCCCAGCGTCAAACCCCAGATGTGCCCCTCTCTGACGCAAGGCCTGGCCCTAAGGACCCCCGTACCTCAAAACCTTTTGGCTGAAAAACGTGAGGAAAGAGAACCATGGACTCCAGGTTTCCGCACCTGCATCCTTACAGATTTCTCACACCGTAACGGTAAGGCCCTATTCAAGCTCAAGTCTGCCCTCTCCCTGCCTCTGCTCAGTCTTCCCGTGAGTCCTGCCTCACTCACAAAGTCCTCACAGAGGGCCAGGGCCAGGAGATCCCTTGCGGTCCACCCCCATTACCTCCCCAGTCTCCTTCTTCCCTCTTCTAAGCACATTTAGGCTCACACTCACCTCAGGGCCTTTGCACTTGCGGCTCCCTCTGCTCAAAGCACTTCTTTACTCACCACGTCCCTTACCTCCTTCAGGCCTTTGCATAAAATGCCACCTCCTCAAAGAGGCCCTTGTTGACCCTGCTGACCACCTCCAATCCCCCGCTCAACCCTCTTATTTCCTTGGCAGCACTCATCACACCTGCACTACCTGCATACGTGTCCATCTGCTGTGACTGGGTCCCCACCAGGAGGGCAGGAACCGCTTCTGTCCTATCGCTGCTGACCCCAGGGGACCGATTTAGTTCCCCCGGAAGTAAAGCATTTGGAAGCCGCCGAGGCCTGGGGTGAGCTGGAGTGAGGCGGAGGAGGCCGGTTACCACGCGGCAGCTGGGCACCGTCACCCCCTCGGGCCCTGGTGCGTGCGGCCAGCCAAGTGCCACTGCAGACGTCCCAGCGCCACCTGGGGCGATCTCCGGTGCCTCAGCCACCATGTGGTGACCCTGACGGTGCTGAGCTGGGCCCGCAACAGGGAGCTCGGTGCAGGCAGCAACAGCGGGAGTCCCCTCCCCGCGACCTCTGCACTCTGGCGCTCCTGCCTCCAGTCGGCCACCTTCGATGCCACCTTCCACGACCCAGGATGTCACCTCTTTTCTCTTTTCCCGCCACCTCGTGGCTCCCGAGCCCATTTCACAGATGAGAGACGACGGCCCAAACGGGTGAACTTAGGAAAACCCTCTCAGGACCTGCGCGGGGCTCCCCCCGGCTCCCACCTCGTGTCCTCTCAGTACAGCCAGCCGATCACCAGGAGAGGATCCGGTCAGAGCACAGGCACTGGAATTTGAATTCCGGTCCCTTCCCGGCTGTGCGTCTTCGGACCAGTGCCTTGACGTCTCTGTGGCTCAGCGTCCTCACCCACAAAATTGGGGAAACGACAGTGCCCAGTCCAGAGTAGAGTTGTGAGCATTCAGCAAGGCCGGCAGGTTAATGTATTAAAAGGACAGGGCCTAGCTCTGCAGGATACTAGTGAGCACGACCCTTGTTACTAATTCCGGGACCGTCCCATGTTGGCTCATGGAGCCCCCGAGGCGGCAGCAGGAACAGCGGGGTTTCCCTGACGGGAGAAATGGCACAGAGAGAGCTGGGTGGATGCCAAAGCCGGCGGAGAGAGAAGACGGAGGCGTTGGGGCAGCAGAGAGGTCCCGAGTGGGGTGGGAGGACAGGGCAGGGCTGCGTTGGGCCGCCTCGGCTCCCCAGCCAGCTCCGGCAGCAGCTTCCGTCTGCTTCTGGTTGATCCGCCAGGAAAAAGCAACTTTAAAATCTTATTGCCCCCGACGACCCGAGCCATCCCGTGGCAGCGACGGGATTCCCAGGACTCCCTCTCTACCCTTGCATCAGCTGCCCGGGCCGTGCCAGGGACGCTCTGGTAACCAAGGTGATGGTGAGAGCCCATGGGGGTCAGCCATAGACTCCGATGGCCGTCAGGACTGGGGTGAGGGGCCCCAGGGAGCCAGGGGGCACTGGGGAGTCTAAGCCAGGCGGCGGGGGGCTCCCCGGAGGAGAAGACATCTGAGCGACATCACTAAGTTGCTTAGGCTGGACTCAGACTTGTGATCCTTCTGCCTCAGCCTCCCAGAGTGCTGGGGTCACAGCACCTTAACTGAAGGCGCAGGGCAGCTCTAAACCTGGACACTTGAAAACTAATGATCGATGCCCCAGCAGCCACCTGTAGGTGGCAGATTCCAGGGCCACCTTGGCCTTGCCGTGTCCCCCCCAGGGTCTGGCTGGCTCCAAAGCCCCATCTAGCGGCTTCCTTTCCACCTCAGTGTCCTGCTCTAGCGCCCTCTCCCCTTCCATCCACTGGCGGAAGAGAAGTCACTCGTTTCAGTCTGGTGGCTGCAGGGAGGGGCGTGGTTTACACAGCTGCCTGAGTCTCAGAGGTGACACTGCAGCCACCCCCTTAGTCACCAGCTGGCATCCCCGGCTCCTCTGGCCCAGGCTACCGCAGAACCCACTTCCCCTTGGAACAGCACCCTAAGAAGCACTGTGACCCCGGTCCCCCAAAGCTTCACGTTCCTCAGAGACCCCCTGGTGGCCACCCACCCCCTGGGACACTGGCATGTTCTTTATTTCCTGTTGGGTCATTCAATATTTATTTGCATGACGATTTAGTGATCACCTCCTCAGACGGCCAGGAATGTTTGTCAGTGAACACAGACTCCCTTGGTGAGGCTCCGCAGGGACCCCCACTCCCTCACCTGTGGCCTGACCCTCTCCTCAGGGTGCGGTGTGTTCAGGATGTCGTGATTCCAACTCACAGGGAGGGGAGCCATGCAAACAGGTCCTCTCTCTTCTTTCTCTCGTTTCTTTGTGGTAGTGGGGATGGAACCCATGGCCTGCGTGCTGAGCTACATCCCCGGTCCCTTTCTTGTTTTTTTATTTTAAAACAAGGTCTCATTAAATTATGTAGCTGTTCCGGCTGGGCTCGAACCTGAGATCCTTCTGCCTCGGCCTCCCAGAGTGCTGGGATTACAGGTATGTGCACCACCATGCCCAGCTAGGTCGCCTGCCTTTGAAGGCACAGTCCCGAAGCTGTTCCTGTCACCTCTGCTCACGTTCCTTTGGCCAGAATTCGGTCATGTGGCCCCACAAGGTCCTGTGCAGTCTGCCACCTGCTCATGTCCCAGCTTCGTCTTGCCCCACGTACCACTGCGCCAGCCACAAACTGTCTCAGGCTTGGCTGACTCAGAGTGTCGGTGGCTTAACCCAGGGAAGGTGTACTTCTCCATCCTGTCACACTCAGGGCAGGACTTTGGGGACAGTTTGCTTCACACCGACATTCAGGGACCCAGGCTTTGTCCAGCCTGTGTCTCTGCTCTCCCCCAGGTCACCTGAGACCACCTGAAACTCTGCGTGGAACTGAGTGGCTGGAATGAGTTCTGTGAGCTCATGGACTTGCCCAGGCTCTCCTGTCACAGGGCCTTTGCACATGCTGTTCCCTCCACCTGGAATGCTTTGCCCTCCTTCCTTCACCCCATTTGTTCCTACTCATTGAAAATTCCCAGGGCATTCAGCACTTGTCTGGGTCGCACTCCCCAGTTGCACCCACCAGGCCAACCTCTTTAAACCAGGTACAGTGCAACATGCCTGTAATCCCAGCTATGCAGGAGGCTGAGGCAGGAGGAATGCCAGTTTGAGCCTCATCTGGACAAATGAGCAAGAATTGGTCCCAAAAAATTAAAAATTAAGGAAAAAGGACTGGAGATGTAACTCAATGCCCTCTGGATTTAATCCCCAAAACAAAATAAACATTTGCCATTTTATAAGTGAATAACATTTTGATCGTGTCAATTTCACGCAATCAATTCTGAATCCCAACCAGCAGAAGGATACCCACCGCTGCACGCCCTGACCCTACAGCAGTGCTGGCTGTAGCAGACACTTAGCATCTGTCGAGTGGATGAATGAAACCCTCACCTACTTCTTTCCTGTCCCATAGCGAGACCCTCAAGAGCCTTGAGGAACGTGAATAAAGAAAGAAGCCAAAGGCAGAGCGGTTTCTAGCTGTAACCTCTGCTGATTATCATTTCTCTCCTCCAATCTTATTTTGCACATCCATTTCTGTCAGGGTAGACAAATATATTTCTTCTCCACTGCTACTTTCTCATTTTTTTACTAAGTTCCCCAAGCTGGCCTCAAACTTGGGATCCTCCTGCCTCAGCTGCCTGGTAGCTAGAATTACAGGCGTGCTCACGACATCTGACATCAACCACCATTTTTATTTTCGTTTGTTTGTTTCTTTGAGACAGGGTCTCGCTGTATAGTAGAGTTCAAGGTGGCCTTGAACTCACTACATAGCTGAGGCTGGCCTCGAACTCCAGGTAGTCCTCCTGCCTCAGCCTCTCCTGTGCTGGCATTACAGACGCGTGCCACCACGCCCAGCTCAAACCACCATTTTTAATAGGTTGGCAGCAGCTGATTAAGAATGCCATATCCAGCATTCTGGGAACCCATCCCTGAGCCCCAGGAAGGGTGACGGGTTGATGGGACGGCTCACGTGACCTGCAGTGTGAGGATGGCAGCGGGTGGCGAGCAGGACAGGGGTTCCAGGCACCCAAACCGCTGCGTCCTGCTCCCCACCCCACACCACCCTCCTCCTGGGAATTGAACTCAGGACCTGCGCTTGCAAGGCAGGCAGCGACACCACTGAGCTCAATCCCCCGGCCATACGTCTGGCCTTTAAATTGCAAAGCCTGATTTCTCCGGGCCTTTGTTGCTGTTGCTGCTTCAGGGCCCGCCGAGGCCTGCGCCCAGGGCTCCTGTCTGCTCCGCGCCTTGTCCTGTCTCTGCCTTATCTTCCGGCGGGCGGCGCCGTCTCGCCCTGAACCCAGCCGCCTGCGATCCTCAGGAAACGCGGCCCTCACTCCTCGCTGCTGGTCGCGCGAGTGCCAGCTCCTTCCTCGTACCCCGGAACCCCAACTATCACGACCCATTCAGTCGTCAGAGAAGGGCAGGGGACGCAGCTCAGGGTGAAGATCCCAGGTACTGGGAACTGTGGAACAAAGTGAAAAAGAGACGAAGGGAGGGA
>NW_022900931.1:61769722-61772006 GCF_012274545.1 Fukomys damarensis
CGCCGCACGGACGCCTCCCGCCGGCCGCGTCTCCAGGCGCGCAGCCCTCACGCACGCATGCGCACACACGGCCCTTTTGCGCCCTGGCTACTCCTGGTCCCCCGCCAGCTTTCAGGAGGAAAAGCCAGGCTTCCAAAAGGCAGCGGTAGTCAGGGCTCCCTGAACCGAGAGGACTGGAAAACCATCCCAAGGGACACATTTTAGATTTAAAAAAAGAAAGGGGTCGGCGTCTCCAGGCGCGCAGCCCTCACGCACGCATGCGCACACACGGCCCTTTTGCGCCCTGGCTACTCCTGGTCCCCCGCCAGCTTTCAGGAGGAAAAGCCAGGCTTCCAAAAGGCAGCGGTAGTCAGGGCTCCCTGAACCGAGAGGACTGGAAAACCATCCCAAGGGACACATTTTAGATTTAAAAAAAGAAAGGGGTCGGGGGAAAAACAGGAAGAAAAAGAACAATGCTACCATGTTGTTTTTTCAATGAGAGTACAACGAGTAAGGAAATCAATTCATACTTGCTTCCTTTGTTTTTGTTTTTGTTCTGTTGGTTTTTTTTTTTTTTTTTGGTTGTTTTTTAGACAGTCTCACTATACAAATTAGGCTGGTTTTGAACTCATTGTGCAGCCCAGGCTGGCTTCAAACTCACAGCGATCCTCCTGCCTCAGCTTCCCAGAGTGCTGAGATTACAGACAGGCAGCATCACACCCGGCCGTACTTGCTTCCTTATTCAAGTTTCCAGGGACTCTTTGGATCCAGAAGTTGGAGAACCACAGAATCGAATAGGAAACTTCTAGACCCACTGGGGATGTCTGTGCACTTGGAGAATACAATTCACTTCCGATTTCAAAAGAATGAAGGGCAGCCGGGCGTGGTGGCGCACGCCTGTAATCCCAGCACTGGGGAGGCTGAGGCAGAAGGATCGCTGTGAGTTCGAGACCAGCCTGGGCTGCATCATGAGTTCCAGTCAGTCACAACTACATAGTGAGACCCTGTCTCGAAAGAAAAGAATGAAGGGTAAAGTCTGGAACTGGTCTCAACACTAAATTTCTCAAGAAGGCGGACACACTGGTATTAATCAGCTTGCATTGTAACAACAAAATATTCAAGGCAGACAGGAGCCCAGGCAGTCCCACAGCCCCTCCGAGGTCCATCCCACTGGCTGGGAACCTCCCACCAGCACCACCTCCCTTCTGGCACCACCCTGCGACCAACACCGTAACACGAGCACAGCTAAACCACAGCAGTGCCCAGGGCGGACTTGCCTTGTGTCCAGCCCGCCTCCTCCTGCCCCCTTTCCCACCTCAGGGGAGGCTCTTCCTTCTCCTCCCCCAGGCCAGGCCGGCCGAGTTGTGTGTGGGCCTCTGTTTCCTTCACAGCCCTCCCTTCAATCAGACAGCGAGTCCCTTTGCCTCCACCTGAAAAATACATCTAGACGCCGGGCATGGGGGCACATCCTTGTAAGCCCAGCACTCAGGAGGCTGAAGCAGGCAGAGCACCGTGTGTTCAAGGCCACCCCAATCTACATAGTGAGACCCTGTCTCAAAAATAAAATAAATCTAGACTCCAATCACTCCCCCACCAGGCCACCTGGAATGAGCCCATCCCCTGCCTCCTCCAGCAGCCCATCGGGCTCCATTCCGCCCTGACCCCCTACAGCCTGTTCCCCACACAGCAGCCACAGAGGCCCTCCAAAGTCTTCCCATCCCTGTAAAATACCAACTCCTCACTGAGGCCTACGGGGCCCAGTCATATCTGATGCTGTATCTGGCCCCTCCCTATCTCTGCGGCACCCTTTTTCACTGTCTCCGCCCCTCAGTCCACTCCAGCTTCACTGGTCCTTTTGCTGCTCTTCAAGTCATCAACACTCCTGCCCCAGGGCCTTTGCATTTGCTATTGCCTGAAATACCTATGCCCAGCATTTTCCCAGTTCACATCCCTTGGGTCTCTGCCTATACTCTCTACCCCAGAGATTATTTTTCTATGTCAGCTTCCGCCAGATTCTGCCACAGGAACAGCCCCTCAGTCTTGGTGGATTATACTGTCACTCACGTGGTGAACATGGGCTGCGGCAGGCTGGCTGTGAGTCTTCACTCCACATCTTTGTCCTGGGTTCACGGCTGAAGGAGTGACAGTCCCCAGGACAGAAGCTATGTTAACCACCCAGTGGGGGATTTAGCTCAGCGGTGCTGCACCTGCCCGGAGCCCTCCAGCTCCTTTGGCTGCTGGACGGCACAGTGCTGCCCCCTACCGGCTGTGCATAGAGGGCCCCCCCCCCGCCCTCTTCCACGGG
>NW_022900931.1:61772086-61780086 GCF_012274545.1 Fukomys damarensis
GGGCCCCCCCCCCCGCCGTTACTTCCAGGGGACCGGAGGCTGCTTTGGCTGAGCACACGGGTCCTCCGCTGACCTGCAGCTATCTGGATGGCGACTGAAATGGGCGGAAAAGGCCACACTTGTGTCTTCGTCACATCTGTCCCCTGGGGTCAGGTGCCACTGGGCTCTGCACGCAGACCCGGTGAGCTTGGCCTCTGCCCGCGGGAGCTGCCCCATGTCCGCTTCCTCGGACACTGAACGTCCTCTCCCTGTGGCCGGGAGAGGACATCGGCGGTAGAAGCTCGGCAGATCCTGAGCAAAGCGGACTTCGTGTCAGCCCACGACGCGCGAGGCCGGGATGTGCAGGACGGCGCCAGATACTTGAAAACTCAGCGCCTCTAGGACGAGAGGACCGTGACCGCCAAGATGCGGCCTGCCGCTTCTTTCGGGTCAGAGCCTCTGGCCGTGGCACTTACTGGGCTCCGTCCCGTCTGAGCAAATCAGTGAACACCTGCCATCCTTCCTCCTGCGAGTGCAGTTTGGTTGCTCTCTCGACCAGTCGCTGGCTCCCTTCCACTGAAGTGCCAGGGTGACTGTGAGTCAAACAAATCCTATCTTCTGCCATCTGCAGCCTCCACCTTGCCGACGTAGCCCCTGCCTCCCTCCTTACCATCCGTCTCTCCCCACCTCCGTCCCCTCACGCAACCTCTCGCTCACGGGTCTCTTGCAGCTGGACAGGTGTAGCACATAGTAGGTGCTCAATAAATATGTACTAGCTGAATGGATACAGGGGGACAAAGGCGCAAGGTGAGGGAGTCTACGGAGCTGTAGGAGCCCAGAGGGGCACTTCACTGAATCCCTCACCCCTGGGCCCCCAGGACTCAGAGGTGGAGAGTGGTTAGCAGAATGACACAGCTTCTTAGCTCTGACCACCTATCCAACCAATAGCAACCTCCCTCCCCCACAGGCTCCTCCCACCTGCTCCCGCGCCCCCCGGAAACAAGCATCTGACTTAATTCAGCCATGTGGGCAGCACAGACCTTTGGGCCTTCCCACTGTATAGTAGCTGAATTACTATTTTTGCCCAGGAATATCAGCCACGGAAGCCCCGTCTCCTCCTGATGACCCTAACCCACATCCTAGTCCCTTCCCTGAGTCTTTCCTATTTCCTGACCCCTCAACCTTTGCCTGTCCCTGCCCTCAACCCTGCCTTGTCCCCACTCTTTTGTTTAGTTTAGTGTGAGACAATGCCTCACCAAGTAGCCCAGTCTGACCTCGAACGTTTAGTGAGCCTACTGCCTCAGCCTCCTCAAAGTTCAGAATATAATCATGGGCCACCATGCTGAGCTTTGTCTTGTCTGTTTGTTTGCTTTTTGAGACATTTAAGACAGGTCTTGCTATATAGTCTGGGCTGGCCTTAAACTCACTATACAGCCCAGGCTGGCCTCGAATTTGCAATGATCCTCCTGCCTCAGCCTCCCAAGTGCTGGGATTACAGGTGCGTGCTACACCCAGCTGGGTTTTGTCACCAAGCTTGAGCTTCACACTTGAGAGGCTGAATCATCTCATGACGTGAAATTGCTCAGGGCCAAAACCTCCTCTGTACCACCACAGAGTTCAACGCCCAGGGGGGAGGAGGCGGAATGGGTGTAATGTCAGAAGCAAGTCTAGATAAACTGGGGGAAGAGTCATTTCACAATTAAATTATGATTACATCTAGTTTCCCTGCCTCCAGGGCAGCCGCGGTGTGTGGAGACATGACTTCATTTCTGCCTCCCGTCACAGCTAAAACCTCAGTGATCTGGTGAGGCTGTGGCGCTCCAGGGCAGGACTACATCCGCTCAAAACATTCTGGTTCCTTGAGAACCAAGCAGTAAGAGAAAGTTTCACCTGGGGAGGGAAAATTCCTTATCAACATAACTACCTCACCCTCCTAGGATTATCGGGGCGCCTCTAAGTCATCTGCTACTCCCAATGAGCCAAATAAAGGCGTGACAAGCTCGGGGTGAGTAGCACTGATCAGGCCCAAAGCTCTGCTTCTTTAAGTCTCATTTCTTGCCTTTATTCTTTAATTCACCTTGTGCCGTCATGGCTCACAGGAGACCAGGACCGCCACAGGGCTTCTGGTAATGTCCGCTTGCCCTATTCCCTATAGGGTGAGGGACCCCAGATGTGACAAATCAAACTCTGCAGCAGAGGGGCAGCCTGAGAGGCGCGGGGGATGAGAGGGACAGCTTTGATGATGACAGCATGACCCAGAGAAGGAACATAACCACGGCCACAAGTTCCTAGTTTGGAAATAACTCAGCAGAACAAGGATGCCGGAAATTACAGAGATTTCCAGGAGTCCCGCCTGTGTGATTTCATTCAGAAATTCACCTGCACATGTCCAGGGCCATTAGAGCCACCCGGCATCCCAGCTGGCACCCATGGCATTGGAGGGGGTGGCCAGGGACAGAACTTTCCAAAGGAGCCAAAACCCAAAGAAGGAGTTGCCGAGAAATATACCGCGATGTTCGGGATAAGGGACCAGAGCTGCTAGGGAGCCCCACGGACACTGGCCTGGAGGGACACCCTGGGGGCCAGGATACCTCCCGGGCTCTGAGCCCCTGCTGTAACCACGCTTTCCTCCTTCATCTTTGTCTTGTCAAATCTCACTCTCATTCTCTGCCCTTTTCGGGGGGAGCAATGAGGCTCGAAACAGGGCCTTCCCACTGACCACCCTTTTTTCTTTCTTCATTCCTTATTTTGAGATAGGGTCACACTAAGTTACTTAATTGCCAGGGCTGCACTCGAAATTGTGACTCTCCTGCCTCAGCCTCCCAGAGCGCCACCACACTGGCCCCTCTTCCGTTCTCCTGTCCGTTTCTCTCTCCCTCCCCAGCTCGGTCCCCCAGCCCCACACTGTACCTCATTGACCCTAATCCCATCCCTCCAGACTCGGAGTTCTGCGCATCAGTCGGTCCCCATCCGTCCCCTCCTCCAGCACCCAGACTCTGCAGAGGGGTGGCTGTCAGCTGCATTCTCTGCTGCCGTCCCCGAGGAAGGCCAGGAATGGGAACCAGAAAAGCGGAACGAGGAAGAAGTGAACCATTGCTCTCATAAGCAGCACCTACTTGTACTTAACATATCAGCTTGATTTTGGGTGCTGGGGACCAACAAAGGGACCCACACACGCTAAGCACCTGCTCTGCCCCTGAGCCACACCCCGGCCTGACCTGGTGTTATTCGCTGGTGGTTGTAGCGGGAAGACAGGAATCATGACGGCTGTCCCTCTGCATAGCTGCTCTTCGCTGAGTGCAAGCTCTGGCCGGCTGCTGGGCAGAGAGCTTCCTGTTCCAGCCTCACACACACCTCCAGGAGTGAGCCCTGTCATCACGCTGGGTCTTCAGGAGAGGAAACTGAGGCCCCGCAGGAAGCAGCTTGCCTGGGATGTGTTTGGCTGGTGGACCCCCATCCGCCCCGTCTCCCTTTTTGTGATACTGGGGCTGAACCCTGGGCCTTTGCACTGAAAACTACATCCCCAGCCCGTTGTTTTCTGTTTGTTTGTTTGTTTGCTTGTTTCATTTTTAAATTTTGAGACAGGATCTTGCTAAGTTGTCCAGGCCGGTCTCCAACTTTCCATCCTCCTGTCTCAGCCTCCTAGAGGGCTAGGCTAGGATGACAGCCTGCCCCGCTGCCCCCACAACTGGCTTATCCCAGCTCTGCCACTCAGCAGCCTTTAGTGCGCTGCAAATCTCTGCACACCTCATTTTCGACCCGGAACAGTACAGTTCTTCTATAGGAAGCGTTGGTGATACTGGTGTCTGCATCACCGCCCAGGGCCACGGTGAGAAATGAGGTCCGCGGCCGCCAGGCCCAGCCCAGCGAGGTCCCCACCCCCACCCCCTGGTGCCAGTCATCCCGCCGGGAACCGGAACCCCTGCCCTGCGCGTCCTGCCCCGCCCCAGGCCCGGGCGAGGGGGCGGTGGCAATGTCCCCTCCCGTCCCTCGTCCCTCTGCAATCCGATCGCTCTCTGTCGCCACTAAGGCGGCTGTCAGAGGAGCGAATGACAGCGCCGCCTCAGCCTCGGGCCAGCATGGCCCTGGCCGCGCTGTGGCTGCTGTCGCTCTCCTCGGTGCCCTCCGGAGCCGGTGAGTGTCCCCGCGCGGGCCCCTACCTCGGCCTCCTGGGTCCCCTTCGCCACCACCGTGCGCCCAGGAAAGCAGGACGCGGGCGGCCGGGCCAGGGCCTCCCTCTGTCCTGGGGAAAGTGGAGGACTTGGGTGCGGAGGTTCGTGGAAAGGGCCCGGCTTCCCGGAAACTCAGCTGAGCCTTAATCCAGGAGGTAAAATTAGTCGCCTCCCGCCGTCACCTGGGCCACGTCCATCTCCGCGATGGGAGAAGGGGTGGGGCTGAGGACTGGAAGGCTGGCCCGGCCTTTCATTCATTCTCCTCGTACTGGCGATTGAACCGAGGCGCTTGGCGCTGAGCTACATGCCCACCCCTCCCTCACTCTTATTTTTAAGTTTTTCTTTTTTTGAGGTAGGGTCTTGTCAAGTGTAAATTGCCCAGGTTGGGCTCAAAGTTGTGATCCTCCTGCCTCAGCCTCCCAGAAGGCTGGGATTACAGGGGTGGCTTCATTCTGTCAAATTCATGCAATGGTCCCCCCACACTCCCACCCTAGTGTGCCCGGCAGTGTTCCGGGCACTCGGGAAACAGCGCCCCCCAGCGGTCAGCTTTTGGCATTTCATAGCAGTGACCTCGACGGTTCATTAGGAGGAAGTGGGGACCGCGGAGAGGTGGGTATTTCACCGAGTGTCCCCCGGGTCTGGCCGGGATGCAATCGGCGATGGCCATGCCGCGAACGGTAATAATAGCGCGTGCAGGGCCGAGTTCCTCATTGTGGCCTTTCCCTGAAGGTGCCCCGCGGAACACTGGCACTTCCCCAGCTGAGGGAGCTGGAAGGTCGCTGACCCCGCCCAGGGGAAATTCCCAGGATGGGGGGTATGGGAGCCGGGAGAATGGTGAGGCAGGAAGTGCCTGAGCTGAATGAATGAGCGACTCAGTGACGGGGCCACCCCCACTGCCAGATCAGGGCAGGCCGACGTGAGGCCGGGCTGGACCCCTCCCTGGCTGGTTGTCCCGGCCAGTGACTTCCCCTCCCACTCACGCTTCCTGTGTCTAGTGGGACACGAGTACCAGTGTGGCTGTGGGGGGCCGCGGGGGCCCTTGGAAGAGGCTTCAGGTCTGGTTGCCCCACCCCATTCCCTTTTCTTCATATGGGGACTGAACGCAGGGCTTTTGCACTGAGCCACATCCCTGCCCCCTACTTTTGAGACAGGGTCCCGACCGGCTGCTAAATTGCCCAAGCCAGGCCTGAATTTGCAGTCCTCCTGCCTCAGCCTCGCAGAGGGCTGGGGTTACAGGCGTGCACCACCATGCCCGGCTGGCCTCGCCCAACTTCATTCCCAAGGCAGTTTGGACAGGCAAGAGGAGGAACCCAGCTGAGAGAAGGGGACGCCCTTACCCAGAGCCACACAGAGCTGGGGCAGAGTCAGGCACTCAAAGCCCACGTTCGCCATCCACCCCTAGCTGCCTGGGCCCTGCCTGGGCCCCTCCCGACCCCAGCTCATATTCACCACGATGGAGCCCCAGGCTGCGTAACAGCCCCATGAGATTTTCATCACCTCACCCTCCTGATGACCACCACCTGCGTGTGTCAGCCAGCTTTCCCTCACCGCAGCAAAACCCTGAACCAGTCCCTTTACGGAGGAGCAGGGCCGAGCCCCGGATGCAGGGGCAGCATATCTTAGTGGGCGGAGCCTGGTGGAACAAAACCAGCGCTCACCTCAGTCTAGAGTCAAGAGAACGAAAACAGGAGCAAAAAAACAGGAGCAAAAAGAGAACGAAAACGGGGACTTAGCTCAATGGTTCCGCTCCCTGCTTCACAAGGGCAAGGACCTGAGTTCCATTCCTGGTACCAAAAAAAAAGAAAACAGGAGAGACCAGAGTCCACAGTCCCTTCTGGGTCGCACCTCCAGTGGTGTAACCTCCCTGGGCCCACCTCTTTTTTCTTTCAGTACAGGGTCAACCGGTAGTTTCCTTAGCAATGCTCTCCAATCAAAAATATCCCAGGTCCTTCCTCCCTCGGACAAAGACCTAAGGCTTCAGGTCTTCTTTTATGTGGCCCACATCTCGTGGAGCCCGCAAGAAGTTCCACATATGGGATCCTGAGAATGAGCTGGCGCTGCCCTGGGAGTGTGGGAGGGTGACAGGGCAGCTGGACTTTAGACCGCGCCTCTTAAAGAGGCCAAGCCCGTACTGCAGGACCTTTGTAGGACACATACGGTTCAAACGACAGAGCCATGTTACAGGTGAAACTGAGGCTCAAAAGACAAAACCCACCTGCACGAGGGCCCCTGCTAGGAGGACAGGGCCGGAGCTCTGAGAATTTGACTCCTTCGCACCGTCTCGCAGTAAAAAGAATGCACAGCGTTACGTTTACTAAGGTCAGCAGAGCAAAGACAGGCTGAGGACCTGCGTGCCCTGCAAGGGAGGCACAGAGATTTCCGCGGGGCCGCTGGACGGCAGACAGCCCAGGCTCAAAGCCCACCTTCCTGCTTACCCTGAGGACCTCTGTCAAGCGACTCTGTGCCTCGGTTTCCCCGGCTATAATCGGTGCCTGTGGTTTCCCGCAGGACCCGGAACGTTGAGCGTGCAGGTGCCTCCCGAGGTGCGCGGCCTCTTGGGCCAGTCGGTGACGCTGCCGTGTCAGCTGCAGTCCCTGGAGCCGGGCACGAACGTCACCCAGCAGACCTGGGAGCACCAGCAGCTGGCGGGGCCCGTCCACACCGTGGCCGTCTTCCACCCCACGCGGGGCCCCAACGTCCAGGAGCCCGAGCGGGTGAACTTCGCGAATGCCAAGCCCGGCGCGGATCTGAGAAACGCCAGCCTCACGGTGTCCGAGCTGCGTGCAGAGGACGAAGGCACCTACACGTGCCGGATCGCCACGTTCCCACAGGGCACCGCCAGCAACAGCACCCAGCTGAGAGTGCTGGGTGAGCGGGGGTGGGGGGTGCAGGCGGGAGGGAGGAGGAGCGGAGAGGGGCTGGGAAGGAGCTGGGAGGGGCCCTGAGTTCGCAGCCCACCTCCAGCTTGGGCACTGGTTTCTTCCGCCTCCCGCTTACTTTTGGTGGGGTACTGGGATTGAACCCAGAACCTTCACACATCCCCAGGCCTTTTTAAATTTTATTATTATTTTTATTTGGAGACTGGGTCTCGCTAAATCGCTAAATTGACCGGGCTGGGCTCTAATTTAGGACCCTCCTGCCTCGGCCTCCCAGAGTGCTGGGATTACAGGCGTGCTAGTAGTTTGTTCTGAAGGGGGCGGATCCAACAGGCCTTCCTCTTGGAACTGGAGCAGGGAGCCTGTGTGCCCAGCCCTCCATCCCCTAATCAGCCTTTTCCAATCCCCTCTGTGCTCGGGACTGTCCTGGCCTTCTCAGAAGTCAATCAGGAAATATTAAGTGCTGGACCAGTCCCAGGCACAGGGTGCCCAGAGGGAATCAAACGCGGTCAGTGAGTCACACAGAAGCCGGTCGATGAGTCACGCAGCAGTAGTGGGGAGTCCAGGAAAGCCCGGGCTGGGAGGGGAACCGCCTGGGGTGGGGAGCCCGGCTCCGTGGCCGGCGGCCCTGTGACACCGGCCGCGCCCCTGAAGCTGGATGCCCAGGCCCAACCCTCCTCTCCACGGCACACTGTGTCCCCAGCCCTGCCACCAAGCCATGTGTCCTGAGCACTTCTGGGGTGCCAAGGGCCATTCTAGCAACTTCCGCTGCATCTTCTCTGTGTGGCATCTGGTGTTTTCATTATCCGCGGTTGACAGTTAGGGAAACCGAGGCACAGACTTGCCCCGGCCACCCAGCTGCTGGGGGACGGGGCTGGGACTTGACCCTGGCTGTCCCGTGTCCTCGGCTGAAGGGAGGTGACTGGCCCTGCCGCCCCCAGCCTCGCCCCGGAGCACCGTGGAGCCGCAGGAG
>NW_022900931.1:61780199-61789415 GCF_012274545.1 Fukomys damarensis
CTCGGGGGGCCGCCCGCCCGCCCGGGTCTCCTGGTTACTCGGCAACTCGGACCTGAACGGGACGTTCGGCGATAGCCGGAAGTCGGGGCCCCTGCCGGGCACGGTCACCGTCGCCAGCCTCCTTTCCGTGGTGCCCTCGAGCCGGGTGCACGGCAAGCAGGTCGTGTGCAGAGTGGAGCATGAGACTCTGGCGGAGCCGGAAGCGCTGCCTGTCAACCTCTCCGTGCCCTGTGAGTACGGCGACCGCCCTGCACCCCGCTGTCCACACCCGCACCTGCGTCCCTGCGCGACCCTACACTGCCTTCCCCGCCCCAGGTCCCGGCGGCTACACCCACTCCTCCTCCGTTTGCTACATGGCCCTACCTTTGTCCTCACGGGCTCCCCTGAACATCGGGAAGCACTGGCCCCGCTCCCCACACCCACTCCTTAGGCCACCAGCCGTGGGGAGTTGTCACTCTTCTCAGTTTTCCACGAGTCATCCATTAAAAGACGATGAAGAGATGGCGCTCACCATGGTGATACACACCTGTAATGCCAGCTACTTAGGAGGCTGAGGCAGGAAGGTTGCAAGTTCAAGGCCAGCCTGAGCAATTTAGGGTGACCCTGTCTCAAAAATAAAATAAATAGAGGCAGGATTGCAGCCAGGTGGCAGAGCATTTGTCCTGCGTACAAAGGCCCTGGGTTCCACCCCCAGCACTGAGGCACAGGGATTTATTTTCATAGTGGATTTTATGTAAATCAGTATGTCCAAAGTGTTATTATTTTAAGCAATTGTTTTTTTAAAACCGTTCTTGCCAGGCGTGGTGGCTCACGCCTGTAATCCCAGCACTCGGGAAGCTGAGGCAGGAGGATCACTGTGAGTTCGAGACCAGCCTGGGCTACATAGTGAGTTCCAGGTCAGTCTCAAAGACCCTGTCTCAAAACAAAATAAATAAAAGTCAGGTGTGGTGGCACATGCCTATAATCCCAGCACTTGGGAGGCTGAGGCAGGAGGATCACTGTGAGTTCAAGACCAGCCTAGGCTACATAGTAAGTTCCAGGTCAGTCTCAACTACATAGTGAGACCCTGTCCCAAAAAAAAAAAAAAGACCGTTCTTGATGGGCCGCTGATTTAGCTCAGTGGTTCCACCATCTGCCTCGCAAGAGCAAGGACCCGTGGCAGCCTTCGAAATTGGGTGGCATTTCAGGACAGCCGTGTCTGAAGTGTCCCAGGGTCACAGCTGGCTGACAGCTGTCACACTGGACAGCACAGATCTCGGCTCCCACCCATTTCTCCAACTCCCAGGGACACTCTCTGTGCTGGTGCTGTCCCCAACACTGTCACACTGGCTCCCCAGGAGTGACCTGTCCACAACAGCTACCTCTCTGCTTTCCCAATACTCTGTCCACAATGTGCCAGGCAACAGCACACCCAGGCCTTCCTAGGCACTCACCATGCTGTCCCCCATCCCTGTCTGTGCTGGCTGCTCCCACCCAGGCAGTTGAGCAACAGGTTCTCCTTGAGGGAGGAGGACATTGGTAGTGACTGGCACCTGCCTCCTCCCCACTCCACAAACAGCCCTGTGCTGCTGGCCTGGCCCCTGAGGACTTAGGATAGTGTCCCCTGCCATCGCACTGAGGCAGAGAAGCAGGGGACTCCTTTCTGCAGGATTTGTCAGAACCTTGAATGTTAGGGGTATCCCAGAGGTCTTTGCTCACGGGACACTCCAGGCAGGCCAGGATGAGAAAAATGGGCACAGAAAGGCAGGTCCTGAGGAGCCCCTTCTGTGTGCCTTGTCTGAGGACAGCCAGGTCTCTGCTCTCTGAGGGAACCCTGGCCCCAGACTCCTCCCAGACTCCTCCAGCTGGGGGCTCCCCAACCCACTCAGGCCTGTTCCTGCTGTGAGGTGAAAGCCCACAATTCCTCAGCCCCTATGAAGGCTCCCCATCCCTGAGCCCATGTGCCTGTTCCCTTCAGACCTACCTGAGGTGTCCATCTCCGGCTATGACCACAACTGGTACCTCGGCCGCAGCGAGGTCACCCTGAACTGTAACGTCCGCAGCAACCCAGAGCCCCGGGATGTGGTCTGGAACACGTGAGTCTAGTGGCCTGGGTCTGAGGGAGGGAGGCTGGGGCGGAGCCCTGGGCCTGCGGGGTGAGCAGAATAGAAGAGAGTAAAGAAAGAAAGCGGGCAGGCACAGCCCAGCAGTTTTTCTTCCTGCCACTGCTCTGCTTGGAGGTATTTAGTCCGGGCTGCTGATGCCCAGTCTCCACGCCACTGTCCTGAGCTGAGCACCAGCCTCCCATGTGACCCCAGGAGCCAGCACTGCAGCTGCCCACTTAAAGTTCAACTACAGGGCTGGGCCAAGTGCCTCAAATCCTAAGCCCCACAAAAACAAAAACAAAGATCAACAACAGTCTCAAATCCTGTCTGGCTCCAAACTCGATTCTCCCCGAGCTATCTGCTATTACCTTTTGTTATATGTCCTGCAGGCCATTTTTTGTTCCCAAACAAAAACTAGAACTGTATTGTATGTGCGCTTTTGAAAACTTCCCTCTGTCTTGTGAACACTTTTCCGTGTCAAAGCACATAAATCCACAGCTCCATGTTTTCCAACACTTTATAAGGGAAACTGTCACACATACAGAAACGTCACGAGAAATTCCCAGCGACCGTGCTAGATGGCCCCCTTGGGGACAGTGGCTGCCCTGGGAGGAGTAGCGGTCATGGTTCCTCAGGGGTGGTGCTGCTTCCTGTCTAGCTGCCAGACCCATGGGGGTGTCTGGATTCGGGACCCACAGCCCACAACTTGGGCTCTGCTCTTTGACTACTGGGCCCAGGTCACTAACCACACACTCTGGTGAACACGACAGGGCTACTCCCCTCCCCTTGTGGACGCCCATTCTAGAGGGGGAAGGAAAATAAGTAGATAGGCCGGTGGAATACATAATGTACTAGATTTTTATGCACGTTATGGAAAGTAAAAGCGGAAGGGCTAGGAGCTTGGCTCCTACAGTGCTTACCTACTTCTGTCCCCAGCACCACCAAGGGCAGATAAATAAAATGTTGAAAAAGGGGGAGGGGTATGGAGAAATGGGGGCGCAGTGATGATGTCACCCAGGTGACTTCTCAGCAGAGGCCTGGGGGCGGAGGGGCGTGGGTGGGCACCTGGGGCAAGAGCATTTGCAAACAGCCTGGAAGCACCTGCGGAGGGTTTGAGGCTCAATCTAGAGGCCGCTGTGGGGACAGTGAGGCAGCACAGAACGATAGACAGTGCGGGCGGAGGCCTGGAGACAGGTACAGGCGGTGGGGTCGGGACTCAGGTTTTACTCGGAGCAGAGGGATCTACACCGATTTGGGTCGCGGGCGCCCCCTGGTGGCCAGGTAGGGGGCAGACGGGGCGAAGGCAGAAAAGGGCAGGGAAGGCGCCCCACAGGCCCTGAGTAGGCCGGGATTCTCCGTGGGTTTAGAAGGCAAGGTCGGCAGGATTTGCTGATGGCTTGGACGTGGCTGGGAGAGGAGGAGGACTCCGGACTGCTCCCAGGTTGTCGCTGTTGCTGTAGGGCCTCAGCGGAGGCCACTTCCTCTCCTGTCCGTCTCCCCCAGGACCACGGGAACCCTGCCACTCTCTGCTGAGCCCCAGAAGAGGCAGCTCCTGATCCGCACGATCGATGAGTCCATCAACACCACTTTTGTTTGCCTGGCCACCAACAGCGTAGGGACTGGCCAGGGCAAGCTGACAGTCCTGCTTCAAGGTGAGGAGTTGGGAGCAGGGGTCAGGGCGACCCGAAGGAGGGGGTGGCAGCAGGATCGCCCACAGGCGAGGTCTGAGTGTGGTTCCTGGCAATGGGAATCCGGCTGTGACTCCCGTGCCTCTGCTAAGCCCTGTCAGGAAAGAACTTTACTTCCTGTTAACCCAGCATCTGTACCACCAGTACTACTCTTCAGCCACCCAGCTGAGGCTGGGGCAGGTGGAGGAAGCCTCTTTCTAGGTCTCAGAGAAAGCCTTTCCTATGGTCTTAGGCAGAGCTGTATTGATTGCATTTGACAGAAGCCTGATTCAAAAGAATCCAAGCCCCGCCCAAAAAAGAACTTTAGTGAAAATACACCTTCAGGTGTAGTTAGATCCAGGTGCTCCAGCCAGGTAATGAAGGAACTTTTCTTTATATTGCTTCTCTGATTTCTTTATGCTGATTTTACTCTCAGGTAAGCTCTGCACCCTCAGCACTGTGGGAGTTAACAGGAATCCCAGGAGTAGAAATACCGCTTTCAATAGCTCTCACCAAAACCTCAGTGTCACTGGGGCCCCAAGCCACTGGGTCCCAACTATCTGGATCCTTTCACCTGCCCACCATCAAAAGTATGAGAAAAGCCCATATAAGTGAGAAAATCGGCTTACTTACAATTTGACCAAAGAGGGAAGGTAGCTAGTCTGCCTTACAAATTGTAAGTAAACCTGGCACACGGGAGCACTCTGATTTTTAGGAGGGCTAGAAACAGTCAGGAAACAGGCATCTGCAGATCCTACCGGACTTTGGACTAGCAGCAGACCCAGGAAAGCATCGAAGATTCCTGGCCCCCAGAACTGGTAGTGGAAGAGTTGGCTATCCACATGAGGAGGCTACGGAAATATTTTCACTTTAAAATCTCAACTTTTTAAACTGGATGTGCTGCCTCGTGCCTGTCATCCCAGCACTCTAGGAGGCTGAGGCAGAGGATCACAACTTCTAGCCCAGCCCGGGCAGCTTAATGAGTTAGTGAGATCCTGGGACAAAATAGAAAATGAGAAGAGGGCTAGGGGTGTAGCTCAGTGCAAAGGGCCTGGGTTCATCCCCCAGTACAAGGAAGGGTGAGAGGAAAGAGGGGAGGGAGAGAAAATACCAGTTTTGCAAGAGAGAGAGAGAAAGGGAAGGAAGGGAGGGAAGGAGGAAGGAAGGAGAGAGAGAAAGAAAGAAAGAAAAAGAAAGCAAGCAAGCAAGCAAGCAAGCCCGGTTTAAAAAAATCAATTTCCACTTCATCAAGGTTGGCTCTCATTGGCCCCTCTTAGGTCATAGCCCACTTATGAACCAATCACAGCAGCCAGAGAGAATGGACTGTTCTGATTGGCCAGGCCTAGGTCGCGGTCGGCAGCTCTGCTGGCTTCCA
This sequence comes from Fukomys damarensis, assembly GCF_012274545.1. Lineage (NCBI taxonomy): Eukaryota > Metazoa > Chordata > Mammalia > Rodentia > Bathyergidae > Fukomys > Fukomys damarensis. The sequence continues at coordinate 61,785,326 of NW_022900931.1, forward strand.
ATGGGCTGGAGCCTTCTAACCCAAGGCCGGCAGGTGGGCGCCCCCTAGAGGAAATCTGGGCCATGACAATAATGGTCAGTGTGCCAGGCCTTTCTTACTTGAATGTCTGTTCCTTCCTCTCTTCCAGAGGCACCACTTGGGGACAAGTCAGGCCCCAGGACAAGTATCATCATAATCGTGGTGCTGGTGTCTACTTTTGTAGTCATCTTGTCTGGTTACTATTACTACAGACGCCGTGGTGAGTCCCCACCTCCCCACCCACCCGAGGGCTCAGCACCCACTGAGCATCCACAGCGCAGCAGCTCCTACTGTGTGCCAGCCTCGGCCCCACAGCCCCCACGTGCAGCCTCTCATGGAGCACTAGGCCCCCAAATCCTGAAGTTGCCCTCATTTGAGAGACAGAACTGGAGCCTAGGGAAAGGAAGGCCCAGGAAGGCACAGGTAGGGCTGTCCAGGTCTCAACTGTGTCTCCAGCACCACCTGATGCCAGGACGGGCACAAGAAGAACACTTAGAGGAGTGTTTGCTGGGAGCCAGGCATGGTGGCGCACCCAGCACTCAGGAGGCTGAGGCAGGAGGATCGCTGGGAATTTTTGTGTTTCGTTCCCAGCTGTATCAGTGTCTCAGATGCACCTGGTGCAGAGTGGACACTTACTGTCTTCTGAATAAGCCTGTTTGGTAGTTGAGGAAACTGAGGCACAGAGTGCCTAGGTCCAAGGTCACACGGCTCCTAAAAGGTAGAGAGGGGACTTCAGTGCCTTTGCACACAAAATATTTTATTTCTGTTTCATAACCAACCAAATAACTGGATGCCGGCTCCTCGGAGAGCACATGCTCCGTCCCCGGGAGGGAGACTCCCTCAGTATCCACCGCGGAGGCAGGCGTAGGGCTGTGGGGTGCAGACGCCCCCGGCACTGCCGCCCCTCCTGACAGCCTTTCCTCCCTCTCCCCAGGTCGGCGCCCAGCCCGCTCCTCGGCGAATGGTGTGAACAGGGTGAGATGCGGGGTCACTGTGAACCACAGGCCCACGGCCGGGCTGCTCACAGGGCGGGGGAGGCATCGGGAGCCTGGAGCCTGGGTGTTTTCTCCTGTTGCCCTGATGTAGCTTCTGCTGCTGAGCAGAAACCCCATAGAGTTCGCTAAACGAAGCCCCTGGGATCGCATTTTATAATGTCAGAGAGACAGGGCAGGGCGGGCAGCTCTCCACACATTTCTTTCTTTCTTTTTTGTTTTGTTTTGGTACCTGGGCTCAAACTTGGGTTCTTGCACTTGCGAGGCAGGCAGTGGCACCACTGAGCTAAATCCCCGGCCCTCTCCACACATTTCTTTTGAGTGCAGACTCTGGTTTTGTCCCAGAGAGCCCAAGGCTAATGTGACTGTCCCTCCTCTAGGACACATATTTGAACATGCAAGCCCAGACCAGCTCCCTGGAGGACACACCAACAGGGGGCACAAGGTGACACAGGGACTGGCTGGACCCTGCCGCCATGGCTGCCGGTGCCTCCAAAGGGACGACGGGCCACCTGCCCCACCAGACCTCACCCTGTGACCGTCTCCCAGGGTGCTGGACGGCACAGGTTCCATTGAGGACACAACAAGCTCAGAAATACCATCCACTCATGGCTACTGTGGGTCTCAGCAAAAGGATGGAGATCAGAATCAGCCAAAAAAAAAGCCACACAGGACAGAGTCTGGGGGGGACCAGGGCCATTGCCCCGCTGCCTGTCCCTAGGGAGCCACAGGAACAGCACAACTCCCAGCAACTTGTGGGAGGCCTTCACGGCCAGGCTCCTAGTTGGGGCCGGCTCCATGTCCTCCCCATCCGCCTGGCCCTGGCCCCGCCAGCATGGACACCCCTAGTGTGGGCACCCAGGCAAACTGTCTGGCAGGCTGTGCGAGGGCTTCAAGGTGACCTCCCAGGCACAGGGACAAAAGGCCAGGTCTCCCCGTGGGCCGGGCTAACCCTGTACTGCACAATGGCCCACGCTGGACCTTCCTGCTGCCGAGAAGTTTGGCCTCTGGCATTGAACTTCTAACCCTCTACCTCCGTCCGGTCCCTGGAGTTACAAGGAACGGAGGCCCCAGCGCCTCCATTAAAACCTATTTATTTTTATATCTCAGGTGGCTCCCTGCAAGGGGTCTTCAGTAGGAATCAAGGGGGATGGAGTTTTGTTTGGCGGTTGCCATGTGGGGCAGAAACCCGGGTGCGGGTATAGGGCCCTGAATCAAGAGGACACCAGAATCTCCCCTGCAAGGGGCCTCAACGCCTCTCTGCTGCCGTCTCCTTCCCTCCCCACCAATTGGGTAGCACAGACAAGTTAGAAAAACCCACTAGGGATTCATTCCGACTTCGCTCTTTGCACGCAGGCATCCGGTTTTAAACAACCTTGTGAATGTTGTTAATGCCACCAGTTGTTCAATTAAAAATGGTTCAGAAGGGCAGGGATTTAGCTCAGGGGTTCCGCCGCCTGCCTTGCAAGCGCAAGGACCTGAGTTCGATCCTTGGTACCAAAAATAAATAAATAAATAAAATTTAAAATTATAAAAATGGTTTAGGTGCTCAGCGGTGCCACCATCTGCCTTGCAAGCGCAAGGTCCTGAGTTTGATCCCCGGTACCAAAAACACATAAAGAAATAAAGAAATATGGCTCACACAGAAGCCGGGAGCAGTGGCACACACCTGTCATTCCAGCACTCTAGAGGCTGAGGCAGGAGGATGGCAAGTTCAAAGTCAGCCTAGGCTACAAAGTGAGACCCTGCCTCAAAAAACACCCCACCCAACAAACCAGGGTATGGTGTCACAGGCCTGTGATCCCAGCGTTCCAAGAGGCTGAGCCAAGAGGATTACGAGTTTGAACATAGCAAGACCCTGTATTGAAATAAAATAAAATAAATAAATGGCCTGGGAACATAGCTTAATGTAAAGACCCCAGGCTCAATCTCTAGTATAAAAAAATAAAGCCAACAGGTCCAATTTTGTTTTCTCTATTTTACACAATCTTTTTTTACAAAATGAATTGTGTCATACCAAAAAACCAAAATGTCAAGGGCACCACTGAGCTAAATCCCCAGGCAACCCCTCCCCCAAGTTTTTGGTTGTTGTTTTTGAGGGGGTACCAGGTATTGAACTCAGGACCTTAGTCTTGCAAGGCAGGTGATGGAACCACTGATTTGCTGTGAACCAGTGAATCAGTCCTATTCGCGCAAACTTAGTAGCTTGAAAGACACAGAATCAGCGCTGTGAGAGCGGCTCAGGGGCTGAGCACTTGCTCAGCGGGAGCCAGGCCTCGCTCCATCCCAGCCCCCAACAGCATCAATTCTGCCCCAGCCCTGGAGGCTGAAGTCCAAAATGAGTCCAGCGGGCCACCGTCAGGGGTCAGCAGGCACCTGCTCCATCCCGGAATCCGAGGGGAAAATCCGGTCCCTGTGCCTCCCAGCTTCAAGAAGCCGCCTGCAGTCCTCAGCTCGCCATCCCCCATCCAGCTGTGACCCTCCGTCCCCTATGAGGACCCCACGGCACTGCAGGGCCCGCCGGGTAACATGAGGCCATCGCCCCACAGCCAGAGCCTCAGTCCCATCGGCAAACTCGCTTTGCCAAGTTTCCTAACACAGTCACGGGGCCAGGTCAGGAGGAGAAGGAAATGCGAAGCAACTGCTGAACGGGTCTGAGGTTTCCCTCTGGAAGGTGGAAATGTTCTGGAAGGAGACAGCACTAATGGTTACACAGCACTGTGATCATTACTGAATGCCTCCGAATTGGATCCTTTTATCAAAATGGGAGGTTTTAGGTGCATTTTACCACAGAGGAAAAATAATTTTTTATGAAAAAAATTTGTCTTCCTCGTTCCTCGTTGACTGGCAGAATTCTCAGGAACAAATTTAAGTCATGAGCTGAGGAATGAATTACGTAAAAAGGTAATGGTGAGGATGCTTCAACCCCAACAGCAGAAGTTGCACCCCGCCCCGCCCCCTGCAGGCCGGTATTAAAAACAAGGACCTGGGCCGAGGATTTAGTTCAGTGGCATCAGGTCCGCCTCACAAGTGCAAGTTCCTGAGTTCAATCCTCCATACTAAAAAAAAAAAAAAAAAAA
>NW_022900931.1:61789425-61813534 GCF_012274545.1 Fukomys damarensis
AAACAAAAGCCGGGCGTGGTGGCGCAAGCCTGTAATCCCAGCACTCGGGAGGCTGAGGCAGGAGGATCACTGTGAGTTCGAGACCAGCCTGGACTACATAGTGAGTTCCAGGTCAGTCTCAACTGCATAGTGAGACCCTGTCTCAAAAAAATAAAATAAAATAAAACAAGGATCTGGATTTTCTGGTTCTCCCTAAGTCCATCTGTGGGTTCAGCCCCGCTCTTGGTTTATTCTGCCTTCTTCCACATCCTGGCATCATCTTCCAGGAGGTGCCAAGATGGCTGCTTCATTCCGAGCATCAGTTTGGGGCTCACATAAGAGAAGCAGCCCATCCCCTTCCTGGGTGAACCTCTAAGAGTAGGAAACCCGCCCCAGCAGCATCCCTCCGATCTCATTGGCCAGCACTGCCCACCACTCAACCAATCCCTGGACAGAAGAATGAGACGGGTTGAGACCAGGATGAAGGTTGTCAGTCACGCGCACCCCTGGGTGGCTGGAAGGTTGAACTTTGTTCCGTTCTTTTGGGCGCTGTCTATAAATGTGCTGTACTAAATCTGGAATTTTCTTTTTTTTTTTTTTTTTTTGGTACTTAGAATTGAACCCAGGGTGATCACAGTGAGCCACAGCCCCAGTCTTTTTTGTTTATTTGTTTGTTTTAAGCAGAGTCTTGGTAAGACATCCAGGCTAGCCTTGAACTTGCGATCCTCCTGGCTCAGCCTCCCAGAGTGGTCAGATGACAGGCAGCTGGGGATGTACTTTTTAATAATTCAAAGGAGAGTAACAGAGAACATGAGAGAGAGACCGACGGATACCGAGAGAATCTCCAGCAACTGGAAAATCTAGAACAGCTGGTTCTGCCAGAATGTGCCAACCCCTCCTGGCAGACATGCAGGAAATCACAGACCACAGCAACAGCAAGGGAGGGGCGTGGTGACCCGCGCTGACCACCAAGGATCGTTGCAGATGCTGGGAAGGGTGAGGTGGAGGGCGGGGCTCGGGAGGCCCGGCAGGTCCCGGACCAAGGTCAGCAGCGTTGTCCCCGCTGCGGTCTGGCTACTGCTCCGGGCACTCTGTGAGGTGGACCCCGCAGCGCCACGTCCCGGGGAGGAAACTGAGGCTCACAGAAGTGAAGGAGCCACGGAGTCTGCGGCTGTTCCGTCCCCCTGGGCCGCGGTGGCACCCAAGGAGATTCGAAGTCCAGGTATCTCACCTGCCCCGACTTGGGGACAACATGGCGCCACTACCTCTGACCAGCTGACGACGCGCCCAGGACACACAGCGTGGGCTGACACCCCGCGCCCCAACCCCGAGCGCCCTTCCGCTGGGCCACACGTCACCAGGGCAGCCGGCCTGGCACCACCCAGCCCAGACCACCAGACCAGCACCCCCACCCCCATACACACTGCCGGAATGATGAGAGCAGCGGTCCCCATCTGTGCCAGGCAGCGTGATGGCCACTCAGCACGGGGCTGTAGTGAGCGGATGGAAGTTTGAGGAACTCAAATTGTTTCGTGCATTTGGTGGCGCACGCCTGTGATCTCAGCCCTCGGGAGGCTGAGGCAGGAGGATCACTGTGAGTTCAGGGTCAGCCCAGGCTACATAGTGAATTCCAGGTCAGTCTCAACTACATAGTGAGACCCTGTCTCCAAAAAAGCCCAGAATTACTTACCTAATTAATTAACATTATGTTTAAACAGCTGCTGTGGCTGAAGGCTACCGTATTAGACAGCTCAAGCGTGGACCCTCGGCCACCCAAGGTCCATCCCTGAGGAGCTCAAAGCCCTGCAGGGCACAGGGGCAGGTAAATATAATCCCAGTTTCTCTGGGCAGCTTCACCAGACCCTGTTCCCTGTCTCAAAAATTTAAAATAAAGAATAAAGGGCTGGGGGTGTAGCTCAGCACTCTAAATTCAATCTCCAATATTTGAGCGGGGTGGGGGGAGAAACAAGCATGATTGGTCCTTCCCACCTCCCCAGCCTCACACACACAAGGCGCGCACTCACACACACACTCACACACACACACACACACACTCACACACACACGCCTGGGCCGCCTGCTCTGCCCGCCAGGTGCCCAAGCCCGAGTCTTCAGCTTACTCAGCGCCCTTGGCCCCGGCTCACGTCTGCCTCTGCCTGCACTGCCGCACAGCCACCCCACCCCATCCGTCATCTGCCCCATTTCTGTGCTGTTCCAGGTCTCAGCTCAGCCATGGCCTCCTCCAGGAAGCCCTGCCAGCCTACCAGGCCCAGTAGGCAAACACTGGGCAGCTCCTGGCCGCTGCGATGACCCCTCTGCCTCAGGATCCTGAGCCCCCTAAGGACCGAGAGCCAGCAGGAGGGCTGTGCCATGCGAACGGGCATGGGGAACGTATGCTAGAATGGGTGATTGGATGCTTTTGAAAAAACTAAGAAGCCAGGTGTAGCGGTGCAGCCTGTAATCCCAGCACTCTGGGAGGCTGAGGCAGGAGGATCACAAGTTCAAGCTCAAGTTTAAGATCACAAGTTTAAACCTAGGTGATTTAGCAATTTAGCAAGATCCTGTCTCCTAATAAAAAATTAAAAGGCTGGGGATGTAGCTCAGGGCAAAAGCCCCAGGATCGATCCCTAGCACTAAAAGAAGAAAAAAAACAAGGAGATGCTGCAGAGTCAGCCAGAGCCCCACCTCTACCCCTGCCGGCCAGATGTGCCCATCTCCCTCAGTCTTAATCTCCCTGACTGTGAAATGGGCACTGTGCTGGGCAGCAGCTGCCAGGCGAGGTTGTACAGCGGAGGACTGCTCAGCCGGAGGCCTCTGTGACACTGGCTGTGAGCACCATCAACGACAGTCACGTTGAGTGGGAAGAAGAGGCTGAAGGGACCAAGGAGGATTCCCAGAAGCCAGCAAGTCCCCAGTCACCCTGGGAAACCGGTCCAGCCGGTGTCTGCGCTGCCAGCTGCCATCGCACACAGACCCAAGATGGAGACACCGGGGACCCAGAGCCGCTTCTCAATGGGACTCCTGCTGTCTGGTAAGAAGGGGACAACCCTGGAGGGCTGAGGGGGACAAGGGACTGAGCCTGTACAGAAGCTTCCCCAGAAGGAGGGGGAGACGTTGGGAAGAAGAAAAACCAGAGTAAGATGGGCGGGGCAGTAAAAACACCAGTTCGTCCTCTGTTTCTCCTTTGTTTGTTTTGTTTGTCTCTGTGACAGAGTCTACATAGATTAAATTGGTCTCAAAAAATAGAAAAAAAAGGGCCGGGGATTTAGCTCAGTAGCGTGGCCATCTGCCTCAAAAGCAAAAGGTCCCGAGTTCAATCCCCGGAACTGGAAAAAAAAAAAAATTGGTCTTGAACTCTCTATGTAGCCCAGGCTGGCCTCCAATGTGTGAGGATCCCCCTGCCTCAGCCTCCCAAGTGCTACCCATGGAGTTTTCTAGAATATCAGGACCGTGACGCCAGGAATGTATTTGGTTTCTGTTCTCTGCTGTATCCTGGTGCTGAGAAATCTAGGGAATTTTATGACATATATAGCACTGGTATCTTTGGTTGGTGTGGTAGTTCTTATTTGTATTGTAATATGTGATATATATTATATACATTAGAAGTATTGGTTGCATGGATGGATGGATGGATTCAGAGAAGCCAAGTATTTCAGGGCAGGCTGCTGGAGACCTCTATAGTCAGTTTCCAGTCCCCACCTGTCCAGTATACGATGCAGGCCTGAGAAAAAAATACGCTAAGAGACAGAACTAGGAGAGAGAAAGCCGGGTGCCGGGATGACCAGTGCCGGTGCAACTGACAGAGACGCTGGCCAGTCCGAGGCACTGACGTTTAGTGCCAGTCAGTCGGGGTAAAGGTGATGTGTGGTTTCTATGGAAATGAATATGAACTCAGAAAGGACAAGACAAAGCATTCTCGAATTAGGAGCAGAATAGACAAAATATATGATTGTAGGCAGACTTATCACTCTCTCAGATGTGGAGATGTGCACCTTTCACTGTGTGCTGAGTGAATAAAGTTGAATAGAAGCCTCGATTGACAGTGCCTTTTACCCAACCACATCACCGAACTATCTTTTCTATACAATCACCTCGTGTTCCATTCCTTTTTTCCCCCACCTTCTCGTACCATAAACAACTATGCAACTCTTTTGTTTGTTTGTCTTTTGTTTTTTGAGGCAGGGTCTCACTAGGTACATGAGACTGACCTGGAACTCACTATGTAGCCCAGGCTGGTCTCGAACTCACAGCGATCCTCCTGCCTCAGCCTCCTGAGTGCTAGGCTCACAGGCATGCGCCACTATGCCCGGCTATGCAATTTTGCTTTAGAAAGCCTCATTTAAGCCCATGTTATAGCAAGGGGAACAACTGAGCACCCATTCTCTGGCATACTACACCATGTAAACAATGACATTTATATTTCTCTCAGAAACTAATACTCATGATTCTAAATTTCAAACTAAATTTGTAAGAAATAAGCTCTTTTTATCCCTCAAACTAGTACAGTATCTTTAGCTTTACATACAGAAGTATCGTTGATGGGGTTTTAACGGTTAATTGTACACATTTAACAAAATATATAATTTTTTAAAGTTCAATACCATAATTAGCATTTATTCCCTTTCTCACTGTTGTTCACTCTATGTTATTTTAATTTTTCAAAATAAAAACTCAAGGCTGGGGATTTAGCTCAGTGGCACCGCCACCTGCCTCACAAGTGCAAGGTCCCGAGTTCGATCCCCAGTACCAAAAAATAATAATAATAATAAAATAAAATAAAACCCAACAAATTCAGTCTTGGAAGTTGGATACTAGTCAGCCAGCCAAGTGGAGATTGCGAGGGTACAGTTGGATACCTGTCTGGAGTCCAAGAGTGGGATGAGATGGTCGCTCAGGAGAAATCACGATATAGAGAGAACATCTAAAACCACAGGATAAGTCGGATAGGCGGCCCAGGTGAGCGCTGGTGAGAACTGTAAAGACGTGTTACCTTCATGTAAAGTGTGAAACAGGACCAGCATGCACTGAGTGCTCGCTAGCTGCTATTATTCATTGAAAAATGCCTTGTACATTAAATAGACATAGTTGGGTACTTAGCTTTCCTCGCTTAATGGAGTATCATCCACATGCTTGCTCTGCTTTGACACACTTCCTTTAATATCCCATTGGAAACACATAATTTTTTGTTTTTGTTTTTTACCGGGGATCAAACTCTGGAGGTCACACAACATTTCAGGGCAGAAGAATCTTCTGGATCAATGGGATGGCAAAATCTGTGGCGTCTGTACCTATTTTCCCACACCTGCACCCAGGGCAGACATCACTAATCAATCCCCACACTGCTCCCAACTCACAGTACTCAGAGTCCTTGCCCCAGATAAGGATCTACGGGGAGGAGAGTGCCCCCCATCTCAGGCTGTGCCCATAACTTCCTCTAGCCTCAGTCCTGGCCCTCTGGATGCCCCAAGGTGCCCAGGCAGCTCTCCACATCCAGAAGATTCCAGAGCAGCCTCAAAAGAACCAGGACCTCTTCCTGTCCGTCCAGGGTGTCCCTGGCACCTTCCAGGACTTTGTCTGGTACCTGGGGGAGGAGGCGGATGGAGGCACGAGGCTGTTCACCTACATCCCTGGGCTCCAGCGGCCCCAGAGGGACGGCAACGCTATGGGACAGAGGGACATCGTCGGCTTCCCCAACGGTTCCATGCTGCTGAGACACGCCCAGGCTTCCGACAGCGGCACCTACCAAGTCGCCATCACCGTCAACCCCTCCTGGACCATGAGGGCCAAGACTGAGGTCCGGGTGGCCGGTGAGTGTCAGGGGCCCAGGGAGGAGGTGGAAAAGCTAAGCGTTCGAGCCCCGGGACAAACCAGCTTTCACCCCATCCTCCCGCACTGACTGCATTCCCAGTTGGTCATTGTCTGTATTCTGAGGCAAGACTGGGCTGTGTTCCCCATTCTGGGCTCACACTTGTGATCCCCCTCCCAGCCTCCCAGGTTGCCGGCTCTATAGGCCTGGGCCACCATGTCTGACTTAGATTCGTACCCTCGGCACTCTGACATTTCCAACTAGTGAGTATTTTCGGAGCAGAGAGCTGCGCACTGAAGAGAGGGTGGGCAGCATCCACAGCCTCTGCTCTCTGGACACCAGCGGGGTCCTTCCTAGCGGTGACAACCAAAAACGTCTCCATGTTTGTCTCCCAGAGCAAAATCACCCGTTGAGAACCACTGCCCTCGATTCATTTATTTTTACCTTCAAACAACTTCCTATGCTGGGCATGGTGGTCCACACCGGTAATCCTTTCACTCCGGGAGGCTGAGGCAGGAGGATCGCCACAAGGACCAACCCAAACTATATAATGAGATCCTGTCTGACAGAAACAAAAAACTGCATGGGGAAGGCACCATCACTGTATACATTTTATAGATGGGGAAATTGAGGCACAGGGAGGTTGTGATTTTTCTCAGCAAAGAGAATGAAATAGGGTGATGTGATGTGGAAAAGGAAGCCAAACCAGGAGAAAGCATCCGATGAAGGGTGTGTTGTAGCCTGAATGTCTGCCCCATGCACATATTCACACCCTGAAATCCTGCCCCGGGCGATGGCATTTCAGGGCGGGGCCTGTTTCCTTTCTACCTCAGAGCAACAGCCCCAGCCCAAAAGATGGGGCCCTGGGAGATGCTCAGAGCTCTGGAGTGGGATCCGTGCCTTTGGAAAAAGGCCCACAGGATCAAGGCGACCCTGCTGTCCTGTGAGTCCCCAGTGAAAAGGCGGCAGCCAGGAAGAGGGTCCTCAGCAAGCCCCGTATCACAGACTCCCGGGCCTCTAGAGCCGGAAGTACATTTCTGTTGTTTCTAAGGCACCAGGTTCACGCGTGTTGTCATCGAAACCCTTCAGGGCAAGGCAAGAGGACACCTCACAGAGCTCCGGAGTGACTGAGTTCTGGGCAGAGGGAGAGCAGGGGCCAAGACCCTGAGGCCAGACTGGCCTGGCATGGTCAACACACAGACAGCAGGATGCTGTGGCCCCTAGGGCTGCTTGGGGCAGGGATGGGAGGCAAGATGTATGGGCACTGAGGCCAGGCTTGTGGGCTGTGCAGAGAATCGCTGATGCCTAGGAGTGTTCTGAGGACAGGCAGAGCCTGTTTAAAGGGCCTGTGGCAGGACATTGCAAGGCCCATGGGCTTAGCTGGCAGGAGGCCAGCATGCTTGGGCAGGAGAGCAAGAAAGAGCATCCCAGGACAGGTGTGGTGGCACACATCTGTAATAATATCAGCTATTCGCAGGCTGAGGCAGGAGAACTTCAAGTTCAAAGCTAGCCTGGGCAATTTAGTGAAACCCTATCTCCTTGTGCTATAAGATTTTTTTAAAGGGCTGGGGATATCGATCAGTGGTAAAACTCTTGCCTAAAATGTGTGAGGTCCTGGGTTCCAGACTCACAAAAAGGCAAAACACAGCCAGGTGTAGTGGTGCATGCCTGTGATCCTAGTGGGAGGCAGGAAGATTGAAGTGAGTTTAAGGCCAGCCTGAGGTACATAGTAAGTTCAAGGCCAACCTGAACTACATAGTTGAGACCCTGTCTCAAAACCCAACAAAATAAACAAATAAAAAGAATAAAAAGAAACCAGCTTCAGCCACACCGGGCTATTCACAGTCATGCCCACTGTGTTTGTTGTCCTGCAAGTCTGGTGGCAGTGACTCGGGGTCTTCAGGGACCCAGTACAGACTGCTCCGAGCCTTGGACTCCCAAGGCGCCTGACCACAGATCTGACTCCCCTTTCCTGAGCCCCACGTATCCTCTGTGCCGCTCAGCCGTGCAGGAGGACCCCATTTCACAGATGGGGTAACTGAGGCACAGAGCTTTGGTAGCTCGCTCGGACCAGCCAACAGAGAACAGCAGACGCAGGACTTGAACCCAGAGCCCACTCAGTAGGGTGCCTTCCACCTGCCTTGCCTTTCCTGTGCCAGCGAGCACTGACCGGGTGGTATCTGGGCTTCCTTTGGTCTTTAGGATTGAAGTGAGGCAGAAGGGGTGGGTGGGGAGCTCTGGGCCGGAAACAGGATCCCGCACATCATCAGGCCTCACGCGGGCCTCTCACCGCAGAGAAGCAGGAGGACCTGTCTGCTGCTGCCGCACACCTGCCTATGAACGCGGGCATCGTGGTGGCCGCCATCATGGGGCCCCTGGCCACGGGGGCCCTGCTCATCAGCGCCATCGTGTGGCTCCTGGTGATGAGAGCCCGCAGGGCCCAGAGCCCCAGGTACAGCGGCCCCGCAGAGGGAGGGAGGCGGGGAGGGAGGGACAGCGGCCGGCCCTGCCCGCCCTCCGACCCGCATCTCACTATCCTGCGGCGGCTCCTGCCGTGCGCCCCCCAGGGAGACGACCGCAGTGAAACCAGAGCTGAGCCCCCCACCTGACACCGGTAAGCGGGGGCCCGGGCCTCGCCCCCAGCCCTCTCCACGTCCCTGCCCTGCCCGAGCCAGGCCTCCCCGTCCCCCTTCAGACCCAGCCCCGAGCACACAGCACAGCAGCGCGGTGCCCCGACTGCTGCCTTTCCTCCCTCCTATCGCTCGGGAGCTCCTGTCCACCCCACAGGCCACAGCCAGCCCAGGGCCCCTGCACCCAGCCCCGCTGGCTCCAACGTCCTCTGCGTCTCCCCATTGCCCCAGGCTGAGCACAGCCTCCTCAGCGGCTTCCCAAGGCCCTGCACACCACCCTCGCCTGCTTTCCTGGCCTCCGGTCTCACCGGTGCCTCTCCTCCTCCTCCAGACCACGCCCAGCCCCCAGAGCCGGGCCAGCGGCGCTCTCCCCCGCAGGCCGCTCCTGGGCTCTCCCCTCTCTCCCGCCTTGAGGTTCGCTCCTCCTGGAAGTCCTCCCTGACCCCCGGGCTGCCCGGCTCCCTGAACACTCTGGGCTGTCACTGTCCTCCGTCACAGCGGACTGGGAGCCCCTGGCCACTGCCGTGTCCCCAGCGCATGGTCCAGCAGAAGGAGGGCCGAGTGAAGGGATCAGTGACTGTCACACGCTGTGTGGCACTGCCTGTTATCCGGTCCCTCCCCTTGTCCTCTGCTTCAGGTGACAACATCTATGAAGTGATGCCATCTCCAGACCCCCTGGTGTCCCCCCTCAGGGATGTGGGGACCCTGAACTCAGCCACAGTGAGTCTGATCACCACCCTCTTCCCTAAGCCAGCTTCCAACACTGGCCTCCTCTGAGTTGCTAGTGGCACCCTGGGGTGCCTTGGCACCTGGTTTGGAAACCATGTCTCCTTTCCTCTCCCCTCCCCCTCCCTCTCCCCTCCCCCCTTCTCCCCCACCTTTTTCTTTGCACGGTGGATCCAACTCAGGTCCTTGCAGGTCCTTGAGACTGAAAGAGCTAAATCCCCAGCCTTCCCCCACCATTTTTAAAACCCTAGGAAGAGGTTGAATGGCAGCCTTTGACACTGCCACAGCGCTGCTGGGAAGGGTGGATTTTCTCTCTTGTACGAAGCTGTCTCCTGCACTGAGCAGATTTTTTTCTCTTTATAATGGGGGCATTGTCACCAAAAAGAGGGAAGGATAGCAAGTAAGTTGTTGAAATCAAATAAAAAGAGAGCTTACCTTGCAAAGGCTAAGAGCTGACAACCCAGATGTTGCCAGGGAGGCCCAGCATTTGGGGGTGATCAGGCCACTGAGCTGTGAGCTAGTGCCCTTGTCTGGGGGGGACAGTGACGTGCTGGGAGGTGACTTCCTTTGCCCCAGGGCCTCACAGTCAGGGGTTGAGGAGCCAGGGGGGATTGGAGCGCAGGCCTGTTAATCCCAGAGGTCAAAGACTGGAGGGCCTCTAGGCAAGTGTGAGCACCTGTGAACAGCTATTCCAGAGGCTGAGGCAGGAGGATCACAAGTTTGACCCCATCCTGGGTAACTTAGCAACTTAGCAAGACCCTGTCTCAGAATAAAAATTAGGAAAGGCTGGGGAGGGTGGGGATTTAACTCAGTGGTTCCAGCACCTGCCCCGCAAGCGCAAGGACCTGAGTTCAATTCCCAGTACAAAAAAAAAGGAAAGAAAGGGCTGGGGATGTGGTTCCGTGCAAAGGCCTTGGGTTCAATGCCCAGCACCACAGAGGAAAAAAGAAAAGGAAAGAAAAACCACCGAAGGGCGGAGGGCTCCGTGCAGGGCTCAGCTGCGCTCTTCCCTTGCAGCGCCCCGCCCCGCCCCCACCCCGGCAGCCAGAGCCGGAGAACCATCACTACCAGGTGTGGGGGGACTCGGGGACCCCGGGCCCAGGGAGGGGCGGAGAGACCGACGCGGAGGGGGGCTGTCCTCACTCTCCCCACCGCCCCCAAACGGGGAGGTCGCAGCCTCCGGGGACACCCAGCCGGCACACAGGGATACAGTCACACAGCCCTTCAGTCCCCTCCCTCCCTGCCTCCCCCAACTCCAGTGGCTCTCTCCGCCCACAGGACCTGCTGAACCCCGACCCTGCCCCTTACTGCCAGCTGGTGCCCACATCCTCCTGAGGGCTCTGAGAGCCGTGGGGAGGGGGTGCTGCACGACAGACCCCTGAGTCAGGCAGGACGAGGCCCTCAGGATCCGGTGAGCTGGACGCGCCCACACTCCCAGAATCACGGAGGACAGGGTGCTGAGGGGACAGGGCAGCAACAGGCCCAGCTCCTCACGCAGCCTGTGGCCCAGGCCACAGCCCCACCTGGATACCCCGGGGGCCTCGGGGGCTCTCGTTGTCAGCCTTCCACCCGCTTCCTGGGGGACAGGTGGACCCAGACGACGCTCCCCGCAAACCACCTCAGCTGCTCCAGCCCCTGTCAAAATTCAGCCCCTCAGAACCCGCTGCCAGCTTCTGAGTATCACCACCCTGACTACCCCACCACCTCGGGGCAACAGTCCACTCTGCCTGTCCCGCCCCCGGTCCCAAGTGTGGGCTCCGCCTCAGCCTCCCAATTGCTGGGATCGTGCCCAGCGGGGTCCACTTTAAACTGGGACACCAGAGCTGTAACAATAAAATGGGTGTTGTTTTAAACCACTTCCTTGTGTCACTTTGTTGCAACTGCTGTAGGAAATACAAAAGATGAGGGAGAATTCGCAGGAGGGGAAGTCACAGCTCAGGCTGATCCAGCGTGAAGATGCCCAGCTGAAGGACATCTCCATCCCCAACCTCCCAAACAGCTGGGAACTGCCCAGGACCACCTCCTGGCTAAAATGGCCAATCGGGAGGACTCAGGGCTCCAGACTGTTCATTTTAACCCCAAAGAGACTCACATACCTCCCTTCTTCTGTACCAGCCACTGCTTATCAAACCTCGATACCCATTCTCTCCTTTTCCTTGGGGTTTTTAACCAGACAAGTGGCAGCCTACTATAACATAAAAACTACATTTCCCAGGTGTTCTTGCAGTTCTATGTGGTCAGGTGACTAACTGCAAGCCAATAGGGTGTGAGCAGAATCTATACAAGCAACTCATGAGTGGGGATCCCTCCTCTCCTGGTTCCCCTTTCCCTCGGGCTAGAGAACGGCACCTCATCTGTAGTTTTTATACGTGAGACCTGGTCTCCAAAAAGGGAAAAAAAGGAATTAAATCTCCGTAAAACTTGGGTTTTTGTTTGTTTGGTACTGAGGATTGAATGGGGAGGGGAGGATCTACCACTGAGCTACATCTGCAGCCCATTTTATTATTTTTTACTTTGAGACAGGATCTCACTAAGTTGTGCAGGCAGGACTCGAATTTGTGATCCTCCTGCCTCAGCCTCCTAAGCATCTGGGATTGTAAGCATGTGCCACCATGCCTGGCAATAAAACTTTTTTTTGTTTTGTTTTGTTTTTTGTTTTTTTGAGACAGGGTCTCACCATGTAGTTGAGACTGACCTGGAACTCACTATGTAGCCCTGGCTGGTCTCAAACTCACAGTGATCCTCCTGCCTCAGCCTCCCGAGTGATGGGATTACCGGGGTGCACCACCATGCCCCACTAATAAAACTTTTTTTTAACAAGAAAAGGAATTTGTAATCCCAGCACTCAGGAGGCTGAGGCAGGAGGATTGTCACAAGTTTGAGGTCAGCCTGGGCTGTATAGTGAAACCCATGTCTCAAAAAGACAAAAAATAAAATAAAATGAAGGCGAGAAAGGAAGGGGTAGGGATGGGGCCCGACCTATCTTGAGGAAGGTAGAAGGGTCTGCGAGCCAGTCTTGAGTCCCAGCCCCTGCTGGAAGGAAAGGGTAGCTGCAGGCCTGAGCCAGGGTGTGGGAGAGGAGACAGCTTGCTTTGAAGCCCCTGACGCCCTGACACCCAAGGTCACCTGGGTCCTCACCAGGAAGCCAGCAGGCCAGCTGGAGCCCATGATGGCCACCAGGGGGCGCCAGAGAAGTGCCTGGCCCTCAGACGGGCAGAGCCCAGAGCGGATCCACCAGGCCCCAGCCTCTGACCTGGCCCGCGGGTGCCCCCAGACAGCCTGTACCCAACCCTGGGCCAGGTCTGCTCCCTGCCTCAGCCTCCTGCCTGTCTCTCTGCCCCTCAGATCCCAGCACTAGTCCCAAGAGATTTTTCTAGAGCCCAGATTCGACCTGCCTGTTCCTGCTTGGAACCACCCACAGCTCCCCAATGCCCTGAGAAGCCAGGCTCCTCACCACAGCCTGCACCGAGTGAAGGTCAGGGTCCTGGGGCCTCACCTTCA
Organism: Fukomys damarensis; assembly: GCF_012274545.1. NCBI lineage: Eukaryota > Metazoa > Chordata > Mammalia > Rodentia > Bathyergidae > Fukomys > Fukomys damarensis. Next base: position 61,802,068 of record NW_022900931.1, read on the forward strand.
GCCCCTCAGCCCCACTCTGTGATCTGCAGTCCACAGAAATAAACTGCTCCCTCCACCATCCCAACTTCAGGTTTCTGCATCCTCTGTCTTTCTGATCCCCAGGCTGCATGTGGCTCTCTTGCTCAGCCTCCTCATCCACCAGGCAGCCTCCGTGGAATCCCTGGCCTTGTTAATTGAGCAGCTACTGCACACCAAGCTCTGTTACATGAACCTGAGGACCAGAAACATGAAGGCAAATCAGAACAGCTCTCCTTGGAGAGCTCATGGCCAGGGGTTGGTGGGGGGGGGAATGACGTGACACCCCATGTAATAAGAATGGGTGATACACAGGTACTGCCCATATCACCCACTATGCCCTGTGCCAAGTGCCTTGTATTCATTAGCTGATCGTAGGCTCACAATAGTTCTATGAGGGAAGTACTGTGAGTGGCCCCATTTGAAAGATGAGGCAACTGAGGCAAAGAAAGGTTGGGGTCACGAGTTGAGGGGGTGGTGGAGAACTTCTGTAATTCCAGCATTTTGGAAGGCTGAGGCAGGAGGATCGTAAATTCAAGTCCAGTGCCATAGCAAGACCTTGTCTCAAGAAAGGAAGGGGAGGTGCACGGGATCTCAGTGGACAAGCTGGGAACAGGACCCCAATGTTTATCTTTTTCACTCCACTCGGATGTTGGGGTGCGGGGGTCCACCCTCTGGGGCGGGTATGAGGACAGCGCTGGCCCGCGGGGGTCGGGAGAAGAACTTCACGCGCTGCGTCGCACTGGGCCCAGTCAGCAGGAGACCAATGTCCCTGGCTGGACCGAAGTCCCGGGCCCCCAGGCTGTGCCCCCCCCCGCAAGATCTGCCCCACAGGGGCCTCCCTGCTTCCTGTCCACCGGCCCAGAACACCACCAGAGTCTCAGGGCTCCCCGGTTCTCGGAGCTGCGGCCCTGGGCTGGAAAATGAGGAAGTGGTGGGGAGGAAGAGGGCGGGCGGACCCAGAGTCATTACGGTTCACTGGGGAAAACCCTTCCCTTCCGGATCCAGCGCCTCTGTGTGCCAAAGGCCTTGCGCAAGCCAAGCCGCGGGCGCGTCCGAGCCTCCGGCCTCCCCACCCCCGCCCTCTGTGGTGTGCTTGCAGCCCTCGAGGGGGCGCAGTGGCGGCGTGGGTGGGCTGGCACCGTGTCTCTACCCGGACAGAGCTCTGGGGGGTCGCAGCGGGGCCCTTGGGTCGTGTGTGCAAGGCCCTGGGTTCCACCCCCAGCACTAATGCGAAAAAGAAAATTAAACCAGGCACGGAGGTGCACGCCTGTAATCCCAGCATTGGGGAAGCTGAGGCAAGAAGATCCCCTCTAGTTCGAAGCCAGCCTGGGGTCCATAGTGAGATCTTGTCTCAAAAGAAAAGAGAAAGAGGAAAGAAAGAAAGAAGAGGGCCGGGGATTTAGCTTAGCAATTCCGCTGCCTGCCTTGCAAGCGCAAGACCCGAGTTCGATCCCCTGTACCAAAAACAAAAGAAAGAAGTAAGGAAAGAAAGGAGCACTGCCATTTCTGAGGCCCCCGCAAGTCCAGGTACTGACTGGGCATTGGAAAACATAAGGCAGTATTAGCTTTAATTTCACTTTTTCAAGAAATAATGGTTTTGTGTCTGGTTTCCTTTGTTTCTTCAGTACTGGGATGGAACTCAGGACCTCACACATGCTGGGTGAGCATTCTACCACTGAGCTATGCTGCCAGACCTTTTTAATACTTTGCTTTGAGACAGGGTCTCACTAGGTTGCCCAGACTGACCTGAAACTCCTCACCCTCTTGCCTCAGCCTTCCAAGTAGATGCGATTACAGGCATGCACCACTCACTGTGCCTGACCCTAGTACACTTTTTAAAAAACGAGTCTAGATCTTTTGGAGATAGAGTCGGAAATCGGTACGGATAAAAAAGTGTGCAGTGGCTGGGATCTGCTTTCCAAATACCTCATCCATTGGACCAACCAGGGGTCACAAATGCTCGACAGAAAAGGTCAGGCCTGTGCAGAAAAGGAAGAGACATTTGTCTTTGCCATTGTTCCCTAGACAATACAGCAGAACGACTGGACACAGCAGGCGCTTGTGTTAGGGATCCTTAGCCACCCAGGAATGGGCTCGAGTGCATGGGAGGGCGGCCGTGGACCTGCGCAGTCGCCATCTGTCCGAGGAGGGACTTGAACATCCGGGGATTTCGATGTCTGCCGGGTCCTGAGCCAACGCCCTCTGGCCGTGCAGGGACCAGTGTACCCCAAGGGGGACTCACCCAGGGGCGACTGTGACCCCAGAGAAGGCAGCAGGCAAGACTGGCCTGAGCTGGGATGGGAGCCAGAGCAAGACAGTTCTCCCCCACGCTTCATGAGTGTGTGGTATTTCCCATAATAAAATCTTTTTTAATTGTTTTAACTGCCTCCCCTTTTCCCGCTGGGGTAAACGAAGCCAGGAGGAGGAGGAGGAGGACAGCTAGCCAGGTCCCATCCCAGGACCTTGCAGTCCCCAGAGAACCTGGCTGTTTCCCCCACCCCACACTGCCTTTTACTTCCTGCCCCCGCACCTTGTAGAACAGCCCAGCCTCCTGGGGCCCCTCAGCTCAGGCCTGGACCTTCCCTCAGTCCCCAGGCTGGGCCTTTCCATCGCCCAGACCAAGGTCAAGGGGCTGCCAGGAGCTGCGCGTGGTGACCCATGTCTGTAGTCCCAGCACACTGCAGGCTGAGGCAGGAAGATCTCTGTGAGTCCAGGCCAGCCTGTGCTACACAGTAACACCTGTTACGGGTTATTTTGTATTCGAAGTCCTGGTCCCTCCGTAACCATCTCCTCCTCCTACTGTCATTGGTCTCCAGCCTCCCTTGCACTCACCAAAGACCTCCTGCTACGGGGCCTTGGCACTTGCTGTGCCGTCTTCCCAAGGCCCCTCTGCCCCATATATCCATCCAGAGGTGCCCTGTCACTGCCCTCAGCCTCAGCTCCCCTTCAGCAAGGCCCCAACCTCCCTCCCTGAAGGAGCAGCCCCATCCCTGTCCTGTTGCCCAGTCGCTTATCTTGGCTGACCTGGCTGCTATCTCACTGTTTTATTGTTGCCTGTCTCCCTCCGAAAGGACGTAGCCCACAGGAAAGCAATAGTCTGTGGTCTGTGTCTCCAACACAGCTTGGCAAGGTGTCAGCGCTCAATAAATATTTGTTGAACAATTGAAAGACTCGGAAAGCCCCGGGCTAAGGACCTGCAGGTGGGGACTGGGCCACGCTCACTGCCTGCCTGCACCCTTTGCTCTGTCTGAGGTGAGGGGAGGGCACAGGGTCCTTTCTGTCCCAGCACAGCCAGGATCAACCCAGATCTGCCAGGTGGCCGGGTGGCCACACCTTCCGGTCAGACCCACAGCAAATGTGCCCGCCAATGTCACCTCTGCAATAAGGGAGGGGACCGGGGGCCAGAAGCTGCAACAGCAGACAGCACCAGAGCCATCAGCCCAGCTGCCCCTCGGAGGCCCAAGTCCACGGAGCCAGCTGGCACTTGCTGGGTGAGCGGGCGGGTGGCACAGAGGGAGAGAGAGGGACAGCAGGGACAGTGGCCTTGGGTTCCCCAGGGAGGCAGTGACTCGGCTGAGAGGTAAGCCTGGGAATGGAGGAGAGAGGACAAAATGAGGTCACTCAGAACAAGGCCACCGCATCCCCAGATGGCTGTGTGGAGAAGGCGAGAAGGCAAGGCCGTGACTTCACCAGGCAGTGGCCCGCAGCCTCAGTTCCCTCACCTGCAAAATGGGCTAGGGCGGGAGGAGCTGGATCTGTTGGCAGAAAAAGCCAAGAAAAAAAAAAGAAGAAAAAGAAGTCACGAGGCCTAGTGTGGTAGCACACACTTGTGATCCCGGAGCTCCATGAGGCTGAGGCAGGAGGGTCACTAAGTTCCAGCCCAATACGAGCAACTTAGTGACTTAGCAGACCGTGTCTCAAAAATAAAAAAGGGCTGGGGATGTAGCTCAGTACGAAGGCCCTGGGGTTTGACCCTCGGTACCACAAAAAGTCACGGGCCAGCACAGTGGCACCCACACATAATCCCAGATATGCAAAATGCTGAGGCAGGAGGATCACAAGTTCGAGCCCAGCCTGGACAATGTAGCTAGACTCCATTTCAGATAGAAGAGAGAACAAAAGCAAAAGGAAGGGAAATTTGATATCCGTGAAATAGATCTACACTCCCTGTCACTTCCCTGACCCAGGTGCACCAGAAGTTCCGTGTGAGTCCTACGTACAGTTTTCCACTTTCTGCTGTCACGTGAGGAAAAAGCAAAATGAAACAGGTGAAATGAATCGATTTAATTCAATACATGCAAACTGGTAGCATTCCAGCATGAAATCAATACCAGAACGAGCTAGTTCCCCTCCGTTTGGTTGCATAAGTCTTTAATATCTGATGTGCATTTTGCGCTCATGGCTGATCTGGGTTTGGAAAAGCTATCGACTGGTGGCGACCTCCAGGAACAGGACAATCACAGCGGCCCCCACCCTAGCTCCGGCAGCCTCCCCGGGGCAGCCAGACCCTATCAGCCCAATCAGGAGCCGCGGGGGAGGGGGTGTGCATGACTGTAAACCCAGCATTAGGGAGGCTGTGCAGCCAGGAGGGTCACTGTGAGTTTGAGGCCAGCCTGGGCCACGTAGGAAGACCTTGTCTCAAAACATAAATAATATTTTAATAATGCTTCATAATGAATAAATAAATGAAAGACCCAAGTTAACTCACATCTGTCCTCTCTTCAGAAACCTCCCGGGGGCTCCCATCTCAGAGTAAAAATAGCCAGAGTCCTCTGGGTGGCCTGTGAGGCCCTGAAGGATCCCTCCAATGCCCTCTCAAACCTCACTACTCAAGTCCAGCCTCACCCACCACCTCTCCCCTCTTCCTTACATTTCCCCAGACACTCCTGCCCCCGGGCCTTTGCATCTGCTGTTCTCCAGCCTATACAGCTCTTTCCCCGGATTTTCAGCAAGACTCTCACTGAGGGGCTACTCCAGAGTGGCCTCCTGCATTAAATGATTCTCCAGCTCCCCCTGCTACTGTGTCCCAGTCACCTCCGTCGCTCTCCCTGCATTGTATCTTCACAGGTCATCTCTGCCTGATGTTCTAGCGCACACACTGTGTCTGTCCACCTCTTCACATCTCCCCAGTCCAAAGATCGGCTCTGGGTCTCTCCCCTTTGAGGCTGGAACCCCGGCATCAGGAACAGAGCCGGCGCACAGGAGGTGCTCAACAACCCAGTCGGGGCACATCTGCAATCCCAGCACCAGGAAGCTGAGGCAGGAGGATTGCCACCACTTTGAGACCAGCCTGGGCTACATAGTCCTTCTGGTCTCAAAATAATAAAGTTTAAAAGGGCCGAGAATGTAGCTCAGTAATGTTCAGTCACCAGTACTGAAAAAAAAAGAGATTTCAGAAACTGTTCCACCCACCTGGACCAAGGACCCGGCTGTGGGGAGCTCAGGGGGAGGTGCGGTCACAGAGGAGCTGGCCTGTGATGCCTGGGGGTTGCACAGAGCCCAGCCCCACCCCAAGCCTCTCTGGGCCCAGCCTGTGGAGCTCTGCCTGGCCAGGATGTCACCAGAAACCTGGCCTCCCCGGGGACCAAAGGCTCCCTGGTGTCGGGTTCCACAAACAGCCCAAGGCCCTGGCATGAGCCAGGGGCTGGGGACACAGAGAGCACAGCCTGGCCTGCCCTCTCGGGGGTCACAAAAGGGGGGCCCGGACAGACCCATCCCAGGGAGAGCACAGGGTGGTGGGGCTGGGCTGGGAGAGCTGGGGGCAGCCATGGAGGGCTTTCTGGAGGAGGAAAAGGGGAGCAGAGCAGGGGGGCCATCCGGTCTCCTCCTGAGCACCCTGGGCAGCCTGGCATGCTCTGAGCACTGCAGGCCCCAGGCGGGCTTGGGTTTCAGGAAGGACCCCCTGTGCTATGCCCACACATCACAGGAGTGTGGGGCAGGGGGCCCGGGGAATGGGGGAGCCCCCTGAACAGGTACAGGCCTGGATAGGGGTGCACGGAAGAGATGTTTAAGAAGCAGCAGCTAGTTGGGCATGGTAGTGCACACCTGTCATCCCAGCACTCGGGAGGCTGAGGCAGGAGGATGGCTGTGAGTTCAAGACCAGACTGGGGTACACAGCAAGACCCTGTCACACACACACAAAAAGAATGATACACACCTGTCATCCCAGCTACTCAGGAGGAAGGATCAAAAGTTCAAGCACAGCCTGGGCAACTTAGCAAGACCCTGTCACAAAAGACAAAATGAAAAGGATTGAGGATGTAGCTCAGTACAAAGCCCCTGGGTTCCATCACCAGGGCTGGGGGTGGTGGTGGCAGAAGCAGCCGTGTGAGTGTTGCTGGGGTTCGGGTTGACAAGTCCAGGTCCCTCCCTGCCATCCCTGGGATGGCCCCGCCCCTGTAAGAGATCCAGGGTTCACCCGGGAAGACGCTAAGGTCAGTTTGGGACAGGTGAGAGAGAGGCTTCAGAGGGACACTGGGACACCAATGTGACGCCAGGATGCTGTCCCAGGCCTCGGTGAGAGCAGAGAGCAAAGCCAGGGCAGAGCAGGGTGAGGTGAAGTTGCAGGTGGGGGACAGCCCCAGCCCCACCCCCACCCAGCAGAGCCCAGCCCTGAGGGCATCTTGGGACACAGCAAGCACGGGGAGACAGGTTGGACAGGGCAGCACAGGGATGGGCCGTCCCCACCCAGGCTGCGGCCTTCAGCGAACCGGCACCTGCAGCCATTGAGATGTGGGAGGCAACACTCGGGAGGCTGAGGCAGGAAGATCACCATGAGTTCAAGCCAGCCTTGGCTACATAGTGAGACCCTGTCTCAAAAAGCAAAACCGAGAGACAAGGGAAATAATAACACGACTGTCTGTTTGCCTCCCCCTAGCAAGGATTCCTTTCATCCATTTTCCCCAGGGTCTCCCCAGCACCTAGGCCAGGGCTGGCACATAGTAAGTGATCATTAAATATCTATTACCTGAGGGGTGTGCTCAGCAGTTACTCAGCTTGGCTTTTGTTTTATGGTACCGGGGATTGAGCTACATCTCCAGCTGTTTTTTATTCCGAGGCAGGGTCTTGCTAAGTCGTGCTGGGCTGGAATTTGCAACCCTCCTGCCTCCCAGACGCTGAGATTCCTGGTGTGGGCTGAGGCTCCTGTGCAGGGTCCCTGGAGAACAGGTTCCAGAGTGCTCAAGTCCCTTGTTCAGCTCGGCTCCAGCCAGGCGTGGTGAGCCCCACAGAGTTCGAGGCCAGCCTGGGCTGCATAGCGAGACCCTGTCTCAAACACAGGAGAAAGAAAAGGCTCAGTATTTGCATAGAAACTTGACACTTCCTCCCACAGACTGAGTCACTGCGTGGGGGGGGTGAGTCCACCGACGCCAGGCAACCTCCGGTGGGCCCTGTCCCTGTGTTGTTTAGGGACAATGATGAGGACCGAAATGCTCTGTGTCCAGCATGGGTGCAGGTTTCAGCAGAATATTTTGCTCCGGGATTTGCTGAATCAATGAGTACAAAGTCCACAGATGCAGTCCTGGGGCTTGACCCGGGAGCCTTCACGCTGAACTACACCCCCAGCTCTTTTATTTTATTTATTTTTTTATGATTTTTTTTTTTTTTTTTTTTTTTTTTTTTTTTTTTTTTTTTTTTTTTTTTTTTTTTTTTTTTTTTTTGCTGCATGGCCTTGCTAAGTTGCTAGGTTCCCAGGTGGGCTCGAACTTGCGATCCTCCTGCCTCTGCCTCCCCACGTGCTGGGGTTGCTGGCGTGCGTATGACGCCCAGCTGAGACAGGCAGACCTCACATCTGGCTGAAGTGCTAGTCTGTAGCTTCTCACAACTGCTGTCAGTCCAAAGTGGGATTTTTCCATCCATCCCTAGTTTCCAGGGTAACACAGTGGGATTCAGCAAGGGATTGTCTCCATCCCCACTCAGGAAAGTGCACAGCCAAAGTCAAACATCTGCTTTGTTGTTGCTGCTGCTGCTGCTGTTGTTTTGACAGGGTCTCACTGTAATAGTCCACGCTGGCCTCCAACTCACGAGATCCTCCCGCCTCAGCCTCCTGAGTGCTGGGATTCCAGGTGGGTACCTCCACGGCCGGCTCCAAATTCTGCTTTGGGTCAAAGGCCCATTGGACAGAGAGAGAATCAAGGGCTTGAGAAGGGGAAGAAGAGAATGTGGGTGCAGGATCCTTTGAGAGGTCACTAAGAAGAGTCCAGATGTCTCTCCCCTTTGGAGACAGAGCTGGACTCAACTCCTCTCTTTGGCCAGCAACTGAGCAGGTCAGTCTATGCCCGTGCCTCAGGTTCCCAGATGCAAACAGGGCCCCCGCCGGCAGCTGCCTCACAGAGGTAACGCCTGGTGGGCACCTGGCTTGCCGAGGCTGGAGTAAGGGTCACCACCTGGTGACCCCTGAACTCACGGGTCTGGGGCCTGGGCAGTCAGAGACAATTGCCCTAAAGTCCCCCCTGGCCTCCTCCCCTCCCTGGTGACCTGCTTCTTCTCCCATACCAAATCCGGGCCTTCGGCACAAAGAGGGTTAGGCAGCTGCCCCAGGAGGCCTGGCCAGGTCGTGGCCCCTGGCTGGTGCCCGCCACACCCACCCTGGTGCCCAACCAGGGCCCCAGGTGCTTGGTGACTCAATCCCTCCAAATTCAGGTGATCTCCCCTGGTTCCAAGTCACCAAACCCTCCCGGGCCTGGCTGCAGACGGAGCCGGGCACCAACCAGGAAGGGCCTCCGAGCACCGGGCACCAGCGTCCCCATCCCTGAGGCCCGGCCTGCGCTGGAAGATGGCGCCAAAGGGGTGCAGCTGGCTTGTCCTCAGTGGTGAGCGAGGGTGGTACCCCAGGCCTCGGGAAGGGAGGGAGCCCCAGCCGTGACAGGGAAGGTGTAAGCCAGGAAGCCAGCAGGCTGTGGAGGGAGGGTAGCACACAGATACTGGAGAGATGTGCAGTTCGGCTTCCCCACCCGAGGGGACTTCACAGATGGGAGACTTGGAACCCAGAGGGGTGACATCCCTGGCCGGGGCCACACAGCCAGAAAGTGGCAGGGTCTGTGCTAGACCAGAGCCACTAACGCTGCCACATTCCTTCAGCAGGGAAGCACGGAAACCAGGCCTGGCCTGAGTGCTTTGACGGGACAAGGGCCACAGCCAGCCACCTCTGGCAGCAGCCCTGGCAGCCCTGACCAGCTGTTAGTTTGGGGCTGATCTGTTCTTTCAGGGGAGGGGGGTCCCACGGCTGCTGGTGGGGGCTTGGCAGGTGGAGAGGACCCATGAACGGGGAGACCCTGGCGTTTCACATGGGGCCACACAATTATCCAGACTGAGCCAGGTGTGGTGGCACACACCTATGATCCCAGCACTCTGGGAGGCTGAGGCAGGAGGGCTGCAAATATAAGCCCAGCCTAGGCAACTCAGTAAGACCTTGTCTCAAAAGAGTTTTTTAAAAGACTGAGATGTAGCCCAGTGTGAAGACCCTGGGTACAAGCTCCAGCACAAGAAAAAAGGATGGAAGGAAGGAAGGACACCAGGAAAGGTCCAGTGGCTTAGATGGGAGGCAGGAGGCCGCAGGTGTGAACCCTGCCTTGCCGGACCTCAGCTGGGGACGCCTCCTAAGTCCAGCCAGCTCTGCTGTCCACCGTGGGGCTCCAGCCGCCCGCCAACCCCGGCTCCTCTTCCTCAGCCGCGCTCCTGAGTGCCGGCGCTGAGCTGTCCATCACTCCTGAGCCCGCCCGGCTGGCCGCAGGGGACAGTGTCACTCTGAGGGTCCGTGGGCTCTCGGGGGAAGAGCTGGCCTACAGCTGGTACGCAGGCCCCGCGCTCAGCCTGTCCTACCTGGTGGCCAGCTACATCGTGAGCACAGGCGACGAGATCCCCGGTCCAGCCCACACGGGGCGGGAGGCCGTGCGCCCCGACGGCAGCCTGGACATCCAGGGCCTCCTGCCCAGCCACTCGGGCACCTACATCCTGCAGACCCTCAACAGACAGCTGCAGACCGAGGTGGGCTACGGACACATGCAGGTCTATGGTGAGACACCCGCCACCCCGCCCCTGCCAGGCCTTCCTGTCCTGCTCCTGAGCCCTCCTTTAGAGTAAAAAAAGTGGAAAATGATACCTCCTTCAGGATGGCTTCCAGGATTGCGGCTGCCTCCCGGCCCCTCTCCCTGCCTCTCGGTTGGCAGCGCAGGGCACCAGCCCAACCCGGCCACGCCCCTCCCGTGACCCAGGCCTCCGAGCAGGTGGTGCCCGGCCCCCTCCCCCTCTGTCTCCTGCGCCCACAGAGATCCTGGCCCAGCCCGCGGTCCTGGCCAACGCCACGGAGCTGGTGGAGCGGCGCGACCCCCTGCGCCTGCTGTGCACCAGCCCCAGCCCCGCCGAGGTCCGCTGGTTCTTCAACGGCGACGCTCTGCCGGTCGCCGTCCGCCTCGGCCTGTCCCCAGACGGCCGCATGCTCACCCGGCACGGCGTCCGCAGGGAGGAGGCCGGCGCCTATCAGTGCGAGGTGCGGAATCCACTCAGTGTGAGCCGCAGCGAGCCCCTCAACCTGACCGTGTACTGTGAGTGCTCCTGGCGTCGCCACACTCCCGGGGCTGACCCTCGGGGACAGGGAAACTGAGTCCAGGAGAGGGCGCCCAAGGGCATGTAGACAGTCAGCAGGGGTGAGAAAGGGGGCTCGCTCTTAATTACCCTTGGCCCATCCACACCAGCCAGGCAGGCTGACCCACACCTCATCATCTGGGAGGCAGAGGCTGGAGGATCTTGAGTTCAAGGCCAAGCTGGAATGTGCTGTGAGAACCTCTCTCAAAAACACAAAACCAAGAAAAGCTCATTGTGGTGGCGCATGCCTGTAATCCCAGCGCTCAGGAGGCTGAGGCAGGAGGATTTCCAAGAGTTCCAGGCCAGCCTGGGGCTACATAGTGAGTTCAAGGCCAGCCTGAACTACATGGCAAGACCCTGTCTCAAAAGACAAAAGCGAAATATGGAACTTTGGCACTACCTTGGACAGAGTGGCCGGCCCCTCCAGTTAGAAGCAGTCCCCGCAGAGAAAGGACGTGGGAGTGGTTGGCTTTGAAAGGGAGCAGGGGAAGGAGTAGTGGGGGGCTGGGAGGGGACATAACCAAGAACCGTAACCAAGGCTCGAAATCATTCCCAGGGGCAGCTGGTGCCATGTGGAATCCTGGGAGAGGTATATGAGGGCGACAATGTAGAAAAAGCAAGAATCTAGAATCCTAGAGCCCTATGACACCAGAGAATCCTAGATTCCAGAAGCTCTGCATTCTAGACTGTGAGAATTCTAGAGACTAGAAGAAGAGGTGCTTAGAACTTTAGGATCTACTGTTAAAATCTTAGCCTAGAATCTTAGCCACATAGATTTCTAGAATTTTAGAATGCTGTATCCTAGAAGCATCTTGCAGCCTTAGAACTCTAGATTTTCGGTTCGGTGCTCTGCCTCGCAAGTGCAAGG
>NW_022900931.1:61813643-61826036 GCF_012274545.1 Fukomys damarensis
AAAAAAAAAAAAAAGAACTCTAGATTCTTAGAATGGTTTGCCAGGGTGCGGGGGAGATCTCCAGGCATGGCGCATACCTGTAATCCCAGCACTTGGAAGGCTGAGGCAAGAGGATCACTGTGAGTCTCAAAAAACCAATCTCCATCCCAAAAAGAAGAAAAATCTCTTAGAATTTTTATTCAATAAAGCCATAGGTTTGAAACCTACCTTGAAATGTGCTGGCCCTACACACTCCTCACAGACTACTGAGATTTCCCTGGGTGGGGGGGATACTTCTCAAGATCCCAGAGCAAGTTAGAGATCCAGGTGGGATTCCACGGCCCAAGCTCTCTCTTCCCACCAGGGGCCGTGATGGCCACAGCCTGGTGGAGAGAACCCGGGCGCCACCTCTCCTCCCGCCCTCCACTGACCCCTCTCTCCCTCCTGCCTCGCAGTCGGCCCGGAGCGCGTGGCCATCGTCCAGGACTCCACCACCCTCACCGGCTGCACCATCAAAGTTGACTTCAACACGTCCCTCACCCTGTGGTGCGTGTCCCGCTCGTGCCCGGAGCCCGAGTACGTGTGGGCCTTCAATGGGCGAGCCCTGGACAACGGCCGGGACCATCTCAGCATCAGCGGCATGGCGGCCGCCCAGGAGGGCGCATACACGTGCATTGCTAAGAACCCCAAGACCCTGCTGTCTGGCTCTGCCTCGGTGGTGGTCAAGCTCTCCGGTGAGTCACCCCCACCCGGCCACCACCCCTCCCCGTGGAGGCCCCGCTGGACCGTGACAGTCAGGCCCCCACTGGCCTAACAGAGGATTGGAAAGTGGTGAATTTGGGGCCCCTTTGTTGGCCGCGCGACCACATGTCCCACTAGGTGCCAAAGAAGAGTGCCGATGCCGTCACGTGGACGCCCGACGGCCAAGCAGAGCCTCTCCCTTGAGGGCTGGCAGAGTGAGGATGGGTCACACGGCCCCACGGTGGGAGTACAGATGTCCCTTCACAGGGACGCCACTGCAGCCACCAGCAGCGCGGGGCTGCACACACCCACCCTGGCCACACCATCTTCTAAGTTTCCTTGCTGCTGACCAGGCTGTGGTCACAAGTTAGGTAGCAACTGGAGAGTCACCGCCAATGGCTCGTGGATGGAAAACACCGCAGGAGGCCTTGTCCTCCTGCCTCTGTCCTAAAATGACCTAGCAGTTGAGTGCACACTGAGGCTGTTTCACAGCTTCTGGTTCTCAGGGGACATTTGTCCGTGCCCTGGGGATGGCAGCTTTGAGCATTGGGCCTCATTAATTCTCTCTCTCCCTCACACTAACAGGCTGGGTCTTGTCCAGAGGGTGGATACTCACCCCATGGGGATGGCAGCCCCCGAGGTAAGTGGACCTCCTGCCCGCCTGGGGCCTTGGAGGAGACAGGATATGGAGCAGACACGGCGGTGCCCAAGGTGCACAGGTATGGCAAGGAGGGGACACATACCCCCAAGGGCATCCAGAAGAGTCGGCTCCCTCACACTAACAGGCTGGGTCTTGTCCAGAGGGTGGATACTCACCCCATGGGGATGGCAGCCCCCGAGGTAAGTGGACCTCCTGCCCGCCTGGGGCCTTGGAGGAGACAGGATATGGAGCAGACACGGCGGTGCCCAAGGTGCACAGGTATGGCAAGGAGGGGACACATACCCCCAAGGGCATCCAGAAGAGTCGGCAGCCCTGTGGCAAGTGCCGGGAGAGAGACAGAGAAGAGAGACATCACCATTCCCCACGGGGGAGGCGCCGGTCAGATGGAGGAGACGTGGTCCCTGCCCACAGAAAGAAGACCCAAGCACAGGGGCGCACCCCCCGCCACGGGAGGAGCTGCCAGTCACAGGGAAGATGCAGCTCCTCCCCAGGGACTCCTAGTCAGGGATGAGGGAGACGGACACTCACGCTCAGGGAGCCTGGGGTTGGAGGGAGGAGGCAGTGGGGCAGAATTTCCACTCTGATAGGGAGAGGGCCTGGAGGAGACACGACCTTGGTTTTTGAAAGTTCCTAGTCTGATGGAGAAGACACGGGTCCTATCTTTAGAGTACCCAACCTGATGGGCGAGCACAGGCCCCCAGTCAGCTAATTGGTGGGGTCCCCAGAAGATCCACCCAACCATGTGCAATTTTCTGGTCTGATGAAGGAGACACGCCCTTCCCCTCACGGAGGACTTGGGCCCACATTCTGGAAGCCCTTGATCTGGCAGGAGAGAGAATTCCCAACCATCCAATGGGGGAGACGCGACCCCTATATTCTGGGAATTTCCAGTCTGAAGAAGGAGACACAAGTGTCCTGTCTGATGGCACAGATACCCCAAAGGCTGGAAGTTCCTAGTCTGGTAGGAAAGACATCCCAGGCCAGGACAGAGATGGCGCCTGCACCACCACGAGATCCCCACCTGTCTCCTTCCAGCACCTGCACCAGCTGTGTCAGCCAGCGGAGGCCCAGATGCGCCAGCTGGGGGTAAGAGGACCGTCCTGGCCTGTGCGGTCCTTTGACCCAGCCCCACTGTCTCCCCAGCGGCAGCCGTCTCCATGATGATTGTGCCGGTGCCGACCAAGCCCACAGAGGGCCAGGACGTGACCCTGACGGTCCAGGGCTACCCCAAGGACCTGCTGGTCTACGCCTGGTACCGTGGGCCGGCCTCCGAGCCCAACCGGCTGCTGAGCCAGCTGCCGTCCGGGAACTGGATCGCGGGCCCGGCGCACACGGGCCGGGAGGTGGGCTTCTCCAACTGCTCGCTGCTGGTGCAGAAGCTGAACCTCACGGATGCCGGCCGCTACGTGCTCAAGACCGTCACGCTGCAGGGCAAGACCGACACGCTGGAGCTCGAGCTGCAGGTGGCCCGTGAGTGCGCTGGGGGCTGGGCCTCCTCCCCCTCTGACCGGTCCCGAGCCAGGCTCTCACCTCTTCCCTCAGACTGGTTACCCCCACCAGGGGCTGAGCACCTCCATCAGACTGGGGCACTGGGGGCTGCAGGCCGGAAGCTGGGCTAACAGGGGGTGCCTGACTCCCCCAGCAGACGGGACATGGAACAGGAGGGGTCCTGCACCCCTCTTTACGCTCAAATCCTAGAAAATGGGGCTCATGTGTCACCCTTCCTCCGGGAGGTGCAGAGGGGACAACTTTCCTCTTATCCGTGGAGTTTGTGTCTCAAGCTGAAATAGGGACGATCTCCACTCAGGTGCAGGCTGCTAGGTGTGGAACTCATGTCTCCTCCAAACCAGGCTGGGAGCTCTGAGACATGGGGTCCATGTCTCCTCCATCTGACTGGGGCTCCAGGGTCAGGATCCAGGTCTCCTCCATCTGACTGGGGCTCCAGGGTCAGGATCCGTGTCTCCTCCATCAGACTGGGGCTCCAGGGTCAGGATCCGTGTCTCCTCCATCAGACTGGGGCTCCAGGGTCAGGATCCAGGTCTCCTCCATCTGACTGGGGCTCCAGGGGCAGGGTCCCTGTCTCCTCCATCAGGCTGGGGCTCAGAGTCAGGATCCAGGTTTCCTCCATCAGACTGGGGCTCCAGAGTCAGGGTCCCTGTCTCCTCCATCAGACTGGGGCTCCAGGGTCAGGATCCAGGTCTCCTCCATCTGACTGGGGCTCCAGGGTCAGGGTCCCTGTCTCCTCCATCAGGCTGGGGCTCAGAGTCAGGATCCAGGTTTCCTCCATCAGACTGGGGCTCCAGAGTCAGGGTCCCTGTCTCCTCCATCAGACTGGGGCTCCAGGGTCAGGATCCGTGTCTCCTCCATCAGACTGGGGCTGCAGACTCAGGGTCGGGATCTCCTCCATCAGGCTGGGGCTCCAGAGTCAGGATCCAGGTTTCCTCCATCAGACTGGGGCTCCAGAGTCATGGTCCCTGTCTCCTCCATCAGACTGGGGCTCCAGGGTCAGGATCCAGGTCTCCTCCATCTAACTGGGACTCCAGGGTCAGGGTCTGTGTCTCCTCCATCTGACTGGGGCTCCAGGGTCAGGATCCGTGTCTCCTCCATCAGACTGGGGCTGCAGACTCAGGGTCGGGATCTCCTCCATCAGGCTCGGGCTCCAGAGTCAGGGTCCCTGTCTCCTCCATCAGGCTGGGGCTCAGAGTCAGGATCCAGGTTTCCTCCATCAGACTGGGGCTCCAGAGTCAGGGTCTGTGTCTCCTCCATCTGACTGGGGCTCCAGGGTCAGGGTCTGTGTCTCCTCCATCTGACTGGGGCTCCAGAGTCAGGGTCCCTGTCTCCTCCATCAGGCTGGGGCTCAGAGTCAGGATCCAGGTTTCCTCCATCAGACTGGGGCTCCAGAGTCAGGGTCTGTGTCTCCTCCATCAGACTGGGGCTCCAGAGTCACGGTCCATGTCTTCTCCATCAGACTGGGGCTCCAGAGTCACGGTCCATGTCTTCTCCATCAGACTGGGGCTCCAGAGTCAGGGTCTGTGTCTCCTCCATCAGGCTGGGGCTCCAGAGTCAGGGTCCCTGTCTCCTCCATCAGGCTGGGGCTCAGAGTCAGGATCCAGGTTTCCTCCATCAGACTGGGGCTCCAGAGTCAGGGTCTGTGTCTCCTCCATCAGGCTGGGGCTCCAGAGTCAGGGTCCCTGTCTCCTCCATCAGGCTGGGGCTCAGAGTCAGGATCCAGGTTTTCTCCATCAGACTGGGGCTCCAGAGTCAGGGTCTGTGTCTCCTCCATCAGGCTGGGGCTCCAGAGTCAGGGTCCCTGTCTCCTCCATCAGGCTGGGGCTCAGAGTCAGGATTCAGGTTTCCTCCATCAGACTGGGGCTCCAGAGTCAGGGTCTGTGTCTCCTCCATCAGGCTGGGGCTCCAGAGTCAGGGTCCCTGTCTCCTCCATCAGGCTGGGGCTCAGAGTCAGGATCCAGGTTTCCTCCATCAGACTGGGGCTCCAGAGTCAGGGTCTGTGTCTCCTCCATCAGACTGGGGCTCCAGAGTCACGGTCCATGTCTTCTCCATCAGACTGGGGCTCCAGAGTCACGGTCCATGTCTTCTCCATCAGACTGGGGCTCCAGAGTCAGGGTCTGTGTCTCCTCCATCAGGCTGGGGCCCCAGAGTCGGGGTCCCTGTCTCCTCCATCAGGCTGGGGCTCAGAGTCAGGATTCAGGTTTCCTCCATCAGACTGGGGCTCCAGAGTCAGGGTCTGTGTCTCCTCCATCAGGCTGGGGCTCCAGAGGTCACGGTCTGTGTCCTCCATCAGACTGGGGCTCCAGAGTCAGGGTCTGTGTCTCCTCCATCAGGCTGGGGCTCCAGAGGTCACGGTCTGTGTCTCCTCCATCAGACTGGGGCTCCAGAGTCACGGTCCGTGTCTTCTCCATCAGCCTGGGGTTCCAGGGTCACAGTCTGTGTCTCCTCCATCAGACCGGGGCTCCAGAGTCAAGGTCCGGGTCTCCTCCATCAGACCGGGGCTCCAGAGTTAAGGTCTGGGTCTCCTCCATCTGACTGGAGCTCCAGGGTCAGGGTCCAGGTCTCCTCCATCAGACTGGGGCTCCAGAGTCACGGTCCGTGTCTCCTCCATCAGACTGGGGCTCCCAGGGTCAGGGTCCAGGTCCCCGCCAACTGACCGTGCACTTCCAGAGGTCTGAGAGCCCTGCTGCTGAACCAGGTGCACTGGACAGGAATCTCTCAGACTGGGAACGAGGTCCCTTCCTGGGCCTGGAATCGCCTCCACCGTCAGACTGGGCGCTCTCAGGAGTCCTGGGTCTGGGTCAGGAACGGTGCTGTAACCCTCGGACTGGCAGCTTTCAGGACCAGGGACCCAATCACCGCCCCTGGGCCCACTCTCTTCTGGGATCGCCTCAGTCGTGGCCCCCTGGCCTTCGTCCCTGGGAGATGGGCGGGGTCCCACCATCTGCCCACCTGGCTGCAGATCTCTACTCACCTGTCTCTCCTCTCACACCCAGCTCCCTCCCTCGCATGACGACCAGCGCTATCCTCCTGACCCTGAACCCAGCACAGGCTGAGCACCGGGGCGGGTGGGGCTGCGGGGTGGGCAGGGCAGCAGGAGGGCAGGGGGCCGGGCCTTGGCCTACAGCTGGCTGAGGTCCTCTCTGTCCCCTTTTCCCCCTGCCTGTCCTCCCCACAGCCCTGGAGTAGCAGCGAGACCACTGCTGAGGCCTCCGGAGAGAAGAGCAGTTCCTGTCACTCCCCCCTCGGCCTCCAGCAGGACTCGGCTGAAGCCCGGCCCCTGTCTCCACCTAGAGTTAGAGCCCTGGAGCCCTGCTCCCTCCTGTCACAGAGACGCGGGCATAAACGTCCTGGTCAGCGCACCTGTGTGGCCTCTCCTTCTGCACCGCCCGCCCACCGTCCTGGCGCATGCGCGCCTGGTCTCCGTGCCCGCCCACGCTCGGGGCGTCCTGGGGCACCCCAGGTTCTACGCAAGGGTCCTGATCCCCAGGGCACCAAGCAGCCCTGAGGCACAGCCGCTTACGCTCAGGCAGCGGCCCGTTTTCAAGTAAAGCCCGGCGACCTCAGGGTCCACCCACGTGAGTTGAGGGTGCAAGGAACAGGGTGAGGAGAGCTGGGGAGCAGGGGACACAGGCCTCTCCTCCTCTCTCCAGAGGGGCTGAGTCCGGAGGCAGAGGTCCTGGGGTCCTGGTGTCAGAAGCGGAGGGCAGAGTCCGGGCAGGGTTAGGAAGGGCCTTGGGCAGGGATGGAGATGCCCTTCTGGGGGTGGCCCTTGGAGCTGGAGCTGGGATACCGGGTGGTGAAACCTCCAGAATGAGAGAATAAAATTGGGATTGTGGGCAGGTGTGGCAGCACACACCTGTAATCCTTCACTCCAGAGGTTGAGGCGGGAGGACTGCAAGTTTGAGTCCAGCCTAGGCAGCTTCTCGATTCAGTGAGACCATGTCTGGAGAATAAAAAAATAAAAAAGCCGGGCGTGGTGGTGCACGCCTGTAACCCCAGCCCTCGAGAGGCTGAGGCATTAGGATCGCTGTGAGTTCGAGACCAGCCTGGGCTACACAGTGAGTTCCAGGTTGGTCTCAACTACATAGTGGGACCCTGTCTCAAAAAACAAACAAACAAAAAAAAGAATTAAAAGAATGTTTTTAAAGGCCTAGGATGTAGATGAATGCCAAGGCCTTAGGTTCAATTCCCAAAGGCCACAAAGGCCAAGGGGCACAGACAGGGGTTCACACCCATAATCCTGGCATGTAGGAGGCTGAAACAGGAGGATTAATTTCAAGGACAGCCTAAACTACGTAGTGAGACCCTGTTTCAAAAAAGGGGGTGGGGGATGGCCTGGGATGTGGCTCAGCCACACAGCACCTGCCTTGAAAGCATGAGGCCCTGAGTTGGATTCCAGGTACAAAAAGAAAAGCAGCCTAGCTCTGGGGTATAGTTCAGGGATTGCTCACTCACTAGCATGTGGGAGGCCCTGGATATGATGCCTGGCAATACACACAGCCCAGAAGCAGGTTATTTGGAATTGAAGCAGAGGCCCCTCAGTGTCACTAGGGACATAGTTCTTCCTACCTTCCTGTTGCTCGCCTTCGCTCAGGGCTTCTAGTCACTCAATCGCCTCATGGCCCAAAATGGCTGCTGGAGCTGCAGCTGCCTCATCCGTGTTTCAAGCAAGAAGCAGGGGGAAAAAAGGGGGGGTTTACAAAAGCAAAACTCTCCCAGTCACTTTATGGGCTATCCCCCTTTGAGAGAAGTTTCCCCAAAATCCAGTCCAACGACTCCCACTTACAGCGGCCAGCTCTTGATCAGATCACCACCCTAGCTTCAGGGAGGCCTGAGAAGTGCAGTCTTTTTCTTGGGTTTGTTGCTGCCCCAAATAGCACAGGTTCTGGCATTAAGGAAGGCAGAGAAAACAGATCTCGCTGGGTGGGTATAAGAAGCAGGGCTTGGGGAGGCTGGCGGAGGAGGGCAGGAGGATTTGGGGAGCAGGACCAGGTGTGGGAGAAAGCAGCAGCTCAAATTTCTAGGTCAAACGCACTCCGGTCCTCAGGGAGCAGTGGCTCAGGTGTTCCCAGGACCGAGCCTGCAGTCCCCAGGGCATCTCTGGGCTCTGCACTGTGCCAAGCAGGCCAGCCCCAGCCCTCGCAACCAGGACAGAGTGACTAACCACAGGGCGGCGGCAGCCCGGAGTGGTGGTGCGAGCCTGCTACCCCAGCACTGGGAGGCTGAGGCAAGAGGATCGCTGCGAGTTTGGGGCAACGTAGGGACAACATAGTGAGACCCTATCTCAAAAATCCAAAAACAAACAAACAAAAACAAAACCCAGACACAACAGTTTATCTGTTCCCCCAAAGAATTCAGCCCCAATTTCGTCCTTTCCATGCACAAACTCCTACAAGTTACCACCCGTTCCTCCACTTTACAAGGGAGGAAACTGAGGTGCAGAACTGAAGACCTGGCTCCAGCTTCCCCTCTCCCCGAGGCCAAGAAGCGAGGCGGGGCGCTGCTGTGGTGGCTGCGGGGCCTGAGCCTCCCGGGCCGAGGCCGGGTCCGCCCCCCACACCTCCCAGGCGGCCGCTTTCTGCCCGCCTTGTCCTCCAGGGCCTCCGCCTGCCGGGCGGCGCAGGTCGCCTCCCTCTGCGTCATCGTGACCGGCGGCGGCTCGAGGCTTCCCAGGAAACCCGGCTGGGACACTGAGTCGGGTTCTGCAGCTCCTGACAGCGGCTCAGAGCTTCCCTTTGACCTCCGGCCTCGGCCTCTGCTCCCAGCTCTCTCAGCTGCTCGGTCAAATTGCTTTGTCTCTAAACCCGGCGTGGCGGCGGCTCAGCCCGTAATCCCAGCACTCTAAGAGGCTGAAGCAGGAGGAGCTCAAATTCGAGCGATTTAGTGATTTTGCCAGACCCTGTCTCAAAATAAAATAATAAAAAATAAAAGGCGGGGGTGCAGCTCAGTGCACAAGCTTTGGGTTTTGATCCCCATTGGGTTTGATCTCCAGGGAAGGGAGCTGGAGGCTGCATTTTTAATAGCTGGTCTGGATGATTGGGTGATATTTTTTTTCTTTAGATAGAATCTTGCTATGCAGCCCAGGCTGGCCTCGAACTCACAAACTCAGAGATCCTCCTGCCTCAACCTCCTGAGTGCTGATTATGGGTTTGTGCCCCCATGCCTGGCTGGTCTGGGTGATTTTTGTGATTTGGAAGTTAAGGGGCCCAGAGGCAGGGACTGTTTGAGCAACTCGCCCCCAAAAAGACACAAAAACAAGAGACCACTCTCCCAGTTACTCAGCCAGGGTTTGGGCCTCTCCTACCTTCCCGACAGCCCATGTCTGGTCTCGGGCCCTCACACCCGGCCCCCCCAGTCCCCCTGGCCTCGGATGCCCTTTCTCAATTGGCTGGGGAGACCGTGAAGCTGAGCACACAACGGCCGGCCCTCTGGAGCCCTGCCAGGGCCGGGAAGGAAGCTGCTTGGCTTCCCGGACCCAAGGGCCCATGAGCGGAGGGCAGGGGAGAGGGGGCTGCACCCCGGGCTCCCGACACCACACAGGGACCTGAGAGGGCGTCCTAAGGCAGGCACAGGTGGGAGCCCTGGGTCCCCAAAGCCACCCTACCTATTGCTCAGAGAGGAAACCGAGGGCCCAGAAGGAAGGTCTCATTTCCTCTCCCCCTCCAGATGAAAGTCCAAAGTCCCCACAGAAGCCTAACCGCCTGCCAGGCTGCACACCCTCTTCCCCTGCCTCACTGTGCTCATGCAGCCTTCCTGACTGCGCAAACCCGCAGTGACCCCAGGGCCTCTGCTCGGCCGCTCCTGCTGGCCGCACACCTCCCCAGACACCTTCGTCATTCCATTCTGGCATCTGCTCAAATGTCACCTTCTCAGAGGGCCGGGGATCTAGTGCAATGGCACCAGGCCTCTCTTGCAAGCACGAGGTCCTGAGTTTGACCCCTGGGGGAAAAAAAAAAAAAAAAAAGTTAGCTTTTCAGAGGGGCCTTGAATCCTGAAGTTGGCTAGCTTTATTTTTTGCAGTATTTATCACATGCACACACCCAACTTTAACATCTTTTTCTTTCCAGTACTGATGATTGAACCCAGGGCTATTGCCCTGAGATATATCCACAGTCCTTTTTTATATTTCTCAGACAGGGTCTCCCTAAGTTGTTCATTTACTCGGGCTGAGTTTGAACTTGTGCTCCTCCTGCCTCAGCCTCCCAAAGTACAGGGGTTACAGGCCTGTGCCACCTCACCTGGCTTTGCATCCTATATTTTTTTCTCACCTTTTTGTATGGGGGGTGATTTTTTTAGGGGTTTTGGGGTTTTTTGGGGGGGGGCATTGGTACCAGGGATCAAACTTGCATTTGTGAGGCAGCTGGTGGCACCACTGAGCTAAATCCCTTTGTTTTTGTTTTTTGAGAAACAGGCCCAGGATGGTCTCAGACTCACAGAGATCCTCCTGCGTCAGCCTCCTGAGTACAGCAATTATAGGTGTACACTACCACACTCAGCATTTTTTTCTTTCCTTATGGTCTGTTTTCTCCACCAGACTGGGCACTCCCTGCAGGTGGGAATATGAGTTCTACTGTTCACTGTGGTGCTTCTATCTTCTAAACCAGTGCTCAGCACACAGACGGTGTCCAATAAATCCCATAGTAGAAGTGGTGGTGATCATAAAGAACAGACAGGTCCTGCTTGATAATGAAATGGACTGTATGGCAGTTGTATCAGTTATCATTGCTGTGTAAAAAGTAACCCTCAAATTTAGCAGCTTGCTCATGAGACGGTTTCTGAGAATCATGACTCTGGAGCCAGGCATGGTGGTGCATGCCTTTTACTCCAGCACTCCAGGAGGCTGAGGCAGGAGGATCATAAATTCAATTCTAGCCTGCTTACAAACTTAGTGAGACCTTGTTTTAAAACAAACAGAAAAGAGATAAATAAAAGAGCTGGGACATAGCTCAGTGTGAAGACCCTGGGTTCAAGTTTCGGGGGGAGGGTTAGCAGCCACTGTAACACATTACAGGGAACTTAGTGGCTTTAATGAGTCTTACAAGGCTAAAATCCATGAGTCTCTTCCTGCAGGAGGGAGACTCCACCCCTGCCCTCCTGCAGGTGCTGGTGGTTCTGGCCTGATCCAAGGGGAGCTGTGGGAGATCCCAGGGCCCGGCCTGTGTAGGCGCCAGGGCAGGAAAGCAGTGGTTAAGGCAGTGTGGGGGAGATAAGGACAGGGACACTGTGCAGGGCCTCCAGCCATCACCGAAGGAGGTGGGAGCCATAGAGGGTTCTGAGCAGACACTGGCCAGCTCAGGTCCTAGCAGGATCCCTCCAGCAGGGAGAGGCAGGAGTGGAGGCCTAGACCGAGGCACAGGCACCAGGAGGGAAGTTGTGAGGAGCCGTGGACTGCGGTTTGCAGTCATCTCTAGGCCGTGTCCTCTCCCAACTTCCCCTCAGGGCAGCGCCTCGGTTCTTCCCCACCTTGGGGGCTGCGTTGGGGAGGGCTGGTTTTCCCCTAGCCTGGCTGCCTCTTCCCTCTGCCTGGCCGGCCCTCCCATCATGGGAAGCCCCAGGCCTCGGGACATGCCGGCAGGATGGTGCCGCTGTCTCCTGAACCGGCCAGGCTGACCCCGGAGGGAAAGTGGGGGACCCACCGTTGCCTGACGGGTGGTCAGCAGGGCAGGGCTCACAGGCATGTAACTCTGACCTGTCAGGGAGGGGCATCAGAGTGTGAACCCAGGTCTCAGGGTAGCCCTTGGTTTGGTGGTGCTGAGGGCTGAAACCCAAGGCCTTGGCACTGAGCTACATCCCAACCCTCTCCTAACTCTATTTGAGGCAGGAGCTTGCTAAGTCGCCCAGATGAGATTCCAATTTGCAATCCTCCTGCCTCAGCCTCCCAAGTAGCTCAGATGACAGGTGTGTGCCACCATAATCATAGAGGATGTCCCCACTCTAAGCTCAGAAGGGCAGACCAAGGCCCGGAGAGCCTGGCCCAGCTACCAGATCCAGCAGGACACAGACCTGCCCAGGCCGTCATGGTGCTGCCGTGGCCAGGGCCCAGCAAGGGCTTCTGGGAGGAGGGGGTAGGAGTTTTGGCCATGTGGCGGAGAAGGCCCAAGGAAGTTCAGGAGGGGCCAGGTACAGGAGAGGAGCTTCGCCACAGGGCACTGGGGAGCCACAGCAGGTTGGCGAATGAAGGAGAGGCAGGGCAGGCTTGTGCTCCAGAAAGACATCTCCCCACCAAGTCTTGCCTGATGGCACACGCTTTGTAATCCCAGCACTCAGGAGGCTGAGGCAGGAGTATCGCTACGAGTTCAAGGGAAGACTGGGCTACCTAGTGAGTTCAAGACCAATCTGAACTACATAGTGAGACCCTGTCTGACAAAGCAAACGAAAAGTTAACACAAAGGTCTCCCGCCTTGCTGCCCACAGCGAACGAACATAGCAACGCCACGGAATCCCAGAGGCACAGTGCACGCGGGTCCGCGGGAGAGTGGGTAGGAGGACCCCGCTCGGGC
>NW_022900931.1:61826244-61831213 GCF_012274545.1 Fukomys damarensis
CCCCGTCTCCCTCGTGGGCTCGCAGGTGCCTTCTTCCCACAGAGCGCAGTCCGCGTGCCCAGAAGGAACCTGGAAGCCGTCAGCTCCTTCAAAGGCGCTGGAGCCTCCGCCGCCGGACGAGGGAGGCGCCGCCTCGCAGATGGAGATGAACCCTCCTCCCCTCCCCCGCTCCCGCCCCCCGACAGACCGGAATCCAGGCCCAACACTGGCGCTGGCTCTGTGGAGGCCGGGCTGCCCCACCCCATCCCACACTGAGGCCTGAGCCCGGGGCCTTTGCAGTAGGCGACATCCTCAGCCCTTTTAATTTTTAAAATTTTGAGACAGGTTCTGGCTACATCTCTAAACTGTCCAGTCTGGGCTTGAACTTGGGATTCTCCTGCCTCAGCCTCCCAGAGTGCAAGGATCACAGGCGGCGCCTTCACGCCTGACCAAGTCGTGGGTCCTATCTGCTTTGTTCCATTTGGAAAGTCGTCTCCCTCGTCAGACCTGGTGAAGTTTCTTTATCTTCCCCACATGCTGGGGCCCCTGGCCTCCTCCATCAGGTTGGGGAACCCTTTTGTCTTCGTCATCAGACCAGAGGGGAAGACGCCTCTCCCCTCTCGCAAAGCTTTCTGGGTAGGTAAACTGAGGCACCAAAGAGCACAGCCCCACTGTGCCCCAGCCCCACCCCTGGTAACTCCCCTGGCACAGGGAATAGGGGAATTTCGCCCGCCAGCCTCTGCCCCATGTCTGCACTCATTGGCGCCAGCGTTGGCTGGGGTCAAAGTCCGGCGCCGACCTGGGGCTGCAGGCGGATAAGGCGGGTGTGGCCAGGCTAGGGATTCCCCAGGAGCTCCGCAAGGCCACATCCGTCTTCCTACAGTCAGGACGCGTGAAGAAGTGGTCCTTTCCTCCAGTTACCGCTGTGGCTACCTCCTCAAGCCTCAGTTTCCCCGGCTGTAATGGGTGGGAGCCCAAAAGGCTGTGGAGCCAGACTTCAGAAGTCTGAACTCAAAACCCAGACGCGGTGGCCGGTGCCTGTAATTCCAGCACTCTGGGAGGCTGAGGCAGGAGGGTGGCGAGTTTGTCCCCAGCCTGGGCCACCTGGGAAAGCCTATTTTAAAATTAAAAATTAAAAAAGGGCTGGGCATGTGGCTCAGTGCAAAGGTCCTGGGTTCAATTCCAATACTGAAAAAACAACAAGAATAAATAAATATTAAAAATGCAAGGTGCAGCCAATGTCACAAATAGCTGGACTTTGTAGCCAGGCAGGCGGGGCCTGGCCACACGGTCACCACTCTGTCCCCAGGTGAATATTAGTTCTCATTTCCTGTTCTCATCGGCCGGTGGAGTCCACCAGCTCTGCCTCCACGGACCCCAGACTGAAATGTTCAAGAAGAAAATGCTTCTGGTCCAGAAGGCGCGTGGACCTTTTGCTCCTTCGCCGCTGTTCCCCACCGTACAGGACGCCGAGGGTTCACAGTGTTTGTTCCGCAAACACTAAGGCACCACACTGGGCAGGAAGACGCATGGGTACATGCAGAGGCTGTGGCTTTATGTAGGGGACTCCAAATCCAAGGGCCCTGGTATCTGTGGGTGCCTCCCAAAGTGGATCCCCCAGACTCCAAGGGACACCTAGACAGGCTGGGACCCCAAGGCCCTGAAAGACCTGCTCCGCTCCCCCATCTCCCCTCCCTCATTCAGCTCAGGACCAGTACAACCTACCCCCGAGCCCTTGCACCTGCTGTTCCCACTGCCTAGAACTCTCCCCAGATCACTGTCTGGTTGGCCTTGAACACAGGATCCTCCTGCCTCAGCTTCCATTGCTTGGGATTATAGGTGTGCACTACCAACACCAGTTTAAAATTGATTTTTTTTGGGGGGGGGGACTGGGAACGAACTCGGGACCTTGTGCTTGTGAGGCAGTAATAGGGGAATTTCGCCCGCCAGCCTCTGCCCCATGTCTGCACTCATTGGCGCCAGCGTTGGCTGGGGTCAAAGTCCGGCGCCGACCTGGGGCTGCAGGCGGATAAGGCGGGTGTGGCCAGGCTAGGGATTCCCCAGGAGCTCCGCAAGGCCACATCCGTCTTCCTACAGTCAGGACGCGTGAAGAAGTGGTCCTTTCCTCCAGTTACCGCTGTGGCTACCTCCTCAAGCCTCAGTTTCCCCGGCTGTAATGGGTGGGAGCCCAAAAGGCTGTGGAGCCAGACTTCAGAAGTCTGAACTCAAAACCCAGACGCGGTGGCCGGTGCCTGTAATTCCAGCACTCTGGGAGGCTGAGGCAGGAGGGTGGCGAGTTTGTCCCCAGCCTGGGCCACCTGGGAAAGCCTATTTTAAAATTAAAAATTAAAAAAGGGCTGGGCATGTGGCTCAGTGCAAAGGTCCTGGGTTCAATTCCAATACTAAAAAAACAACAAGAATAAATAAATATTAAAAATGCAAGGTGCAGCCAATGTCACAAATAGCTGGACTTTGTAGCCAGGCAGGCGGGGCCTGGCCACACGGTCACCACTCTGTCCCCAGATGAATATTAGTTCTCATTTCCTGTTCTCATCGGCCGGTGGAGTCCACCAGCTCTGCCTCCACGGACCCCACACTGAAATGTTCAAGAAGAAAATGCTTCTGGTCCAGAAGGCACGTGGACCTTTTGCTCCTTCGCCGCTGTTCCCCACCGTACAGGACGCCGAGGGTTCACAGTGTTTGTTCCGCAAACACTAAGGCACCACACTGGGCAGGAAGACGCATGGGTACATGCAGAGGCTGTGGCTTTATGTAGGGGACTCCAAATCCAAGGGCCCTGGTATCTGTGGGTGCCTCCCAAAGTGGATCCCCCAGACTCCAAGGGACACCTAGACAGGCTGGGACCCCAAGGCCCTGAAAGACCTGCTCCGCTCCCCCGTCTCCCCTCCCTCATTCAGCTCAGGACCAGTACAACCTACCCCCGAGCCCTTGCACCTGCTGTTCCCACTGCCTAGAACTCTCCCCAGATCACTGTCTGGTTGGCCTTGAACACAGGATCCTCCTGCCTCAGCTTCCTTTGCTTGGGATTATAGGTGTGCACCACCAACACCAGTTTAAAATTGATTTTTTTGGGTGGGGGGACTGGGAACGAACTTGGGACCTTGTGCTTGTGAGGCAAGCAACAGAAATCCCTAAAACTAAGTGTTAATCACCACCCTCCTTTCCCCTGGGTGACTGTGTGACCTTAGATAACTCTCCTGACCTTTCTGTGCCTGGGGAAAGGATGAGGTGTGAGGGGTGCTGAGGTCTCAGGTGTCGCTGTGGGTGAAGGCAAGGAAAGTGGTGTGCACTACCAACACCAGTTTAAAATTGATTTTTTTTGGGGGGGGGGACTGGGAACGAACTCGGGACCTTGTGCTTGTGAGGCAGGCAACAGAAATCCCTAAAACTAAGTGTTAATCACCACCCTCCTTTCCCCTGGGTGACTGTGTGACCTTAGATAACTCTCCTGACCTTTCTGTGCCTGGGGAGAGGACGAGGTGTGATGGGTGCTGAGGTCTCAGGTGTCGCTGTGGGTGAAGGCAAGGAAAGTTTACAAACAAAACGGAAGGATGTTTGGGTCCAGGGTGGGCCTGGCCGCAGACAGCCTGGCAGCAGGGCCAATGTCCCAGGAGCGCAGGTCCCGGGCTGCACCTTTGGAGCGGGCCCTCCTCTGCTGGCCTGGGAAAGCCACAAGAGCCACACGGGGTGGCAGCGGGACCACACCAAGGCCAGCGACTCAGCCCATCGGAGGGAGCGTGTGCATGGTCTGACTGGTTTGAAGACCAGTGTCCCCGGTGTCTGTTTGGGACACAGCCTGGCTGTCCCTAGACAGGGACATCGCCAAATGGCAGGACCAGGGATGGGGGGTCCCAGGGCCTCCTGAGCCTCCTGCGGAGAGAAACCTTCGAGGGCTGAGGCCTGAGGTGTCTGATGAATCCTTCGCAGGGACCCCGCTTGTGCTGGATGTTGGGGGGAGAGGCCCGTCTGTGCGTGAGCCTGGGTGGGAGGCAGGGGAGGCCTAGGAGAAGAGACAGGCAGGGCGCGGCGGAGAAGAGGGGGGAGGCCCCGGGCTTTCTCCCCTTTCTGTGGGATCCGGGATCCGTGCACGCATGCGCGGGAGGCGGGGTGGGGGGGGTTCACGGGAAGCGGGGGCGCGAGTCTCCCACAAGGGGTGCGGGTAGGCAAGGCGCTGGGCCTGGTTCCCGCTCTGAGTTCCCGGGCCCACCTGGGTGGCCTGGGCTGCAGCTTCGGAGTTTCGTGAGTTCAAGGGAGGGAGTCCGAGGCTGCCCAGGATGTGCTTTGAGCGCTCCTTCCTTCCTGAATTTCTGGCTTTGTGTTTTGGTTTTGGGCGCTGGGGTTGGAAGCAAGGGGCTGGAAAGCAGGCAACGCTCTACCCCTGAGCTACACCTGGCCCTCTTCTAAGATCTCCATCTCCTTCATGTCGTCAGTTGCAGCCCAGTGTGGTGGAGTAAGACTGGCATCCCAGCTCCTGGAGAGGCTGAAGCAGGAGACTTGCAAATTCGAGCTCAGACTGGGCAATTTAACAAGACTTTATCTAAAATAAAAAAGGGCTGGCCTGGGGTCTGGTGGCGCACGCCTGTAATCCCAGCACTCACGAGGCTGAGGCAGGAGGATCGCTGTGAGTTCCAGGCCAGCGTGAACTACACTGCAAGACCTTCTGTCAAAAAAAAGAAAAAAAGACAAAAAAGGGGGCCTGGGGATGTAGCTCAGTGCAAAGGCCCTGGGTTCAGTTTCCAGTGTGTGTGGGGGGTGTGACATGGAACATTAGGTTTTAATTTGAAACACTTCTCTGAGTTATATTTCATCATTTTAAAAGGTTTTTGTTTGTCCTTTTTGAGGGCTGGGGATGGAATCAGGGCTTCCACTGAGCTCAGCCTCCAGCCAGGGATGTAGCTCAGCGGTTCCACTGCCTGCCTTGAAAGCACAAGGAACTGAATTCAATCCCCCATACAAAAAAAAAAAAAAA
>NW_022900931.1:61835983-61842350 GCF_012274545.1 Fukomys damarensis
GAGCCTGGGTGGGAGGCAGGGGAGGCCTAGGAGAAGAGACAGGCAGGGCGCGGCGGAGAAGAGGGGGGAGGCCCCGGGCTTTCTCCCCTTTCTGTGGGATCCGGGATCCGTGCACGTATGCGCGGGAGGCGGGGTGGGGGTCCACGGGAATCGGGGGCGCGAGTCTCCCACAAGGGGTGCGGGTAGGCAAGGCGCTGGGCCTGGTTCCTGCTCTGAGTTCCCGGGCCCAGCTGGGTGGCCTGGGCTGCAGCTTCGGAGTTTCGTGAGTTCAAGGGAGGGAGTCCGAAGCTGCCCAGGATGTGCTTTGAGCGCTCCTTCCTTCTGGAATTTCTGGCTTTGTGTTTCGGTTTTGGGCGCTGGGGTTGGAACAAGGGGCTGGAAAGCAGGCAACGCTCTACCCCTGAGCTACTCCTGGCCCTCTTCTAAGATCTCCATCTCCTTCATGTCGTCAGTTGCAGCCCAGTGTGGTGGAGTAAGACTGGCATCCCAGCTCCTGGAGAGGCTGAAGCAGGAGACTTGCAAATTCGAGCTCAGACTGGGCAATTTAACAAGACTTTATCTAAAATAAAAAAGGGCTGGCCTGGGGTCTGGTGGCGCACGCCTGTAATCCCAGCACTCACGAGGCTGAGGCAGGAGGATCGCTGTGAGTTCCAGGCCAGCGTGAACTACACTGCAAGACCTTCTGTCAAAAAAAAGAAAAAAAGACAAAAAAGGGGGCCTGGGGATGTAGCTCAGTGCAAAGGCCCTGGGTTCAGTTTCCAGTGTGTGTGGGGGGTGTGACATGGAACATTAGGTTTTAATTTGAAACACTTCTCTGAGTTATATTTCATCATTTTAAAAGGTTTTTGTTTGTCCTTTTTGAGGGCTGGGGATGGAATCAGGGCTTCCACTGAGCTCAGCCTCCAGCCAGGGATGTAGCTCAGCGGTTCCACTGCCTGCCTTGAAAGCACAAGGAACTGAATTCAATCCCCCATACAAAAAAAAAAAAAAATTCAGCCTCCAGCCCCAAAAGATTTGTTTTTAATCCTGGGGTTTCTACTTTCTCTATCCCTGGCACCAGGCACCTTGGGGCCGGTGTCTCCATCCCGCGTGGAGGCCAGGGACAGCAGGGCCCCATGGGAAGAGAATTCGGGACCTGAAACCCAGAATCCGACCTGGTTTTCCCAGAAGTGAGCAAACCGCTGCGACTGTGTGACCACAGGGGGCTTAAGTGCAGCAGAGGGCACTGCCGACCCCTGACCTCCTGCAGAGGGGGGCAAGGCGAGGCTGGTGGCTCCCATTCCCAGAGGGCACGAGGGCATCACCACCGTCCCCGCTGGACCCTGCCGGGACACCAGGGGACAAGGCTGTCAGGACACTTGGGCTGGTCCTCGGGGTCATGGGAACGGGTACAGAGCAGGGGTGGCCCCTCCTGGGACAGCGGTTAGGGAGAGGGCGGTGAGTTGGCACCCGGGCTCGAAAGAGGAAGGACTTGTGTGACCCCGGCTTCCCCGGGGACTTTTGTGTCTGTTCTGAGGTCAGGGCCGGTGGAGGCTGGGGCAGGGGAGGCACCGAGGAGACTTCCAGGGAAAAGGGGGAGGCTCCAGGGTGGCATCCCAACCTCTGCGGAGCGGGGCTTCCAAAGGGGATCGGGGTCAGCAGTGAGCACAGCCACCGTCTGGGAGACAGCAAGTTCGAGGCCAGCCCGGGTGACTTTGCGAGACCCTGTGTGAAGATGAACAATAATAATGGGGAAAAAATAAAAATAGTGATAACGGGCTGGGAACATAGCGCAGTGTGAGGTCCCGATCGGAGAAGGCTGTGGAAGGAGCAGGGAGAGCTGCTCAGACCCGAGGGAGCTCCAGGGCCCCCAAGCCCGAGGCCGAGCTCTTCTTCCTCCTCCCCTCTCCTTGCCCCTGCTCCTCTTGCAGTCTGATGAGAGAGGCAGGGCCCTCTCTCTCCCACCGTCCCAGGGGGAGGGGGGCTGGGGTGTCCCAGCACCTTCCTGGTGTGGCCCACAGCAGAGGACTCTGGGTAGCACCACGGAGCCCCACCTGTGCCTCCTGCTCAGCCCAGCCCAGAGCCACCCAGCCTTACCCGCCCTCCCCGAAGGCCCCTGCTCACCTGCCACCGCCTGGTTACTGAGTGTCCCCAGCGAGCGTGCCAGGTCCTCAGGGGCTTTCCGTGCCTGACCTGGGGGTGCCCAAGGGGAGGAAGAGCTGCGGCCTCACCCATGGTGCAGGAATGGGGAGCAGAGGGCGGCCCAGAGCCCATTTTTCATGGTGACGACCAGGTGACGCCTGGTGGCCTCCTTTGCGGTAGGGGCTTGGCACTGACTCAGTGAGTCTCTCGGTGTCATTATGCCATGACTCAGGAGAGAAACTGAGGCCGAGACCCATCACATGAGGAGGAGGAGACAAGCCCATACTTCCACAGCCCGTGGTATGGAATCCTCCAGAAAGCAGGCGCCTGGGGGAGGTCCCAGCACTCAGGAGGCTGAGCCAGGAAGATCTCTGTGAGTTCAAGGTCAGCCTGAACTACGTAGGGAGACCCTCTTTCAAAAACAAACAAACAGGGACGGGGATTTAGCTCAGTGGTTCAGTGGCCTGCCTTGCAAGCGCAAGGACCCAAGTTCAATCCCTGGTACCAAAAAAAAAAAAAAACAAACAAACAAGCAGATGTTTAGACGGCATTAGGGGAGAAAAGACTGATTTGGAGCAGCACCCTAAAGACGGGGTGGGACTGGGGGACAATGGGCAGCCTGCCCCATCAGAGCCTCACAGAGGGCAGAAATGGCCAGGCCCTCTGTGACAGAGGCTGTAAGACACTGTCCCCAGCTCTTAGCAGGGGCCCAGCTTTGTTTTTTTGGAACTGGAGATTGAACCCAGGGCCTTTGCACTGAGCCAAGTCCCCAGCCCATCTTTATTTTTTTACTTTGACACAGCGTTTCACTACATTGCCCAGCCTGGGCTCAAACTTGCCATCCTCCTGTCTCAGCCTCCCAGAGTTCTGAGGTTACAGGTGTGTGCACCACCACACTGGGCTCAGGGGACCTTAAAGGGGCACCACTGGAGGCTGCCCACAGCCCACCAGCCTAGCCGCTGGACCACAAGTGTTTTGTTTTGTTGGAAGGGAGATTTCAGTGGCCGCTCCCACATTCTGTGTTAATAACAATCAGTTGTAAAATGGCATCTCCCACTTACTGAGAACTCTCACTGTGCCGGGCCTGGGCCACTCGGCTTAGCTCTGACTCTCACAGCCGCTGGGAAGCTTGTACTGTTTGTGCCTCCATCCTATAGGTGAGGAAGCAGCAGCTCAGAGAGGGCGAGTCACTTGCCTGAGGTCACACAGCTGATAAGCAGAAGAGCTGCGACTTGAACCTGAGCGGTTAGGTAGTGTTCCCTGTACACGTGAGGGCATTGAGGCCCAGCAACCCACTGCCCTTTCCCAGACCCAATCTCAGTGTCACCAGGCCGGCTCTGGGCAGCTGGGGGAGGGGCCCTGTTGTCCATGTCCCAGGCCTGCCCTGAAGACCAGATGTTGAAACCCTCTGACTCTGTCATCCTGTGTGCAGACCCAGCAAGAGGGAGAAAGGGGATGATTAAGCCTTGATTTCTATCTCATGTTTTGGCGTTTTTTTGAGACAGGGACTCTCTTTGTATCTTTGTAGCTCTGGCTGGCCTTGAACTTGCAGGGATCCCCCTGCCTCAGCCTTCTGGGTGCTGGGATTATAGGTGTGCATCTTCTGTGTGAAGGACCCCGGTCTCACTCTAGGCTCTCTTGCTGCAGTGGGGGCCTCTCCGCCTGCCCAACCCCACATTCTCTGGAGGCTACGGACACCAAAGTGTGGATTAAGCTGACTGATCCCAGAACACAGGACTCTGCCCCCTCGTGCCTCACTTTCCTCATCTAAACTATTCCTTCCCAGGGAGCAGTGATGTAGAGCGGGAGCCGGAAGGGCAGCCCGAACACAAAAACCCACCCTCCTGGGTCACAGAGACCTGGCCTACCACGCCGACCGGTTCAGGACCCCTGAGGACCCCTGGGGTGGCGACTTCTGTTCTCCGATACATTTCCTCCTCTGTCAGAGGGGGATGCCTGGCGGAATTTTCCTCAGGAGGCGCTGAGGGGATTAAATGGGCCACTTCCTAGGGAAAGCTGTCCCAGTGAAAGGGCCCACTTTGTCCCATCTCAGGTTCAGAAGGTGACAGGGAGGTCTCGGCCTGATGGCTGGGCTGAGGCATGAGGCAGACGGGGTGGAGCTAGGAACGGGCAGCTCTCATTCATTCATTCATTGATTTATTCATTCATTCATTCATGCCTGGGCTCACTTCAGCTGCTCCCCCATCTGCTGAGGCAGCACCTGATACATCTGCAACTAGTAAAGCCCTAGTGAGGGCACAGAGAGGGAAAGCCACCTGCCGGGGTCACACAGCTCGCACACAGTGCAGCAGGCCAGTGAGCATGGTGTGTCCCTAAGCCCAGCACATGGGATCCTCTTTTCCCCAATGAAATGGGTCCTGCTACTACAATCACAGGCTGATGTATGAGAATAGTAATAGCATTTTAATAAATGTTATTCTAATAATAATAATAACTATGCTGTTGTACTGAATGTTTTCTATATATTAGGTCCTGTAGGACAGTCCCCCACACCCACCACCTGTACTGGGGATTGAAGCCAGGGCCTTCACATTGAGCTACACCTCTTGCTCGCTCTTTCTTTCTTTCTTCCTTTCTTTTTGAGACAGGCTCTTGCTAAATTGCCCAGGCTGGACTTGAATTTACGATCCTCCTGCCTCAGCCTCCTTTGCATCCTGCAAAAAGCATGTTTTCTTGATTTGATCCATTTTACAAGTGAGGAACCTGAGTCATTGCTGGGAGGAACAAGGACCCAGGACTGGCAGCCCCCTCAGCCTGAAGCAAAGCAGAAAGTGCAGGACCAGGCAGCCTTTTTCCTCCCCCTTCTCTAGCAGGGGAGATGGAGGCTCCCACAGCAAAGAGGGCTGTTCCAGGCCCTCAGCCTTCCGGTCGGGCCGGGCTCCACACCTCCGGAGACCCCAGCAGGTGAAATGCGGGCCCTGCCTCCCTCTGGAGGAGTCGGAGCAGAGGAGCGGGAGGAGGCGGAGGCGCTGAACAATGGGAGGCCTGGGGAAAGTGGCAGGCGCGGGGCCGCGCTTCCGGCCTCTCTCTGGGAAGTTTCTGGGACTCATCCAGGGGCTGCCCCTGCCGCGGAGGGACCTCCAGAGTTCCAGGGGACCCTAGTCCTGGGATGCAGAGAGGAGCGGGGACCTGGGGGCCGTCCTGGTTCCTCATCCTCCATTCCCGCCACCGGAGGGAGGCCGCCCGTGGGAGCCGGGACTTTCCTGCGCTGCAGAAGATTCTGGGAAGTCAGACAGCTGCAGGGCGGGGCGCTCCCGACTCCTTCCCTTCCCTCCCCTCCCCGCCGCGCTGGGTCCCAGGCTACCCCCAAGGTGGCCCCTCAGGCTTCTCCTCCTGCACCCTCAGCGCCCCGCTCTCTGAGCTGCTTCTCCCCACTTGGTCCTTCCTCTCTCAGACCCTCTTGTCCGCCATTCGTCCTCAGCCTGGGAACCTTCAGCACCCAGCCCATGGAAGGCCCCACTGGGCAGACACTGCCCTTCCTGGGTCCTGCCCGGCCACCGCACCACCCAGCCCAGGGTGACTGGTGTGGGGGACCTTGGGGTCCTTCCAACCCCATCTCTGAGGACCACCACCATAGGCCCTGCCGCTTGCGTGGGCTTCGTGTGTGTGTGAGTGTGTATGTGTGTGTGTGTGTGTGTGTGTGTGTGTGTATCGGGATCAAACTCCACTTGTGAGACAGGCAGCGGAACCACAGAGCTAAATTCCTGGCCCTGGGCTTCCTTTTCGTACAGTGGCGTGTGGGGGTCCTGTGGGGGAGCGCTGGACACCCGCAGGCAGGGTGGACGTCTGCCCCAGTTTGCAGAGGAACAGAGTCTCAGGACAGAGGCTGGCTTGTCCAAGGTCCCACGGGGAACAAGGAGTGCAGGTGACATGGGAAGCCGGGCCGTGCCCCTCCCGGGGTTGAGGGCGACGTCTGGAGGAGCGAGGAGGAAGGGCGGAGGCCTCTGGGCACCGGCTCCCCACATCCCGGGTTAACCATCCACCGGGGCTGCCCAGCAAGCGGCCAAAGTCCCTTCCCGGGGAACCCAGACCACACACCCAGTCTCAGGGTCACAGAGACACCAAAGAGTCGCAGATCCGGAGGGAAAGGGACAGGAGGCCATCCGCGCACTCGGGAAGGCTGAGGCGGGCGGAGGGCATGTTCGAGCCCAGTCCTAGAGGGAAGTTGGAGACGGAGGGGCAGAGTAGCAGAGACCAAGGGACACCCAGTCAGGGACCCAGACAG
>NW_022900931.1:61842690-61843355 GCF_012274545.1 Fukomys damarensis
CCGCCTCCCCCCCTGCTGCTCCCCCCGCTCCTCCCTGCCACCGGGGGGTCTCTGCCTTTTCCCTCTCCATCTCCGAGTCTGTGTCTCCCATCTTTCCTTCTGTGCACCCGAGGCTGCCCCAGCACCAGCCTGTGCCCCGAAGTCCTGACCCGGTGTGGGGGTCCCGCAGACAAGAACGACAGTCAGGACTTCTTTCTGAGGGCACCCTGCCCACGCCCCAGCTGATGGGGAGCAAGGAGGCGGCGGAAAGGGGGGTAAGGGCCAAAGGCTTCCCAGCTCTGGGCGCACCACTTCACTCCCACAATCCCAGCACCCAGGAGGCTGAGGCAGGAGAATCGCCAGGAGTTCGAGGCCAGCCTGGGCTACACAGCCAGACTGTCAAAAAAACCTAAAAAAAGGAAGCGGCTCAGAGAGGGGAAGTGCCCGACCAAGGTCACCCAGGGAGGAAGTGGGAATAGGAATTCGAACCCTAGTCCTCGCGGCCGCGTGGCCTCCAGGAATGGCGGGGCAGAGAAGCAGCGAGTGAGAGACAGACACCTAGAGACAACAGAGACCTCGCCAGGGACAGCGCAGACGCTGACGCGGGGACAGGAGGAGGTGACACCCTGACACCTGCCTTCGCCCGGGCCTGACACAGTGCGGGGCCCGCAGCCGGGCGCGGGGCG
>NW_022900931.1:61843887-61845335 GCF_012274545.1 Fukomys damarensis
CCCGCGGCCCCCCTCGGCCTGCCCAGGCCCGAGGCGCTCTACTACCCGGGTGAGTGGCTCCGAGGGCCGGGACACAGGATCACTGCTGCGGGGGGGCACCAGTGCACGGGGTTCCGGGTCGCTGGGCGACAGCTGAGTGGAACCCGAGGTCCCCGGGACACAGATAGAAAATCTTCAGGGAGCAGCCATCAGGCTTTGGGACAGATTATGAGGGCTCCAGGGAGCTGGGTGTCTGGGAACCCTGGGGACAGAGTCCCAGGACCGAGGGGCACACGTAATGGGGAGCCAGGGAACAATGCCCAGAGATGCAGATGGGGTGTCAGAATCTGGGGGCAGAGCCTGACCTTGCAGGGACGTGGAATTATAATCACTTAAGGACCAGAATGCCTGTAATCCCAGCGCTGAGGGAGGCTGAGGCAGAAGGATTGCCAAGTCCAAATCCTGCCCGGGGGGTTTATGGAGACTCCTAAAAATAAAAAATGCAAAAAGCTGGGTCTCTAGCTAGTGGTAGGGTGCCCCAGGAACAAGGGGAAAATCATATATGTATGAAGAATCCACGCTGGGGCCTGAGAAATTGGGCTTTGTGGGGTCTAGGCATGCGGGTCCTAAGGGAGTCAACCAAACAGACTGGGGCTGTAAGGAAGCTGACATTAGGGTTTACCAGGAGTCAAAATCTCAGGAGCTAACATATGAGGAGGTGTGGGAATTACGAGCTGTGCACCCCGATGGTCTGGGATCAAGTGGAGAAAACTCAAGCTCCAGGGACCAGAGACCGGGTTTGGAGGTGCCCAGGAGCAGCAGAGGGCAGGGTTCTGGGCCCTGCTGTGTGTGCTGCCAGGCATCCAGGTTCTGTTCTGTGTGGGGCCAGCAGGTCAGGGACTCGGGTACCGGGGGACTTTGACACTCAAGGATTTAGGGCCAGCTGAGGCTCTTCATGGAACACCTTAGAGCCTTGGGTCCGCTACTGGAGGTCCAGGAACCTGGAAAGGAGAATTCCAGGGCTCAAGGATGGACAGACGGCCGGGGAGCCGCACTCTGTCCTCCCTCTGGATCTTAAATAGGCAGCACCTAGGGCACCCGGCCCTTCCCCAGTTTCCCCAGCTCCCACCCCATCGCTGCAGCAGGAAAGGAGCCTCTGGCCCCCTGTTTCCCATTCCCTGGGTGAGAGTCGGGCCTCAGTTTCCCACGTCTGTGTGACAGATAGATGTGGTTTCCCGTTACCCAGGCCTCTCTGACACTTGGCCCAGGTCTGGCCCCCTTCTGACCCCTGCCACGTCACCCCCACACCCACAACTTCATGCAGGCTCCCCTCAGCCAGAGTCATTCATCAAACAGGCCCCGGGTACCCGGGCTGGGTGGGACAGGGGGTCCCGCTGCCCAATCTGCACATCGTAAGGGCTTTGTCTGGCCTGGTGGAAGATGGAGGTCAGGTAGGATCCACGAAAGAC
>NW_022900931.1:61845380-61847287 GCF_012274545.1 Fukomys damarensis
GGGGAGGGGAGGCTGCAGGCCCCCGGGGCAGGGATGTGGGCCGGGGGATAGATTTGGAGCCGTAGGACCAGTGTAAAGTGCCAGAGGAACTGGGGTGGGGACACAAGGCTGTAATCCCAGCACTCTGAAGGCTGAAGCAGGAGGCTCTCTTGAACTGACCCGATCTCAAAAGCAAACAAACGGAACAGAAGGTGCAAAAGGGACCTGGGAGGAGGACGGTGACATTTGGGCAGCTGACGCCCGGAGTGGGAGCAGGTGGAGGATCTGGGCTCTGCTCACCCGGGTCCTCTCTCTGCCCCCATCCAGGAACCTTACTGCCTCTGTACCCCACCCCGCCAGTGGGCTCCTTTCCTCTGCTGAACCTGCCTACACCCCTGTACCCCATGATGTGCTCCATGGAACACCCCCTGTCGGCAGACATCGCCACAGCCACCCACGCAGATGAGGACGGGGACACGTGAGTGACAGCCCCTCAGGAGTGGGAGGGTGCGGTGCTCAGCCCCGGGGTCTCCTTGCTGCTGCTGTGCAACCTTAAGCAAGGCCTTGCCCTCTCTGAGCTTCAGCCTCCTCCTCTGAGAAGCGGGCTCCCAAAGAGCACTTACCTCCTAGACTGCCTCTGGAGCAGTGGTCTTCACATTTTTTCAGAGCTGGGGATTGAATCCGGAGCCTCATGCATGCCAAACACGCTCTACCACTGAGCAACACCCCTGCCCCTCAGTTTTTTTGGTCACAATGCAAAAAGGAGAAATACATTTCTGATCAATTGTCTATTTGAATTATGCACATAAAGCCCCTAGTGCTGGGCCTGGTATAGTATTATTCAATGAGTGCTAATAAATATTACAGTTATTGCTACTTTATCTCCATCCCAGTGTGCATGCACACACAAACTTGAAGTAAAAATTGCACAAACTGGTGACATATACCAACAATCCTGGTACTTGGAAAGCTGAGGCAGGGAGATCTCAGGTACAAGGCCAGCCTTGGCTACATGAATTCAAGTCTGTCCAGCCTGCACTACATAGCAGACCCTGCCAAAAAAAAAAAAAAAAAAAAAAAAAGCACAAACAAAACAATACTCTTATTTTACAGGACCTATTTTGATCTTTGCTATTCTAGTCCGCTTCATTATCTTGTGTTCATAGCCAGCTAAGTTAGACAGTCCCTTAAAGTGATTTCACAGTCCCTTGGCTTGTCACCTGCAGTTCAAAAACATGCTTCCTAGGCTGCCCAGAGTCCTGGCTTTGACCCTGTGCCAGGCACATAATATGTACTGAGTACAATTGACCAGGATGATTATTGTGATTAGGTGGATCTGGGTTTAAATCTTCGACGGCCGATGTCTTCCCCACCCCGTGCCTCCTATCCCCCCGCCACCATGAAACCAGGAACTAAACAGAGATGGTTTCTCTGAAATCATGTACTCTCTCAACACTAAGGGAGGCTGAGGCAGGAAGATCCCAAGTTCAAGGGCCACCAGAGCAATTTAGTGATAACCCATTTTAAATAAATAAAAGGGCTGGGGGTGTGGCCCTGTGGTGAAGGCTCTGGAGTCTATCCCCAGGACCACAGACACAGGAAATGGACAAGGGCCCCCTGAGTAACCTACATCCCTGAGCCTCAGTTTCCCTGTTTGGAACCCGGGCCTTATCCTAGCACCCATCATGCTTAGGGTTCGGCGAGATGAGGTACACAGGTGAAGAGCGCAGAAAGGAGCTGAGTGAACAAAGCTCAGTTCTTGGGAGCAGAGCGGGCGGCCTGCAGGTGAGGTGTCAGTGGAGACCATCTGTGGGCCCCAGCGGAGAAAGTGCCTGCTACCTAGAGGGCCCCATCAAGCCGGCTCCTCCCACTCCGGGTGCCCGGGGGTCATCTGGAGTCAGGTTTCCTTTCTATCTGTCCCCAGGGGT
>NW_022900931.1:61847380-61848920 GCF_012274545.1 Fukomys damarensis
GGGCCCACAGGGCCCCAGCCGCAGCCCCTCACCCCACGCTGCCTGCTGCCCGTCCCCAGCGCAAACACTCCGGCCTCAGCTGCCTGCCGGGGAAATCCCTTCCCGCAGAACCCGACCGCAGCCC
Source organism: Fukomys damarensis (assembly GCF_012274545.1). Taxonomy (NCBI): domain Eukaryota; kingdom Metazoa; phylum Chordata; class Mammalia; order Rodentia; family Bathyergidae; genus Fukomys; species Fukomys damarensis. Next base: position 61,847,505 of record NW_022900931.1, read on the forward strand.
AGCTGCTCAGCTCCCCACGTCAGCACCCTTCACTCACAGCCTCCCCGCCCGCCCGGCGCTCCCTCCAACCTTAACCCCTTCCGCTGGGGCCGCGGCTTTACCGGAACGGGCAGCTGGCACAGCCGCAGCCTAGCCCCCCGCTTGACACCGGCGGGGGAGGGCGGGGGCCAAGTCCGAGTCCCCAAGGAAGCAAAGGTGGGGTCTGGACTTGCAGGGCAGCTGTACCCCCACAAGACTAGGGACCAGGGAGCTCGAAATCCTGCTGGAGGGCAGTGCAAGCTTTGAGTCTCAGAGGGCAGAAGTTGGAGCACCAGTTTCCTTCATCCTGGGGGAGGGGGTTAAGGAACAAGCTCAGGGGCAGCTTGGCAACCAGGCATTCAGAGAAGCCTTAGCAGGAACAGCTACATTGTAATTTGCAGGGCTCTTTGGTCAAAAATTAAGAATTGCAAGCCAGGCTTCACATCTGTCATCCCATCACTCTGGAAGGCTGAGGCAGGAGGATGTCGTGTTCACGTCTAGCCTGAGCAACATTTAGTTACTGTTTTTATTGCCCTCAAAAATGATTTTTTTAAATTTAAATTTAAAAAAAATTGGGCGCAGGGGATTTAACTCAGTGGTTCTACCACCTGCCTCAGAAGTGCAAGGTCCTGTGTTCAATCCCCATACCCTTCCCAAGGAAAAAAAAATTTTTTTTGAGACTGAGTCTTGCTGTGTAGTCCAGGCTGGCCTTGTACTCACAGTGATCCTCCTGCCTCAGCCTCTCGAGTGCTGGGATTACAGATGTGCACCACCACACTCTGCTAAATTAAATTTTTTAAAGGACTGTGGATGTAGTAACTCAGTGGGAAGGCCCTGGGTACTGAGGGGGAAAAAAAGAAAAGAAAAAATAATTTCAAGACAGTGACAACAGCAAGTTAAACTGGGCGTCACAGACACCAGAGTGGTGGTTCACATGGTCCATATATTTACAATTGCAGAGTAGTCGCATGAATCTGGTCTTGTGTGAGGTGGGGACCTTGGAGGTCCAGGTCCCCAAAGGGGCAAGTATTAGGACACTGTCTCCCTGGACCACCAAAAGGACAAGGAAAGAAGGGTTAGCGTGGTGACCTAGCGCTCACAGGAAATGGGGAAGTCCTGATTCTTATGGAAGATCAGGGATCCCAAGAGATCTTGGGGTGGATGCCAGGACATGGGGCACTGGGAGCCAACTGAAGTCTGAACCCTGTGGAGTGGAGTTCCTGAGGGCCCACACTCGCTGGAGGGAGACCTTGGGCTTCTGCATCCCAACTTCAAAGGCGCTAGGGCTCCTGGGGCTCCCCCCACGAGACACACGTTGGGGTGCCGGGGGTGGCCGCGTAGATCCCCGGCGGGACAGGCTTCCCTCCCCCGGGAGCAGGAAGCGGAGCCCCGCCCCGC
>NW_022900931.1:61849039-61851868 GCF_012274545.1 Fukomys damarensis
CCCCGCGGACCTGTTACTGGAAGTCCGAGGGCTGGGCCGCCCCTCCCGTCCCCACTTCCTCCAGCCCCGCCCCACCCCCTGCGGCCCGCGCGTTTATGGGAACTCAGGCCTGGACGGTTTCTCTGAAATCGTTTCTCTGCCTCTGCCCTCGATTAACCCTGGCGACTGCGAAAGGGACCCAGGCTGGGCGTCCAGGGAACAGGAGTTGGAGGGACAGAGGGGTTCCCAGGGACCCTGACCGGGGTCTGGTCCCTCCCCCGACAGCTTCTATTTAAACTTGACTTGCACAGATCCAACCTCGGGGATCCACCCGCAAGGTCTGGCCCGGCCTGCGGCGCTGCTGTGGGATGTGCCTTACAGGGGAGGAGAGGGCGCCCTCGGCCTAATGCACAGCTAAGGGTGCAGCAGTCCGATTTACACCCGGGCCCATTGGGCCCCCAAAGGCGCCCTGGGCCCCAAGATGTCTGTGCTCAGGGCAGAATGTGGGGGAAATGCCGAACCGAGGGTCCTAGTTGGGAAAGCGGCTGTTTTCGTGCATAGCACAGCGATCCCAGCTCAGTATGGGGGCAGGGGGCGCTGAGAAAGGCTGTTCTAGTGAATGACTTCGAGTTAAGGTCACAAAGCCCCTGCACGTTCAGGCAACTTCATGCCTCAACCCTGTTCCCACCCAGCGCACACGCATGCTTGCACACTCAAAGTCTGACCAAATTGTCCTCAATCCCCCCACCCCTTATTGGGAACTGAACCCAGGGCCTTTGTGGCCAGCTACATCCGTAGCCCTTTTATTTTTAATCACCCCAGGCAGGGCTGGAATTTGTACTCCTGCCTCAGCCTCCCAGAGTGCTGAGATAACAGGGGCACGTGCCACCACACCTGGCTATCCTCAGCTCTAAATGGGGTCCCTTGGGGGTGAGCCGGAGGTTCTGTGGGAAGCACCCCCCCATCTGCACCTGTCAGGTGAAGGAAGCAGGTCTGGGCCTGGGAGAGCTGCTCTGTATTCTTTGAGGTCTTGACTATCCCACAGGGAACGCCGGTGCTGATCCTGGGGTGGCTTCAGGGCTGAGGCCTCCTGTCACTGGCTGACCCTTCACAGAAGCTGCCCCAACCCCATGGGACGGGACACTGGGCAAGGAGTTCTGTTGAGCAGAGGGTAATTCCCGGGGTGTCTGAAAGCATTTCCAGATGCTGGGGGGATGGGTCCCTCAGTCTGGAAAGGGCATCTGGGCCCCAAAGCGCAACCCCAGAACAGTGTCTCCCCCAGCAAATAGTCCTTGAGTCTCTCTCAGATTGGAGGCCAAGACCTTGAGAACTTTGAGTTCACCCCTTCATGTCACAGAAGAGAAAGCTCTGGGCGGAGAGTGGAGAGGAGTGACAGCAGCTTCGAGGACAGCCAGGGTGGTGGTTTAAATGGTCCGTATATTCAGCTCATGCCCATGTCCTGGGCTGTTCTCGGCTCTGGGCACTGAACACAGCTGGCAAAATGCCTGGCAGGAGGGGGGCGGTTCTGACAGGAAACAAAGTGCTGTAAACTGTGCAGCGCACCAGGCCAGGTGAGGATGAGGAGGAAAACAAGGCAGGGGAGGGGAGGGGAGTGAGCCCCTGCCCTACCATTCTCGAAGGGCCCTGAGGACCCCTAGGGAGACTGTCCAGGCATGGGGAAGAGCCGGTGCAGAGGCCCTGAGAGGCAGTGGGACACAGCACAGGCCAGTGTGGCCAAAGAGAGGAGATCACAAGGACAGGAAACCAGGGAAGGTCCTAGGGGTAAAAAACAGGTCCCATAGGGCCTTGGGGGCCATACTGAGGACTTCGGGGAGGACACAGCATCTATAGGGTTGCTCTAGGCTGGACATGGCAGCAGGAGCCTGCGACAACAGCATTCTGGGAGGCTGAGGTGGGAGGACACCAAGTTTGAGCAAGCCTAAGCAAGTTAGTGGCTTAGGAAGACCCTGTCTCAAAATTAAAAGGGGAGCTTGGTGCAGAGGCCCTAGGTTCAACCCCCAGTACCATAATAAATAAATAAATACATTAAAAGTCTCTCTCTGAAGCTGGGCATGGTGGCGCACGCCTGTGATCCCAGCACTCAGGAGGCTGAGGCAGGAGGATCGCTGTGAGTTTGAGACCAGCCTGGGCTACATAGTGAGTTCCAGGTCAGTCTCAACTACATAGTGAGACCCTGTCTCAAAAAAAAAAAGTCTTTCTCTGGCTGTTTTGGGGGACAGACAGTGGGCTAGGGTAGAAGCAGGAAGTTCCAGCAGGGAGGAGCTTGGAACAGCCAGGAGGGAGGGGTGAGGAGCGGGAGTTTTGGAGATGCGCCCCTGGCATCCGGCATGTGTTGGAGCTGGCAAGGCCCACAGCGCCGAGGAGAGAGGTGACGCCCCTAATTTGTGCGATTGCGCCCCTCCAGGCCTCTGCACATCGCTGTAGTGCAGGGCAAACTGCCTACTGTGCACTGGCTGGTGACCCTTTTCCAGCACGGGGGCCGAGAGCTGGACGTCTATAACAACCTGCGTCAGGTGAGGCGCCTGTGCGCTGGGGCTGGGGCTGGGGAGGGTGGGGAGGTGCCGCAGACTCCCCTTGTGGCTGGGACTGAGAGGATTCCAGGACCTGACTCCTGGGTGAGGGAGGTGGGGGGCCCAGAACTCTGGGTCCTCGCGGGGGAATCGGGGAGAGGCGCCCAGAGGAAGGCAGGCTGGGACGCCGGGCGGACATCCGTCCCTCACGGTCACTGTTCCCCAGACCCCGCTCCACCTGGCTGTGATCACCACGTTACCGGCCATGGTCCGGCTTCTGGTGACGGCTGGTGCCAGCCCCATGGCGCTGGATCGCCAT
>NW_022900931.1:61852514-61852748 GCF_012274545.1 Fukomys damarensis
TGAAGAAACTAAAAAAACCTGTGCTTCCCGCCTCAGGACATTAAGAGCGGCCGTTCCCCGCTCATCCACGCCGTGGAAAACAACAGCCTCAGCATGGTGCAGCTGCTGTTGCAGGTGGGCGCGGTCCTGTCCTCCCCACCCCATTCATTCCCAGACGCGATCCGGACCCGGGACCCCCCCCAGCGCGCCCCCGCCCGACCTCGCCGCTCCTGACCCCCGACCCGGTCCCCCGCA
>NW_022900931.1:61853207-61862928 GCF_012274545.1 Fukomys damarensis
CTGCTCACCGACCGGCCTCCCGTCCTCCCGCAGGTCTTATTTCCGCCTCGCCGTCCTCCTCGCCCTCCCAGTCTCCCCCCAGCGACCCGCCCGGATTCCTCCTGGCTCCTCCCAGCTTCTTTCTTCCTCCCCCATCTCCACCTGCCTTCCTGCCCTTTCCTGGGGTTCTCCGAGGCCCTGGCCGGCCGGTGCCCCCATCCCCGGCTCCAGGAGGCAGCTGAGAAGGATGGGGGGGCAGATCTCGGACTCATGAAGAGGGCCCTCCCTGCGCTGGGGGGTCTGCGCTTCCGGAAACTGTGAAGATCTCACTCTGCCCCCCCCCATCTTCAGGACCAGGATTTGCACCAAAGCACGCGCACCTACTCCCGAGCCCCTCTTCCGCGCATAGCTCTCCCCCGCCCTGTCCCACCAACCAAGGACTCTGGCACCCTCCGGCCCTGGGCCCCGGTCTGGAACTCCACCCAGATGTTCACTTCCTGTCCCCTCCTTGAGCTGGTGGAAGCAGGGAGCAGCCTCCCCCCAGCCCTCTATCCGGATGGATGAGGACGGAGGGGCTTAGGCAGGCACTGGTAACAATGTAAATTATTAGGCACGTGGGTTAGATTTCATTTGTAATAAACTATTTTTGTACCATATCCCCTGCTTGTCTGGTGCCGTCCTGAGGAGGTCTGGAGGAACCGTGGCGGTGCGTGCACGCCCGTGTCAGACTAGCCTGTGACGCCGGGACTTCTGGTGTGTTTGGTCAGGAATCGTGTTCCTATCCATTACTTCCTGCGTCTCCCCGGGGGACCCTGTCACACACCGCAGTGTCCTGGGATATGTTTCCGGGGGTCCCGGCAGGCCGCAGTTCTGAGCCTCCCTGGGTGTCTGCGGGGAGGGCGCGGCGCGTTCCTAACGCTGACTGCCTCACAGCGGAGGTCATATTTTACTCAGTGGCTCCACAGGGCCCCCTGAGACACACAGCCTGTGTTTTGACCCTGGGACAGGTCTCTAGGTGACAGCATTTGTAACACATCACCACAAGTTCAGTGGCTTTTTAAAAATAGCACAAATGGGGCCAGGATTTAGCTCAGTGGTTCCCCTGCCTGCCTCGTAAGTGCAAGGTCCCGAGTTCGATCCCCAGTACCGAAAACACAAAACAGAGCGGCACCAATGTAGCCAGGTGTCGTGGCCCACACCTGTGATTCAAGCGCTAGGGAGACTGAGGCAAGAGGACTACCTCAAATTCAAGGCCAGCCTGGGCTACACGGCAACACCCTGCAAAAAAAATAAAAGAGGGCCACGGATTTAGCTAAGTGGCAAGCGCCTACCTTGCAAGCGCAAGGTCCTAAGTTCAATCTTTGGTACTGCACATAAATAAATAAAATAAAATGAAATCATAAAAAGGCAAGTACTTACTCTCTTACACTTCTTGAGATCAGAAGAGCAAAATCTGTTACTCAGGGCCATAGTCCAGGTGTAAGCCGGCAAGTTCCTTCTGGAAGCTCGGGGAAGGAACCCTTAATCACGCCTTTCCCACCTTCCGGACGGGTCCCTTGTCCTGGGCCCGGCATTGGTGTCACTGAACTCCTGTTTTCCATCAACTCTCCCTGGGGTTTCTGCCCTCCCTTCCATCTGACCCTTGCAAAGATGGTGGCTGCCCTGGTCCTCCAGGATTCTCGGCTCATCTTCTGGGATGAGAATGAGTTATGAGGAGCCGCTTTCGAGTCTGGCACGATCAGAAAAGCACATAACGGTGATGGGGTCACCTATGTACACCCAGGCTCCTGATGGGGGTGACTCAGGTACTACTGTGTCTGCCCCTGACTTGGTGTCCACTCAGCTGCCTGATTGGATGGTTAGTTTCCTGCGTCGGCTGAAACAAATCTCCACAAACTAAGTGTTTTAATAGAAATTTAGCCATGGGTGGTGTGATCCCAGCTCTCCGGAGGCTGAGGCAGGAGGATCCCCGAGAGTTCCAGGCTACATTGTGAGTTCAAGGCCAGCCCGAACTACACAGCAAAACCCTGTCTCAAAAAAAAAAAAATCTCCCAGTTCTGGAGGCCGGAAGTCTGAAACAAAGTGTCCACAAGGCGGTGTTCTCTCCACAGCTCCAGACAGGGTGGTTCCTGCTCCGTCCAGCTTCAGGTGGCTCAGGTGTCCCTGTGTGGCCACATCACTCCCATCCCTGGCTGCCCCTTTGCATGAATCCCCTCTGGTGCCTGTGTCCTTGCCTCCACTAAAACTTCCTGGATTTAGGGCCCACCCAGATTATCTGGGACAATCTCAGCACCACATTCTTAGCTTCATTACATTTGCAAAGATAATCTTTCCTTTTCTTTGAGAGGGGATCTTGCTATGTAGTCCAGGCCAGCCTTGAACTCACTATGTAGCCCAGGCTGCCCTTGAATCTACAGCGATCCTCCTGCCTCAGCCTCCTGACTACTGGGATCACAGGTGTGCACCACCAAATCCTGAAGAGACAATCTTTGCAAACAGGGTCACATTTGCAGGTGGCAAGGCTAGGGTTAGGGTACGGAAGCAGCTGTGTGCGAGAACCTCCCTGTCCCTCGTGACATCCTCCACAAATACAATGTCGCCTGTGTGAGCACTGCCACCCTCCCCACCTGTGTCAGGAGCACAAGTGATGGAGGCAGAGTGAGTTCAAGTCTTGTCCTTCCACTTCCTGGCTTTGTGGCCGAGGTCAAGCAACTTCACGGTCTTGAGCCCCCAGTTTCCTCATCTGTAAAATGAGGGCACAATGATGGGGTGCACCGACTAAGCATGAGTGAAATGAGCAGGTGTGGTGGTCACACCAGCAACCCCTGCACTCTAGGAGGCTGAGGCAAGAGAATCCCAAGTTCAAGTTCACCCTGGGTGATTCAGGGACTCAGTGAGACACCCGTAGAACTTTTAGCTCTGTGTGAAGGCTCTGGGTTTAATCTCCAGTACAGAGAAAAGAAGGAAGGGAGGGAAGGAGGGAATTCAAAATCAATTAGCAAAGTGTATGCCTCAATCCTTTAAAGCTACAATCCAGAAACCCTATTGGCCAGAGTCTAACTGCTCTTCTCACAAGGAAGGCTGGGAAATGTAGTTTTCTCTGAGCAGCATGTTCCCAGTTAAATCCAGAAGTTTCTACTAAGAAAAGAAAGGTAAAGAATGGTGTCAAGGACAAGCGTATCTTTCACACCAGGGCTCTGACACCAAATAACCACAGGACCCTGGCAGAATGACCTGTCCTGCTGAGCCTAGAATTCCCATCGGTACAGTGGGGACAACACCCCCCTCTCAGGGTTAGCAGGGTGAGGAAGATTTAGTAAGGATGGCGGGCGCTCAGCACAGGCCCTGGTCCTGTGTGCGTGTGTGTGTGCATGTGTGTTTGTGTGTGTGCGTGTGTGACTGTCCCTGCATCTGAGGGCTGAACTCAGCACTGACCTTGCTAAGTTACTTCCCTAAAACAAAGGATCTGGCTTCTCCCCATGTGGAAATCCCCTCAGCCTCCCAGACCTTGGGACCCGGAGCATATGTCCTGCCATCCTCTTCTGCTCACAGGGTCGGATGAGAACTCAAGGGAGGGGGAAGATGGAGGCCTTCATGGGGCCTCCGTCTCCAGGGCCTCAGAACTCAGCACTGCGCCAAGCTCCGAGACTTCTCCCTCGGCGGCTGCACCAGCATTTTGGGTCCATCCCCAAAGGAAGATGTCGTCTCCTCCGTGCCTTTCTCGGAGACCCCAGCCCCTGCTCACAGGGTCACTGCCCTCACCACCCCGGGTAAACCCGGAGAGGCAGAGGGTGTCGCTCGCAGGTGCATGCGTGAGTGCTACCAAATCCTCAATGTTGACCACGTTTCCAAAAAAAAAAAAAGATAGTGAGAGTGAGAGGCGGACAGAACACACCTGCTCCCTAGGTGTCTGCGGAGCCTCACATAAGCCAAACCTTTGTTTCGTAGGCGGCTGAGAAGGAAGCTACTAACTTAGACCCAGATTCTGTGGTTCACCATAAGCAGCGGCTCAAAGTCACTACCCAAAACCGGACAATGCCACATGCCTCCAGCTACGACGCCCTGAGAAGGTCACTGGGTCACTTCTATAACATTCCTGGGTCAGAATCGAAGCCCAAGGAAGCACAACCAGGCCCACGCCAAGGGCAGCATCCTGAAAAGAAGGGGCTTGGAATTTCGGAACTGTCGCCATTCCAGAAAACAAAGAACACCAGAAATGGAAAGAAACCATAGACACAGGAGAACAGAGCACAACACACGACCCCAGAGTGGATCCTGAGCCAGACATGGTGTCGCACGCCTGTCATCCCAGCACTCTGGAAGGCTGAGGCAGGAGGAGTCCAAGTTTGAGCTCAGCCTGAAGAACTTAGTCATTTAGCAATACTCTGTCTCAAAATAGAAAATAAAAAGGGCTGGATGTGGCTCAGTGTGAAAGCTCTGAGTCCAGTCCCCAATGGTGAAAAAAAAAAACAAAAAACAAACAAACAAAAAAAACCCTGGATAGGAAATTTTTGCCACAAAGCACGCTGGATACAACTGGCAGTTTGAGTAGTTTTAGGTTCCTAGGGTTCCGTCACTGTGTCACGCCTGCAGTTAGACTGCATCAGGGCCGTGGGAAGAAAATGTCCTTGTACCTGCAAACACAGCTGCAGTATTTGGAGGCAAATGGATGTGAAAAACGTGTTCTCGAAGGGCTGGTGGGCGGGCTGGGGAGATGCCGGCAATGATAAAGCAATTGGCGCCGTGTTGCCAACCGCAAATCTGGGCGAAGGGTGTAGAAGACCGCTCTGCCCTGTCCTTGCAGCTTCTAAATTTCAAGTGACTTCCAAAACAGCGTTTCCTAATAGAAATCAGAGTTTAAACGCCTGCTGGGCTTTTGTTGTTGTTTTGTTTCTGTGGAGCTGGGAACACAGTCTGGGGCTGTTAAGGATCCGTGTTGCTAAGAGTTTCTAGGTCTGCAGGCATCTGCGGTCAGTCTGGGGAGTGCAAGGGTGAGGGTGCTGCTTAGGGAGTGACCACGGCGGGGGCGGGACCAGCGAAGCCTGCAAAGCTTCAGTCCCAAGGGCGGGACAGCCTTGCTCAGAGCGCCCTCTAGTGGTCGCCCTGAAGCCCCAGCCTCCGGCGTTTTGTATAACAGATTGGGTTACAAGGTATGTGTCCTACCACGCACAATCTACCCAAAATGTACAATTCCATACTTCCAGTGCATTCACAGAACTCTGCAATCATCAGGATCCAGTTTTTTTGTTTATTGGGCTTTTTTGTGATACGGAATCACTGTGTCACTCACGCTGGCCTTGAACTCACATCAGTCCTCCTGCCTCAGTCTCCTGAGAGCTGGGATTTACGGGCTGGGTAGAATCCGTTTTAAAAGCTTTTTTCAGCCGGGTGTGGTGGCGCAAGCCTGTAATCCCAGCACTCGGGAGGCCGAGGCAGGAGGATCGCTGTGAGTTCGAGGCCAGCCCGAACTACATGGTGAGACCCTGTCTCAAAAAACAAAACAAAACAAAAAAGAAGAAGAGGATAACATAGGCCCTGGAAGAGCAAGACGGTGGCCTAGCATCCCGTTTTCTAGGTTCATCCAAGCTGTAGCATGTATCAGAATTTCAATTTTCTAATTGCCAAATAATATTTCACTGTATCAACACATCACTATACTTTTTTTAAATTTTGTGATACTTAGGATTGAACTCAGGGCCTATGCACTGAACTATAGCCTCAGCCCTTTTTATATATATTTTTAATTTCAAGACAAAATCTTGCTAAATCACTGTGTTGCCCAGCCCAGGCTCAAACTTTTAATCCTCCTGCCTCAGCCTCCCAAAGAGCTGTACCTTTTTTTTTTCCTTTTGTTTTGTTTTGGAGACAGGGTCTCACTTAGTAGTCCAGTCTGACCTTGAACTCACTGTGTAGCCCAGGCTGCCCTCCAACTCACAGCGATCCTCCTGCCTCAGCCTCCCGAGTGCTGGGATTACAGGCGTGCTCCACCACACCTGGCTTCAGAGTGTTTTTCAAAGCAGCTTCAGCATGTGACATTGCCACCAGCAGCATCAAAGGTTCCAATGTCACCACACCCTTGCCAACCCTTGTCAGCGTCTGTCAGGTATGATGGCCAGCTTGGCGGGTATGAAGGGAGTTTTGTTTACGGTGCTGGAGATGAGGCCCAGAATTTCAAATTAGGTCAGCTGGTGCTACAGTCCCAGCCCGAAGTGGGATTTCCTAGCAGTTTTGAGTCTTACTTTCCTGACTGACAATGGCTTTGAGCATCTTCTCGTGCCATCCATTTCTTCTGTGCCCAAGATACAACCACGTAAACTATTTCTGCAGCCACATGTGGTGGCGCACACCTGAAATCCCAGCACTCGGGAGGCTGAGGCAGGAGGATCACTGTGAGTTGGAGGACAGCCTGGGCTACACAGTGAGTTCAAGGCAGACTGAACTACATAGTGAGACCCTGTCTCAAAAAAAAAAAAAAAAAAAAAAAAAGAAAAAATGTTTTCTCACGTGTGACGCCAGTTGTTTAAATCAAAGAATCAGCAGTGTCTTTGAAGCCAGTATGTGCTCATATCCAACCCCTTTTCTTTTTTCTTTTTTTTTTTTCTTGGAACCGGGGATCGAACTTGGGCCCTTGCACATACAAAGCGGGCAGCTGAACCACTGAGCTAAGTCCCCAGCCCCTTCCAACCCCTTTTCTGTATCCCGGGACACGATGGTCAGCATCACCGCGCATGCGCCTACACCGCGCATGCTCTCACATGAATGTCTCAGACATAGGTAACCCCAAGTAACACGTAGCACTGTTTTCAGGTTCTCACATTTGACATAAACACCGTTGTGCTGCAGTAATCACCCTGTACTTACTTTTTAAATTCATAGTATTGGTTTTCTAGGCTGCTGTGACAAAGTCATCAGCTACATGGCCTACAGTGACAGATGTTCATTGGCTCACAGTCCTGCAAGCCAGAAGCCTGAAATCAAGGTGTCACAGGCCACACTTTCTCTGAGGCCCAAAAGAAAGGTCCTTCCTTGCCTCGCTTCGGCTTTTCACCGTTTCTGGCCATTCTTTATGTGTGTGTGTGTGTGTGTGTGCACGTGCAGAAGCTTGTACCTGTGCCCCAGGTCCCTTCTTCTAAGTGCCTGTCACAGAAGAACGCCTGTCACGTTAGATTTCATCCCCCCCGCCCCAGCATGATTTCCTTCCACTAACCTGCTTACATCTGCAGAGACCCTGTTTCCAGGTGGTGAGGTGGTGAACACCTGCAGTCCCAGCTACGGCCAGAGTGCAGGAGGATCAAAAGTTCAAGACCAGCCTGGGCAACTTATTGAGACCCTATCTCAAAAGGTGGGTGCGGGGATGTAGCTCAGCAGTGCAGTGCCTGCTGGGCAATCGCGAGGCCTTGAGTTCAATTTCCGGTACCAAAAATGAAGAAAAAAGATAAGAGATCCAAAAAAGTATGTGTGTGGGGGGGGTAATCCATTGGTAGAGCACTTGTGCTGCATATATGGTTTCCTGGGTTTGCTCAGTTCTGCCAAACAAACAATCAAAACCAAATCCAAGCCATCCCTGTAGTCCTGTACTACATTCCTGTAGTCCCACCACTGGGGAGGCTGAGGCAGGAGGACTGGAGTGAGTTTGAGACCAGCCTGGGCTACACAGTGAGACCCTATCTCAAAAAACTAAAAGGAAGAAAGGGGCCGGGTTTAGCTCAGTGGCACCGCGCCTGCCTGGCAAGCGCAAGGGCCTGAGTTCGATCCCCAGTACCAAAAGAAAAAAGAAAGTGCATTTCCAAATATGGTCACGTTCACAGGTTCCCGGGGACAGGACAGAGGCGGAGGGTTGCTCTCAAGCGTGCGTGCCTCATGACACCTTAGGTCTTGAGCTGCTGGTGCTCACCTCCGATTCATTTATCTCCAGTGCTGTGTGGGATCCCGGTGAGTCTCAGGCCACCATTTACTCCGCTCTTCTCCCGGCCACATTTCCCTTTTTTCCCACTTTTCTCCGTTTCCGACAAGACTGCAGTTAACATCCCTCAAAATGTCTCTTGGAGTTTCTCACGGCAGTATTTTTTTCAAATGGCCAACCAGGATCCATTAGTGGGTTATGAAATCAATTTAGTGGCTGGCAAACGTGATTTTTTGTTAATGAATGGAATTAAATAGAAGATATTAAAGTGCATGCACGGAGCCCGGGCGAGGACCGTCCTCGTTTTGATGCCCTGTGGAGGAAGCAGCTGGCAACTAGCATTTTCTGGCAGACGGTACTGCGAGACTCAGAGAGATCCGACGTCCAGTAGCTAGAGCCAGTTGCTAGGTGATCCCGCCAACCCACTGAGGAGTCCCGTCAAGGCTCTGGGTTCTAAAATTGGGGCGAGGGAGAGGAGCCCTTCATCTGGTCCTAAACCCCTCACCTCCCACCTCAGAGAGAAATCAGTGAGTAAATTTTTATAGAGGGCAACTGTCAGACGGATGCTAGCTACTGTATTCTCATTTTGTTTTGCTTTGTTGAGCCAGAGTCTCGCTACGTAGTTCAGTCTGACTTTGAACTTACTATGTAGTCCAGGGTGACCTCGAATTCTCAGTGATCTTCCTGCCTCAGCCTCTGGAGCGCCGGGATTACAGGCCCGCCAGCTCTTAACTAGTCTATTATCCTCAAGTTTGAAACTCGAGCTTGCGATCAGAACTTGGCTAGGTCTTCTGGGGCGTGGCCTGCGTGTGGGGGCGGGGCTGGGACGCTGGGGCGTGGTCTGCGTGTCCGGGCGTGGCTTTCATGTCTTTGGGGACGGAGACACAGCCCGGCTCAGAGCGCCCTCCCGTGGCTGCCCTGCGCTGCGCTAGGTTGAATCAGATTGCGGTTATAGGTTCAACTCGCTGGAGTGAAAACCACGCCCAGCCAGCCCTGTGCATTCTTTTTTGCTGTGCCATCCACTGAATCCAGGGCCTCCTGCAGGCGCTGTAGCCCTGAGCTGCATTTCCAGCCCTTATTTGAGACAAGGTCTTGCTAAATTGTCCAGGCTGACCTGAAATAATGATCCTCCTGCCTCAGCCTCCCGAGTAGCTGGCATTACAGACGTGTGCCACGACACCCAACCAGTTCTGCAAATTCTTGTTCTTTTTTATTTTAATTTTTAGTTTTTTGTAATTCCTCTTTCTTTGTTTTTGTTTTTTTGTTTTGTTTTGTTTTGTTTTTTGGTTCCGGGGATTGAACTCGAGTCCTTGCGCTTTTGCAAGGCAGGCCACCGAAACGCTGAGCTAAATCTCCGGCTATATTTTTAGTTTTTTGAGACAGGGTCTCACTATGTAGTTGAGACTGACCTGGAACTCACTATGTAGCTCAGGCTGGTCTCGAACTCACAGCGATCCTCCTGCCTCAGCCTCCCAAGTGCTGGGATTACAGGTGTGCGCCACCACGCCCGGCTACATTCTTGTTCTTGAGTTCTCTAAACTCCAGCCTGATTTCCTGCATTCCCCTCAGCTGTGGGGACACAGGGATACTTGGGCTCTGTGCCTTCTGGCTGAGGGTCGGAAGGGTGGCACTCGCCCTCTGACAGACCCTCCTAGGAAGCCCAGCTCTCGGACCTTTAAGGCCACCCCACGACCCAAGACTTTTAGCCTTAACCCAGGGCTGCTGCGCCCCAGAACCACTCCCTGCTCTCACTGCCTCCGCCTACCAAAAGTCCGAGGACCCCCGAGGCCCTGTCCTGGCGCCCATCCCTCGCTGGCACCCTACCTCAACCCACTCACC
>NW_022900931.1:61863353-61865257 GCF_012274545.1 Fukomys damarensis
GGCGCCTGGGACTTTCTCCAGTTGTACCTGGCCAACCTGGAGGCCAAGGGCAGGCAGGTGGCCGCGCTCCTTCCATCTCGAGGCAGAGGGGAAGCCAACGATGAGCTCTTCCGGGAGGGCTCCAGGCTCAGGTGAGTGGATGGCCTCGTCCCAGAACAAAGTCCTGGGTGAGTCTGCGGTCATGCGCACCGCCTCCCCCTCAGACCCAGGAATTCGAGCCGCTCATTTTTTTCCATCCTTGGTTACCCAGACCCTCAGCCCTCATCTCCCCTTTTCTGGGTTACAGTCCCATGGCCCTCGATGCACCGCCCTGGGGATGTGAGGTCGCTGGGCTTCCTGTGGAGGAGGACAGATGGTGGCCTCTGGACTCTGAAGACCGGGCTGGTGGCCCCTGCCCGGGCTACCTACTGTCCTGGTCTTCAGTTCCTGGGGAGCAGGTGGCCCAGGACCTTGGACTTTTCTGCCTTTTCCGCTGCTCTGAACCCCGGGGACAAGTAGCTGAGGGACAGGCTTAGGAGGCTGGAGCCGGAGCCAGAGAGAAGTCTAAACCAGCACGTCCGGACTTCACAAGCCTCCTCACTTCTTGGAGCACGTACATACTTGTGGTTTCTCCTCAATTCATCCTAAAGTGAAACACACAGGTTTAACAACCTGTCTGCCCATATTTTTTTTAAATCACTCTAATGCCCAAATTATATTATAAGACAATGATCAAAGGAATGTTATTCATAATTTATATTTTGCTTCAAAATGCTAAGGCACAATTATCCTGGGAGGTCAGACTGACTAGGCAGACCCAGGTACCTGTCAGTAAATCTGGCACAAGTGGAATCAAATAGTTCTCCCCTGAAATAGAGGAGTGTTTGATTCTCAAAAAATTCAGTATCAATTTTTTTGCTGGTACTGGAGATGGAACCCAGGGCCTTTGCCCTGAGCTACATCCCCACACTTTTTTAAACTTTGAGATAGGGTCTTACTAAGTGCGCAGGCTGGGCTCACGCTTGGCAATCCTCCTGCCTTAGCCTCCCAGACTATTGGGATTACAGGCTTGCACTACCATGCCCAACTCAGTATCACTTTAAATGCTCAAATATGCTTCCATAAAGTACAAGCAGACTCAGGGCTCAGATACCTACAGATGGAATTTGCGCCTTCACATGTGTTAGATGGAAAGTCAGGTAGGATCAGGACACGTCTCCCTGCAGGGCACTGTCCCTCTGTCCTAATTACCACATCAGGCAAATTTCTAGAAAGCCGGAAGCGTAGGGCTGTCAGGAGGGTCTGCAGAGTCACAAGGGTCCTGGAACTGATCAAAGTAGGTCCCAGTCCAGCAACGTCCAGTTGAGTTGATTAGACTTTTCTAGTAGACATATCACAAAAATATTTTTTGAAGAACAGGTGAAATTAGTTTTAATAACATTTTCTTTAACTCTATCCAAAATATTATCTCAACTTGTACTCTTTTCTTTAGGGCTGAGTTTTTGAAATCTGGTGTGCATTTCACTTTTTTATTTTTCCTTTCTCTCAGTACTGGGGATTGAACCCAGAGCCCTGAGCCTGCCAAGCAAGCAGTTTACCACTGACCCACATCCCTGGCCCATTTTAGTTTTTTATTTTTATTTATTTGTATTTTTTGGTACCAGGGGTCGAACTCAGGACCTTGCGGGTGCCACGGTACCACTGAGCTAAATCCCTGGCCTTTGTTTTCTTTTTTGAGACAGGGTCTCACTATGTAGTGCAGGTAGGCCTTGTACTCCCTGTGTGGCCTAGGTAGACCTCAAACTTGCCGTGATCCTCCTGCCTCAGCCTCCCGAGTGCTGAGATTACAGGCGTGCGCCACCACACCTGTGCTAAGGTTGATGCGTACTCTGCCAGCGCTCTTCCCGGGGTGCTATGTGACCTTT
>NW_022900931.1:61865499-61876224 GCF_012274545.1 Fukomys damarensis
TATGTGACCTTTTTTTTTTTTTTTTTTTTGTACTGGGATCAAACTCAGGCCTGCAAGGCAGGCGGCAGCACCACTGAGCTAATCCCCGGCCCATGCCCGGGGTAGTATAACCCCGCATACACACTGCTTATAAGACATCAGAACCTTCGTGGATCACCCACGAGGCTGCAGCAGTCCTTATGCTGTCCTTATTGCCATTCACAGTTGAGGAAATAGACTCAGGAAAAAGAAAGAAAAGGCATTAGTCGAGAATCGCTGAGCTGCTGAGCACGGGTGTGGTCCGTGTCTGGCCCTGAACCCGGGAGCTGAGCGCAGCCCCGCCACAGGTGGGGACCATCTGAGCATGCGCCGTGACCCGTGGGCCGGAAGCGGCTCCTCCAGCTGGGGACTTGATTTGGGTCCTGGCTTCTTCTGCGGGTCACAGATCCACTTCCCTGAGGTCCAGAGCCCGAGCCTCAGCACCGAGACTATCTCAGGATGTACTGATACGGGTCACTGGTGTATCAAAGTCAGGGGGACCTGGAGGGGGGCCAGCGGGAGCCCCAAGGTCCAGCCCGGTGCTCAGAGCTCACCCTTGCAGGCGGCAGCTGGCCAAGCTGGCCCTCATTTTCAGCCACATGCACGCGGAGCTGGGTGCGCTCTTCCCCCGGGGAAGGTACTGCGGGCACAGGTACCAGCTCACCAAGGCCGCGGCCCATGACTTCTGGAGGGAGCGCTGTGGTGCCCGGTGAGTGGCGCACCCTGCCCGGACCTGGGGTGCAGGTGCCCAGGGGTGCAGGGGATCCACAAGGGCCCCCCGGGCTCAGCCAACTCATCCCGCCCAACTCCACAGCTGTGTGCTGCCCTGGGCCGAGTTCCAGTCACTGCTGAGCACCTGCCACCCCGTGGAACCTGGTGCCACCGCCCAGGCCCTGCGCTCCACCATCGACCTCACCTGCAGCGGCCACATATCCGTCTTCGAGTTTGACATCTTCACCAGGCTCTTCCAGGTCAGGGAAGAGCCTAGAACTGAGGGAGGAGGCCGGGCCTGGATTCTGGGGCCAAGGGCGGAGTCGGGGCCTGGGACGAAAGTGTCTCGGGACCTTCGTGTGGACATTTCCGAGACCCGCTAGGGCTGTGAGCATAAGGCTGGTTCTTGGCCCCGGGAGGCACCAGCACGGTGGACCTCCACTTGGTCCCTCCCTGACGCCAACCTCACTCCCCAGCCCTGGCCGACATTGCTGAAGAACTGGCAGCTCCTGGCCGTCAACCACCCAGGCTACATGGCCTTCCTGACGTATGATGAGGTGCAGGCATGCCTGCAGGCCTGCAGAGACAAACCAGGCAGGTAACTGGCGGGGGCGCCTCAGGGTCTGGGCTGGCCCACGTGGGAGGGGCTGGGAGACGAGGGCTGAGGCTCCCCGGGCCTCCGAGAGGGGAGATTCCAGCAGAAGGCCCAGGGCCCTCTCCACAGCTCCCCTCTCACTCCACAGTCCAGCAGTTGCACAACACCTGGCCTGGCAGGGCCCTGAATATCACCTGGGGGTGGGGTCCATTTCCGATGGGTCAGAGCCCAGGCTGAAGCATGTGGATATGTTGTTGGCACAGGTGACTGGGAAACCAGTTACCTAAATCCTTAAGTTATTTCAAACCAGGAGTTTTGAATTGTTCCCCCAACACACACACACACACACACACACACACACACAACGCCCAGGCTCAAAACTGAAGAGCTGAGCTACGTAGAACATGAAAAAGTTAAGAGCAGAAGGTAAAGTTGGTGATCACGGGAGCCTAGGAAGGCGAATGTGTTAGACTGTTCCGGCTCTTTCCGTTAACGTCAAACCTAGTTAAGGGAAAAGAAAAAGGAATGAAATTCCTATAATTGAAAAACCCAGAGTGTGGGTTGCAGGCACAGGGGGATCTGGGAGTCCAAGTCCTACTTGTCAGGTATCTGTTTCTGTTCCTACCCGTTCTGTGTTCCTGTGTCGGCATTGTCCTCAGGCGTGGCCTGTCCTCTTGGTGGCAAATGGCTTTTAGAAGCTGCTATTTAGCATCCTCTGTAGAACAGAGGTGATCTTGTTCTGATCCTTCTAGCAAAAGCCCCAGAACCAACTCTCACTCCCGAGGTCAGGGTCCCTGAAATGCCCTGATCAGCCAGGTCACTGTCAGCTTCCTAGATGTCAGATGTGCCACGGTCCAGGTCTCACAACATAGAGGAATGAAGTTGAGAACCAAAGGCGGAT
This sequence comes from Fukomys damarensis, assembly GCF_012274545.1. NCBI lineage: Eukaryota > Metazoa > Chordata > Mammalia > Rodentia > Bathyergidae > Fukomys > Fukomys damarensis. The sequence continues at coordinate 61,867,725 of NW_022900931.1, forward strand.
GGGAGAGTTCTACTGGAAATAATAAGAATAGCTCCTGGGTTTCCGCCGAGGCTCTTTGTCCGCGGTAATTTATACCACGGAGTCACAGAGTGGGTACCACGGGGATCAAACTGCCATCGGCCTGCAGGATCACAAGTACAGTCATTCCACTGCTGTGGGTCTGGCGGAGAAACAGGGCAGGAGGGAGAGTGTGTGGTGAGCGCCATGACCACAGCTCATCTAGAACGTGTGCGGTGGGAGGAACGAAGGCGTTCCTGAGAGGACTGAGCAGGGCCCGATTTTCTGCTCCCCGCCCAGGCACCCAGTGCCTGTCTGGGCCCTGCAGGCCGGCAGTGCTGATCTCCGTTCAGCCCCGGGCTGCCTGAGTCTCTGCAGGGAGACCTGTAGGCCTGGCCCTCTTGAAACCCGCCTCCAGCCGTGGTCTTGGTGTGTGTCATCCTCTGTGACTCCCTTGAGGGCCTGTCCCTCTCAGGCTGCCTGCTATCGGCTAACTTAGCGGTGTCCATCGGAAGGTCCCCCCCCCCCCCCCCCCCTCCAGCTACATCTTCCGGCCCAGCTGCACCCGCCTGGGGCAGTGGGCCATCGGGTACGTGAGCACGGACGGCAGCATCCTGCAGACCATCCCTCCCAACAGACCCCTGTTCCAGGTGCTCCTGGAAGGACAAAAGGACGGCAGGTGAGTCCCCATCCTGGCGGGGAGAGGGAGACGGCAAAATCCACCTGGTAACATCACGCAGAGGGCGCCACCATCTGCGATGCTGCATCTGTCCAGCAGGTGGCAGTCGAGGGTCGAAGCAGGGCACCTTTGTCGTTAATAAAGCTGTGGAATGGGCCGCTAGGGGTAGGTACGTGACACACAGTTCGAGGGTCGAAGCAGGGCACCTTTGTCGTTAATAAAGCTGTGGAATGGGCCGCTAGGGGTAGGATAGACAGGTAGGTACGTGACACACAGACAAACAGACAGACAGACGGCTCAATAGATGGCCCTGCTTCCCACTCACAGTAGTTATGTGTTCTGTTTGTTTGGTTTGGTTGAGACAGGGTCTCACTTTGTAGTGGTTCAGTCTGGCCTTGAACTAATTATGTATCCTGGCCTGGAATTTACAATCCTCCTGCCTCAGCCTCCCGAGTGTTGGTAGTACAGGTGTGCACCACCACATCCAGCTTCAGCACTATTCTTTGAAGCCATTTAAAGCAGCAAAAGCAGCCTCTCTCTGCCTGCATGGGGAGAATTTTATTTTATTTTTTGGTTTTTTGAGATAGGGTCTCGCTATGTAGTTCAGACTGACCTTGAATTCACTTTGTAGCCCAGGCTGGCTTGGAACTCACAGAGATCCTCCTGCCTCAGCCTCCCAAGTGCTGGGATTGTAGGTATGCACCACCATGCCCAGCTGGGGCAAATCTTAACTTGCCTGATCCACTGGTTCTCAGCCAAGGTGGAAGAGAACAACACATGAGTTCAGCTCTCACACCACAAGTGTCTGTTCAGTACCCTTTCCCCCATTCTTATGCTTTCTATTCCTGTGTGTGTGTGTGTGTGTGTGTGTGTGTGTGTGTTTGCGCACACGCATTGGGAGGTGGTACTGGCACGCTCTGCCACTGGGTGACATCCCCAGTTCTTTTTATTTTAGGGCAGAATTGTCCTATGTACCCCAGGCTGGGCTCCAACTTGAGATCCTCCTGCCTCAGCTTCTCAGAGTGCTGGGATTACAGGGATGGGCCACCAAGCCCGACTAAAGTGTTGTCTTTTTTTCTTTCCAGTGTGCTAAGCAATTTATATTTAATATTCTAGTTAGTTCTCATTACAAAACTGATGGTTACAAAAAAATTACACCTTGAAATGATGAAATTAAAGCTCATAAATGTTAAATAATTGGTCAGGGGTCAGTTGCCTAGCTGGTGAGTCAATCCTGCTGAAGGAGTTCACAATGCTTCCATTTATTAATCTACTCAGTGTACATTGATCATGTATTATTTATTGTGCATTGTGCCAATTTCTGAAATACAGGAAGGAGTAGAACAAGCGTAATGCAGGTCTTCACAGGCTTATAGTCCGGAGCGATACAAATGCTTCTAAAAACATAATAGCGTGAGTAACCAGTTCAGATTTGTCAAAGTGATAGCATAAGGACAAATCCTGACCGCAGATATATTCATTCGTTGTGCACAGTACTGACCTGAACAGTGTTTTTATGAAATTAAATATTAAATTTGTAAATGAAAAGATTTCACCCTTAAACACTTTCTTAGAGAGTTTGACTACTGGAATACAATCCGCTCACTTGAAGGTCTAAACAACAGAAATGTACTCATCCCAGTTCTGGGGGTTGAGAAATCAGTCTAAGCTCAAGATGCTGGTAGATATGGTGGCTGCCGAAGACCTCCTCCCGGACTGCAGACGGTCTTCCCAGTGTCTGCTCGGGCGGCGAGAGGAGACCAGGGCTCGCGGAGGAGTCCCTGTAGTAGGGAGACTGGTCCCATCCGGGACAGTGCCACTTTCCCAAGGTCCACCTCCAAATTCCATCACATCCGAGGGTCCGGCAAACACGAACACTCATCCCAAACACACACCCGCCGAGAGACAGAGAGGTCTGCAAGGAAGTAACCGCCTAGGGCACAGGAAGTCGTCCTTTGGTGGTCAACTCCAGCTGCTCTAACTCGGGCTCTCTCCCACTTTACTCATTAACTGAATTCTCCAGGCCCTGTGGGCACTCGGGCTATGATCCCTCATCTGAGTATAGATTTGGTGACTGTTGGCCTCGGGGAAGATTAGTTAAAATTATATATCAACAGTTTTTTAAAAAACACAAAACAGGGCCCGGGATTTAGCTCACTGGTTCCACCGCCTGCCTGGAAAGCGCGAGGTCTTGAGTTGCATCCCTGGTAGCAAACAAAACAAAACAAAACATTAGTTTAGCAAAATCCTAACATGAATCCTCACCCCCATTGAGTTTGGCTGGGACCAGTGGGTGAGCTTTGCTTCTCTAATGGAGTTAGGTGATGTGGCCGAGGGAAAGTGTGTTTCAGGTGTCATTAGAGCCCTAATCAGTGGTTTTAATTTACTCAGAAAAGGGATTTTTCTCCACAGGGCCAGGGGATGCCCTTGAAAGATGGCCCAGGGGCTGGGTGTGGTGTCACAACCTGTAGTCCCAGCACTCGGGAGGCTGAGGCAGGAGGATGCCATGAGTACAAGACCAGCCTGGGCTACATGATGAGTTCAGGGCCAGCTTGAACTCCAAAGGCAGACACTGCCTCAAAAATAAAGATGGCCCAGGGGAAGCATAAACAGCAGAGTTGCTTCCCTGCTGGCCTTAAAGAAATGCCCATGTGGGGGGAGCACCCCGCGGCGGGGGACGTGGGTGCCTTCTGAGATCCTCCATCCTAAACCCCGCAGGAAATGAAACCAGTGAGCTGGAAGGGTACCCGGCCTGGGGTGCGACTGTATCCCAGGTTTGACCTTACCTGGAACCTTGAGGGCAGCATCCTGCACCCCCGGAAGCGCTGTGGGGATTGGACTCACAGCACTGGAAAGCACACAGGTGTGGGAGGGAGAAAGCAGTGTTCGGAAAGATCCCCGCGGGGAAGTGGGCGGAACGGGCGGCTGTGCTAGGACAGAAGACCGAGCTTCAGGGCCCTCAGCCCCCAGTGGGTTTATTATCCCCAGACATTGGGAGGCTTCCTTAAGAGGGTTTTGATTTTAGGGTGGGCACCCTCTGCCTGCTGTAGAGCTCTGTCTTCTTTGCCCTGCTCTAGCAGCCTTTACCTTGGGCGCGATCGTGTTCACTTTACAGGAGAAACTGAGGCCAGCTTGTGTCACACAATGCGACAGTCGCCGCAGGGCCCCAGCCAGGCATCCTGTGCTGTTTACAGCAGTCGCCTTTGCCCTGCAAAGCAAGAAGTGGTATGAAAGGTCTGGGGAGACCTTCCAGGGCTGGGAGCCTAAAATTCAAGAACTCAGTCGCTGCGACAATCTGTCCAGGCCTAAAGAAGAAAAGTGGAATCCTAGCACGGTGTGGTGGCACAGACCTATAATCCCAGCACTCTGGGAGGCTGAGGCAGAAAGATCACATATGCAAACACAAGTAGGCAATTTAGCAAGATCCTGTCTCAAAATATTTAAAGAGCCAGGCATAGTGGCGCACGCCTGTTATCCCTGCACTCAAAAGGCTGAGGCAGGAGGATCAGGCCAGCCTGGGTTGCATCTTGAGTTCAAGGCCAACCTGCCCTACAAAGCCAGTCCTGTTTTTTTTTAAAAAATGTTTTTTTTAAACATAAAGGGTGGTGGTGTCACTCAGTACAGAGACTCTGGTTCCCGGCTGCCTGCTTCCGTCTCCTGGCCCACAGCCTGCCCGAGCCCCCAAGAGCTGGTCACTGAGGCTTCATGGGGTCCTGGGGGGTGTCCGGGGACCCCTCCCTGAGCAGACCCAGGTGAGGCAGGGAACGGGGAGATCACCACAGGCCAGTGGTGGGTTCCAGCAGGTCCCTAATCCCAGGGCCACTGTGCCGAGTCCTTGCCACTGGAGGGCTGCCTCTTAGACCCATCTCCCTCCCGCAGCTTCTGCTACCCAGACGGGAAGAACCACAACCCAGACCTGACAGAGCTCTGCCAGGCAGAACCTCACCAACGCATCCATGTGTCAAAGGTGAGACCCAGGAGCCCGGCACAGCGGCACACCCCTGGGATCCCAGCACTCAGGAGGCTGAGGCAGGAGGATCGCCACAAGTTTGAGGCCAGCCTGGACTACATAGGGAGACCTTGTCTCAAAAAAAAAAAAAAAGAAAAGAAAAGAAAAAAGAAAAGAAAAGAAAAGAAAAAAAAAGAAACCTTCTAACCTTGGCCCAGAGTCCATGGTGGGCAGTGCTGGCTGGGCGGCTGTGTGACCTCGGGTCGATCCCTTGGCCTCTCTGAGGCCCAGTTCGTCCTCGGGAAACTGCAGCTCTTCCTGCCTCCCTGCGGGGTTATCACAGGGCTTAGAAGAGGAAGTGGTGCTGCTGAGATCATCAGAGCAGCGAGTGCACTTGAGCGCTTGCCAGGGAGAGATTCTATTCACTGCTTATTGGAAATTGTTTTTATACTTACAAGGGATGGAATCCAGGACCTTCACACCAGGCTACAGCCCCAGCCTTTTAAAAAATCTTTTGAGAGACAGACTCTCGCTAAGTCACTGCGTTCAGGCTGGACTCGGACTTGCAGTCCTCCTGCCTCAGCCTCGCAGAGTGTGGGGTGTCAGGTGTGCACCACCACTCAAAACTCAGAGTTTTATAGGGAAGCCCACATCTTTGTTTGCTGGCTCTGGTAGCCCCAAAAGTAGACCACCCAGGGAGAAGACAGTCAGTGAGGACCTGCGGGCAGCCCTGTGCTGGGAGAGGGTCGGTGGCTGGGGCAGCGGCTTCCTGTGCTGCCCGCCGCCCACCCCTGCCTTTGTCCTTGTGCTGCCCACTTGCTGCCAGGAGCAGCTGCAGCTGTACTGGGCCATGGACTCCTCCTTCGAGCTGTGTAAGATCTGCGCGGAGAGGAACAAGGACGTGCAGATTGAGCCGTGCGGACACCTTCTCTGCAGCCACTGCCTGGCTGCCTGGCAGGTGGGCCCCTGCCCTGCCTCCTCGCCCTGGATCCCCCCTCCACAATAAAAGGCCCAACAGGATCTCCCTTGGGCCTCGCGCCTCAGATGGAGAAACTGAGGCCCGGAGAGCAGATACCTGCTGGGAATCAGCAGGCCCTGTGTCTGTGCCTCCGTTTCCATCTCGCCCGGCCAACACAGCAGTGGACAGGGTGATGTGAAGTTGGGTACTGTGCCTCGCTGAGCCATGGCCTCCTCCTCTTAGAACGAGACTAAGGGTGGGAGGCTCTAGGGGCAGGTGAGGGGCTATGTGGGCCCCTCCTGGGCCGCCCTCGCCACGTCACTGGTGGAGGTGATGTCCCGGAGTCCAGGAACATGGCGGAGGCAGGGAGATGCCGACCTCTTCCCTCCCCTCCACCCAGCACCAGGACAGCCAGACCTGCCCCTTCTGCCGCAGCGAGATCAAGGGCCGAGAGGCCGTGAGCATCTATTGGCTCTCAGGGGAGACAGCGGAGGGTGGGGCCGCTGCTGTGGACACGGAGGACAGCGGTGACCAAGAGGATGTGGAGCTGGAGCAGGTAGGGAGGGCCGCCGGGTCTGAGGGAGGAGGCGGGGCCTGGACCCCCGGGTCTGAGGGAAGAGGCTGGGCCTGGACCCCCGGGTCTGAGGGAGGAGGACTAGGACAGGAATCCTGTGTGTCAGAGGCCTGGACATTTTCCTACCCAGGCATCTGGAGTGGCTTTCTCTGGCTATTACCGTCCAGTGGCTGGGACTATCTTTTCTCTGTCATGTCTGTACCTGGAACGGTGCTGTGTTTCCTCCAGGCAGAGGCTGGAGTGGACAAGAAGAACGTGGCACTCACTGAGCTCACATCTTTCTCTCTAGGTGGCCCCCTATGCTCCCCCTCTCCCCCCTCGGCTAGATCTGCCCCCCAGGAGACCCAGAAGTGAATGCCAGCTGGAGGTGGTGAGTGGCATCACCTGAGGTGGGCAGTTGGGTGTCACATAGTTCCAGGCTCCCTGGTGTGGCCCTAGGCTCAGGGGTACCCAGGGGCCCTCATTCTCGACCCCATGTGCAAGGCATGGTGCAGTCTGGTAGCCACTCCCTGACTGCTCCTCTATTTTGTTCTTACTCTTGTTTACTTCCTTGCTCTCCTCCAAGCATCCCAGGTACATCCTACCCCAGGGCCTTTGCACCTGCTGCTCTCTTGGCCTTGGCCTCCTTTCCTCACTCACATTTCTCCCTCCTCTCGGGGACAGTTTCCCTGAGCACCTATTAAGAAGAGCAGCCATGTCCCTCAGCTCCTGCCCCACCAAGTATCCATTGTCCCTTTCCCAAGGCCATGGAGTGTATTTTCTTTGTTGTTGTGTTTGAGATCAGCTCTCTCTGTGTAGCGCGGCTGGCCTTAAACTTGTAGTGATCGTCCTGCTTCTGCCTCCCAAGTGCTGAGATTACAGATGTGCACCACCGCGCTCAGTGTGTCCAGTATTTTCTGTCACTGTCAGCTGGTCCCAACCCTCTCTGGGTCAAGACCATGTCTCACTCTCCAGAGTCCACAGTACACGGCACCCACAGTTAGCCAGGGCACTGGGTAAATAAACTGGGCTGCATCTTCCCCACAGCCCCGGGGGAAAAGCTTCAGAGAGGTGGGTACAGCACCAAAGGCCACGCAGCCCGAACAAGAACAAACCAGCATCAGTGCTTTTAAGGCACCCAAGATATCTGTTGGGGTTTTGACCGGTTTTTTTTGGAGGGTTTTTTTTTTTTTCCAGTTTGTTTTGGTTTTTTGCAGTACTGAGGAATGAAACCCAGAACCTCGAGACTTGGAGGGAAGTGCTTTGCTCTTGAACTACAGTCCCATCTCTGTTTGCATCTCTCTTTGTTTATTTAGAGTTTTGTTATTATTATTTTATTTTCTCAGTGCTCGGGGTTGAATCCTGGGTCTTTTCATTACATTCCCTTCCCTTTTTTTTTCTTTCTTTTTTTTTTTTTCTTATTGTTTGAGACAAGGTCTTGCTAAGTCTCTTAATTGTGCAGGTTGGACTCAAACTTGGAATCCTCCTGCCTCAGTCTCCCACACTCTTGGTATGGGGTGTGCACCACACCATTCTGCTACTTGTTTTGGCCTTTTGTTTGATGTTATTTTGAGACAGGATCTTGCTGGCCTTGAACTCAGAGCGATCTTCCTGCCTCAGCCTCCGGAGTGCTGGGACTACAGGTGCCCAGCACCACACCCAGCCATCTGCTTATGTTTCAAATGCACTCTGCCCGTGCTTTCTTCTCCCCCCTCTTGCCATTCTTTGATTTTTCTGAGCTCAAGAGGCAGATCTGTTAGGCTCTTGAGCTCAGTACATGGCAGCTTTAATCAATACTGAGCAAACCTCAAACAAACAGCTCAGGAAGTCCGGCAACGTTATTGGACCGCAGCAAACAAGAGAGCCAGCAGGAAAGGGGGGGCGTGGAGACTGGCGAGGGAGGCTAAAAACAGATCCTGCCGACCTGCAGCCAAAAGCAAATGGAAACATTAGGAGCACTCAGCTGGCTCCCCGAGGACAATGAGGGGACACAGCCAGCGGGCGGACTGACGGGCACCTCCGGCCGGACGGGGGCACCTCTGCCCGGGCCGGCCCGCACCCCCACGCCCTCCCCACCTTTCCCGGACCCTGCCAGCCTCAAATGCCCGGCACCTCCTCCTCTCACTAAACCCACTGCAGTGGGGACAGTGGGCTTCACTGCTGCTACCTCCCAGCGAGGCGCTGTTCCCACAGAGCAGTCCATCTGTGTGTGATGTTTGCTCTGTGCTTGGTGGCACTAGTTTTTTCTTTCTTTCTTTTTCTTTTTGGTACTGGGTATCGAACTCAGGTCCTTGTGCTTGCCAGGCAGGCGGCGGAACCACTGAGCCAAATCCCTGACCCTCTTTCTTTCTTCTTTTTTTTTTT
>NW_022900931.1:61876243-61883672 GCF_012274545.1 Fukomys damarensis
GGGGGGAGACCCTCGACCCAATTCCTTGCCCTCTTTTTTTTTTTTTTTTTTTTTTTTTTTTTTTTTTTCCCCCCAGACTTGGGCATTGAAATGAGCACTGGGCCTTTCAACTGATTCCATCTCTAGCCCTTTTTATTTTTTATTTTGAGACAAGGTCTCCCTAAGTTAGCCAGGCTGGGTACCAGCTTGCCACCCTCCTGCCTCAGCCTCCCAAAGTGCTGGGATTACAAGCGTGTATCACCATGCCCGGCTTGTTTTGTTTTTTTTAGATAAGGCCTCACTTTATTACCCAGCCTTGCCATCCCATTGTCGTGAAAACCCCACTAGGCCAGTACCGTTAGGCTCCCATCCAACGCCGAGCGATACTCAGCCTCAGGAGCTGCACATCTTGCAGGAGTCAGGGCCCAGCGCCCCACTCTGCTGCCTCGGTTCCCCTGTCTGGATAGTGGGCCCATGGGCGAGAGGCCTGTCCCTGCCCCCTGCAGCTGTCCGGCTCCAGACTGTCCTGGCCAGTGTCACCGTGGCTGTGACTGTCGCTCAGAATGCTCCCCACCCACAGCCGTTCTCCTTCTGAGAAACCCACCTCCCTGGGCGACACTGCCGCCCGGTGGTCCCCGGGGGCCTCTCTGATCCCCTGGCTCTGTGTGAAGAATGGCGGACAGGTGTGGCCCAAGCCCCACCGCGCGCCCTGACAGAGCCTGGGAGATCGGGGCTCTGCGGCCTGAGTCACATCCCCTCTCTCCTCCCCTTTCCTCCTCGGAAGTTCCCACTGCTTCCCCTCGCCCCACCCCTCAGCTCCCAAGTCCCTGCTGCCCTACTCTTTCCAAGGAGCCAGAGCCCTGCCCGCTTCCGCCCTTTGCCTCAAGCCGTGATCCCTGCCTCCCAGAGGCAGCCCATCCCCGCACTCAGGAGGACCAGGATGCCCTGAAACCTGAGCTTGATAGTAAGCTGATGACCCAGCAGGATCCTGGCTCAGTAGATCCCAGCTCCATGGGCGAGGGGACATCTTTCCGCTTCAGTCCCGGCTGTGTCCTCAGAGCCTAGAACAGTCGGTGCCCGAAGCACTGGATGGCAGGAAATGACGGTGGGGTGGATGGGCGGACAGGTGGACGGACGGGACACTGAGCTAAACAGGACAGCAGGGCCTCATCAGACTGGAGGCAGAGGAGCAAGGGGAAGCCAGCCTGAGCTGGGAGGAGAGCCTGCATCGCTGAGTCTGGGGCATTTCTGATCTGATCTCCTCCTCTCCAGGCACCTCTGGCCCTCCCCCGGCTCCGGCCCCCCTTTCCCTTGCCCAGAGTGAGGACTGTGGCCTCAGCCGTGTGGAATGCCACCCCCAGGGCCCAGGCCGCGGAAGGGGCCACAGAGTAAGTGGAGACAGTGAGGCCCGCCTGGACCCCCAGGTCTAAAAGGGGTGGAGGGGAAACATCAGGCCCCAGGAAACCCATCCCCAATTCCTCCGTTGCAGAAACTCCTAAAGGAAAGCACACCCCTCCAGCTGCCCCGGTGGGGCCCCGATGGCTCCCCAGGCCTTGAAACCAGGTGAGTCCACCCCACCCAGCCTGCACCTCTCCAGCTCCCTCCCTGCCTGGCGCCGTCCCCTCCCTAAGGAGCCTCTCTTCTGCATGCAGGGCGCCCAGATGTGTCCGCTGCAGGGACCCTCGGGCTGGAGGGGGTTTGTGAAGCAGAAATAAAAGTGCCAAGCCTGACTGGACCTCTCGTGTGTGAAGGAAAAGGGCAGCAGCCGCCAGGGGGCAGCTTGTCGCTGAGAAAGGGTGGACCCCGAGCCTGGGGACCACAGGATCACCCGGGAGCCCCAGCCCCACGCCCACTCTGCCCCCCACATGGCATAGAGGCGCCCGGGCTTCTCCAGTCCTGGGAGTCCAGCCCCACCCCATCATGGCGGGCTTGCAGGGGTGCAGAGGGTGCCCCTGACTGGCCTGAAGTCAGGGAGGGCTTCCGGGAGCGTCAGTGGCTGGGCTGAGACGGGAAAGGTGACATGAGGCACGGGGAGGAGGCTCAAAAGTCTGTGTCAGGGATTTATTTCTCTCCAAGCCACGGAAGCCGCCTCAGGGACAGAAAGGGACTTTACTGACAAGGTATGGATGGGTCGCTCAGAATCCCAGAGTGACCCGGAGAGCGGGGATTGGAACCCAGGCGGGACCACACTGGCCATCAGCAGTCACCGGCCAGTCACTCCGCAGAACGGCCCCAGGAGGCCACGCCGGGGCCCCAGCTCACATCACCGCCTCAGCTGTCCCGGAAGCAGGATGCGGCTGCTTTTCTCCTCAGCCACGCTCAACACGTCGCTCCATGACTTCGCAGTGGAGGACAGAGCTGGCTGCGTTTATTGCTCATGGTTGCTGGGGCCAGGATCTGGGGTGACCCTGAAATGAGTGACTCTGGCTTAAGGTGCAATCAGAAGGCACAAATGAGTGGCACTTGGAGCAGGGATGCTGAGGGCCGGATGGTCTCCGTACCCCTGGTCCTGCCCTTGTGGATCCAATCTACTGTGAATTGATATTTGTTTTTGAAACAGGATCTTGCAGTGTAATTCAGGCTTTCTTGAATTTGAGGCACTCTTCCTGCCCCAGCCTCGGCGAGTGCTGGGATTATAGCATGCGCCATCACGCCCAGTGATAATTTTTTTTTTTTTTTTTTAGACAGGGTCTTTCCATGCAGTACAGTCTGGCCTTGAACTCATTATGTAATAATCCAGGCTAGCAGCCGTTAACTCATGGAGATCCTCCTGCCTCAGCTTCCCCAGTGCTGGGATTATAGGCATGTATCACCACACCTAGCCAATAATACTTTTTAAATACTTTCATATGTACCATATAGGCTTTTTTCATGGCATAATTCCCTAAACAATTCCATACAATGACCCTTTACCTAGCATTTGCATTGTATTAGGTATTGTAAGTCTTAGGCGATTATTTAAATTTTACAGGAAGATCAGGTACAGTGGTATATACATCCGTAATCTCAGCTACTCAGGAGGCTGAGGCAGGAGGATTTAGATGTACTACCCAGTGCTACCAAAAAATACATATATGTGTGTGTGTGTGTACACATATATATACGGATGCACATAAACTCTGTGTGAATACATCATTTTACTTAATTGACTTGAACATCTGTGAACTTTTGTCCTAAGGGTCTTGAAGCCAATTCCTGCAGATGCCAAGCTATAGCTCATTTCAGTGACCCAGGCAGAAGCCGTGTGGCTTTTACTTCCTCATCTTGGGGGTCACACGGTGCTGTCACTCCTGCATCATTCAGTTACATGCAAGCCACACAACTATGCGGCACGGTGGGACATATGCGAGGCTCTGACCATGGACAGGCACGCGGAGGGGGCCATCTTTGGGATCTGCCGCAGCTGCAGACCCAGAAGAGATTCGCCAGAGCCCTGCTTCTCCTGCTGCTGGCCCGAGAATGGGGAAGAGTTTGCCAAGCTGAGTCACCTCAGCTCCCACAGAGGCAAGCGAGCAAACAGCTGCCTCTGGCTTCTGCAGAGGGTATCAGGCTCTCAGACAGTAAAGACGGCTCCAAAGGTAGGGAGAGTACAGCTGTTAGGCAACTTGGCCTTACAACGTCTGGTACAGTCCGCCCCTTTCCACACTCTGCAGTCACCCTCTGCTCTGTGCTGACGCTCGAACCCAAGCATTTCTCCCAGACTCTCCCTGCACTACTGACTCTCGTTGTTCAATCAAAAATGCACAACAGCTGCGCATGGTGGCGCACGCCTGTAATCCCAGCACTTGGGAGGCTGAGGCAGGAGGATCGCTGCAAGTTCGAGACCAGCCTGGGCTACATAGTGAGTTCCAGGTCAGTCTCAACTACAAAAAAAACAAACAAAAATGCACAACACACAAAATGTCAGAGCTTCCACTTTCCAGACCACGCCGGGAACCATGAGTAATTCCCCATTCCCCTCTGAAACCTGTCCCGATCCCCGTATTCCACAAGCTGTGAACTAGTTTGTTTTGTGTGTGGTTTTTGTTTTTGTTTTTGTTTTTTTTTGCTATACTGGGGGTCAAACCCAGGGACTCGTACATGTGAGGCAACTGCTCTTCCCCTGAGCTACAGTCCCAGCCCTTTTTGTTTTTGTCTTGAGAAAGCATCTCACTAAGTTGCCTTCAGGAGCCTTGAACTTGTAATTCTCCTCCCTCAGTCTCCCAAGTAACTGGGTCGTGGAGTCATTTTAAAGTTAACTGTCAGGCACTGCATGAAAACTAGTGGGAGGAAGGTAGAGAAAAGGTAAGCCTTATTCACTAAAAGGCAGGCAGTCCCCCATATTACTCAACCAATCTCAGACCAAAGATATGCAGAAAAAAATAATTGTATCTGAACTGAACATGCGCAGACTTCTTTCCCTCGGCATTTTTCCCTGAACAATACAGTGTAAAGACTATTTCCATAGTGTTGGCAGGGTATTAATCATGATCATCTAGAGATGATTTTACGTTCACGAGAGGGGTGGGGTGTAGCTCCCTGGCAAGGAGCACGTTTAGTTTAGCATGCTTGAGGGTCTGACTCGAACCCAGCCCCTCTCACGAATAATAAAGTATACAGGAGGATTGAATAGATTGTACACAATACTGAGCCATTTTATACAAGGGACTGCGCATCCTTGTGGGGGACCGAGGGACAAGGTTCTGCTCCAGCAGACCTAGTCAGTTTCGGGGACCTGTGTGATCATAGCTGGTGACCCTGTGCCGATCTTAGTTTGTGCCAATGCCCTCTGTGATCCACGATGACAACATCACCTAACAACACCTTTCACAGTGTAAGACTTGAATAGGCTAAAGTGACTCCATGCTAATCGGCCAGCCAGACTGTGCTTCTTCACATGCTAATTGCTACCTTGGTGAACAGCCTGCCCAGGGGCAAATGGTTTGACAAAAGGTGACCCTAGAACATTTCCTGCATAAGATAAGCAATGTGTTTGCAGTCTTGTTCTGTGAATTCCCTGACTCTTTGTTTAGAAAAACCTTATAAAAAGTACCTCAGCCCCTGAGCAGTTGCCTCTCTGAGCCACCTGGCTCCGGGAGTGCCGTCTGGCCAGACTAATAAAGGTCTCTTTACCATCTAGGCTGGTGTGTTCCTTCCTGGGTTTCTTGGTTCTCTGTCGTGTTCCCGGAGCCTCCCTGGGTGTTAGGGCCCAGCCTCGTGGAGGCCTTTCGGCTGTCCACGCTCCGTGGAGTGGAAGTGAGACTTTAGGTCTTACAACAGAAAGTCCCTGTTGTTAAGTGACACCTGCCTGTATGTGTATCACATGGGAGGGCAAGGATGGAATTAGAAAATTATTTAATCCAGTGCATAAATATTTTCTTTTCACATGCCAAGCACTGTCCTGGGCACTGGAGATACAGTAGGGAACCAGAAAGTCCCTGTTCTCTTTGGGCTTGGTTTTTTGTTTGTTCTGGTTTTGGTTTTGGTTTGGGGGATTAAATGAGTCCTTGCACTTGTGAGGCAGGCGGCAGAACCACTGAGCTAAATCCCCAGCTGAGCTTAGATCCTATGCAAGACAAACAATTTAAAAATTAAACAAAATCACTGTGGTGCTCTCATCCCAGCACTTGGGAAACTGAGGCAGGAGGAGTAAGTGTTTAAGGTCATTCTGGACTATCCAGTGAGATCTTGTCTCAACAAAACCCAGAAAAGGGCTGGGGAATTTAGTTCAGTGGTTCTGCCACCTGCCTCACAAGCACAATGTCCCGAGTTTGATCCCCGGTATAAAAATTTTAAATAATAATAATAATAAAAACAATAATAATAAAAAGTAAGTAGGGCTGGGGATTTAGTTCAGTGGCACCATACCTGCCTTACAAGCATGAGGTCCTGAGTTCAATCCCTAGTACCAAAAAAGAAAGTAAGTAAAATAAAAAAATAATAATTGATTTGGCAACAATAAATATTCTGAAGGAAAAATATAGTAAGAGAAGGGAAGTAGGAGCTGCAGGGAAAGCACAGTTGCTATGGAGATAGGATGGCTCAGGAAAGCCATTTAATGAGGTGAAAAGAAGAGAGATTAGAAGCAGGTGAGGGAGGAAGCTCTGCAGAGACTGTCTTGGTGGAGGGAACAGCACGTGCAAAGGTCCTGAGGCTGGAACCTGCTTGGCATGTTAGCAGAACTGCAGTGGAGTTGACCAAAGCTAGCAAGGGAAAGTGGGGGTAGATGGGGTCAGGGAGATAACAAGGGCCAGAACCAGGACCTTGTGAGCAATGGAGAGAACTTCAGCTTTTACTCTGAATGAGCAAGGAGTCATAGAAGGACTTGGAGCAGAACAGCGGTATGAGCTAACTCATTTTAACAGGATCCCTCTAGCTGTTTTATGAAACTAAATTGTAGGGGACCAGGGAGGGCAAGTCCCCTATTACTGCTGCAATACAAGTTTCTGCAAGTCTGTGCCGGTCGAGCTGGGACTTTCGGCTCTTCTCTCTCCTGCACATCCCTATGGTCGTCCCCTGCGCCCCGCACCTTGGCTGGGTGGACGTGGACAGCAGGCACAGGAGTGCACACCAGCAGATGCACAAGCCAGGGACAGAGCAGCTAGGGTGATCTTGTCCCCCGGGGTTGTGCTGTGTCCTGTGGTGCTGTCCCCCCCCCCGCCCCGATGGAATTTGCATGGGGACCCTTGTTTGCCCCTTACAAGTCTTCACTGAGCCCCTGCTCTGGGTCTGGGTGGTGCCCTGACCCTTGCAGGGGCTCCTCGTGTGTGGGGTGGGGGACAGGCCCATCCTCAGGCACGGACTGCCCAGGGTGTGCAGAGCCCAGGTGGGGACAAGGGGCTGGGGAACAAGGGAGGGCTTCCGGCAGGAGGGTTACTGCCCTGAATACTCACAGGTCACCTTTCTGAGCTGAACAATTGCTCTCCTGCATGACCAGTGGCTAAAGTAACTTGGCCAGTCTGGCCAGTAGTGGCACCAGCCTGTAATCTAAGCCTTCCCTTTGGGCCTACTGGCAAAGCCAGGCTCTGGATCCTCTTACCAGGGACCCCCAAACTGACTGAAGAGCTGAGGAATCTCTCCCAGCAGGACCCGGGGACCCCTTCCCCCCATTCTGACCAGCGTCTGGGCTGGCTTCTCCCAGGGAGTCAGGGCCAGCCCCCTGCCCCCAGGCAATCCGGGGATTTGGTCCCAGTCCGACCTGGCTCGCGGTGAGGTTTGAGCAGCCTGATCGGTGACCCTTTCCTTTCAACCAGTGGCTGAAAGGTCCCCTCCACTCACCTGCCCCGGCCAGCCTCCTCCTCCTCCCCTCCCCCCAAGGTGGAGTGGGGACGCAGGGGCGAGGAGGCTGGAGGAGGGGGTGACATTCCTAGGATTCCCGGGATGGGGGAAGAGAAGGCGGGCCTCGGGGAGCGGGCGAGGGCACCCCGCGCACTCTCCCAGGCGGAACTGGCGGGCAGATGGAGGCCATCGG
>NW_022900931.1:61883879-61885905 GCF_012274545.1 Fukomys damarensis
GCGCCTCGCGCTCCTGCTGGCGGCGCACCCAGGTAGGGCCCGGGCGGAACCGGACGGGATCGCGGAGGGCAGGGAAAGAAGGGGCTTCCACCCTCCGCAGGAGGCCAAGGCGGGGACTTCGGCGAGGGCGCTCAGAGAGAGCTGGGGACCCCACGGCGCGGATCAGACAGGACCGGATCCACTTGCCCTTTCCCGCGCAGGAGCCTCGCGCTCCTGCTGGCGGCGCACCCAGGTAGGGCCCGGGCGGAACCGGACGGGATCGCGGAGGGCAGGGAAAGAAGGGGCTTCCACCCTCCGCAGGAGGCCAAGGCGGGGACTTCGGCGAGGGCGCTCAGAGAGAGCTGGGGACCCCACGGCGCGGATCAGACAGGACCGGATCCACTTGCCCTTTCCCGCGCAGGACGCTGGAGTCTGGGTCCCCCACACCTTCTTTGACCCAAGAGTCCAGGTTCCCAAGTGGCTTCCCCTAGGACACCGAAGACCCAAACCCCTGTGCTGACCAATTTTGAGGGAGCTTGGCTGCCTTCAGGAAAGCTATACCACAGCCAAACCTGTGGTTCCTAAGAGAGTCTCCCCACCCCAAATTCTGAGTCCAGACTCCATAGGGACCCTGCCTCCCTTGGAAGGGGCCCGGAGTCCCAGCCCTGGCAGCGAGGGTGGAACAACGTGTTTCCTAGTGACAGTGCCCCCTGCCTGGGGCCCTCACCAGCGCACACACCTGCACGGTGGTGGGAGGGACAGGAGCAGGAACAGGGACAGGAAAGGGGCTGAGGAAGAGAGGGCATCTGTGCCTTCCTCTGGCTGCCCGCGACTCAGACCCAGGCAGGCACCAGCCTGGCCGCTCCCCTGGATGCCTGGGAATCCAAGCCCCTGGCACAGAGGGGTGAAGGGAGGTTGGAAGGGCTGAGAGTGGTGCCCAGAGGGTGCAGCGTGGTGCTTTTCTGGCAAAAGTGATAAGAGGCAGAACCCAGCCTCTCAGGCCACAAGCGTCGGGCCCTCAACCCTCCTCCCCCAGCACCCCAGTCCTAGCCACGGCGCTGTCCAGAGCCAGGGTGACTCACCTTACACCCGCTCTCTCTGTTAGAGACAGAAGACAGGGGCGCCCAGGGGTCTCTGACGCCAACCGGACAGGTCTCAGCCAGCCTTTCCTTCCCACATTCCTGAAACCTGCCCAGCCCTGTCCCCCGTCACCGTCCCACACACCCATCCTGCCTGGCTCCCGGCCCCCACCACAGCCCACAGCCCAGGCCCCCATGCTCCACAGAGCAGAGCAGCCCCGGGGGCCAGGAGAGATGGGGGGAACGGGTACAAGGAAGGGTTGGGGGAGGCCAGGCAGGGACTGAGACCTGGGTGGGACAGGGGTGGAGGAAGCCAGCCCTGCCCTGCAGAGGTGTTTGCTCTGGTGGGAGAAGCAGGGGCAAACAGGAGCAGCCCTGCCCCGGGACCCTGACCAAAGGCCCAGGGGGAGCTGGCGCTGCAAGGGAGGAAGGGCAGAGAGGCTGCTGGGGTGGGAGAATGGAGCTGAGGCTGAGGGGGGGGGCTGTCCCATCGGTGGCAGTGGGAGGGAACTCAGGTGCTGTCCCCAGGGGTCCAGGCCGAGATGCACGTGTCCGTGCCACCTCTGGTGGAGGTGATGCGAGGAGAGCAGGTCACCCTGAACTGCACCCCCTCGAGCAAGCCTGACCACTTCGTGCTGGAATGGTTCCTGGTGAGAGCCCTGGGAGTGCGGGGCTGGAGGCGGGGGCCTGGGCACACAGCTCATCCCCTCGTGGGGGGCTGGGAAGAGTGGGAGATGTCCCCGCTGCATCCCACTCTACAGACGGGAGCTCCTGGGAGAGGGACAACGCAAGAGCCACAGACGGGACGGGATGGGGAGAAATCAAGTACAGGGGACAGGGACGGAGCGCGAGAGATGGGACCCCAGGAAGAAGAGGCCAGAGGGAGAGACCCCCGGCACGGGGGAATAGAGCTGAACCCCGGCCCTCGCCTGCCACCCCCAGATCGAGCGTTCTGGGGCCCGCCGCCG
>NW_022900931.1:61886080-61888163 GCF_012274545.1 Fukomys damarensis
GAGGGACTACGTGTGCGTGGTGACCGCGGGGGCTGCGGGCACCGCCGAGGCCACCTCGAGGCTCCGGGTGTTTGGTGAGTGTCCCGGGGACCGCTGGGAGGGGCAGGGCGGGTGAGGGGAAGGAGGGGCTCCTGACACGCGCGTCGTCCCCACAGAGCAACCGGAGGCCACCGAGGTACTCCCCAACAGAGGGACGCTGTCCGTGATGGACAATGCCCCGCAGGTACGTGAGGACCGGCCCTGACTCCCGGGCCCGGAGGTGGGGTGGGACGGAGGCCTCGCTGGCCTCAGCCTGAAGAATGGGGGGCCCGGGAGTCAGAGTCCTGTGTGCCTCAGGTCGCCACCTGCAGCAGCCGGAACGGGAACCCGGCCCCGCAGATCAGCTGGTACCGGAACGGGCGGCTCCTGGAGCTGCCCACGGAGATGAACGAAGGTGAGCCTCAAAGCCAGGGAGACCTGGACTAGGGTGGGTGGCACTGGGCCCCACTGACGCCTCTGCCTCTCTCCAAGATGGATATATGACCCTCCGCACAGTCCGGGAGGCCTCGGGCCTGCTGTCCCTCTCCAGCACCCTCTACCTGCGCGTCCGCAAGGCCGACCGCAGCGCCAGCTTCCACTGCGTCGCTCAGTACAGGCTGCCCGGGGACCGTCACGGCCGCCTGGACAGCCCTGCCTTCAACCTCACCTTGCACTGTGAGGCCCCACACCCCCACGGCGACAGGGCCTCACGCTCCCTGTCAGGGCTGCTGACCTGTGACCTCACGTGGTAGCACAAGCCCCATCCTGACTCTGACCCCTGCATAGGACCCAGGGACTCCGAGCACCCCGCCTCCTCCTACTGAATGGAGGGAGCCCCATAGGAATCTGGCTCCAGACCTCACTGACCTCTGAACCTTGACCTGTGCCCTCGACTCCTGTCCACCTCTGACCTCCAGTCCCACTGTCAGAACAGGCATGACCTTGAGCCTTGAAACATGGCCTCTCCCCTTTGATCACCACAGCCTTCCCAAGCGGTGCAGGGCTGCCGACATCTCTCCCTCAGTGCCGCCCCGACTCTGACCCCCATCTTTCCGGCCCTTCCCGCAGATCCCACGGAACACGTGCACCTCTGGGTGGGCAGCCCGTCCACCACGGAGGGCTGGGTGCGCGAGGGCGACTCTGTGCAGCTGCTCTGCCAGGGGGACGGCAGCCCCAATCCTGAGTACACGTTTTTCCGCCTTCAGGTGACACAGCCTGGTCCCTCTGGAGCCCTGACCTCTGAGACACAATAACCTGTGCCAGTGGCTAATTATTTGGCAGTGCTCAGGATGGAACCCAGGGCCCCATGCCCCATCCCTGCCCCCAGGGTCTGGGTGGTCTTGGCCTGGCTGGTGACCGTGAGCTAAAGGACCTCTGACCTGGCTCTCGGGTGACCCTGAGCCCTGACTTGAGTGGGCTGCGGCCTAATTCAGTGTCCCCCGACTGGGAGTGACCCCCCTGGCCAGGGTGGCACCTGAGCCTGGCTCGTCACCTCCGTTCACAGGACAGGCAGGAGGAAGTGTTGAGCACAAACCTGGAAGGGAAGCTGACCCTGGAGGGTGTGAACCGGAGCCAGAGCGGGACGTACGGCTGCCGGGTGGAGGACTTCGATGCTGCCGAGGACGTGGTGCTCACTCGGACGCTGGGGGTGAACGTGTCCTGTGAGCATGGCCTGGCCTCCGCACCCCGAGCACCCACCTACCCTGCCCTTCAGTTGCCCAGCACCCTGGATATACCACATCCAGCACCTGCTTTTCCGCATGTCTGCCTTCTCCCCTCTCCCCTGCCGCCTGCCACACCTCCTCTGATCCAGCAAGGTCTCCAGAGAGCTTTCCTGAGCCTCCCTGCTTAGAACCTGCCATGGCTCTCCAGTGCCCTGAGGAGAAAGCCTAGGTCCTCTCCCCAGTCCCCACGGCCCACCTGGCCAGCATCGCCTTCCTTCCTTCCCCCCGTCATGCTGCCTCCTCCTCGACACCTCCTCTTTGCACTCCTACCTCAACTCCTTTCCTGGCTACCGTCCGTTTGTGACCAGCCTCCTGGATCCTGGATTTCTCCCCCCCCCCCC
>NW_022900931.1:61888282-61898306 GCF_012274545.1 Fukomys damarensis
TTGGTCCCTGTTTTTCCCCCCCCCCCCGTATTTATTTATTTTTTTTCTTTTGTGGCAGTACTGGAGTGGAACCCAGGTCCTTATACATGTTACGCAAGTGCTCTGCCACTGAGCCACACCCCCAGCCCTTTTTATTTATTTTTCCTTTTTAAAGTTTGAGACAAGGTCTTGGGAAGCTCCCCAGGCAGGCAGTGAACTTGGGCGATTCTCCTGCCTCAGCCTCCCAAGTATAGGGGTGTGCAGCAGCACCTGGCTAGTGGATCCAGGCTTTCTAAGAAGCCTTCCAGTTGGATTTGCAGGGCAAAGGCTTCTTTCCTCCTCCTCTTCCTCCTCAGCCCACCATAAGGTAGACCCTGCAGCAGGATTTGGGGACACACCCCGAACACAGACTGTCCCCTTCCCCGTCGATGGGAGAGCCGATGGTAACAGCTAAGTGAGACAAACACAGAGCCGGAGGGACAGCTGGCAGCCGGCAGCCCAGGCTCAAGCTGTGCCACGGAGGTCTGTGGTAGACAGTTTACAGGGAGCCCCTTGGGGCTGCATCTGCTGGGACCAAGGAGGTGACAGCGAGGCTGGGTAGGGAAGAAACTCCACTGCAGCCTACAGAAGGCTGGGCTGGTCCCACAGGTGCTGGGTGCTGGAGCAGCCCTCACAGCTGTCCCCAGTGGGGTGAGAGGGCTGTGCAGGAAGGGGCACAACCGAGGGTGAGGGGCTGTGCAGCTGAGGTGGATCCCAGGGAGGGTCGACAGCTGAGGGCCAGCAGCTGCCACCGCCCTCAACAGCTGGGGCAGTCAATCCTGCAGAGTAGGGAGGGAGCTCCGTCCACAGCCAGGGTCCAGGAGGCTGCTGCCAGAAGGGACAGGACAGGCGGGCGGGGAAGCAGAGACAGGAGAATCTGCAGTCCAGTGAGCAGGTACAGAGGCCCTGGGGCAGCTTGGCTGACTTGGGAGAAAAGAGCGAGCAGGCTGTCTGGGACTCGGCCGAGAGGGGAGGTAGGAGATGTCCAAGAGGGAGCCAGTGCCAGGCCAGGCAGGGGCTGACAGGCTGCCAGAGGAATGCGGCCCCGGTGTCAAAGGTACTCGGGAGCCACTGCAGTTTTTAAGCAGAGAGGAGGGCTGCTCCATGGAGGATGGACGGAGGAGATGAGTGAGGGTAAACAAGCAAGGTGCTGGTCAGGGCTGTTAGATCCAGGGGTTAGGGATGGAGGAAGTGGAGGAGACATCTTTTTTTTTTTTTTGAGACAGAGTCTCAGCTGTGTAATTTAGACTGGCCTTGAACTCACTATAGTGATCCTCCTGCCTCAGCCTCCTGAGTGCTGGGATTATAGGTGTGTGCCATCATGAGGGAAGAGTGATAGTCTTAAAAAAAACAGTGAGAGCCGGGCGTGGGTGCACACCTGTAATCATAGCACTCAGAGGCTGAGTGAGGCAGGAGAGTTGCCAGGAGTTCAAGACCAGCCTGGGCTACACAGTGTGAGATGCTGTTTCAAAAACAAAAAGAAAAGAAGGAAGGAAGGGAGGCCCTGCTGCTACTCAGGAGGCTGAAGCTGGAGGGCTGCAGGTGCTGGCCCAGCCCGGGCAGTTTACCCAGACCCCTGTCAAAAATAAAAAAGGGCTGGGGGTGTAGCTCAGCAGTAGAACACCCGGGGGTTGGATGCCCAAGGTAGGAAAAAAAGAAAAGAGAAATGTGGTGCCGCATGACCGGGAGGAGACAGGGTTTGGGCGGAGGTTGGGTGACGCTGTGGAAAAGTGCTTGTGGCAGGTGCAAGGCCTGGGCTCCATCCCCGGCACCGAAAGAAGAAAAACAGGAGATTTGGATGGTAAATCACAGGAAGACTCCTGCCCAGGTTACCCATTAACCTGAGCTCGGCTGTGAGGAAGTGGTGTAGGGTGTGCCTTGGCGTTAGACACCTGGACTGGAGCTCCAGGTCCCGGGTGGGAGGACAGAGACAGATCGGGCCCCCATGGGCCCGCCCTGGAGAGCCCGACACCAATGTCCTGTCCCCTCCTGCAGACCTGGACCCCCTGGAGCTCAGTGTGGGAAAGGAGCTCTCCGTGTTTCTGAACAGCAGCCGCGTGGCTGTGACCTGCTCTGCCAGGGCCCAGCCTGCGCCCTCCCTGCGCTGGACCAAGGTGGGCAGAGAGGCGCCCGGCCGAGCCCTGCCTGCTCCCCTCACCCAGACACAAGGCTCACGTCCTGTCCCCATCTCCCCATCCCCTCCAGGACTCCGTCCCTCTGGAGGACGGGCCCACGCTGTCACTCGGCTCCTTCACCTTCGATTCTGCTGGCACCTACGTGTGTGAGGCCTCCGTGCCCAGCGTCCCCCTCCTCAGCCGCACCCAGAGCTTTAGGCTGCTGGTCCAAGGTTCGGGTGGGCGACGGCTTGGGTGGGGATGAGCGCAGCTGGGGCCAAGAAGGGCGGGCCCTCCGTGCTCCCCCTCTCCTGCCTGTCCCTGCCCCTGTGTGGCTCCTGCTCACCTGGTCCCCGTCCCCATCGCCCACAGGGTCACCAGAGTTAAGGGCGAAGGAGCTGGAGCCCAGGGCCGAGGGCAGCTGGACGGAGGGAGAGGACGTGGAGCTCACCTGCGCTGCCCGTGGCTATCCGGAGCCCGAGCTCACCTGGAGCCAGCCGGGGGGCAGTGTAATCTGAAAAAAAAATCTGTAATATTTGCAAAAAACAACGCAGAACTGGCACAAAATTATCTGTTCATTAGTCAACTTGTTAGTATTCCAGATACTAAGCTAAAAGCAATAAATAAAGAGGTGATAAACTAAGATGAAGAAAAGGAAAGAAAAATAATAAAAAAGAGAGGGAGATAAAAAGGGAGGATAAGAAAGGAGAGATATAAGGAAAGAAAAATAGAAACTGAGAAAATAAGGAAGGATTTGGAGAAAAAGATTCAACTTGCTGTCATATAATATATATTTCCACAAGTGACATTTAAATTGTATATATTAACAATTTGAACCGCCCAGGCCGGCGTAGCCGTCATGGCCGTGGCCGTCAGTGTAGGCCTCCTGCTGCTCGTGGTTGCCGCCTTCTACTGCATGAGGCGCAAGGGACGCCCAGGCTGCTGCCACCGCAGAGAAAAGGGGACCCCGTGAGTGACCCAGCCCAGCCCCTGGGCCACACCCTTGGCCCCCCACCTCAACCCCAGCCTTCACCCGTCTGTACCCGATCTTCACCCTGCCCCGACCAGGCCATCCCCGAGGCCAGGTCTCCGACC
The DNA here is from genome assembly GCF_012274545.1 of Fukomys damarensis. Lineage (NCBI taxonomy): Eukaryota > Metazoa > Chordata > Mammalia > Rodentia > Bathyergidae > Fukomys > Fukomys damarensis. The sequence goes on from NW_022900931.1 coordinate 61,891,510, forward strand.
CCAACTCATCACAGCCTTCCGCAGCCCCGTCCCTGCCACCTCATGCCCGCCCAGCAACCTGTCACCTTCAGCTTCCACCGAGGGCGTCCCCAAAGCCAGCCCCAGCTCCACCGCCCTCTCCAACCCCCGCAGCATCTTCTGCCCTCTCACCGTCCCCGTGCGCCCCCACCCTGCCCCCGGCCTCCCTCACCAGCCATGACCATGCCCAGCTGCCACCCTCTCCCCACAGGCCACCTGGGGAGCCGGAGCTGAGCCACTCGGGGTCCGAGCGACCGGAGCAGACAGACCTTCTCATGGGAGGGTCCGGGGCCAGAGCCCAGGGCGGCAGCGGGGCCTTCAGAGATGAGGTAGGTGAGGGCCAGGCCTTGGGGACAGGAGGCCGCCAGGTAAGGTAACGGCCTCGGGGCACAGGCTGAGTCATCCATTTTCTCCTCTGCAGTGCTGAGCCCGAGACCTTTTGGAGCTCCAGGCACCAACCCTGAGCTGCGGGCACCTGAGAACCAGCCCTGTGCCCCCCCCTTCTCCAGCCCAAGCTGGGCCACGTCCCTCCCTTCCTTCCTCTGCCTGCTGGGCAGGGACCCACCGCCAGGCCTGGCCTCCGGGAGGGGGGAGGGAGGGTGGGTGGTGGGGAGGCGGCCCTTCCTTCAGGGAGTCACTCTCCCAGGCCCCAGAATAGCTGCTGGACCCGAGCCCAGGGCCGGCCTGGGACAGGCCGGAGGGTCGCTGGCTGTGGCTATTTTTACCTCCTCCCCCGCGCGGGTCCCCCCACCTGAGTCCCGCTATACAGTCTGACACTGGATCCCGCCACCCTGGCCCCTGGCCCTTGTCTGTGGACACTGGAGTCTGGAATAAACGCTGTCTGTCACATCAACACCATCCAGGGGCCAGAGCTCCCATGGGGGCAGAGGGTCGAGGGGGGCGCAGGCAGCTGTCCCCTCTGGGTCCCCTCCACTGCCCAGCAGGGCCTTGGGAGAAGCCTAAGGTCGTGGAGAGAGAAATGGCAGGGAGATCGCAAGGGTGCAGAGGGCAACTCGGCTGCCTGGGTGGCGGGGAGAGATGCCCAGTGGGGCACCAGGCCTGGCCCCTGAGGACCAGGGACAGCCTGCATGGGGTGAGGTGCTGTCCTCTTAAGGAAAAATTCCAAGTCTTAGAGCCCCAAGGGAGCTGAGCTGGGAGGGGAGGGTCCCGTCTGTCTGTCTGTCTGTCTGTCTCTCTGCTGTGGACCTAGCTGGTAGGAGTATGGCTGGGCCACCTTCTCTCAGGAGATCAGAGGCCCCGCAGCTTAGGGTTCCCTGGCCAGACGAGGGGTCTGGGCCAGAGGGAGGAGACAGGCAGACTTTCTCAAGCCAAGGAAGAGAAGTGTGAAAGAGAAAAAGCTGGGTGTGGGGGTGCGTACCTGTAATCCCAGCCACGAAAGGGCCGGGGATATAGCTCAGGGATGGAGCCCAGCCAGGATTCCATTCCCAGTAACAAAGGAAAAAGGAGAGCGCGAGGAAGGAGGAAGGGAAAATGGGGTAGCTAGGAGTGACAGATGGGCTGCGAAGCTCTGAGATAAGAGATTTGGGGGGACAGAGGCGAGTAGAGACAAACTCAAAGAACTGGAGCTGAGTGTGTGAGTGCGTGCCTATAACCAAGACTCGGGAGGCTGAGGCAGGAGGATCACCTTGAGGATGGGAGCGTGGGCACCTGTGGCTCGGCTTTGCCATTGGCTGAGGGATGTCACCTCCCGAGCCTGCTCTCTGTGGCATCCTAGAGACAGGTAGGTCACACATTGGTCCCTAGGGGTCTCTGCAGTGCCAGGGAACGGAGGCCGGAAGTTGCGGGGGAGGGACAGGCAGCTGGAGCTGCTGCCCAGACTGTCCAGCGGAGAGGCCTTCCTCCACCAGCTTTGCCCAGCCACAGGGGGGACGTGGTGACACACTGGGGAAACCACCTTCGAGGCAACAGAGCAGTCTGCCCAGAGACCCAGAGTGAAAAGCTCACAGGACAAACGAGACGTCGAAACCTCATGCTGAATCCACTTAGTACAGACTGGATCGAAATAAAAAAGGCCTGAGCCCTGGGTTAACCCCTTCTCACAGAAAAGTCAATCAAACAAACTCGAAACAAGAAAAAAGATGGGGCTGTTAGCTTAGATCCGAATACGAGCGATCAAAGGCCCCACTGGAGTCGGGAACAGCGTGCTGTCCTTGCCACCTGGTGCAGCTTGGTGCTGAGTGAACGGAAGGGCCCAGCACAGCCCCTCAGCTGCCTGAGTGTCCCCGGTGGGCACCGAGCGCCCGGGCGGATGGACCCTTCCGCCTCTGCCTACATGGACTTCGTTTTCTTGTTCTTTCTTGATTTTTTCCCCCCATTACTGGGACTAGAAACCAAGGATACACTACCATCCAGGTAACATCCCGGCGCTTTTTTATTTTTTAGATTAGTTTTGCTTTTGTTTTGTTTTGTTTTATTTACAGTGCTGGGGATAGAACTCAGGACCTCACATACGATAGGCAAGAATTTCATGACGGGGCCAGGGATTTAGCTCAGTAGTTCCGCCGCCTAGGTCTAGAGTTAGATCCCCGGTACAAAACAAAAAACTCCACGATAAGGCTATATCCCCAGTCCTCCTTTTTATTTTTTGAGACAGGCTCTCAGTTAATTTGCTTGCGCTGGTCTCAAACTCAAAGTGATCCTCCTGCCTCAGCCTCCTGAGTGCTGGGATTACAGATGTGCGGCACCTCGCCTGGCTTAGCTCATATTTTTAATACAATAGATGCCCCCTCATCCACCAGGGACCTGTTCCAAAACCCCCAGCAAATGCCAGAAGCCACAAATAGTACTGAACCTTTGGTATGTTTTTTCAGATAGATAGATATTGATATAGTTTAATGTATAAATGAGGTACAGTAAGAGATTAGTAACTTTCAAAAAATAGAACAAAAAAATAAATTGGAACAAATTTTGTAAAAGTCAGGTACAGTGGCACACATTTCTAGTCCCAGGTACTTGGGCGGCTGAGGCAGGAAGATCACTGCAAGCTTGAAGCCAGCCTGGACTCCCTAGTGAGTATAAAACCAGTTTGAATTACAAGTAAGATTCTGAAAAAAACAAAACAAAAAAATTAAAACAACATACTGTAATATAATTATTTTAAACCTACTAACTATATCTGTAATGTTCCATTTAATAATTTGGACTAAGATTGACTGTAACTACATTTATAAGCTTTTGGTTGCTAGGATAACAAGGTTTGTTGCCTGACATACAAGGTTTGAGCAAAATATACAGTGAAGGTTTAAATGCAAATTTTATTACAGCCAGGCATAGTGGCGCACGCCTATAATCCCAGCACTCAGGATGCTGAGGCAGGAGGATTGCTATGAGTTTGAGGCCAGCCTGGGCTATGGAGCAAAGACCCTGCCTTGAAAAAAATTTATTACAGTAAAAGACACATTACTATTAATCCCCTCAAAATAGTCCCCTCCCTTCGAAGACACTTCTGCCACCCTTTCTGGCTCTTTCTGAAGCAGTCCTGGAGTCCTCTTTCCTCCCTTCTTTCTTTTTTCTTGGTTCCAGAGGTTGAACTCAGGACATTGCGCTTGCAAGACAGACAGCAGAACCACTGAGCTAATCTCTGGCCCTGGGGGGACAGTTTTGATCCAGACCATAATAGTAAATAAAACTCTGAAGCGGGGAGAGACTACTGTATGTCCAGGTCTCATCCTTTGTGTCATCTATCTGCCTCCCTGCTTGTGTGGCTCTTGGGTCCTCTTTCTTTAGTACCAGAGATCGAACTCAGGACCTTGTGCTTTCGAGGCAGGCAGCGGCACCACTGAGCTACACCCCCGGCCCTGACATCTTATTAAAATTTTTAAAAAGCCAGGCATGCTGGTTCTTCCCATAATCCCAGCCCCGGGGAGGCTGAGGCAGGAGGATCACCAGGAGTTCGAGGCCAGCCTGGGCTACATAGTGAGTTCAAGGCCAGCCTAGGCTACGTAGGATGGCCCTGACTGAATAAACAAACGAACAGAAGATGCAAGTGTAGGTGGGAGAATTTGGTGGGACCAAGGGAAGTGCTTGGGAGGAAGCTGGACAGAGTCTGCAAGGCACAAACCAGTTATTCCGCCATGGAAGGAAATGGGAGGGACAGGGAGAGGCCAGGCTTCCCTTAGTCAGCGAGGGAGGGGGCAGAAAGACACCCCTGAGGACAGACCCTGGGGCGTTGAGGGGAGGGGAAAGGGAGACCCCAGAGAGGAAGGGGTTCTCTGCTCAGCACCTGGGCCCCACATTAAGGAGCAGAAGGTCCAGGGCTCAGCCCCCAAGAGGGCTCCCATTTGCTAAGGTTCCCCCCTGCCTGGCCCCAGGCAGTTTGCAGACAGATGGCAGCCTGAGTCCACCTCATGGAACTGCTCCCCCCAGCCTGGCTGGGCCCTGGAGGAAGAGGATGGAGTGAAAGGTGAGCCAGGGCAGTGGGGCTCCAGGAGGTAAAAACAAGTCTATAATGAGCTTCCCTCATTCAGCAACCTTCCGTGGCTCCCTACTGCTCCCGGGAGCAGGATCACTGTTCACAAGGCATTCAGGGCTGCGGGAGGCACTACTCACACACACACCCACTGCTCCCTCTGTCTCCGCCATGCTTGGTGATGTCACTGTTCCCCTTCCCAGGAATGCCCTTTCCCATGGCCCCTACTATAAAGATGAAGTCTGGATGTCTAGGATTCTGAAAAGTTTTATCATCACGCCTCTCCCCGCCCTTGGGACATTGCAGGAATCCGTATCTCTTCTGGACTTGGACAGATTTTATCAGTAAGGCTATGTTTGCTTACAAATGACCAAAAAATGAAAAAAATAACTGAGTAAAAATTTGATTCCGGGCGTGGTGACACACTCCTGAAATCTGAGCACTTGGGAGGCTGAAGCAGGAAGATCATCAGGAGTTAGAGGCCAGCCTGGGCTACATAGCAAGACCCTGTCTCAAAAAAAAACAAACAATAAGAACAACACACACACATACACGCACAAAACAAACAAAAAAAAAACTGACGTAGGTGAAAAGGGACCAATTATTTAGCATTTAAGTGGGAAGTGCAAAGACAGGTTTACCTTCAGGCACAGCTGGATCTAGGCGCTCAGTTCCATTCCCATTCCTGAACCAAAGCCAGGGACATTGAGTGTTCTGTTTTGCCAGGCTCACGTTAGGCCTGCTCCGTCCCAGAAAGACTTGAGTGATAAGGAAAGCTGTGGAATGCAGCAGCTGCTGCCAGAAAAAAGAGCGAGGTAATGAGCAGGTGAAGCACGCCATGTTGACTCCACTCCGAGGCCCTTTCAGGAAGCTGCGTCCCCACCTCCTGAGTCCAAGGCTCCTCAGCCAAGTGTGGCCTCAGGAACTCCTCGACCCTGGACGTTGACCCCTCCCCAGGCGCGGGGCCCACCTAGTCATCTGTCAGCAGAGCGCACTGCAGTCTGCACTCCCAGGCTCCCGCGGGGCCCGTCCCACCCACCCGCTGGCAGGACAGAGGTGGGTGCTGGGGACCTTCCTGCTCCCCGCAGGCGTGGGCACATGCGCTCCTGGCGAGCCCAGGGGGCACCAGCGCTCGTTCGTGGCACACTCATGTGTTCGTTTGTTCGCGCTCAGTGGTGCCGAAGCCCGAGATGTTTCTTATCTGGAGGTCCGCACAGCAGAGGCGCCGAGACAGAGGTGGCCAGGCCACAGCCCCAGACTGTCCCAACCCCAGCCTGCTACTTCCACTCCGTGAAGTGGGGTTACCATCGTGTCCCATTCACAGAGTTTGGGGAGGAATAAAGTTAGACAAATAATACACTTAAAACAGTTCCACAACTGCCTTTTTTTTTTTTCTGTACTGGGAATTGAATCTAGCACCTTCCCACTGAGCTACACCCCTTTCCTTTTTTATTTTGACACAGGGCTTCCCTAAATTGCCCAGGTGGCACTTCACTTTGTTTGTTTGGTTATGTGCAGCACCACTGAGCTAACTCCGCCCCCACCTCTGTTTGTTTGTTTGGTACCAGGGATTGAACTCAAGTCTTTGAGGTTGAGAAGCAGGCAGCGGCACCACTGCGCTAAATCCGTGTGTTTGTTTGTTTGTTTGTTTTTGAGACAGGATCTTGCTCTATAGTTCTGGCTGGCCTTGGGTTCACTGTGTAGCCTAGACTGGCCATGAACTCCTGGCAATCTTCCTGCCTCAGCCTCCCCAGTGCTGGGATTACAAGCGTGCACCACCAAACCCCACCAGTAGCATCTGACTTTGTAACTCTGATTCTGGGGCAGGTCACTTCATCTCTCTGTGCCTCAGTGTCCTTATCATGTAAGGCACTATGTGGGTTGAGATAACACTTGCAGTGCTGGGCACAGTGGTGCACACCTGTAGTCCCTGCGCTGGGGAGGCTGAGGCAGGAGGATCACCAGGAGTTCAAGGCCAGTCTGAACCTCATAGTGAAACCCTGTCTCTAAATAAAGAAACAAACAGGGCTGGGGATTTAGTTCAGTGGTTCTGCCACCTGCTTCTCAAGTGTAAGGTCCCAAATTCGAGTCCTGAGGGGGGAAAAAGAAGTATAAAGAAACAAACAAATAGAGGTAACAGGTTGTGCATTTAGATCAGCATCTGGGCACAGTGCGTGTTAAGTATGCTTATCAACAGTACCTTTACCAACTCTTGGACGTGAGTCAGCAAAAGCCTTTGGGTAGGACAGCCAGATGTGTGGCTGGTGGACATGATCCACCCTCCGGGACAAGAAGCCTTCACACGCCAGCTACAGAGCAGCTCGCACTCTGCCCGCTCGGAGCCTCCGGG
>NW_022900931.1:61898647-61899491 GCF_012274545.1 Fukomys damarensis
GGGGAGGAACATGGAGAAGAGGGAGGTAGAGACACTGAGAGAAACAGGCACAGGCACAGCAAGACAGAAAGAGACAGGGACAGAGAAACAAGAGACATCGACAGAAACAAGAAACAAAGGGGTGGAAAGACAGGAAGAAACCAAAAACAACAAGCCTGAGGCGGTAAGGCTCAGAAGCAGGGACGAAAGGACGATGCAAAGATAATGAGACACCAAGAGAGAAATCTAAAAAGAAACGAATCGGGGCAGAGATTCGGATGTGCGGAGAGACACACCCAGCACCTGGGACTGACGCGGGGCGACCCGAGATTTGGAAACCTAGCGACCGGGGCAGGGGGCGGGGCCTCGCCGTGGGCGGGGCCCCAGGAGGGGCGGCCCCGAGAGCCCACCGAGCCCGCGCAGGAGTGACGAGAGGGGCCGGGCTGCGCAGGAGGGGGCGGGACCAAGGTTGTGGGCAGGGCCGAGGCCAAGCGGGACCGAGTTCCGGCGGAGTGGACAGGCTACTAGGAGGGCCGGGGGTGGGGCCGGGCCTGGGGGTGTGGCTCACGAGGGCGGATGCGGCCGGAAGTTCCCGAGGGGGCGTGTCAGAACCTTTGTAGAGCGGCCAGCAGGTGGGGGCCGGGACGCCCGGGAGCTGGGGGCGAGGCTACATGCTAAAGGGGCGGTGTTTAATAGCAGAGAAAGGCGGAGATAGAATCTGGCGGAGGAGCGACCCTGGGCGGGATCCTAGAGAAGGGCGGGTATAAAATCCAGGGAGGGGGCGGGCAAGAACCCCGGGGAAGGGAGGAGGCGTGTCCGAACTTCAGAAGGGGGTGTGGCCGCAGACCCGGATCGGCTCCGCGGC
>NW_022900931.1:61899653-61899981 GCF_012274545.1 Fukomys damarensis
CCAGCCCCCTCCCGGGGCCCCATGGCCCGGGCCGCAGCCCTCCCGCAGTCGAGACCGTCGCCGACCCTGCCGCTATTGCTGCTGCTTCTGCAGCTCCGAGAAACAGGTAGGAGACCGAGACCTTCGCTTCCGAGCACCCTTTTCTCCCGGCATCCAGCTCCCGGGGCCCCGAGGCCCTCTTCCAGGTTGGGCCTACCGGCCCCTATACAGACGCACCCCATCCTCTCTGAGCCCCCAGCCCCTCCTCTCGGTGTCCTCCCCCGTCACACCTCGTAGCCCACCCGCCCATCCTACTCGGGACTTGGCGAGGGGCGGGCTTAGATCCTGA
>NW_022900931.1:61900052-61924574 GCF_012274545.1 Fukomys damarensis
CCCGCCCATCCTACTCGGGACTTGGCGAGGGGCGGGCTTAGATCCTGAAGCCCGAGGGGTTAAATCCGAGGACTGCCGAGGCCTCTCGCTCCCTTCCTCACCCCACCGATCCGTTCCTGGCTTGCTGCCCGCCCCAGGAATGTGGGGAATGTGCCCCCCCTCCGGGGAGGGTCTGGATGTTGGCGGAGGAGACCCCCGCCCCCGTGTTTCCTTCTTGCCGGGGTTGAGTCTGGGGCGGGAAGACTTGAGGGCGAGAGTCAGACGTTGAAGTCCCCTAGAAAAAGGTGGAGTGCTCGGACTTTGGGGTCCTGGGCGACCAGAAGGGAGAGGGCCTCAGCTTGGAGCTCCAGCCCTGGTCGGGAGTTTGCAGTCTGTGACCACTGATTCCTGAAAGGTGAGGGGCTAGGGTCCCGGTCCTGTGTCCTGAATCCCGGCTGAAACAGGCGGAGGGGCTGTTATTAACAGGGGTCGAAGGAGCTCTGGGGACAGGAGGGGCTCCGATTTGTGAGTTCCAGATTGATCTGTGGGCCAGGCGCTCCGCCTGCTGGGTTCCTGGTGGGACTGGGGGCTGGAGGCTTGATCTCGAGGGGTTCAGATTGAACTGTGGACAGAAGAATGTCTTCTTAGAACCAGACACTGGGCGGGAGGGCTCTGTCCTTTGGCCTCCAGATAAAAGCAAGAGCTGGCCTCTGTGTCCAGGAGTTGGGGACTCAGGAGGCCGAGTCCCGGTGGGTCCAATGCCGAGGCACCGGGTGCGCAGAGGCTGGAGCTGCCGTCCTGTCCCGAGCGGTCAGGCTCGGAGGTTCCCTAGGTATCGCCTTCCCCCAGCTGGGGTGGGGCAGAAGGGCGGGAGCTGTCCTGTTCTCTGTTCCGGGCTCCGGGTTTCGGGCTCCGGGTTTCGGGCGGACCTTATCTTTCCTCCAGTGGAGCCTTTGTCCTCTGAGCTGCTATGGGGGTGGAGCCACTGAGCCACCCCCGCACACACCCCCTCCGCACCTTCCCTGCCCCCCACCAGGGGAGGGGCACGGCCCCCAGAGGAAGGAGAGGCTGAGAGGACACAGGTGAGAGAGCCGGTGCCGCCCCTTGCAGGTGACAGACTGTGCACAGCTAGAAACTTGAGGATGCTGGAGTTTCCCAAGGGTTCACCCAGAGAGGGGCTCTGGAGGCTGTTGGGGAAACCCCGTGCCTCCTCTGGCCTCAAGTTCTGTTGATGTCTGTTGAGTTTTTGTCCGATCTCAGCCCGAGTCATCACCTGCCTCTTCCACTCTCTGCCTCTCCCTCTCTTGTGGATGAGATCAGAACCCCACCTCGGGGTGAATCCCGGACCTTGAGCCAAGACTGGACTTGGTGCCAGTCTCACAGAAGGTTCCAGATCACCCTAAGAAAGAGCTCCTCCTCCTGTTTCCGTGTTGGGAACATGGAGAGAGGCTTAGGAAGGGCGAGCCACTCCCCCAGGGCCCTACTGCAGTCTCAGGCAACCAGACTCCGGAGCCTGCCCTCTGGATGCCAGCTCTTCAGAGCCCTTGGCTGGGTGGCCCCCGAAGGACCTCCGAGCCTCCATTTCCTCCTGTGTAAAACTGACTTCCTTTCCCTGCAGGACCCCTGGGAGGGTTCAGAGGTTCCCCCTCCCACCATATCCACCCTTCTGCCTCTGCTCGAAGTAATCCTGCGCCCCCTTCCCCCTCTTCCTTCCTCCCTCCTTCCTCCTCCCTGCACTCTCTCCCCTCTTCCTCTCTCCCTTCCTCACCTCTCCCTCCTCCTCTGGCTCCTCCAAGCCCTCTTTCTCCTCCTCCCCATCTCTCTCCTTTCCCTGCACCTTATTTCCCTGCCGCTCTGAGGCCCCTGGGAATGAGGGCGCCCTGGCTGGACCTCTCTTTCCGCTTTCTCCGCTCACAGTGTCGGCCAGGCCGCCCCACGCACGCACGGAGGGGAGGGGAGGAGGGGACCGCAGGCCGCGCTGTCTCTTCTGTCTCTTCTTGTTAGGGAAGGCACTGAGCAGAACTGCGGGGACTGAGAGATACAGGGATGGAGACAGAAGTCAACAGGGGGAGTATGCAGGACCAGGTCTAGGGACAGAGCCTCATGCACACAGAAGAATGGCACAGAGATGGGGTGGGTGACATCCAGCCACAGGGAGGGACAGAGACAGTGGAGAGGGACAAGAAGGTGGGAGTGGGGGGAGTGAGGGCAGGGACAGCCAAGGACACAGAGCGGCTTGGTGACAAGGTGCAGACCCCAGCTAAGGGAAAACAGGGATGCACGGACCCCTGGAGGTCAGGGTGCAGGGAGCCACGAGGCCAGCAGCATGCAGGCCACAGGGAGCAGCGACATGGGAGGGACAGGGAGCTGTGCACTGGGCCGGCTCCCCCGCCCCGCTGGGACGCTGTTACATTTTTAATGTCCCAGCCAGCATGCTAAGAAATAGAGCAGGAGAGGGAGGAGAGGAAGGGACCCAGAGAGGTGGCCCAGGCAGTGAGAAAACATGTCAGGGATGTGGAAAGACTGGTGGCAGGGAGACCCTGGTCAGAGACAGAGATATCCTGAGATGCGGCCCACAGACATGGAGAAACCAGAGTCCCTGGGAGTCTCAGGCAGAAGCAGATCCCGGAGACCCAGGCCCAGAGGAGAAAAAAGAAAGTGAGAGAATGGAAGCCTAGCGTGGCGGTGCACACCTGCAGTCCCAGCACCTGGAGAGGCCGAGGCAGGAGGATCTCAAGTGCAAGTTCCAGCTCAGCCAGAGCAATTTAGTGAAACTCTGTCTCAAAATAAAAAATCAGAAAATATTTGTGGCTGCAGATGCAGTTCAGTGTGAAGGTCCTAGATTCAAACTTCAGAACCTTAAAAAGGAGAGGAGAGAGAGAGGGAGAGGGAACGGAGGGGAGGAGGAAGGAATGGAGGCGGGGGAGACAGAAGACGAGAACAATTCAGGGGCACGCATGTGTTGTGGTCGATGAGACGGTTCCAACGCTGTGGTGACGGACGCACGACCCTGTGGACGCTGGACGGCGCTGAACTGGACGCATTGGTGGCTCGCATGGCGTGGGAGTTGTCTCCGTATAGGGACTGAGGTGCAAACTCCCGCAGGCTGTGGGCCGGACCTGCCCCACCAGGAAGAGCTGTGCTAGCGATTCTGCCCCAAGAGCCAGAACATGGCCCGGGAGTGGGGACCGGGCCCCCGCTCTGGGAGGGCAGAGTGGTGAAGGCCCGGAGGCAGGCAGAGAAATTAGCCCCAGGCCCACGGTCGTCCTGGCTGCTGCCGCTCACTCCCCAGACCGGCTCCGGATTTCCGCTGCGGGGGTGGGCACTGTGATCCATGCAATTAATTAATTAACCAGGCTGCTGAGGCAGCAGCCGAGGCCGGCGCTCCGGGCACACAGGACTTCAAGGGGCCTCTCCAGAGCCCTGCCACACCCTGCCATGGGAGGGCCGGGTGTATAAGCTACGAGGTGTTGAGGTGTCTGCGGCCTTGGTAGGGGTAGGCAGGCCCTGAGGAGCTGGCCAGGCCGGAATCCCAGAGCCAGCTCTGGCCTCCCCTCTCAGGCCCAAGGGGTCCAGGCCCAGATTCTAGCCCCACTGCCCTGCGGCTCCTCAAAGCAGTGTCCCTCCTCTCGGCCTTGGTCAACCCCTGCCTGCATCTCCAGGTCTCCCGCTCCGTGTCCCTGTTCCCTAAAGTTCTCCCTAGGCCTTCCCTTCCCTTCCCCCACCACGGACGGAAGCCTGCAGGCCCAGTCCGCAGGGACAGGAAGTGTGTTTGGGGACCCAGCTGACACCTCTGTAGCACTGTCACCAGTCTGCCTTGCCCAGGGAAGCGGAGGACAGCAGGAGCTGTCGTAGCCGCTCTCCCCTGGCACCGTGCTGGCCTTGTCTCTGCCTTGTCTCTGCCGAGGTCAGGAAGAGGCACCTTGCTCTGGGCCAGTGCTCCTCCCACTGCATCCCCCACCGTGCTCGGTGACCTGTCCCCACCCCAGCCACACACTCCCTTCTCTCCTTAACTCTCCGTGGCTCCCCAGTCCCCTCAGGACAAAGCCCCAGCTCTAACTCAGCCTTGGCCCATGCAGCCTAGCACTACAGCTCCGTTCTCCCTCTCTTTTGCTTCTTGTACCTCTCTGTGGGGTTCTGATGCCATAACTGTGAACATGGTGGGCACTGATTTCTGCCCCTGGGTCTGAAATGCTACTAGGGGAGACAAACGGGGTTCTAGATCACGGGTAGTGGTCAGTGCTGTGAGGCAAAACAGAGCAAGATCCAGGGGTCCTTGCTACTGTACATATGGTAGTCGAGGAATTGCTTCAGTGAGCAAGAGACCTGGAGGGAGGGAAGGCAGGAGCAGCGGGGACCGGAGCAGGAATGTGAGTAGCAAGTGCAAAGGCCCTGAGACGGGACTTAGCTGGCATTTAAGGAGCAGTGGGGAGGCCAGCCTGGGGAGAAGAGGTGAGGAAAAGGGGTAGACAAAGGCATGCAACCGATGTGGGCCACTGTGAAACCACGCTTTGTCCTGAGTGAAGAGAGCTTCATCAGAGCAGAGAGGAGGGAGGCGATCTGATCTGCCATAGCCACCCTGTGGGGACATCGTGAGGGCCCCTACTGTCTTCTTAGACCAGGATGGGGCCCAGGGAAGAATTCCACATGGTCCGGTAGATACAGCTCCAGATAGGGCCTGCAGGATTTTCTAATGGTCTTCCCGAGGGGAAGGGAAAGGAAAGTCAGAATGACTCCAAGGTTTTGACCCCGCACTCTTTCCTGAAACAGAAACACCTTAAAAATGGCGGAGGAGGAAAGGGTTATCGGGCTCACAGCTGGTGGAGGTTTCAGTCCCTAGTCAGCGGGCTCCAAGGCAGGGTGGTGCGGCAGACGAGAAACAGTCTGCAGCGAGAACACGTTAGCCCTCTTCCTATCCTTTGTATTTTACGCTGTGTGGCACTCACACCCTTAATCCCAGCATCACACACTCTAGATCCAGCCACCTCTGTCTAGGGCCCACTGATGACCACAAGAGGCTCTGGGGGACATCTAGACACAGCCATACCAGGTGGGTTTGAGCAACTGGGACCCAGAACCGTATTCATCTGGTCCACACATACTGAACATCTGCCGCCAGTCTGTCTGTCGTAGACCCAGGAGTAACTGTGAGCAGAGATATCCCTGCCCTGGGGCGCTGGTGTCCAAGTAGGTGCACGCACATCTGTAATCCCAGCACTCGGGAGGCTGAGGCAGGAGGATCACTGTGAGTTCGAGACGAGCCTGGGCTACATAGTGAGTTCCAGATCAGTCTCAACTACATAGCGAGACCCTGTCTCAAAAAACCAAAAAAAAAAAGGAAGGATGAGGAGACCCTACCCCGGGCGAGAGATCTCAAGAGATTAGCCCCCCGGGAAGCTGAGTGGCTCCGTGTGACTTCTGGTGACACCTGCATAGCCCACCTTGCTGTCTGCAATCCATTCTGTCCAGCTCACCCCTTGCCCTCATACCTCTCTGGCTGAAATCAACTCATTCTTCAGTTGAAGAACTATCTATGGCTCACACGTGCCTCCCCCATACCTCCAGGACCCTGAGCTCCTCGGCCTCACACTGCTTCGCTGTTTCTGTGGTGGCTCATGAAAGCCCATGTTGGGTTTTCCTGAGTACCTTCCTTTTGGGCACCCCGAGGTGGCAGGTCCTAGCATCTACGAGGAAGCCCTTGTGTGGGAGGGAGGCCCTCAGGCCACACAACCCAGCCCCAGGAGCCCCATCTGCTGAATTTTGCCTGGATTTGTTTTATTTTTTGTTTATTGTTTTTTGTGGGGCTGGGGCTAAGGCTGAGGGCACACCCTTTAATCCTAGCACTCTGGTGGGACTGAGGCGGGAAGATCCCAAGTTCAAACCTTGTCTGAAAATTAAAAAGTGGGCTGGGGATGTAGCTCAGTGTGAAGGCCCTAGGTTCAATCCGTAGTGCTAAAAAAAAAAAAAAAAAAAAAAAAATCAGTAAATGAAACCCCTGAGGCCCCAGCAAGGATACCCTGCCAAGCCAGATGTGGCAGCAGCACTGACCCCTGGGGCTGCATCCACTGTGCTGGGTCCCCGTGTCACATGGAGGAAGCTGGGCTTGGGAAGTGGTCACTCAGCTGGGAAGGGATGGAGCAGGGCAGGGGGCAGCGCTAGACAGTATGTCGCAGATCTGAGGCTCTACACCCAGCTTCAGGCCTCTGCAGCAGGTGCGTGCCTTCCCTGAGGTGGCTTGAGTGTGACGTGCTGTGTGTGTCACCAGAGGCCTTCACGCACAGCCACCTGTTGATGTCCCCTGACCTCCTTTGCACACGGATCCAGGGCTGTGCACACCTCAGCCACCTGCCAGGCTGCAGCCGTCCCTGGAGAGAGGTCAGTGTCCTGAGCCCTGCCCAACCCTCAACTTGGGGCTGACAAGGGCCACTTGTAATTAAAACGGCCTCCGTGGTGTTTGTTTAACAAACTCTGATCTCCAGCTTCCTGTGGCCCCATTAGTGCTCCACAAATCCTCCTGAACCCTCATAACTACCCCTAGGACATAGGGGCCTGTTATTATCCTCATTTTACAGCTGGGAAACTGAGGCTCAGAGAGACTGAGTGACTTAAGCAAGGTCACACAGCCAGGAAGTGGCAGAGCCAGGATTTAAAAACACGAAGTCCGTGCCTATGGTCATCAGGCTGTGTTGTCTCGCACGGCCCAGAAACAGTCTTCCTTGTTCCAATTTTTATCAAAAGTGCGAACGTGGCTGGGATATAGCTCAGTGGTACACATTTGTCTGGCATGCCTCAGGCCTGGGGTTCTGCCCCCAGCACTGCAAAAAAAAAGAAATGAGAAGGGAAAAGGAAAGGAAAAACAGGAAACAGCGCGTGGTGACACCCTCCTGTAACCTCAGTACTTAGGAGGCTGAGGCAGGAGGATCACCAAGAGTTCAAGGCCAACCTGGGCTATACAGTGAGTTCAAAGCCAGAATGAATGATCTAACCAGACTGTATCTCAAAGAAGAGAAAACCCCTATGATGTCAAATGGAAGAGCCAGGTGCTGAAGGCCCTGGGTAATATCATAGGACTGGGGGAGTTCGTAGGCAGCCAGCCAGTGGATGAGAAGTCTAGAGAGACAGGCAAATCCCAAGTGACCACTTAGTGGGCATGAGGGATTCTTGTGGGGACACCAGAAGTGCCCTAAAACTGACTGTGGCAGGAAGGCACAGCTCCAGAACTAGACGGAGAGCCGTTGAATTGCACACGTCACACGGTGGACCAAGGGCGAGGGGCTGGTTCTCGCGGAACTGTCTGAGCTCATCGCAGACAGACAGACACTTCAGCCCTGTGTCTCTAGGCAGAGGTGCTCTGCATAACCACAGCTTCACTTCCATGCCTACGAATATCGCCAGGAACCCCACAATAACATGCAATCTAAAGAAGATTTTATTAAATAATTCCTGGCATGCAACTCCTAAAATCCTTCAACTCTCCGAAGGGACAGCAAGTAGTGTCTTTTTCCCCCCTCCCAGTACAGGGACGAGGCCCCAGAGTACTGCGCTGAGCTGTACCCCAGCGTCTCACTGAGTCCATGAATGGCTCAGGCCAGACTCACTCAATCCTGCTGCATCAGCCTCCCTTGGTGTTGGGATCACAGGCAGGCACCAGCACGCCCGGCACTGTGTGTTTCTGAGGCAGCGTCCCCATGTCGCCCAGGCTGGTCCTGCACTCCTGGGCTCAAGGGATCCTCCTGGCTCAGCCTCCCAAGTAGCTGGGACCACAGGCGCGTGCGACCACACTTGGTTTCCTGTTAACTCGTTCAAGCTGCCCGCAGGACTCAGGCAGTCACATTCGCTGGTCTGTCCTAAAGGATATTATAAAGAATACAGGTGACCAGGCATTGGGGTGCCTTGTCCGGCACCTCCTCTCTGGGAGTTCTGTGTGTTCAGCTGTCAGGAAACTGTCCGTACCTTGTTCTTTTTCTTCCCTTCAGCACCAGAGGCTGCCTCCAGAGCCTTTACACAGAGCTACATCCCCAGCCCCTTTCACATTTTTAATTTTGAGACAGGGTCCTCACTGTATTGCTAAACTGCCCTGGCTGGGTTCGAATCTGCTAACATCCTGCCTCTGCCTCCCAGGGTTCCAGTAAGCACCATCACCCCAGCTGCTTTTGGCAGCGTGTGCCTGTGATCCCAGCACTTTGGAGGCTGAGACAGAAGGATTTTTTTTTTGTGAGTGTGTACCTGTGATTGAACTCAGAACCTCTTGCTTGCAAGGCAAGCAGGCAGCGGAACCACTGAGCTAAATCCCCGGCCCCGGAAGGGGCTTTGTTACCTCAAGGCCCGAGCTACACCATGAGTTCATGGCCAGCCTAGGCTATATTGTAAGACCCTTTCTCAAAACTACCACCTTCCAAGAAAAGCAACACAACCGGGCGGCCGCAGCGGCATCTGGCTGTGGGCGATGGTCCCGGGGACCAAGCCACCGACCTGCAGGGTCCCAGGCCATGTCCAGGTAGAGCAGAATGTGGGGCTCCCCATGCAATTTGATGTTGCCCCACAGGGGACCCCACGTTCTGGTGTCAGCAGGGCTATAGGAGAGCATGGTGGAGGGGTGCTGGAGTCCCCGTCTTCCTGTCCACCGGCCTGGACTTGGGTGTCCCCAGTGTTTTCCAGCAGGCTCGCTGGCCTCCAGACGCTGCTGCAGGCGTCGGACCTCGGGCCAGGTCTCCCCGCCAGCCCCACCCGGCCCGGAGGTCTCGGTCACCCAGCCTCTCCTTCCTCCCCCCAGGAGCCCAGGACATGCAGGTCCAAGTTCTCCCCGAGGTGCGGGGCCACCTGGGCAACACCGTGGAGTTGCCGTGCCACCTGCTGCCACACACCCAGAGCGTGAACGTCACGCAGGTGACCTGGCAACGCCTGAATGGGATCTCCGTGGCTGCCTTCCACCCCAACTACGGCACCCACTTCCCCAACCAGCAGCCCAGCCGAGAGCGGCTAGCCTTCGTCAGGACGGGCCAGGGTGCCAAGACCAACCTGTACGACGCCACGCTGGCCATCCACGACCTGCGCCTGGACGACGAGGGCAACTACACCTGCGAGTTCGCCACCTTCCCCAAGGGCACCCGCTCGGGGGTGACCTGGCTCCGGGTCCTAGGTGAGCAGCGGGGTCTGCTGGGTAGGAGCACCCCTCCCGCCCACTCCTCTCTGCCCCAGCCTCAAGGCTGGCTTTCCCTGTGACATCGCACCGTCGGCGGGTATTCACCAAGCACCTGCTGTGCACCAGCTTCTCTGTGTGCCGAGGACACGGCGGGCAATGGTGCATTCTCAGCACATTTTTATTGAGCACCTACTAAGTGCTTTCCTAAGTATTCGGGATGATGAACTAAGACTGAACTTCCTGTCCTCCTGGAGGCACCAGAGAGTATGTAAATATGGACCTGGCCACAATCCCATCACTCTGGGAAGCTGAGGCGGGAGGATCCCAAGTTTGACGTCACCCTGGGCAATTTAATGAGAACTTTTCTCAAAATAAAAAATGAAGAAAGTGTAGGGAGAGGTGTAGCTTAGTGCAGAGGTCCTAGACGCAATCTTCAGTACCAAATGGATAAATATATAAAAAACCAGAGTGAGCTGGGAGTGATAGAGCACACCTATAATCCTAGCGCTTGGGAGGCTGAGGCAGGAGGATTGCCATGAGTTCAAGGCCAGCCTGGGCTACATGGCAAGACCCTGTCTGACACACACACACACACACACACACACACACGCACGCACGCACGCACACCCCAGAGTGTCAGGCAGTCAGTGTTAGGCACTGTGAAGTTGAAGGGGGCAGGTGGCAGTCTTAGCTGGGAGGTCTGGTGATTCTTAAAAACTAAAAGGAGGGACTGGAGCCCTGGAAGTAGCCAAGACAGGAGAGATCAGGAAGCAGGCAGGGTGCGTGCACAGGCCCTGCATCAGGACGCATCAGGAGGGAGGGGTACAGATGTGAGTGGGAGGTGGGAAGAACAGAGGGGGCAGAGTCCTGGAGGTGATGGGGGACGGGTCATGGACGCCTCGTGATCCGAGTGAAGACTTCAGTTTTTCCCGGAGAACAGAAGCCACGTAGGTGCTAAGCAGCACAGAGGCTGTCTGACTGGGGGCTGTGGGGAGCAGGAGGTGGAGGCTGGGAGAAAGGGACGCTGGGCAGGCCAGCTGGGTGTGTTCCAGGGATGATGGCAGCTGGGGTTGGGGGTGCTCTCTGAGGCAGGAAAGCACTCAGGAGGCTGAGGCAGGAGGATCACTGAATTTGAGGCCAACTGGAACTGCACAGCAAGACCCTATCTCAACCCCCGCCAAAATATAAAAATAATAGCTGCCGAGCTGCAGGCACTGTAGGCACTGAGAGTAAAACAGCCAGCCTCTGCCTTCCTGGGGAGCAGGTGACCCCTCAGACACTACAGACAAGCTGATCAGAGGACAGGGACGTCCCCCTAAGGAAGCGAGGCTTGGGCTGGCATCTGGGACCGCACAGTGGACAGGAGAGGGGACCGAGCCTGTGCTGTCAGTGGAAGGAAGGTGGCCCACGCCGGCTCCCTGAGCTCTCAGTGTCCCAGGGGCGCTGGCAGGGCAGTTGGGGCACAGGGCCACAGCAGGGACGAGGGCGTGGGCACGGGACAGGCACAGAAGGCAGCTGGGGGCACGAGTCAGAGTCCTGGGGACAAGCAGGGCTTCCCCCTTCCCCCAGTATTTTCTTGTTTTCCGAGAGGATTGAGTAAAAAGGACAAAGATAAATGACCACGCCGGGCACCTTCTGTGCCTTGTCCCATGTGGGGAGCAGAGGGGAGGGGACAACACAGCAGAGTGGGCAACACTTGGGTATCACAGTATGTGTCAGACCCGAGGCTAAACCCAGATAGGTAGAGTTCTTTGCTCCACAAAGAAATGGTTGGTTTTTTGACATAGGGTCTTGCTATGTACCCCAGGCTGGCCTTGAACTCACAGCCATCCTCCTGCCTCAGCCTCCTGGAATGCTGAGTCTATGGTCCTGCAGCACCACACCTGGCAAGGTATAGGACATTCGTCATCTCCGTCTGACTCGCCGGAGCTGCACAGCTCTGAGCAGCGGAGCTGGGGCCTGAGCACAGGCAGTGGGGCCTGACTGCCCTGCTCCCTGTGAAGTGTTTGTTGAGTGACTGCGGGACAGGAGTAAACCGCCACCCATGTTCCCCCCAGCCCAGCCCCAGAGCCATGCAGAAGCCCAGGAAGTCACACTCAGCCTGGATCCCATGCCAGTAGCCCGCTGCATCTCCATGGGAGGCCGCCCACCTGCGAAAATCACCTGGATCTCTGCCCTGGAAGGGGAGGCCAGAGACAGCGAGGAGCCAGGGCCTCAGCCGGGCACAGTCACCGTCACCAGCCGCTACACCGTGGTGCCCCTGGGCCGAACGGATGGCATCAAAATCACCTGCAAAGTGGAGCACGAGGCCTTCCAGGAGCCGATGCTGCTGCCCGTGACCCTCTCCGTGCGCTGTGAGTGCTCCGGGTGACCCCACGCCACTGTCCCCGCTGTCCCAGAACATTGTCTGCATGGTTCCGTACCGACTCCCTGCCTGCTGTCCACACCGGCTCCCACAGGCCGTGTCCACACACCTCCCCCTCATCTACACTCGCTTCACCAGCTTCCACCACACTGCCCCATCACTGGTCGGCTGAGATGCGCCTCACAAGAGCCAGTCCACAGCCGGGTGTGCACACCTGTAATCCCAACACTCAGGAGGCTGAGGCAGGAGGGTCCTGAGTTCAAGTCCAGCCTGGGCTACCTAGGGGGACCCTGTCTCAAGAACAAAACAAAGAGAGCCAATTTGCAACATTTCTTCCTAATTCTTCATCCAGCCACATCTTGCTGGTAGCTTGACACCAGCAGGAGGGTTCATGACCCCTAGGAACGTGGCAGACGCCGCCTGTCAGGCCCTTCCTCAGCAGCACACAGCTTCCTCTAGGAACTTCCTGTGACAACGCCCCTTATTGTCACGCCCGGCCACTTCCGGCACTGTTTGGTTTTTGTGTGGGCTTTTGTTTTTTGTTTTGTTTTGGTTTTTTTTGGTACAAGGATCAAACTTGGGCCCTTGCACTTGCAAGGCAGACAGCGGAATCACTGAGCCAAATCCCCCGCCCACTGTTTGGTTTTTCTGATACCAGGGATCAAACCCAGGGGTAGTTGACCACTGAGCTACATCCAGCCATGTATATTTTTTATTTTGAGACAGTGTCTCACAAGGTTGCCCAGGCTGGGCTCAAACTTGCCATCTTCAGTTTGCCTTAGCCTCCCCATTAGATAGAAATCCAGGCGTGCAACTCCATACCGGGCCTCCCAGCATCCTTCACTGGGAGCCTGGTGAGTGTGAACTGTCGGGCACCACCATGGGCGATGCCTTTGTGTGCCGGAGGCCTGGTCTACAATGGCTTCCTCAGGCCATACCATTCTGTGCAGTACATGGCTCCCAAGCCTCATCTATACTGATTCCCTCCCCAAGTCCACACCGGGGGCCAGATGTTTCTCTGAAATCCTTCTTGCCATATCCTGTACTCCAAGCATGTCACAGATAACACCCACCTCCACAGTCATTTAGCTCTGCCTTCCCTAAGTGATAATACCCTTAAAGTTGGCCGCAGTGGCCAGGTGTGGTGGAACATGCCTGGGAGGCTGAGGCAGGAGGATGGCAAGTTCCAACCCACCTGGGCCATTTAGAAACGTAATGAGACCTTGTCTCAAAGTAAAAAGTAAAAAGGGCTGGGATTATAGTTAAATGTGAAGGCCCTAGTTCAACCCCCGAAACTGCAAAAACAAACAAACAGGGCCGGGGATTTAATTCAGTAGCACCACACCTGCCTTGCAGGCGAAAGGTCCTGAGTTCCATCCCTGGTGCCAAAAAAAAAAAAAACATACAAAAGGAGCTTCCGGGAGTGGCTTTCCTGGACCACCTCCTCAGCATACAGCATGCAGCTGCTTGACTCAGACCATTTCATCTGGCAGGCTTCTGGCCACCCAACACATTTTAGAATTCCTGTCCAGCAGGTGAGCTGTCCGCCCCACGGGGATTCTCCATCCCTGAGCCCATGTGTCTGTTCCCTCCAGACCCGCCCGAGGTGTCCATTTCCGGCTATGATGACAACTGGTACCTCGGCCGCAGCGAGGCCACCCTGAACTGTGATGTCCGCAGCAACCCAGAGCCCACAGGCTATGACTGGAGCACGTGAGTACAGGGGACTAGAATAAGCCTGAGGAGGAGGGGCCAGGGGCCAAGATTCCTGGGCCTCAGGAAAGAGGATTGGAGGTTTCAAATTCCTGCATCTCAAATTCCTAGGTCTGAGGAAGAAGGGATTTGGGCCTGGACCCCCGGGTCTGAGGGAGGAGGCTGGACCTGGACCCTTGGGTCTGGGGGAGGAGGCTGGGCCTGGACCTCCGGGTCTGAGGGAGGAGGCTGGGCCTGGACCCCCGGGTCTGGGGGAGGAGGCTGGGCCTGGACCCCCGGGTCTGGGGGAGGAGGCTGGACCTGGAGCCCCGGGTCTGGGGGAGGAGCCTGGGCCTGGACCGGTGGGTCTGAGGGAGACTGATCCTGGACCCCCGACCTGAGGGTGGAGGGCTGGCATCTAGTGCCCTCAGGGTAAGTCCAGGCCCTGGCACTGGGCTCCAATCGTGTTTCATCACAACTGGCCTCTTCCCCCTTGTGGACCCTGCTGTCCTCTTCACCCCACACCCAGGCCTTCAGGCATCTTCCCAGCCTCCGCAGTGGTCAAGGGCCCCCAGCTGCTTGTCCACTCAGTGGACCGAGGGGTCAACACCACCTTCATCTGCACAGTCACCAATGCTGTGGGCACAGGCCGTGCTGAGCAGGCTGTCTTGGTCCGAGGTAAGCGGGTTGGGGCCGAATGCGCAGAGCCCAGTCTGCCCCTGGTCATCCCCACTTGAGCCTGTGGCCGCACTGGACCAGAGGGGATGATGGCCGCCTGCTGACAGAGGAGCATGGTGTTGCTCCTCCCTTGGCCCCAGGCTGGGACTGGACTCGAGCCAGGGCGGGATTAGCCCTGGAGTTAGGAGGCTGAAGGCTGTGCTGAATCTGCAGGGAAGATCTCGGGACCCTAAACGACCTGCCCCCAAGTCACCTGAGAGACAGAACCCCCAGCTCTCCACTCCCCATTTGGAAACCCAGAGGAGTCCAAGTCACGGAGGTGCGGAGAACAGGCAGGAACTGGCCTGGGGCCACGACAGAAATGAGGTCCAAGCCCAAGCATGGGGCCAGGCAGCTGCTGGGAGGTAGCACTTTCATGGCTCCCGTGATACAAGGCCCCCAAGCTGGGCATAGTGAGCCTTTGGTCAGAACCACAGCCGGCAGGACCTGATCCACAGAGACACCAGGGCCAAGGGCTCTGTCACACAGAAGCATGGGAATCCAGAGACTCCCCCGATGTAACCCTACACACAGACCATTGTCACCAAGACACACTCAGGCGAGGGCTGCTCCGGCCAAGACACAGAACAAAGCAGGTGACACTGGCCAGAGCCTGGGACAGCCACACAAAGCTAGAAAGAGCCCTTCTCAGTACAGCCTCAAGGGCGACCCTGCACACCACCCGCAAGGGCGTGTGGGAGCACAGCCACCGGGAACGGCGGCCCCACAGGTGGGAACAGTGCTCCTCAGGGCGCAGCCACAGGCTAGAGACCCAGGCTACTGGGAAACAGCCTCAGGACACTGCTCCCGGTCCCAGGCACACACAGATAAAGATGCACACGCTGTCGCCAAGACGCAGTTCGGGCCCACACGGGGTAAACAAGCCCACAACTGTGCTGCGGGCAGATGTCTGTCTCTTCAGGGGGTCTCAGCAGAGGACCCGCAGACTCAGCAGCAGACTGCTCCCAAGCAGCACCTCCCAGCAGGAAGTCTGCTGGAGTTACTGACCCAGATTCCCACTAAGAAACCTGTTTCCCAGCTTGAACCAGCATGTAGGTGTAAGACAGTGAACTTCTGTGTCACTGCGGGCAGGACTTTTCCTTTCAGTCTTCTTATGAGACTGCGTCTTGCTATGCAGTTTAGGCTGGTCTTGAACTCTGTGTGTAGCCGGGCCAGCCTCGAACTCACTGTGATCCTCCTGCATCAGCCTCCTGAGTGCTGGGATTACAGGTGTGCACCAACCACGTGAGGACTGGACCTTTTCCAAGATGGTATTTGCATCAACCCCACGCACCTCCTCCTGTAGACCCTAAAGATGATTTCCCAGACCTAACGCAGTGTAGCTGCTGTGTAAATAGTGGTATTTGGTATTGCCTAGGGGAAAAAATCTGTACATTTCCATCTAGAAATATTCTCCATCCTGAGGGTGTGGAAGACCTGGTTTATGTCCCCCCCACCCCACGGCAGCCAAAAGTTTCTGTCCTTTTTTTTTTTTTAAAGCTGTTTGAGGACCACCTAACAGATCTGTAGCATGATGGATCTTGAGCCCTTATTTGAAAACCCGCACTGTAGGGCCAGAGGTGTGGCTGGGACAGAGAGCTTACCTAGTGGGCACAAGGCCCTGGCTTCCATCCCCAGTACCACCACCAAAAAAATTTTTAAGAAGTTCAAAAAGGTATACTATAGGGCTGGGGGTTTAGCTCAGTGGTTCCACCGCCTGCCTCATAAGCACAAGAGTTCAATCCCCGATACCAAAAAAAAAGTATGCTGTAGACAATGGTTCAAGCTTCTAATCCCGACTACTCAGGAAGGCTGAGGCAGGAGAATCACTTGAACCCATGAGTTCAAGGCCAGTCTGGGGAACATAACAAGACCCTGTCCTCAAATGATATACATAAATAAATTTGAAAAAGAAAGGAATGACTGGAAACAGGTTCTCAGGAGCTGGGTTGCAGCCCCTGGGCCTCCAGTCACACAGTAGTGGCGGGGTGAGAAGCTCCAGGCGAGCACGGCATAGGGGAGCTCCTCCTGCTTGGCTCCCTGTCTTCTGCCTCCCCATGCTGCCACCCACTCTGCTGATGCGATGGGGGGACGAGTCACCGGGGGCAGAGCGGAGGCAGGGAAGCTGTACACACGTCCTGCCCTGCCCTGCCCCTCGGAGGCCCCGCCCTTAGCGTGAGACCCCGGCATCTGTGAGGACCCCCACCCCCAGTGTGGATGCAGGGAGTGAGGGTGACAGCTCACCCTGCCCTGCGGTCTCTTGAGGAGAAGAGTCCTGCGTTGCCGACCTGATGTGTTCCCCTCTTAAGAGAAATCTGAGCCAGGGATTTAGCTCAGTGGTTCTGCTGCCTAGCAAGCGGAAGGTCCCACGTTCGATCCCTGGTACCAAAATAAAAGAGCATCTGAAGCCAGGCCCTGTGTGGCACCGCCTGTAACCCCAGCACTCTGGGTTGCAACTTGAAGCCCAGGCCGGGAA
Source organism: Fukomys damarensis (assembly GCF_012274545.1). Classification (NCBI taxonomy): domain Eukaryota; kingdom Metazoa; phylum Chordata; class Mammalia; order Rodentia; family Bathyergidae; genus Fukomys; species Fukomys damarensis. The sequence continues at coordinate 61,916,424 of NW_022900931.1, forward strand.
ACTTAGCGAGAACAAACTAAAAATACAAGAGGGTTGGGGTGTAGCTCAGTGGGAAGGCCCTGGGTTCAATCCCCAGCACCACACACAAATCTGAATTTTGTTTTGTTTTCGGGTACCAGGAATTGAACTCAGAGACTCGCGCCTGCCAGGCAGATGCTGCACCCCGCTGAGCTACATTCCTGGCCCACGAATCTGAGTTTTTAAGTGAAACTGCCTGATTCTTGAAATGTTGGCCAGAAATTGCAATTTATTTTCTTTTTTGCGGAGCTGGGGATGGGACCCAAGGCCTCGTGCCCGGGACCCCAGCCGTGAGGCAGCCATGGGAATGGAGGGGTGGAGCAGGTGCGCCCCTGCTCTGTGGGGTGGGCTGTGGCCCGTGGTCCCCTCCCCCACCTCCTCGGTCACCCGCTCCCCTGCTCTGTCACTAACCCTGCTCCTGTGTGCTTCACCTCATGCGTCCTCTTGACCACCCTCTCTCTCTCTCTCTCTCTCCCCCTCTTCCTCGTCTCTCCTCAGACACCCCCCAGGCCTCTTCCCGAGACGTGGGTCCGCTGGTGTGGGGGGCTGTGGGGGGGACACTGCTGGTGTTGCTCCTGCTGGCTGGCGGGTCCGTCGCCTTCCTCCTGCTGAGGAAGAGGAGGAGGAGGAAGAGCCCTGGAGGAGGAGCAGGAGGCGGAGGTGGCGGCGGCCGAGACGGAGACAGGGGATCGTATGATGCGAAAACTCAGGTGTTTGGGAACGGAGGCCCCGGGTTCTGGACGCCGACAGCCCCTGGTCCCTTGAGGCCAGACGGCAAGGAGGAGGAGGAAGAGGAAGAGGAGGAAGAAGAGAAGCCAGAAGAAGGCCTCATGTTGCCTCCACCTTCCTCACTCAAGGACGACATGGAGTCGCACCTGGATGGCTCCCTCATCTCCCGGCGGGCGGTTTACGTGTGACCTGGGGACACTGGACGCACTGACACGTGGCCTCCTGCCCCACCCACGGCCCAGGAGGGCTGCGGACTGGTTAGACGGGTCTGTCCCGCTGACAGAGGCTGGCCAGCCGGATGCCACCTCCTGCTCTGGACCAAGGAAGGTGGAGGCACACACTGGACTTCTCCACCTCCAGGGCTGGATGGGAAGTGGGGGCTCAGGCAGAGGCAGGGACAGAGGGGACCCCGAGAGACTCGTTTGTGGCCCCAGCCTGCCCTTGGCCCTGTGGCACTCAGGAGTTAATAAATGCCTTGGAAGAAAACCTCGGGTGTCTTGTAATGCATTGGACCCTCTGTTGGGGTCTTGGGAAAGAACAGGTGGGACGGGGGCTCCTAGGGGGGGCTCCAGAGTCCCGAGGCACTGGGTCCGTTGTCCTGGGGCTTACAGGACATAGGTGCAGCGCTCAGACAGTTGGGAGCCCCGGGTTCCCCAGGGAAAGCAAGGCACCCCGACGGAGGGCCCTGCAGTGGGGGTGATGGGCCAGGCCCCTGCTTTGGGAGGACAGTGAGGCCAGGCCTCTTCTAGGCCGCTGAGGACCTGGAGAAGGGAGAGCTGCTCACCCCGCTGGATTCTTGGGGTGTGGGACAGGCATGGGTACCGGGGACCCCAGGAGAGCCCCCCTTTGTCATCCAGTGGCCCCTCCTAGCCTCTCTTCTCCCTCTTGTTCCGAGCCTCGGGACTGTGGGTGATTTCCCCGCTTGGCCCAGCTACTGAACCAAGGACCAGGAGAGGTGCCTTAGGGAGAGCAAGAACTGGCTCTGACCCTCCCAAGCCTCTGGTCCTGCGCCCCCGGGGCCTCCTGGAACTCAGGGCCACCTTTGATCTGCCTCAAGCTGTGGGCGCCCTGGGGGACTTCGTGCAGTGGGTGACTCCAGAGTCGCAGTGACTTCAGCGCCAGGGGCTGGATCGTGTGTTTCTCCGGCCGCCCAACTTTCCACGGAGTCTGTGGAGCTGCACCGGGCCAAGCGGGGGACGTGGTGGCAGCCCTAATGGATCTAGCAGTGCCATCTCTGCCAGTGGTGACTACAACAGGAAGAAGCCTGTGTCCAGGATGCCGGTGTATGAGAGCGGAGCACCCTTGCTCTGGAACCCTGCAGTCTGAAGCCCTCGAAAGGAAGGAAGCCGGCTAGGGCCCAAAGCTCACCATGGGCTGCAGGCAGCACCTCCTGGGCAGGGAGGCAGGGCTGCCGGCTCATCTATCTGGTGCAGTCCATCCCTAACCCTCCTTCAACACCTAGCAAAAGCCTACTGTGCGCCCGGCCTGGGCAGGTAAACAGGTCATTGCACCGTGAGGAGAGGCAGGCCTGAGAGTAGAAATGCCAAGTACCACAGAGGAGAGGCTGCGAGCTTTGCACGCCTCTGTCGGTCAGTCCGGGGGAGAGGCCCCAAGCGCTATCATAATGAGAGGCTGTGTTTCTCAGGCCAGAACCTCCACTTCTTCACCTTTGAGCTAACCCTCTAGTCCTTCCCTTCATCTCCTGCCTCTTCACTGCCCCAGCCCCATGTTTTCCTTGCAAACTCCCAAGGCTGCCTCAGGACCCTTGCACTGGCTGTGCCCTCTGTCTGTGATACAGCTCTCTCCTGTGTCTGCCCTGGGTCTCTGACCAAATGTCCCCACACAGCAAGCCCTGTCCACCTTTGGGGGTCTGCGCTTTCTTTTCTCCCTCCCCACTTTGTTTTTACCTTTTGTCGCTGACTCCCACCAGGTAGGTCAGATGTCCCATTTGTTTATTTGCTATCGGCCTCCCTACAGCACTCAATCTCCCGACCCATGCCCGAGGATTCCTTGATTAGTTGAATGAGAGAGGAGGAAGGCAGGTGGGGGTGATTTAGGGGTGCGGCTGGGAACGAGGTGCTTCCTGCCCAAGGTCGCTCACACTGTGCTTGTCCTTGCAGAGACGCCCAATACGGCAGGTGCGGGCGCCACCGGAGGCATCATCGGGGGCATCATCGCTGCCATCATTGCCATGGCGGTGGCCGCCACGGGGGTCCTCATCTGCCGGCAGCAGCGGAAGGAGCAGAGGCTGCAGGGGGCCGAGGAAGAGGATGAGTGAGTGACGGACGGGTCCTGAGCCGTGGCTGGGAAGAGGTGGCAGAACTGGGGCCCCGCGGGGGATGGAGGAAATCGTACATAGCAGCTGTGGGGACCAAACCCAAACAACGAGGCTGAAATCCGATGGGGAGGAAAAGGCTTTTCCGCCCATAAAGTATGGCTGTGACAGCTGTGCCCTGGGAAGCCATCAGGAGCCGGGCTCCTGCTGTCTGGCGGGGCCTTCCCTAGAAGGTGGCCTCATCCACGTCCACTCTCCCTCCAAGTTCTGTGTCCATGGTAACGTGACGGGGCCATCCTGGCCTCATTAGCCGCACCCCCAGGTAGAAAGGGGAGAAGGAACTACAGGGCGTCTGGCCCCGTGTAAAGGTGCACCTGAGGGGCTACCCCTTCGCACGTCCCTTCAGCCATGACCTAGTCACGTGGTTGCCCCAGCTGCAGCGGTTTTTGTTTGGTTTGAGTTTTTTGAGACAGGGTCTCACTATATAGCTCAGGCTGGCCTCCAATCCAGTGATCCTCCTGCCTCAGCCTCCCCAGTGCTGGGATTACAGGTGTGGGCTACCATGTCCGATCTATCTCAAATAACACCATGTCGGAGGCCAGGGATTTAGCTCAGTGGTTCTACTGCCTGCCTTGAAAGCTCAAGGACCCAAGTTGGATCCCCAGTACCAAACAAAACAAAACAACAAACACCATGTCAGGAGGAGGCACCTTCCTGGGCCTGTCCTCAAATGAATCAGTCCATGGGTATAAGAGGCTCCCATCTGTAATCCAGCTACTCTGGAGGCTGAAGCAGGAGGATTCCAAATTCAATAGCAAGGGGAACTTACCAATATCCTGCCTCAATTTTTTAAAAACACAAATAAAAAGGGCTGGGGATGCAGCTCCGTGGTAGAATACTTGGCCCCACACATGTGAGGCTGCAGGGTCTCATCGTCAGTACAGGAGGGTGTAAACCTAGAACTTGCTGCTGTCTCTTGCCTGTGGCCAGCCCAGTGCCGAGCCCCAAGGCGCCCGACACTGAGAAGACAGCACCGGCCCAGCGTGGCCATCGAGGGAGAGGGCAGTTAAGGGGCTCGGAGAAGCCAGGTGGGGCCCGTGGCCCAGCCTGGAGGGACAGAGGTGACAAGGGGGCTGAGTGAAGGCACAGTTAAGTTGTCTGTCCACGGTGCCGCGGTCTTCAAGGGTACAGAATGAGGGACTTTAGCCTCAGCCAAGAGCACTGTGGTTTGGCTCGTTAACAAGTGACCTCCGATGGCATCCCTCAGAGTGGGTGCTGGGGACTCTGGGTGACTCACTGTTCCTCACTGCTGGCTCTGTAACTGCACAACGTAATTTACAAACTCAGCACCCTTCGAGAGGCTGGAGTGACCGGAGTTCCTGATCCGTCTAGAGAATCTGGGGCCCTTCCTGGGAGGAGAGGGACGAGTAGGAGTTCACCCGGCTGGAGGCCAAGCCACAGAAAGGGAGATCTGGGCCCAGAGAGCAGCAGCTCCCCAATCCCGGGCAGGGTGGGGAGGCATTCGTGGGGTACAGCCTCTGCTTCAGCTACCTCCTACCTCACAGCCTGGAAGGACCACCCTCCTACCAGCCACCCACCCCGGAGGCGGAGGCGAAGGCGAAGCTAGAGGAGCCGGAGTTGGTGAGTGTTTCCCCCAAGCCCGAGCACCACGCCTTCCTTTCCCAGGCGAGACCAGGCTGGGGGCGGGGGCTCCCAGGGGAGGCTGGTGGGGGGTTCTGACCTGCTCTCCCCTCCTGCCACAGCCCTCCCAGCTCTTCACTCTGGGAGCCTCGGAGCACAGCCCACTCAAGACGCCCTACTTTGATGCTGGTGTCTCGTGTACCGAGCAGGTAGGAGCTCAGGGAATAGCAGGGAGGCAGAGTTCAGAGTCGAGGTTGAAGGGCCAAGCCTCAGAGAACAAAGGGCACTGTCACGGTCAGCTCTCAGAACACGGAGACGCGTTCAGGATTCAGGGCAGCAGACCAGGAACAAAAAGTCCAAGGACGTGCGGTTAAAGCCACTGGGTCAGGAAGATAAGTGTAGCCATGACACTTGTGAGCTCCTGAGCTGGAGGTGGGAGGAGAGAACAGAGTCACTGTTGAAGGTCAGGGGTCAGATACTCAGGGCGAGACAGGTCCTGGTTCAAGGGACTCTTTAAGGTTCAGAGTTAAAGAGCTGGAGTCAAGATTGAGATCCAAGGTTCATAGGTAAAAGACTTGGGGATCGGGGATGGCCCAGACATGACAGGCAGGGTAAAGTCCACAACCTGGGCATTGGATTAGGGACAGGCTGTGTGACTGCCCAGTGCAGTACTGATTTGAGGTAGGAGGGTACAGGGTGAGGCTGAGTCTGACTGACACAGGGGCAGGCTGGGGCTGGGGCATACTCAGGTGATGAACTTGAGTCCCCCTCTCCCCCTCCAGGAAATGCCTCGATACCATGAGCTGCCCACCTTGGAAGAGAGGCCAGGGCCTCTGCTGCTGGGGTCCACAAGCCTAGGGCCCCCCACTGGGGTGCCTCTGGGGCCACCTGGCATGGAAGGCGTTTCCCTGGATCTAGAAGACGAAGAGGAGGAGGAGACGGAGGAAAACTATCTGGACAAAATCAACCCCATCTATGACGCCCTGTCCTATAACAGCCCCTCAGAGTCCTACCAGGACAAAGGGTTTATTGTATCCCGGGCCATGTATGTGTGAGAGCCCTGACCTCTCCCCTATCACCTTTGACCCCTTATATTTTTGCCAGGGACCTGGTGCCCCGTCGTCTGGCCAAGCCACTGGCAGTTAACACATGGGCACTCATCTGTGACTTTTACTTTAGCGTCTCCACCATGACCTCTAACCCATGATCTAGGACCCAGGGAAACTTGCCAAGACTGTGGAAGGCTGGTAACTTTATCTCATGAAGCAATGAACAGGGAGGATATTTCTGTACAACCTCTGACCACAAGGACTCCTTTCGCAAACTGTGACAGATCGTAGCACTCACCTCTGGCTGTTCCACCTCTCAGATCCTTCAGAAATCCTGAAGACTCCTGACCTCCCATTTGTCCTCAGGAAGTAAGTTCTGACACGTCTGTGAGCACAGACACTTAGGGGTTCTCTGCTGCTCAGACTTGAGCCCTCCAGGTGGCAGAGCCTCTTTGTGTACCATGCTCCCCAAAGGTGGGTGGGAAGGGGATTCCCAGCTGGACGCAGCAGAGCTTTGCCGTCTCCCTCTCCTGCGGGCAGGAGCCTCAAGGTCCAAGCTCATCCCTGAACCCCACCATCCCACTCCCTGTGTACAGAGCATGAGCTCCAGCCCAGGGGCAAGCTCCATGCGTGTGCCTTGGCCGCCCAGCCTTCGGAGAATTTGCTGTTGTTTTGAAGACTACTGAATCCTCTTACCTCTGCTCACTGGGATGAGACCTAATCATCCCCTCTTGGGGGAAAGTGGGTCACCTGGGTTGGGGGTGGGCGCTATACTGTTTTGTAACCTAGCATTTCCTACAAAATATAAGTTTCTACTTTGGCCAGACCTTGTCTCCTGTGGGATGTGAAGAGGGTGGAGGTAGCATGTGAAGGCACCGAACAGGGTTCCGGAGCTTGGGAATCAGTGAACTAGAAGTCAAAACGGAGTACAAAAGCAAAAGGGACCACAGCCACAAGGGAAAGGAAACAAAAAATTGGTGACAGGGTAATAAGCAAAGGTGCTTCAACCAAAAACAAGGTTTTGGGTCATGAAAGGGGATGGGACGCACTCCAGGGCATGCATGGTGGTAACGAAAAGGAATTTGTGCAATAACAGTCCAATGGGCAATGCACAGAAATAAATGTAACATAATGAGGTAAGAGAGCTCAGATTTAATGGATAACAGCAAGTAGGGATAGGATAAAGGCAAAATCAAGCATAATGTTTTAATAGGAGCCAAAGGCATGGTGGGTAATGTATCTGAATGAATAAACCAGAGGCAGAGAGATGAATAATGTGGAAACACAGGCCGCGAGCATGATGGGTAACGGTCAGAGTTAATGGACCCGAAGCATGATGCTTAATTAGAGAAAGGCCAGAAAAATGATGAGCGTGAGCCGGCAGCAGTGGCCTAAAGGCAGTTCAGGCGATGAAGCCGAAATGAATGGGGCGAAGGCATGCTGGGTAATGGGACAGGAATGAATGGGCCAGAAATAGAAGCCGCAGTGACGCGGAGAGCCGAGGACATGATGGGTAGCGCGCTGAGGTAACGAGGGCATTGTGGGTAACAGGTAGCCTAGCGGAGTTCACAGAACTGGTTAGGCTTTTCCCTAGGCACTGTGGGAAAACCCAGCACTTCCGGTTTTCGTTCCGGACCAGAGACAGTGCCCCCTCTGCCGCGATGTTTGGTGGGACTCGAGGCCTGACCTTGCTGCCTAGCAGCCTCTGCGGTGCAACCCATCCTTACCACTGTCCTTCGACCCTGGCACGTTAGCCAATGAGAGAACAAGTTTATACGTCACCAAGGTTGCCCCCTTTACAACCTAGAGCCAATCAAGATGCTTCAAGGGCCAAAATCGACCACTTATTTCGGCGTTCGTCATGGGGCGGAGTCAAAAGCCAAGACTCCTTCAGGAAGGGGCAGGGCTTCGCGTCAATGGGCGTTGCAAAGTGCTTCGCACAGGCCAATGACGAGCTAGGACCGGAACCCGCGGCGCTACGAGCCAATAAGCGAAGGGGCCGCGAGCCAAAGACTTGGGAGAGGACCCCTGTCGTACCGCTTGCCTAGTCGGAACCAATAGAAAAGAGATTCGAGAGAGATGGGTGGAACTTCCAGCCATAACTCCAATAGAAAGGCCAGACCCTCAGGGTTGTGGGTGGACCCCAGGACACACTGAACCAATAGGATAGATAGGGCGGGGCGACGGTGGCGGCGGCGGCAGCAGTGGGTTAGGTTGCGTGCGGTGCACGGGGTGGGAGCGGAGCCCAGGCTGGGAACAGGCGCCGCAGCCAGTGAGAACCGGGGTCCAGAACAGGGCGGGGATTGCCTAGGGCTGAGCCCCGGGCGAACAGGGCCTGACCTCCGCCCTCTGACATCTTTCGCAGACGACCATGGGGAACGTTTTGGCTGCTAGTTCGCCGCCCGCAGGCCCGCCGCCGCCGCCTGCGCCAGCCCTCGT
>NW_022900931.1:61925347-61936958 GCF_012274545.1 Fukomys damarensis
CGCTGATGACGGGGCCTGCGGCTGCCTGCCCAACCCGGGCACGTTCGAAGAGTGCCACCGGAAGTGCAAGGGTGAGGGGCGAGGGGCCTGGCGGAGCGTGACGGCCCAGATCTCGCGGGAAGGGGGAGACGGGGGTCCTTGGGAATCGGCGCGCACCATTGGAATCGTTTAACCGGGCTTTGGGAGTTGACGTTGGGATCGGATGGTGGAACGCGAGGCTGGGGCTTAGAACTGTGGAATGGAATGGAACGGAATGGAATGGAATGGTGCCTCGTCCGGATGGAACGTCACGACAGTAGAGAAAAGCCTGAGGGCGCTCAGGAGCCCCGCGCTCACTAAGCGCGACCCCTGGGGAGGGAACTGAGGCCCAAGGTCACAGGGTCAGCAAGGGTCCCAAGAGGGTAGAAGCCAAGGTCTTTGGCTTGGCCTAATTACAATAGCGAGAGTGGTAGGAGCTCGTTAACGAACGCTACTGTGGTATTCGGCGTGTTCAGTCACTAAATCTCTGGAACAATTTCCTGTGGAGGATTTCCATCTAACTCAGGGACAGTTTGACTTGAACCATGCAGGCGGTGACGTGGGTCTTGGACCTCAGCAAAGGCCCTGGCCCTGTCCACTAGGCAGGACCTCCCCTGCCCTGTTTAGGATACTTGGTGAGGTGTTCTGGGGGGGTGTGGCCGGGAGCGAGTGTGGAGCGTGAAAGCGTCTCTCTTCCCCAGAGCTGTTTCCGATTCAGATGGAGGGTGTCAAACTTACAGTCAACAAAGGGTTGAGTAACCATTTCCAGGTGAGCTTTCCCGGTCCCTCTCCTGTATCTGCGGTACGGCCCCGAGTCTCCCAGAGGGCAGTGTTTTTCAGTACTTGAAAAGATAAAAGGCCAGGCTGACTACTAATGGGGCCAGTGGTAGGGTTTGGGGACCCAGAATCCGGGGGTGTCCCTCACCCCATAACATCCTGCAAGACCGAAGTGCCGGCCGTGCGATCCATCCCAGCACAGCCTTTCTGAGTCTCATCAGGCCACACCTCCCGGTCTTTTTGTGGCGTGGATTGTGTGGAAGCCAGGGCTTTGTACTGGCCGGTGAGCCCCAGCCCCGTGCTTTCCAGTCTCCATTCCTGCCCAGCCCAGAGACCTCTTCTGCCAGCTCAGACTGGCGCCTACCCTACAGCCCCCCTCTTCACCCAGGTGAACCACACGGTAGCCCTCAGCACAATCGGGGAATCCACCTACCACTTCGGGGTCACATACGTGGGCACAAAGCAGCTGAGTCCCACAGAGGTAGGTTCTTTTGTCGCTCATTCATTCTGTCTATAAGTGGCCAAACATCCAGCTGAGGTGGCTTCACTGGAGGTCACTGCTGCTGAGGGCCTGTGGGCGCTGGGGGTAGGGACAAGGTGCACTGGGCTGTGGGTGACTCCTCCAACAGTGTCCCCTGAACCTCTGCTGTCTGTCCCTGTGCTGGGTCGTGCTGGGGAGACTGGGGTGACTGCCACAGCCCCGACTGTCACCAGTTAGTACCTGTAGGTGGCAGGGCTGGGCTGCAGATTAGGCAGGTCTTTGGGGTGCCAAACCGGGCGTTCGGACTTTCTCTAGGGGGCGCTGCAGAGCCACGAACGGATTTAAACAGGGAAAAGACGCTCTCCTCCGATGAGTGCTTGAAATGTAGACCGTAGGCCTCCCTGAAGGGGCTGGATATTGGGGTGGGGTGGGGACACTGCGGGCCAGGATGGGAAGGGGTGGTGCTGAATTAGGTCTTCCTGATTATTACTGAGCTTTTGCTTCCCTTCAGTAAATTATGCATTCAGCAGATCTTTGCATTGGACCCCTAGTCTGTGCCCGGCCCTGAGCTGGGACACAGCAATAACTGAGATAGCCATGTTTCAGAAGGACAGGACAGACCTGCTCCCAGGGAGTAATAATCCAGAGTCCACGGGGCGGCGATGGGGGGCCCAAAGGCTGTGGGAGCCTTGTGGGGGTCCTCCATCTCGGTGGCAGGGAGGGGGGCTTCTAGGAGGAGGGGCACGCCAGTCGTGCCCACCGCCTAGACTGCCCCGTTTCCATAGTGAGACCTCTGACCTGCCCTCTCCCCCCAGGCCTTCCCCGTGCTGGTAGGCGACATGGACAACAGCGGCAGCCTCAACGCCCAGATCATTCACCAGCTTGGTCCCGGCCTCAGGTCCAAGATGGCCATACAGGTGAGAGGGTGCACAGCCCGCTGGCCCATGGCCAGGCGCCCCCACACGCGCCCTCCGGCTCACGCGCTCCTGCCTTACAGACACAGCAGTCGAAGTTCGTGAACTGGCAGGTGGATGGGGAGTACCGGGGTGCAGACTTCACTGCAGCCATCACCCTGGGGAACCCAGACGTCTTGGTGGGCTCAGGTAAGAGGCTGGGTATGAAGGTCAGTGGTCACAGAACCCCTGTTCCTGCTGTACCCACAGATCCATTCTGACTTTTCTCTCCTCTGAGAAGTAGCTGAAGTGGGACTGACTTTTAAAAATACAGTAGTGCCAGCACTCCAGGAGGCTGAGGCAGGAGGATCAAACCTCAAGCTCAGCATGGGCATCTTAGCAAGACCTCATCTCACAATGAAAAATTGCAAAAAAGGAGTTCAATTCCCAGTGCAAGGGGTAAGGACACAGGTTGGAGGCCCAGCCCGTGCTGTGTGAGCTGTGAAGGGAGGGGGGCCTGTTTTCCTTCTCTGGGCCCGGACTGCCCACTGGGTCCTGAGTAGGTTAAAGAAGTTCACATGCGCATGAGGCTTTGTGTGATGCTGGGCACATGACAGGCACTGAGTTCCTGTGAGCTGCCCCGGGGCTATCAGGAGCTGGGTTATGACAGGGCACAGAGCAATCCCTGGGTCATGGCCTGCACGCAGCTGGGGAGCCTAGGCTATGGCCGAGGTTCATGACTGGGTTCTGTCTGGAATTGTCTCTTTCAGTTCCTTTTTTTATTAACCTCCTGCGGTAGTGGGGATTGAACCCAGCGATGGCTCTACCACTGAGCTGTATCCCCAGCCCTTTTTAAAATTCTTATTTAAGAAGATCTCATTAAGTTCCCCCGGCTGTGCTGGAATTTTATAATCTCCCACCTCAGCCCCATACCACCAGACCTGGCTCATCATCATTTTTTCTGTTCATTCTTTTGAGTATTTATGAAGCGTGGATTATATAGTAACTATTCCAGGCACTAAGAATAAAATGGTTAGCAAGAAAGCAAAGTTTGTCCTTGGAGAGCTTCCGTCCTGCTGGGCAGGCTCAAGTAAAGCAGCACCTGCAGGTGTCAGGTAGGCAGGGTGGGGCTCGCAGGAGAGCACTGCACAGCACACCTGGGGCTCTGGGTTCCAGTTCCAACTCTGCAGGAGAAAACAGGTGTCAGCCTTGTAATTCACAGCACTTGGGAGGCTGAGGCAGGAGGATCACCAGTCCCATCCCAGTCTGGCCTGGGCAAATTAGTGACTTAGCAAGACCCTGTGTCAGAAAAAGTCTGAGATGTAGCTCAGCGCAAAGGGCCTAGGGCAGAGTGGGCAGAGTCCTGGAAGGAGGCCTCGCGCTTCTAGTGACATCTGAACCAATCCTTAAGGATGGGGAAGGAGCCAGGCCAGTGGCTGGACAGGCAGCTCTTCTGGGTGGGGGAGAGCAGACGCGCAGGTACCTGGGGCAGGGCCCATAAAGGGTTAGGAGAGTAGTCACAGGGCCTTTCCTGTGAGCAGGGATGGAATGGCTCGGGAGTCTGAGCGGCTTCTGCTGCAGCGGAGGGGTGGGGTGAACAGCAGGAAGGTTCACAGAGCTGATGGGGTCTGCTGACATTCGGGTGTGGAGGGTAAGAGGAGGTGGATAGCTGCAGAATTCTGGGCCCGAACAACGGGAAGGTCACAGAGCTGCCAGTCACAGGGTTTGTGTCTGTCCCACTGTCTCCTCTGTAAGTGCACAGACCCCCTCCTGGGTAGCAGAGCCCACCTGCAGCTGGGGAGAGGCCTGGCTCGGAGATAGATTGAAGATCCCTGATTACCATTTGGGTTGCATGGGTACCTTCACCTCCTGAATTCTGTCTATTTTCCTGGTCTCTCCCTTTCTGTTCTTATTTTGTTTTATCTTTGTTTCTAAGTGTCTTTTTGTTTTTGTTTTTTGAGACAGTATCTCATTAGGTAGTTCAGGTGGGCCTTGAGCTCACTGTAGCCCAGGCTGGCCTCACAGCAATCCTCCTGCCTCAGCCTCCTGGCTGGGGTTACAGGTGTGCACCACCGCACCCAGTCCTGGGCTTGTGTCTCTAGCAAGTACTTACTGAACGTGTACTGTACATGGTATTGTAGGCACTAATGGTTCAGCGGGAACCACAGCACAGGCAGCCCTTGAGCACTTCCTCCAGCAACAGGCACAGCAGCTGAGGGGCGGGCTGGGAAGGGGTGGCTGCCGTCCATCCTCAGTGAAGGCGCCTGTGAGGCTGGGGGTCTGGGGCGCATCCTCGGCTCTGGCCAGGGAGTCATCTCAGGGCAGCTGTTACCCTCTGGTTGGAAAGGCCACTGCCTACCGCTGGGAGCTGGACCGGGCCAGGGAGGCAGCGTCCACTCTTGTCACCCTTGGCACGGGCAGGCTTCACCCTGGCTGAGGGGGAGAGTGACAGCGTCCATGCCAAGCCGAGCCTCCTGTCCCCTACCCGACAGCTCGGCCACTGTGTCCGCCCCCAGGTGGCCTCGCCCTCTGCTCCCCACCGCACCTTAGTGCCCACGGTGCACGCTCCGCAGCCTCTGGTGCCCACAGCCACCCCAGTGCTTTGCCCCTCAGATCCCCCAGGCGTAGCTCCATCCCCTCAGGCCCTTCTGTGCTGAGCACCCTGGTCACCAGCCCCACAGCCTGTGTCCTCTGTGGAGTGGGTGCCGTGGGGTCTCCGGCCACCTCTTGGCACAGCATTCGGTGAGAACCCATCTCCAGCCCCCTCCAGCTGTGAGCGTCCTGTCCTTAGGTTGCCATGATGCTGTGCAGTGGGCAGGACCCTCAGTTCTGTGGCCCCCATTTCACTGAGGAAGGGAGGTCAGGGAGGTCAGTCCCCCGCGCAGGTCGGTTGGGAGCCAAACGTGGCCAGACCCTCGGAGCCTTGCTCAGCCTCCTTCCCCTGCCCCATACCTGCCCGGGCTCACAGCACCCTGAACACAGCCCAGGTGTGTGCCATGCGTGGGGACCCACGGCAGTGATAGACAGCCTGGGCCTGCCCTGGGGCCAGTGAGAGGCATTTCCCCCCAGTACCGGGGGTCCAACCCATCTACCACTGAGCTGCATCCTCGGCCCGCCCCCGTATAGAGCCCAGGCTGACCTTGAACTTGTTACTCCCTCTGCCTCAGCCTCCTAAGTAGCTAAGATAACAGGTGTGTACTGCTGCAGCTGGCTAGAGACATTTGCCCTTTTTCAGTTTTTGAGATTAAGATCCCACTGTGGATTATAGCCTGGCCTTGAATTTGGGGCAGTTCTGCCTCAGCCTCTTGAGTGCTGGAATTACAGGCATGTGCCACCACGCCTGGCTTTTGCCTTTAAAACAGTATTGATGCAATCTGTTCCTGTTACAAAATCCCAGCTGGGACCCAGGCGTGACGACAGGGGCCTGTAATCCCAGCTCTCTGGAGTCAGAGGCAGAATGGCCGCAAACAGAGCCAGCCCGGGCTGCAGAGTGAGACTCTCAGAAAAACCAAAGAAATCCCACCTGGGAAAAACTCGGGCTGCTGTGATGGATTTACCCAGGTCCTGTCTTACCTGGAGTGACAGGAGCAGCCTTGTAAAATGGCGGTGCCCAGCCAGGGGAGGCTCATCGGGGAGTTGAGGAAACGAAGGCCTCACGAAGGCACCGCAGGCCAGGCGGGGTAGCATACGCCTGTGATCCCAGTGACTCGTGGCTGAGGCAGGAGGTTCACCAGTCTGAGTCTAGCATGAGCAATTTAGAGAGGCCCTACCTCAGTTTCATTTATTTATTTTTGTTTTTTGTGAGACAGGGTCTTAATATTCCAGGTCGGCTTTGAACTCATTATGTAGCCTAGGCTGGCCTTGCATTCCCAGCGGTCCTCCCGCCTGCCTCAGCCTCCAAAGTGCTGGGATTATAGGCTCTGCCACCACCCCCAGTTTCAAAGTAAAATTTTAAAAAACAGGCAGGGGGTGCAGCTGAGCACTGCCCTGGGCCGCTGTTGGGTGGCTCCCCCTCCTCTGGACAACAGGACAGACAGGACAGCCTCCCGAGCTGAGCCATGCCCACCAGCACGGTCTCCAGTGTGGCGGAATGGCTGCTGCTCGAGAGCCTCGGGGCCGGGTGCAGAGGGGCTGGATGTGGGCAGGCGGGGATCGGCAGGTCAGGAGCAAGGCCTGCGGGGCCGGGATGCGGCTGGGGCAGAGCACGTCAGCCTGTGTGAGGCCAGGGTTCCATCCCAGCACCACAGTAAAGGAGAGTGGGGCCTGAGCCAGGATGAGCTCTGGGGGCAGAGAACGGGGTGCCCGTGGGGGACAGCTGTGCATCCTGCTGAGGGCCGAGGGGCATCTGCCACGTCACCAGCCTAGGGAGAAGCTGAAGGTCGCCGTAGGGCCTTCACAGGTCAGGCCTTCTGTCACCCACTCTGCCGTGGTGATGGCTGGGGTGGCAGGGAGGGAAGTCCTAGTGCAAGGAAGCCCACGTGCTCGTGTCCCAGGTGGGCCTAGGAGGTGGCCCTGCTGTGATGCGGGTCCCAAGTCACACTTGGGCTTGGCAGCTGCACTGGGGAGCCTTAGCAGGCTCTGTATGAAGTCAGGCTGTGTTTTAAGCCGATCTCTGTCTTATGGCCCCTTGAAGAGAGCCGGGGGCAAGCAGGGTGCAACTCAGTGGGAAGCCCTGGGTCCTGTTCAGGGTGTCCTGGGCCTCAGTCCAAACACTTCCCATAGCACGGGTCAGAGATTCGGAGCTGACAGCTCCATGTCGAGCGCAGGCGGCTTCTCAGTCTCCCACAGCCGGACACAGGGTCCCAGCAGAGCCGTGCTGGTCCACGTTCAGTGAGGAGTTTCTGAGGCCGCGCACCTGGGGAGAAGGGCTTGGGGGTCCCTGCCAGTGGGGCGGCCCTCACATGTCCTACCTCTTGTATCTCCTGTACTTGCCCTTCCACGGGGCCCCTGGGTGGGTATCCTGACCAGGGAGTCTTCGCTCTCTGTTTCTTTTTCCTGTCATTCAATGTGGGGATGGAACCCAGACCTTACGAATGCCAGGAACCAGCCCCGCTCCTGAGCCGCAGCGCAGTGCAGCTCTGATTCCCCCCTCTGTCTTACCCGTGTGTCATTTCCTGTGTCTGTCACTTGCTTCCTCCCTGGTTCTTCTGCCCCCGGGAACCACATGTGTGAAGTGTCCTTCTTGGGGCTCCAGACAGTCAGGCCTTGTCCAGGGGTGGTGTCCCTGCCGCTAAGGGACAGGAGCCCAGCCTTGGACCAGCGTGGCCGCCCCCGGTGTAGTGAAACTCACTTATCCTTCATCACAACCCCGGGCGGTAACTGGGCTGGCCCAGAAGTGACGGGAGGTGGCAGAACTCCCAGGGCGAGGCCAGGACTTGGGCCCCAGCTGTCTGTCGCCCAGCCGCTGCTCCTTCTGATGAACAGTGGCTCAGAGCCAGGGCCCTGCCCTCCTGTCCGTGGTGGGGAATGGGTGCTGGCTCCTCCGGCCTGTAGGGGATGGGCTGACGAGGGGCAAGGAACAAGTGTGGATCCTGAGGGCCGCCCAGGCTCGGCAGGTGGAGCAGATGGCACAGCTGGGCAGGGAGTGAACCCACTGCGTCGCCCCCACAGGCATCCTCGTGGCCCACTACCTCCAGAGCATCACACCGTGTCTGGCCCTGGGCGGAGAGCTGGTCTACCACCGGCGGCCCGGGGAGGAGGGCACCGTCATGTCCCTAGCTGGGAAATACACACGTGAGCTGGGCCTGGACCCCGGGGCTAGGGAGGAGGGCGCCACCCACCCAGCAGCCCATGGCCCCGCGTGACCTGCCCCCGCCTCCACCCTGCCCTCTTTCAGTAAACAACTGGCTGGCCACAGTGACGTTAGGCCAGGCGGGCATGCATGCAACGTACTACCACAAAGCCAGTGACCAGGTGAGCAGGTGGGGTGACCCGTGATGCCTCCCAGGCCAGGCTGGCATGCCCGGCTCACCATTAGGCCTTGCTCCGGCTCCTCCAGCTGCAGGTGGGCGTGGAGTTCGAGGCCAGCACAAGGATGCAGGACACCAGTGTCTCCTTCGGGTACCAGCTGGACCTGCCCAAGGCCAACCTCCTCTTCAAAGGTACAGGCCTCAGTTTTCCCGCGTAGAAAATAGGTGACTCAGCCTTGAGCGGTAGTGGAGGCCAAAGGAGGTGACAGAAAAAGCCATGCGCAGGACCTTCTGTGGGCCGTGGGGTTACCAGGGAGACTGTCAGGAAGTGAGCCCCGAAGGGGTCTGGAGCCAAGCCAGCAGCGCTCTTCCTGTGTCTCCCACCAATGGAAGGCAGCTGGCAAAACTTCGACCCACCCCACTCATTGCACATTAGGGGAGATGGAGGCCCACAGTGTGGTCACAGCCAGATCCAGAACCTCACTGTAGGTGACTGCCGCCTCGTGGGACCCCATGTTCCGGGTCTGGTGTGCGAAGATCACCTCCTGCCCCCTTCAGCCAGCCGGGCCAGGACTTCCCCTACCCGCCTTGTGAGGGGCCGAGCCTGGTGTCCAGAGTTCTGTCTCCACGGTGCACTCCTCCATCCACCTGGAAGGGCGCAGTACCCAGTCCTTAGAGGAGATTTCAGTCCTGCGTCAACATCCTGAGCATGGCCTGGACCCGGCCTGGTGCTGTGGTGCTGGGGACGGCGGTGACCAGGCCTCGTCCCAGCCGAGTGCCCGGTGGGGGAGACGGTGACAGCGTGAGCGGCCCTGGGGGGTCCCCGTGGGGGCACATCTCATCTCACCGCCCCTCCCTCAGGCTCCGTGGACAGCAACTGGATCGTGGGTGCCACACTGGAGAAGAAGCTGCCTCCGCTGCCCCTGACGCTGGCGCTCGGGGCCTTCCTGAACCACCGCAAGAACAAGTTCCAGTGCGGCTTCGGCCTCACCATCGGCTGAGCTTGGGCGCCTCAGATCCCGCCTCCGCCCCCTCTTTTCCCTCCCTCCTGGGGTCGGGGTTAGCGGAAAGGAGGGGGCCACCACCCCGCAGCTGAGGAGGGGTCCCGGGACCGAGGGTTCTGAGCGCAAAGGGCAGCAAGCCCAGTGGGCCTGGGTTGCCCGAGGGGATTCGGCGTCCTGCAGCATGGATCCTGAGCCTCAGGGCGGAGGCGGCAGCACAACCTCAGGGAGAAGTGGCGATGTCCCCGCCGGCCCTGCGGAGCCAGCTGAGGGGCAGCAAGAGGAGCTCCCCGCCGTCAGCCCGCCCCGCCCGCTCTCCCTTCTACTCCTCGGTATAAATCATGTTTATAAGTTATGGAAGAACCGAGACATTTTACAAAAAAAAAAAGAAAAAGAAAATACAAAAAATATACGTGAAACAAAAAACTAGATGGGAGGCTTGCTTTTCTCCTGGGTCCTCGGGCGTTGCTGCCGCTGCTTCCCTTGCCCACCGGGGGCGCCAGCGCCGCAAGAGCGGTTCCTGACGCCGGGTTTAACAGGCGCTCTGGTAAGGGGGAGCCTGGCCCGGTATCACAAGGGCGCCCCATGATTTCTGCCCTGCCTGGGGACGTCACAGGCCTTTCCTCGCCCGAAAAGCGGGCTCCTGGGGTCATTTGCCCCTTGGTGACCTGGCCTGAGAGGCTGCGTAGGACTTTGCACCGGCAAACTAAAGCAGTGGATGACTCAGTGTGGAAATGGGGGCAGAGCTGGCTCTTGGCCCTCAGGTCCAGAAAACGCAGGACAGGTTGTGGGGGCTTTGAGTTTTCAGGAGCTTCCGAAAGGGTCCGGGCTATCTGCAGAGCTTCAGGACGATTAGGGAATGAGTGGGGTGGGTGACAACGCCCCTCGGGTTGGCAGGGCCAGGATTCTGCTGAGGGGGGCCTGCTGACTGCTATGCAGACGGAACAAACTGCGGGCCGGTGAGCACAGATGACCCCTAGTAACCCCAGGCATCGCTCCCCTGTGCTCTTCCCGGCAGGGTGCTCAGAGCTTAAAGCAAACACTTCGGCCGGGGCAGGCGGCCTCCCCAGCCCTGCAGTCTAGTGTGCATGCTTTTCTTCGTGAGACCTGGGCTGACCCTCCTGCTTCGGCCTCCCGGAGTGCTGGGATTACCTGCTTCCGCCGCCACGCCCACTGCTTTTCACTTTCAATGGGTAAAGAAACACCGCTCAGAGAGGCTGGGCTAACTGCCCAAGGTCACACCGCCGGCGCTGATACTTCCGAAACCGGAGGAAGGTGCGGCGTGGGCGGCTCCTGGGTCTGTCCGCGCTGCCCGAGCCAGAGGGGTGCTGAGCTCTCATTTCACAAGTGGGGAAAGGGGCTCCCCTAGATGCTCGCCTGAGCCCTAGAGGGAGCCGGGTTGAAACTCAAGGGCCCCCTTCCCCTCCCCCTCTCCTCCCACGTCTGCCCACCACCCCGGCCCCTCCCCAGCTGTACTCATCCACGCAGGAATAGGACGCCCCCAGCGACCCAGCACGGTGGAAGCCTAGGCTCCAGGCTGAGGGGTCACCTCCCTTCTTGGGGACAGGGGCGGGGGTCACAATGCCTCCAGCCCAACCTCCTCCCCCCTCGGCTGCCTCGTGACAGGGGGCTGGCCCAGCCCGCCCTGGCCCATGGAGGGGCGGGGCAGGGGGAGCCCTATAATTGGAGGAGTCCGGGATCCCACAGTCCTGCTCAGACCCCGTGGAGCCCCAGGACGCCCTTCCGCAGCAGCGGGTGAGAGAAGCGGTTGGACACTGGGACCCCCTAAGGGGATCTCGGGACCCCCGGGCCGCCAGGAAGAACCAGAAGCCAGGAGGAAAAGGCGGGAAGCTCGGGAGAGCCCCTTGAGACAATCTAGGAGATAGGACGTGACTGACCTGCGCCTGGGTCGGGTCAGACGGGAGCTGGGGACGATCTGGGAAGGGCGTGCAGGGCTCCGTCCCCGGCTAGAAGGCAGGGTGGGGTGCATGTGGAGGGGCAAGGACCGGGAGGTGAGGCACAGCCAGGGCTCACGAACTCTGGTTTATTGAGCACCTACTGGACGCCCCTATCCTCCTGAGACCTCCGAAACCGGTGGCGCAGGGGTAGCTCGACCAGACGGAGGACTCCTATACGAGGGTTAAATCTGCCGGTAAATGGAAAGCGGCGCTCAGACGCCGGCTTGGAGCTTCGAACGCGCAGGCAGAGGATCAAGGATCGTGGTGGAGCCGGAGCACGAAGAGCCGGCACGGACTCAGACGGAGCTGGGGGGAGGAGGAGTGGAATTTGAACCCTGGGAGAGGGAGATGGAATTTTGGCAGTAGGGCCAACTGGGGATGGAGACATAGATAGCAGAAGACAAAGAGAGTTAAGTAGACCTGGCAGGGAGGGGGATAGCTCGGTGTTTTGTGGTTGGACTAGGCTGGGCAAGGGGCCAGGTGAGTGTTTGTGATTGGATTAGGGTGGGGCCGGGGCCGGCTTCGGGTGGGCGGAGCCCTCACTGCGGCTGACTGACAGTTCCTCCCCCCCCCC
>NW_022900931.1:61937003-61938625 GCF_012274545.1 Fukomys damarensis
CCCCCCCCCCAGACTGACCAATGGCAGGCGGGAAGATGCCGGTCCTGTGGGCTGTGTTGGTGGTCACACTTCTGGCAGGTATGGGTGGGGCCTGCCCAGGTGCCCTGTGCCTCACTCCCTCCACTCCCTGACCCTATTCAAGCCCAGGGTTCGCTCTTCTTGAGGCCCATGTTCCCCAGAAGAGGGAGGCCTAAGACTGAGGCTCCCCACTTTCATCACCTCTGAGCAGCTGTTTTAGTCTCTCTGGGACTGCTGTCCCCACCAGTATTATTGCCTTTATCCATGTTGTTAGCATGTCCTAAGGCTCTGTGGTCCAATGGGTAGCGAGGACCTGCAAGTGTCAGCGGTAGTGGGTTTTTATTGTCACCAGACATAGTACTGCATGGGGCACGGGAAGACAGTATATGCTTGCGGGGCGTGGTAGTGCACTCCTGTAATCCCAGCACTCGGGAGGCTGAGGCGGGAGGATCGCTGAGTTTGAGGTCAGCCTGAGCTACATAGTGAGTCAAGGCCCACCTGGACCACACATCAAGAGACCCTGTCCCCAAACAAAGCAAAACAAAACAAAAATGCACACTTGACAAGAGATTAAATACACTCCACTCCTCCCTGCCCACTAAGGCCCCAGAGAGGCCGAAGGGAATTTGGAGAGCGCAGAGTCCTGTGGGCAGGAGGTACCCAGGGACCCTGAGCCAGCCTTGAACTTTCCCTGCTCAGGATGCCGGGCGGATGTGCAGCCGGGGCCCGAGGTGCAGGAGCCAGCCTTGTGGCAGAGTGGACCGTCTTGGGAGCAGACCTTGGGCCGCTTCTGGGATTACCTGCGCTGGGTGCAGACGCTGTCTGACCAGGTGCAGAAGGAAGTGCTCAACTCTCAGGTCACCCAGGAGCTGACGTGAGTGCCTGGCGGTGGACGGTGCCCCTGGGCCTCCCCCGCTCTGCTTTCTCTTCCTTGTCACCGTCTGGGGCGGGCAGGTCTGTGTCTCAGTCCCTTTCTTCCTCCCTCTTCCTTTCTCTGGTACTGAGGATTGAACCCTGGGCCTTTGCACTGAGCTCCATCCTCAGCTTTCAGGATTAAACCCACTTCCTCCAGCTCTAGGCAAACGCTGAACTACACCCCAGCCTCACCCGCCTTTTATTTTGACATGTCTAAATTGCCCTGGCGGGGCCGAAACTCACACTCTGGAATCCTCCTGCCTCAGCCTTCCAAAGTGCTGGGATCACAGGTGTGCTCCACCACACCTGACTTCTATCCGGTATCTTTACCTCTCTGGTTCTCTCTGCTTCTGCACCTCTGTCTCCTCTCCGGGCCTCTCCCCACCCTTCTAGACCTCTGGGTCCCCTTGACCCAGGCCTGCCTCTCCGGGCCACAGGTCGATGATAGAGAACACCATGAAGGAGGTGAAGGCCTACAAGTCGGAGCTGGAGCGGGAACTAGGACCGATGGCGGAGGACACGAAGGCCCGGCTGTCCAAGGAGCTGCAGGCGGCGCAGGCGCGGCTCGGGGCGGACATGGAGGAGGTGCGAAGCCGCCTGACCGAGTACAGCAGCGAGATGCAGGCCATGCTGGGCCAGAGCACCGAGGAGCTGCGCGCACGGCTGGCCTCGCACCTGCGCAAACTGCG
>NW_022900931.1:61938826-61949976 GCF_012274545.1 Fukomys damarensis
AGGAGGTGGGCGGCCGGGCGCGCGACCGCCTGGACGAGGTGCGCGAGCACGTGGAGGAGGTGCGCACCAAGGTGGAGGAGCAGGCCGAGGCCTTACATAAGCGCCTCAAGGGCTGGTTCGAGCCCATGGTGGAAGACATGCGGCGCCAGTGGGCCGATCTCATCGAGAAGGTGCAGTCGGCCGTGGGAGTAAACAGCCCCGCGCCCGCCGAGAACCACTAGGCACCCAGCACCCACCCGACCCACCTCTTCCCCTCGCCAGCAGGAGGCGCTGTCCCAACCCTGCTGGCCTCCTGAAAGGCCCTCACTCATTAAATAAAGGTTCACCGAGCTTCGCAGCACCCACTGGGCCTCTGAGTGTGATTCTTCATGGTTTTGCCTCGGCTTCTTTCCTTCCCCACACCGGCCACGGTTTCCAGTTCTGTGGCCTTCACCTGGGTGTGTGTGTGGGGGGGGGTCTTTCTGTTTTTGTTGCTCTTGATTTTGTTTTTGTTTTTTGAGACAGGATCTCACTATGTAGTTGAGACTGACCTGGATTATGTAGCCCAGGCTGGTCTCGAACTCACAGCGATTCTCCTGCCTCAGCCTCCAGAGTGCTGGGATTACAGGCGTGTGCCACCACGCCCGGCTCTCAACTCTCAGTTTTGATTACCTCTGTCCCTTTATAACTTATTTTTTATAGTACTGGGAATTGAACCCAAGGCCTTCGAACTGAGCTACATTCCCAGTTTGTTCTTTCTTGTAGTACTGGAACTTGAACCTTGGGTGCTCTACCACTGAGCTACGTCCCTCGGCCCTTTTTATTATGTATTTATTTTTGTTAAAACAGGGCCTCACTGTACCTTAAACTGGCATTAGACTATGAAGCCCACGTTGACCTCAAACTCGTGACCCTCCTGCCTCATCCTCCCGAGTGCTGGGGTTACAGTCGTGCCCCACTTGGCCCAGCTCCTTTCCAAGTCTTAACTTTCGTCTCTGCGCCTTCTGTTTTCTTACCTGCCCATCCCAGACACAGATCAGAGCTATCCCTGAGCTAAATTCTGCCTTTGCTTCACAAACCTGGGCCTCACTATTCAAGTCCTGGAGATTGAAACCGAGGACCTCCGCACCGAGCTGCATCCCAGGCAGCGCTTTTTTATTTGTTTTTTTGAGCCGGGGAATCTCTTGCTAAATTGCCCAGAATGGCCTCGAACTTTGCATTCCTATGCCTCAGCCCCACCCCCAGTCACGGAGCCTGGCGAGTTTTCCCCAGCACCTGCAGCTGTGACTCCAAAGGCCCTGAAAGCAAAGCCGCCTCCTTCCCTCCCAGGCCCTTTGGTCTGCTGCTCCCCCGCAGGCTCATCCGCTGTTTTTCTCCCCTCCCTTATCTCTTCCTCCTACGGTTTTCTTGCCCCTCCCCCCTCATCGGTTTTACCCCTTCCACGGCTGCCTCTTCCTTCCCGGAGTTCACTGGGCATCGCTCCCCTTGGGCCGCGCTTCCTGCCTCACCCTGGTTCTCTTTGTTATTTTGTTTTTCGAGACAGTCTTGCTTTGTAACCCAGAATGCACTTGGGATCCTCCTGCCTCAACTTCCCAGAGAGCCAAGATAACAGGAGGCAGAAGGCTCTGCTGTTGTCTTTCCCAGTGCCCTTTCCTGGTGCTGGGTCCGGCTGCCTTCCGGTGGCCAGGGGGCAGGGGAGACACGAGTCGGCACCTCAGCACCCCCGTGGGGCCAGGCCGCCAGCTGGGGCTGGGAGGCGGCACAGGTCCTGGGCACCCTGCTCAGTCCCTTCCCCACCCACTCAGTTCTCAGCCCTGGGCAGGCTGGGGCTTGAGTCTGGGGGCCTGGCCCAGCCCCTGCCGCCTTTGGCACAGCTGGAACATGGCGATGTCCTGGCATGGAGGCAGCTCCGTCCCAGAAATGACTCACAGGGCTCCAGACCTAGTGGGCTGATGCCCAGGGATAGGGCAACGCCCTCAAGCCTCAGTTTTCCCAGTGTCACTGAGGAAGGCAGTTGGCAGCCTCAGCCTTTTTTTCTCTCTCTCTCTTTTTTTTTTTTTTTTTTTTTTTTGGATATGTTTTACTTAGCCTTGGTTTTTTTTTTTTTTCTCTCTTGAGATAGGATCTCTGTAGTCCAGGCCGGCCTTGAACTCACTATGTAACCCAGGTTGGCCTTGAAGTCGCAGCGGTCCTCCTGCCTCAGCCTCCAAAGTGCTAAATCTTGAATGTGCCAGAGTGGAGGGATGTGAGCGTGTATTACTCCGGAGAGAATCCAGGGCCTTCAAGCTGAGCTGTTTGCCGAGACTTTTTAAAAATTCTGTTTATTTTTAAGACAAAGTCTCACTAAATTGCTCAGGCTGGAGTCAGACTCCTGCCTCAGCCTCCCAAGTAGCTAGAATCACAGGCTGTGTCACCACGCCCACAGTGAGTTGCCAGTTTTAAGCAGATGTGGCCGTCCCACACTGCACCAGCCCCAGTCAGACCTCAAGGGAGGTGGGAGGGGGCTAGGAAGGGACATCAGGGACAGAGACTGGCAGGGGCTGCCATAGGTGAGGTGGGCAGTGCTGACCCCAGCAGGGATCTCCAGAGAGAGAGCCAGGATCTGAGAACGGGGAGGTCAAAGAGTCCTCCCTTACCTCTCACTAATTCTAGAATGCTCTTGCCTGTGCCTCAGTTTCCCCATCTATACACCAGAAACCCATGTGACAGAGGAAGATGAGTCTGGCAAAACACGGGTGTTGCCATTCGAGCCTTACAAGGTCAGGACTTCAGAAGCCAGGTGTGGGGCTGCAGGCCTGTTGTCTTAGCCTCAGGAAGCTGAATCAGGAGAATCACCTAAAGTTTAAGGCCAGCCTCCGCTACATAGAGTACAAGGCCAGCCTGAATTATGTATGGAGATGCTGTCTAAACAAAACAAAACACACAAAAATAAAAAAGGAACTGCCTGCCTGGATGTTTGGGCGCAAGCTAGGCTCTGAGGAGGAAGCAGGTCGTCCAGCCAGGGGCCCTCAGGGACTGGAAGCTCGGAGTCGGCCCAGGCATGTTGCAATGCTGCCAGGCTGGCGTCTGTACTGTCCCTTTCACAACCACCCTCTACCCCAGCGCTGGCACAGTTGCAGGGGCCCGAGGCCAGCCACCCTCCCCACCAGCTGCCGGGTCACTGTCGGTCAGAGGCAGCCCCTCGGGAAGGGTGTGCTGGGGGGCTGGGAGCAAAGGCAGTGTTGAGGGGGCAGGCGGAGGAGAGGGGTTGGGGGCTGCAGCCAAAGGTCCGCACTACCCTCCTGCTGCCCAGACAGGCGGAAGAGACCCATCCCAGACAGGAAGAAGGGAGAGGAGAGGTAACTTGAGCGCAGAGCCCAGGAGAGGGAGCAAGGAGAGAGAAGATGCATTATACACGTGCACTGCGCCAACTCCCCACGATGAAGGGAGTCATTAGTACTGCAGACTAAGAGAAATAAAACCCAGAGCCAGGCACAGTAACAGGTGCCTGTAATCCCAGGAGGCTGAGGCAGGAGGATGGCAAGATTGAGGTCAGCCTGGACAATTGTAGGAGATCCTGTCTCAAAAAATAAAAAATAGGGCTAGGGGTTTAGCTCAATGGTGCTGCCGCCTGCCCTGAAAGCACAAAGTTGCAAATTTCGGAGTTCAATCCCTGGTATCAAAAGATGATAATAATAATAATAATAAATAAAGTAAAATAAAAAAGTGTTGAGGATGGAGTTCAGGGGTAGAGTGTTCCCAGACTCAATCCCCCGTATAGGGAGCTGTGAAGGAAGAAAAAAATTAGGACCCCAAAGGGTCCTACCCACGGGGGTGGCTCTTCAGGGCCAGCCAGAAGGATCCCTGGTGGTGGTGTTGGGGCAGAAGGAGGCCCCAGAGTCAGGGGAAGAGTCTGAGCTGAGAGGAGGAAGCCAGGTGGGGCGACACACACCTGTAATCCCAGCACTCCAGAGGCTGAGGCAGGAGGGTCACCAGGAGTTCCAAGCCAGTCTGGACCGCACAATGAATTCAAGGCCATCTGCATGACCTGAACTACATAGTGAGACCCAGTCTCAAAAAAGAAAAAAAAAAATAGAGGGAAGGGCAGGTGGAAGAGGTGTGGGGGGACCCAATGTGAGCTGGGGATGAGCCCCACGGGGTCGACACTGGCAGCCCCGGAAAGGACAGAGCCACCGGGAACACAGGAGGCCGTCTGTCCCTGAGGGGCACAGCGGCTGGAGGGTGTGAGAAGGGACTGCTGAGCACCCTCCTCCCTCGGGGAAAGGTCAGAGGAAGAAAAGGGGCAGGGGGGCCACTGGGAGAGAGGGCAGGAGGTCGGCCACCCCGCCCTCCCTGCAGATAAAGGCCGTGCATGCACCGCCCATCTCACAGAGCCCTGGCCAAGGTACAGGTGGGTGCTGGGTGGTGGCGTAGGGGGACTGCTTCGAGGAAGCTGAAGAGCAGGCTGGAGGGACCGCGGCGGGGAGGAGGGCAGCCCACTGACCCCCACTTGCCCACAGAGCATCCTGCAGACATGAGGCTCTTCCTGTCGCTGCCAGTCCTGGGTCTAGTCCTGTTCATGGCTTTGCAAGGTAAAACTGGGATATGACACCTGCAGCCCCAGCCCCTAAGGAGGCTGAGGCAGGAGGATTACAAGTTGGAGCCCAGCCTGGGCAATTTAGTGACCCTGTCTCAAAATATAAAATATAAGCTAGGCATGGTGGTTCACGCCTGTAATGGGGAGGCCGAGGCAGGAAGATCGCCTCAAATTCAAAGCTACATAGTGAGTTCAAGGCCAGTCTGAGCTATGTAGGGAAACCCTGCCTCAAAAAAAAAAAAAAAAAAAAAAAAAAAAAAGACTGACATTTCTGCACCCTCTGTCCATGTCCCGCAGGCCCAGCCCCAGCACAAGCGGCCTCCGACTTCACCAGCACCCTGGAGGGGCTCCCGGCCAAGCTGAAGGAGTTTGGGAGCGCCCTGGAGAACAAGGCCCGGGCCGCCATCGAGCACATCAAGCAGAGTGACTTGCCTGCCAAGACCCGGTCAGGACCCTCCCCGGGGCTGAGCACAGTGCTGTGGTCACAGAGCTAGGTCCAGGGCGCTCAGATGCTGGGGGCAGGTTCCTGCCTCCCAGCCAAGCCACATGGCCTGGCTGGTGCTGGCTGCTGCAGACACCGTCCTGTCTGCGTGCTCTTGAGAAAGGAGTACCCCGACCTCAGCCTGCTCACCTGTGCAGTAGGGAAAAGGGGGGAAAGTAGGAAAAGACCCACACTTGTGCGTCTGGCAGATTGTAAATGCTCAGTCAGGCTGGGTTTGGACACACGGTACAGCACAGACCGGCATTGAACTCACAGCGATCCTACTGCCTCAGCCTCCTGAGGAATTATCATTATGCGACACCATGGCTAGCTTCACAGATATTTATTGAGCACCTGCTATGTGCCAGGAAGCCATGCAGTGTAGGGAATGGTACTATAATGAACAAGATGAAATCCCAGCTGGGATTCTAAGTGGGGAGCCGGACGGACGATAAGCCAGAGAATTTCCAGATAGGGCAAAGCACTAGAAAGACAATAATAAGACAGTGGTCGTGACAACCAAGTAGGACCTTCTATAGACTTTGGTGGCCCAGAGGGGGTGACTTTTTTTTTCGCCCCCTGGATACAGGGTCTTGTTCTATAGTCCAGGCTGGCCTTGAACTTACTACGTAGCCCAGGTTGGCCTTGAACTAGCAGAGATCCTCCTTCCTCAGCCTCCAGAGTGCTGGGGTTATAGGCACGTGCCACCATGTCCAGCAGAAAGTGACTTTTTTTTTTTCGGTACCAGGGATCAAATTCAGGACCTTGTGTTTCTGAGGCAGGCAGTGGAACCACTGAGCTAAACCCCCAGCCCCAGAAAGTGATTTTTCATTTGAGATCTGAATGATTGGGGAAATCCAGGCAGAACTAAACTGAGGAAGAATGGTCCCAGTGGACGGAAGGTGCAAAGGCCCTGAGGCAGGAAGGGCTGTAGATAAGGAGCACTTGGCCTTCCAGCCAGGAGAGGTTTAGGCAAAGGAGGGAGGGAGGCTTTGAGGTGCCCTTGAGGGAGTACCATGGGCAGGAGCTCCCTCAGAGGGTGAAAAGAGGAGTTAGTGTCAGGTGTGATGGTGCATACCTGGAATCCCAGGACTCAGGAGGCCAAGGCAAGAGGACTACCGCAAGTTTGAGGCCAGCCTGGCATACATAGCAAGACCCCATCTCAAAACTACAAAAAAATAAATAAAAAGGAAGAAGAGATGATAGACCTTGAAGGAGGGGATGGGACTTTCAGCGTCAGTTGCCCTGGTCCATCTGAGGAAACTGAGGCACTGGTGATGTCCCATTCAGGGGTCCTCTTCATCCCACAGTGGGGACAGAAATCCAGGACAGGGAAGATGAGGGAGGCGGGGTGGGGGTGCATGCAGTGACCCCTTCCCCTTGTCTCCCGACAGGAACTTGTTGTCCGAGGCTGTCAGCAAAATTCGGGAGAAGTTCAAAGCCTCCTTCTCCTAAGCACCTGAGGGCCGCACCTGAGCGCGGACTTCTTCGTGATGCCCAGGTCCTCCCCAATAAAGATCCTACCGAGATTCCCCTGTGTGTGCTTCACTGGGGCCGCAAGTGTGGGGCCGCACCTTAGGGACCCTTGCCGGCACCCCCAGGTGCTTCTTTGCTTTTGTCTTTTGAGACGGAGACTCGGAGACTCGCTATGTAGCTCAAGCTGGCTTTGCACTTACGAACTCTCAGCGATCCTCCTGCCTCAGCTTCTCCAGGGCTGGGATTACAGGAGTGGGCCACCACACCTGACTAAAAGGCTGTTTTAAGACGTTGCATTCCTACAAGCCCTTGTGAGAGTGAGGGTGGCCCTTTTTTATTTTCACCCTGTGCAGTGAGCCGCTCCCCAAACCCCTCTAGCTCTTTATCAGTGGTCACTCCCCTGGCCTGGCCTGACCACCTGGTCAATTGCCTTCCTGCTCTCTGTGTCCCATTAGCACAGGGCATGTCCCCTCCAGGCTGTCTTGTTCCCTGCAGTTCCCCACCGTCCCTTAAGCAGAACCTGGCACATAGCAGACACCGTAAATCCTCCTTTCAGAACTCTCTGCTAGAGCCTTTCCCCCAGCACGGGCCCTGAATCTGAGGCAGTAGCCTCACTACTTCAAGCCCAACCTGGGCAGCACAGGAAGACCCTGTTTCAAAACAAGAGACAAGCCGGGCATGGTGGCGCACGCCTGTAATCCCAGCACTCTGGAGGCTGAGGCAGGAGGATCGCTGTGAGTTTGAGACCAGTCTGGGCTACGTAGTGAATTCCAGGTCAGTCTCAACTACACAGTGAGATGCTGTCTCAAAAAACCAACAAAACAAAGAAGAAACAAAAAAATGGGGCCCAGGGTAGAGTCCCTAGGTCCAAGTATTGCCTGGAATCCATGAAGGAACAATTCATTCACTGTCCATGGAACAGCTGTGGGGCAGATGTGGATCTCCTACTCCTACCATTCGTGAATTCCCGTTAACTGGATTGGACTTCCGCAGCCCAAACAGCTGTTTGGGGGTGTGCACAAAAGGCCCCGATCACACCCAGGCAGAGCCCTGGACTTTGGCCCCAGTGGAGGTGGCATTCTCAGCCCCACCCTGACGCAAGCATGCAGGGGAAGCCAGGGGTCATGGAGGGTGTCTGGAGGAGGGGAGATTGGGCTAAATTTTGCTAACTTCCAATTAGCCAAAGAGAATTGCAGAAGCATATAAGAGCACTACAATGTGTGGTTTGGTTTGGTTTTTTTGAGACAGGGTCTCACTATGTAGCCCAGGCTGGCCTTGAACTTGAGGAGATTCTCCTGCCTCAGCCTCCCCGAGTGCTGGTATTAAGGGTATGTGTGTGCCAAGAATCGCCAAGAGCGACACAACTTCTTCCATGAATGTTTACTATACAAACATTAACTAACAACTTCATAAGAATGGATGAATGCAACTGCTTTGGAAAACAGTTTCACAGTTCCTCAAGTTAAACAAGCTGGCCATGGTAGTGCACACCTGTGATCCCGGCACTCTGGAGGCTGAAGCAGGAAGGTGGAGGTGGAGACCAGTTTGGGCTACAGTGTGAGTTTAAGGCCAGCCTGGACTGTATGGCAAGACCTTTTCTCAGAAAAAAAAAACAATTCAAGGAGCTCAGCAAATGATCAAGCACTGTCACTCCTAGGATCCACTCAAAGGATCCATCCATGCAGTGCTTGCTCTTAAGGGCAAAACCTAGAATAACTCAGATGCTCATCTGCAGATGGATGAAGCAGTCACTGTGTGCACATCTAGTGCCTGCATTTAGACAGAGGAATATTATTCAGTCATTACAAAGGCGTATGGCCAGGTTTTTGAGAATAACAAACTGTGCCACGGATTTAGCTCAGTGGTTTCACTGCCTGCCTTGCAAGCACAAGGATCTGAGTTCAACCCCTGGTAGAAAAAAAAAAAAAAAAAAAAAAAAAAGAGAGAGACAATAACAAACTGAACAGCAGCCAGTAGCTGGGGAGGCTGAGGCAGGAGCGTCACAAGTTCGAGACTAATCTGGACAACTCAGCGATTTAACAAGACCCTGTTGCAAAATAAAAATAAAATGGCCTGGTGATTATAACTCAGTGCAGGGGCCCTGGGTTTAATCCCCATACCAAAAAAAAAAAAAAAAAAAAAAAAAAAAAAAAAAAAAAAAAAAAACAAAACACAAAAAAACAAAAAACACACACACACAAAAACAAAAACAAGTGTGGACACATGATACCAGAGGGATGAGTTGGGGAAAACACCGGGGAGGCAAAAGCAGAATTGTGGACAAGGGGAAGAGGCAGGACCATTGGTATTTACAGGCTTTCTGCGGGATGATGAGAATGTTCTAGAATTCCTGGTGATAGTTACACAACCTTGCAAATGTACTAGACCCTGGGGAATTGCACAAAGTGTGTGACTTTATTTATGGGTTTTGCAGTGACTGGGATGGAAGCCAGAGCCGAGCACGTGCTAGATAAGCCTTGTACGGCTGAGCTGCATTCCTAGTCCTAATAGGATGAACTTTGTGGACTGTGAATGAGCTAAGAAAGTGAATGAATGCACAGTGATCTCCTGGGGAGAAGGCAGAAAGAGTGGAGCGTGGGCCGGTCCTGGTGGTTACGCCTGTAATCCTTGCACTCTGGGAGGCTGAGGCAGGAGGATTTCAAATTGGAGCCCAGCCTGGACAAATGAGCGATTTAAGAGAAGCGTTCAAACCCCAGGAGCAAAAACAGAACAAAATTAGTGATTTAGAAAGAACCTGTCTCAAAATAAAAAATACAAAGCGCTGAGGATGCAGTTCAGTGTGAAGTCCTGAATCCAACCCCCAGACTCACACACACACCCCACAAAAAGGAGCATTTCAAACTTTTTTTCACCCTAGACTTCCCAGCAGAACACTGGGGAGGTAAGTGGTTAGAAAAGCTTCTTCTTCTTCTTTTTTTTTTTTTTTTTTTTTTTTTTTTTTTTTTTTTTTTTTTTTTTTTTTTTTTTTTTTTTTGGTTTTTTGCGACGGTCTCACTATGTGTTTGAGACTGACCTGGAACTCACTATGTAGCCCAGGCTGGTCTCGAACTCACAGCGATCCTCCTGCCTCAGCCTCCCTAGTGCTAGGATTACAGGCCTGAGCCATCATGCACGGCTAAACTAGAGGCTTCTTAGAGTGTTCTCTTTAGCGACTTCTGTAGAAAATGATCAAGGAGAGCCCAGCGTGGTGGCGCACACCTGTGATGCCAGCCCTCGGGAGGTTGAGGCAGGAGGCTCGCCGTGACTTTGAGGCCAGCCTGGGCGCCATAGCAAGTCTTGTCTGAAATAAAAACAGTACAAAAGGAAAAGGTGACGGGGCTGGAGCGGGCCTCACTAGGGCCCAGAGGACCGTGGTTCTAGAGGAGGGGGGAGCGATGTGAGGGTTCGGAGCCAGACCCTGTGACCTGGAGGGTGCAGCTTGCAGGGTGGCAGATGCTCCCTGCCTGTAGTTACACGCGGATCTTGGGGTGCACCCACCCGGCCCCCTCTCCTGCTGGCCTCCGCTCCCATCCCCCTCCACCCCACACTTGTGCTGCCTCTGAGGTCCACCCCCATGACCTTCGGCCTGTCCCTGTCCCTAAGGTGAACAAACATTGCAGGCAGCAAACAGCAAACACCCACGGCCCTCCCTGTGCTGACCTTGGAGGGGCAGAGGACAGAGACCTCACTGCCCTCTCGGGTGCTGGTGGAGAGCGACAGAGGTTGTCCTGGATTGGCCTGATACTGAGAAGGTGGCTCAAACCCACCGCTGCCCCTGCAGCCTCCCTTTGCTCTTCTGTAGTGCTCTGTTCTGAGACAAGGTCCAGGCTGGCTGAGAACTTGCTGAGATCCTCCTGCCTCAGCCTCCTGAGTGCTGAAATGACAGGTGCCACCACCATGCCTGGCTTTCATCCTCAAAACAGGAAGCTCAAAGACGCCCATCTCACGGGGCTGTTGGGACCCCCGATGTACACAGGTAGCACAGGGAAGAGAGTGAGTGATAAAGAAAAAACAGCAGGACCAGGGATGTAGCTCAGTGGTGGTGATGCGTGTCATCCCAATTATTCGAGAGGCTGAGGCAGGAGGGTGGCAAGTTCAAAACTGACCTGGACTTATCTCAAAATTTAAAAGTTAAGGGGGTTGAGGAGATAGCTCAGTGGCAGAGCAAATGCCCAGCACACGCGAGGCCCAGGTTCCATTTCTAGCACAACCACCACCACCAACAAAAAACCCTGTTGGCCTTCACTTCAGGCCATTCCACCATAAATGTGCCCTTGGAGCCTCGTTCAGGCACACAGTTCCATGGTGCTGATGCCTGTGAGCTGCTGTGTCACCGGCTTCTATCCCAGAACGTCTTCATTGTCCCCGACATGAAGTTTTGTTTTGTTTTTTCCATTTTACCGATTGAAAAAAATTTTTTTGAGATGAGTCTCCCTAAGTAGCCCAGACTGGCCTTGAGCTCACAATGATCCTCCTGCCTCAGCCTCCCTCCAGATGGCAGGCCCGAGTCACCACACCCACTGTGTTCAATCAGTGCCCTCAAAGGTGGGTTTTGGTCCCATTCTACAGAGGAGAATGGAGCGGAGAGGGGCTGTCTGGGGAGGTGGAGCCGGGAGTCCAGCTTGGTTGGGCCCAGGA
>NW_022900931.1:61950025-61953247 GCF_012274545.1 Fukomys damarensis
AAACTCTTAATGCATATCGAGGAATGGATGGATCAGAAAATAACTATCTATATAGTTTTGGTATATTTCTGTATTCAGAAGGAATGACCTCTGTCACTGTGGCTTGAGCCCTTCTCTCTGAAGTCCATGCCGAGGCTGTGGGTGGTGGCTGGGAGTGGGGGAGGGCTCAGCTCGGCCCTCCTGAGGCCCGGAGCACCTGGTGCAGCGGGACACAAGGACGGAGGCCCGGAAATGCCGCTCCCAAGACACAGCTTCCACGGGCTCTGCATCCCGGTCCTGGCCTGTGCTGTGGGTGAGGATGGGGGAGGCCGTGGACGTGGGAACCCATGGCAGGCGGGGAGGGTGTCTGTGTGTCACGCGGGTTTGGGGACATGAGAGGTGGGTATCAGCTCATGTGCCCGTGAGAGTGAATGTGCCAGGGGCGGAGTGTGAAGTGGAAATGTGGGTGGGGTTGGCACAGATGGCAGCGGTCATGTGTGCGTGTGAGCAGACGCGCATGCAGTCGCCATAAATGTGTGTCGAGAACGTGCATGTGTGTGCGCAGCTCCCCAAGGTGTCCGCACCGTCTGAGTGTGAGGAATCTGTCAGTGTGTCCTGGCTGGTATGAAGATCTGTGCTTTGCGTGTGCATTTATTTATTTTTTATTTGTTTTGGTACAGGGTAGGGGGTGGGGATCAAACAGCAGTAGGCAGCACCACTGAGCTAAATCCCCTGCCCAAGTGTATTTATTTTTATTTGCTTTTAATTTTATTTATTTATTTTGAGACAGGGTCTCGCTGTGTCAGACCGGCCTTCAACTCCCTATGTAGCCCAGGCTGGCCTCGAGCTCACAGCGATCCTCCTGCCTCAGCCTCCCGCGTGCTGGGATCACAGGTGTGCGCCATCTGGCTGCGCACACATTTAAAATGCTAGCGTGGGCCACACCGGGAACCCTCCAGAACCCTGGGAGGCTGAGGCAGAAGAAGCACAAGTTTACCGGTCAGGTGGGGAGAGGGAGCTTCCGGCTGGGACCGGGTGCAACGCAGACTGAGAGAGTCACAGGGACAGCAGCGAGCAAGGGCGGGGCACAGGGAGGGACAGGGTGACTGACGGAAGTAGGACAGTGCTCAGAGGGAAGACGGAGGAAGGCGGGCACGGGGGCTGGCACGGGCTGCCAGCGGGCCCAGCAGCGACTCAGGGACGCGGGGGCGGGGTCTGAGGCTCCACGTTGAGCTGCTCCGGGGCCCACCCAGCACACACGTGGGCAGAGGACCCGAGTCCCCTGACAGGCACAGAGGAGAGCCGCTGGGGCCTGAGCAGGCTGAGGGGGCTGGTGGAGCCCGTGGTGACCAAGACCAGAGAGAGGTGGCAGTGGTTCTGGTGAGCAGGAGCTGGGGGGGGCAGTGACCTAGAGCCCGGGACTGAGGGAGGAGGCAGGGCCTGGAGCCTCGTGTCACAGGGATGGATGTGAACGGGGCAGCTGGGGCCTCAACTGTCCTGTGCCCTCCCACAGGGGCCCCGGGGCCTTCCGAGGCTTCGTGCTGACCTACTGTGACGACCACCTGAAAGACCTGGGTCCCTGCACACAGGCCTGGCTCGTCAGCTCCAAGGACAGGCTCCTGAGCAAGACCCTCAGCCTGTGCCCCAGGATCCTCTGCAGGGACCGGGCCCCTCAGCACTAGAGGCCTCTGCCTCTCACCACCCATAATAAAGATTTCCTATCTGCGCAGGTCTGGATCTCTTGGCTCTGCCCTCTCCCCTCACACACCTAGGGACTCGGGACGGAAGAGGTGACACCTGCTGGGGAGGGACACCCGGGGCTTTGGGAGCAGAATCAGAGAAATCACTCGTGCAGGTACACACACGCACACACACTGTGGACTTGCAAGGGCAACAAGTGTGGAAGTAATAAGGCCCGCTGGGTGTGGCGGTGCACACCTGTAATCCCAGCACTCGCGAGGCTGAGGCAGGAGGATCACCTTGAGTTCAAGGGCAACCAGGGCTCCATAGTGAAAATCTATCTAAAAAGAAGGGGGGCCGGGCCTGGTGGCGCGCACCTGTAATCCCAGCACTCGCGAGGCTGAGGCAGGAGGATCGCTGTGAGTTCGAGACCAGCCTGGGCTACACAGTGAGTTCCAGAGCAGTCTCAACTACATAGTGAGACCCTGTCTCAAAAAAACAAACAAAAAAAAATAATAAATTAAAAATTAAAAAATAAAAAGAAGCGGAGGATGGGAAGTTTGGAGAGAGGGTGTGGCAACAGGTCTCCAGAGGGTCCCTTTTCTCTTTGCCCGGACTCCAGCAGATGCAGACCCCAGACCTCTCCCTGGTGGATGCCTGGAACCCTAACTCCTCTCCTGCCCTTAGCACCACTCCTCTCAGGGGTGAGCTCTCCAAGTGGGGCTTCCCTGACGTTTGGCCTGGAGGGTGTCCCGCCTGCCCCGCCTGCCCTCACCGCCCCCCCGGCAGCTCTGTTGGTCAGGACTTTGGCCAGGGAGAAGGGCCGCGTGGCGGGAGGTGGACCCAGCGCTATAAAGCCTGTGTGCCCCAGAACTGGGAGGACGCGTGCCTGAGCCGGAGTGGGGTAAGACAGGGACAGGGTCGGGGGGGCAGCAGGGAGGGACAAATAGGAAATGGCAAGAGACGTCACGTCATCATAGTGTTTAGATTTGTGGGGTCGCCCACCCTGGCCCTCCTCCCCTGAGACTTCTCCTCTGGATGCAAACTCTGCACTCTGGTTAGTCCCAGAGCACCTTCCTGCCGGCGGGGGGCTGGCAAGGATTCATGAGAAATACTGCCAGAGAGCAGGACCTGGCACAGGCCGCAATGGGCACCTGGGATTCTGGGTCAGGAGTGTTGGGCTGGGCTGTGGTGCGTGGCAGCACACGTTGGGCCCTGGTGGCTCGAGGATGCACCCCTGCTGTGAGGGCCTTTGGGACAGGCTTTACCATAAGTATGAATAAGCAGATGTGAGAATTAAAATGCTGGAGTTGGGTGTGGTGGCTCACGCCTATAATCCAAGGCTTCGAGAGGCTGAGGCAGGACGATGGCCATGAGTTTGAGGTCACCCTGGGCTACACAGTGAGACCCCCAGCTCAAAAAAAAAAAGGAATTCTGATGGTGGTGGGGGGGATTGGAGTATACCTGTAATCGCACCTTCTCAGGAGGCTGAAGGAGGAGGATAGCATATTTCAGCCCAGCCTGGGACTGAGCAGGATTCTCTTAAAAAAAAAAAAAAAAAAA
>NW_022900931.1:61953313-61959111 GCF_012274545.1 Fukomys damarensis
AAAAAAAAAAAAAAAAAAATAGGGCTGTGTATAGCGATGCATACTGGTAATCCCAGCAGTTGGGAAGCTGAGGCAGGAGGATCTTCATGAGTTCAAGACTAACCTGGGCTGTATAGTGAGTTCAAGGCCAGCCCAGACTACATAGTGAGACCTTGTCTCAAAAAAGCCCAAAAATAAATAAATAAATTAATTAATTAATAAAATAAAATGAGCCAGGGGGCCAGGGATTTCGCTCAGTGGTGCCCCTGACTGCCCTGAAAGTGCAAGAACCCGAGTTCCATCACTGGTACCAAAAAAACTCACAAAAAACAAAAAACAAAAAGCCAGGGATGTAGCTCAATAGCAGAGCACCCCTGGCTTTAATCCTCCACAATACCCCCTTAAAAAATTGGGGTATAAGCTGTCAAAATTAGGAACAGAATTGCAGAATGTTAGAATTGGAGGCCCAGGGAAGACGCCTCATCCCAGGCATTCGGGACTCAGGTCAGGCAGGCGGGGAGACGGTGCAGATCTCAGCCCCCACGTGTGAGGGGTGGGACCGAGCAGCAGGCACCTTTTCTCGCTCCAGGTCTGCGAAACCATGGACACCCGGTTCCTGCTGCCCCTTTGTCTCGTCCTGCTGCTGCTGGGATGTGGTGAGCAGGGTCTCTGAGGAGGGTTCGGGCCACAAGTGTCTTCCCAGCCAGGCCTCTGGCCTGGCCTCCAACACCTCTGTCCACACCTTCATTTCCACCCGCAGCCCCTAACACTAACCCTCACTCCTGCTCTACAGAAGTCCAGGGCAACCCTCTGGCCCAGCAAGACGAGCCCGCCAGCCCACACCTGCTGGCCCAGGTGCAGGAGACCCTCTTCAGCTACTGGGACAACGCCAAGGCAGCGGCACAGGGCCTGTACGAGAGGACGGGCTTGCCCACTGTAGACGAGCAGATCAGGTAGGCCTGTGCGTCCGGGAGACCGACTTCATCCGGGCCTCGGAGGCCCGGCCCAGCCTCCTCCCTCAGACCCGGGGCTCCAGGTCTCTGTTCTGCCACGTCTCCTTTCTCTCCAGGGACATGTACAGCAGAAGCTCAGCAGCCATCAGCACTTACACAGGCATCTTTACTGACCAAATCATGACAATCCTTGCGGGAGACCAGTGACACCCAGGCAACGGGGGGGGGGCAGAGGGGAGAGCCCAAGTCGCCTGGCTACCCAGGGTGGGGCCGAGCTTGTGCATCGCCGTTCTCAGCTTTCTGCCTCCAACTCTGGCCTGGATCTTATCAATAAATGAACAATGAATAAATTTTTAGAAATAAGCTGTCCTTTGTTCCCTTCAGTGTGGCTGCTTTTCTTAGGCCCAACAACACGGAGGGACTGATTCAGTCCGACCGACATTTTCCTGTTTTTGGTTTTTTGGTACTGGGGATCAAACTTGGGACCTTCTGTGCTTCTGAGGCACGCGGTGGCGGCACCACTGAGCTAAATCCCCGGCCCCCAAGCAACATTTTAATGAGCACCTACTGTGTGTAGGTAGTCCTGATGGGAGGCCTGGTTCCTGGGAATGAAGAGGCGAATATGGACAATATATAATCAGGGCACAGGGGGTCACCTCTCCACACCGAGGTCTGGGACAGATCACAGACACAAGTTATCTGCAGTGGCCTTTGGGGGCATGCAGACCCTGGGGTGACTCTTTTTCTGTTTTTCTTTACGATGCTGGGAATGGAACCCAGGGCCTGACACAAGCTAGGCAAGTGGTCTACTACTGAGCTCTACCCTGGCTTTTGGGTTTGACACTTGAAATGTGCCACCTCCAGCGTTTTCTGACACAGTCCTGTGATGGACAAGGTGTTGGCACCCACAAGTCCTTGTCCAACTGAGGAAGTCAGTGCCCAAGGTAGCAGGGACCCACGAAGACAGACAGCTAAAGCCTGGGCTCCTTGCCAATTCCAATCTTTCACCTCACGCCCACATTTATTGCACCCTGCCCAGACACAGGCACACAGCAGGGAAGACAGACCTGTCCTCACCTGGTCTCCCAAGAAGCCATTGGCCCATCGGGGCCTGGCTCAGCTCTAAACACTTCTAGTGACATTGGCTCTTGTATAAGGTGTCGTAACCTCTTGTCCCTCATATGTGGTAGAAATAATGCTTCACCGGGAGCCACAGAGAAACCCTGGCTTGCAGGGAGCAAGAAGACGGCAGCTGGAGAGCATTTCAGACCTTGTGGGCCACGAGCAGGAGCAAGAGGAAGAGACCCAGGCCCCAGGGTGTGGCCGCCCTCGGTAGGTGGGGGCTGGCCGCAGGGAATGCTGTGCTGTTGTGGGTGTGAACTGCCAGGAACTGACTGGGCTGCAGGTGGGGGTAGGGTGGTTAGTGTGTAGAAGAGGGAATCTAGCAGTCGGTAAAAAGCATAGGGCCTGGAATTCCAGCTACTTGGGACGCTGCGGCAGGAGGATCACAAGTTCGTGGCCAGGCTGGACTACACAGTGAGAGCTTACCTAACAAAAGAAAACAAAAACTCATCACTAATAAATAGATAAGAAGGGGATGTAGCTCAGTTGTAGAGCTCGTGGGTTCAACCCTCTGTACTGACAAAAGGAAAAATGAAACAGAACACTCAGGACACACAAGGAAATGCAGAGGCTCCATGGTCCAAGGGAGGACCGTGCTGGGCCCATGGGTGCAGGGTGTGTGGGCCGGAAGGAGCTGAGGGTTCTCCCGGCCCCCAAGTGCCATGGCTGAGGCTGTTGTCCTGGGGTACACGGCCTGGATCTCTCTGACATGCTTGGCATTAACCCGAGCCAGTCTTTCAACACTCTTGGGGCAGCTTTCCCAGTCCTGAGTCTGGCAGCTGTGACCCAGGAGAAAACAGGGGCCCAGGAGGGGTTGCGGGCAATCCCCCAAAGTCCCCAGGGCCTGGGAAGAACTGAGGTTGCCAGGCCCCAGGAGGGGGAGACCCTGCGGGAACAATCCCTGCTCTGTCCACTTGTTTCCCACGGACTCAGGCCAAACCGAGCCACTGCCCAGGCCAGGGCGGCTTCCAACCAATCCGGGTGCTATTCTCAGACTCCTCCTCCCTTTCTCAGACCCCCACTCCGCTCCCTGAGGATCCAAGTCCAGGTCCCCAGACTCCTCCTTCCCAAGAACTTGGACCCTAGACTCCTCCTCCCTTAGACTGAGTCTGCGCCCCCATTCTTTCCTAGGGCTTAGAAGTTCAGTGCCCAGCCTGGTCCCCTTAGGATCTGAACTCGCAGCTCCTGGTTGGTGGTGGGCGCCCTCTAGTGGAGTTCAGAGTGGTCCCGTCCTGTGCCCCTGTCCAAATTCACAGTTTAGCGAGAGACCCTTAGGCCGCACCAGACCCGAACCCCAGCGTAGGAGGCCTGGAGAGCACCTTGGGACGTTTTGTAACTAGAGGTGGGAACAGGGGCAGCTGAAGGCAAAGGTGAAGCCACAGGTTAGGCTTCAAAATCTGTCCTTGCCTGGCTTCCTGTGTTAATCTATTTAAATTTGCACATGTAATCCCCACAAGGAACCCAATGCCTCCTAAGCAAGTCTTCTACCACTGAGTCACACCTCGAACCTTACCCCCCACCCCGCCCCCATGCAGTACTAGAGATAGAACCTAGGGCTTTTGCACTGAGCTGTGTGACCAGACCTTTTTTGAGACAGGGTTTCACTAAGTCACTGTGTTTCCTAGGCTGGGCTTGAATTTGTGATCTTCCTACCTGAACCTCCCAAAATGTTGGGATTACAGACCTGCACCACCACATCCAGCTCCCTAGTTCTGTACCTCTTTAAAAGAGGACTACAAAATATATAAGGTTGGGCCGAGGATTTAGCTCAGTGGTTCCACCGCCTACCCCGAGTTCAATCCCCGTACCAAAAACAAACAAATAAACAAAAAAATGCCAGGTGTGGTGGCCCATACCTGTAATCCCAGCACTCGGGAGGCTGAGGCAGGATTGCTGTGAGTTCAAGACCAGCCTGGGCTACATAGTGAGTTCCAGGTCAGTCTCAACTAAATAGTGAGACCCTGTCTCAAAAAAAAATTTATCAAAATATATAAGGTTCAGATTCACAAAATCATCACAATCTCTCTCTGAGGGACTTAGTATGGTCACTTCATCATGAATTTAAAGAATGGGCCTATGGCCAGACATGGTGACACGTGCCTGTAAGGAACACTGGGGAGGCTGAGGCAGGAGGATTGCTGTGAGTTCAAGGCCAGCCTGAACTACAAAGCAAGACTCTGTCTCAAAAAAAGAAATGCAAAACAAAGGAACAAAAGCTATGAGATATCTGTTTTGTAATATGTAAGGCTGATTATTACTCATTAGTTGCTTTTTGTTGTTTTGCTTTGGTGGTGGTGGTGTTCTTCAGTGACAGAGGATTTGGAGAATCCCAGTGAGTGCATACTACAGGGTGTACATTTAGCAATTGTTTTTTGTTTGTTTGTTTGTTTGTTTTTGTGGTGCTGGGGATTGAACTCCAGACCTTGCGTTTGTGAGGCAGTTGGTGGCACCACTGAGCTAAATCCCTGCCCTATTCTTTCCTTCTTGCACATAAGAACTTGGGACTTTATTGGCCCACTTAGTTGTAACAAGGGATACCGAGCCTCAGAGAGCTAAGTGAACTAAGTCACCTGCTAAGAACAGTCAGCAGGTCGGGGGATTTAGCTCAGTGGTTCCACCACCTGCCGCACAACTGCAAGGTCCTGAGCTCCATCCCTGTACCAAAAAACAAAACAAAACCAAAAACAATCAGCTGTCTGTACTAGTTTGAA
Source organism: Fukomys damarensis (assembly GCF_012274545.1). Taxonomy (NCBI): domain Eukaryota; kingdom Metazoa; phylum Chordata; class Mammalia; order Rodentia; family Bathyergidae; genus Fukomys; species Fukomys damarensis. The sequence goes on from NW_022900931.1 coordinate 61,958,079, forward strand.
TCTAGGTGAGATCTCCACCCAGCTCATTGGTAGCAGTTAAATCTCAGAGGTGTTTTTTTTTTTTTTTTTTTTTTTTTTGTCTTCTTTAGCCTCCATGACATCCTGCCTGGGGCCACCCTCAAAACCTTGGAGCTGAAAGAAGCTGCACAGCTAGTGAAAAATCCTGGAATTCCTAAAAGCCCTCCAAGCGGAGTCATGAGGGACCTCTCGGGGAACATAAAGGCGCGCAGGCTAGGCTACCCCAAAGCCTGGGGAAGTGGTCGTGAGAACCGTGAAAGAGGGACCCTGAATGCGCAAAAACTGGAACGCCTGGGACTTGATAGAGGAAAGGCGGCGTTAACAGTTGTCTAAGAAGCCGGGCGTGGTGGCGCACACCTGTAATCCCGGCACTCGGCAGGCTGAGGCAGGAGGATCACTGTGAGTTAGAGACCAGCCTGGGCTACCTAGTGAGTTCCAGGTCAGTCTCAACTACACAGTGAGACCCTGTCTCAAAAAAAGAACGAAAAAAAAAACCCCCCAAACAAACAAACAAAACAGTTGTCTAGGAGCGTTGGGCAAAATTCCTTATCTGCGAATATGGTGGCCGGAGTTTCTTTAATGCAGAGAAGGCGAGGTTCGAGTGGGACCTTTTCACGCGTTACGGTGGCTGGAAAAGCTCAAGAAACACGGAATGAAAGAACTGCAGAATTGGCAGGTCGAAGAGGGCAGGATGGCGTGGAAGGCGCATATAATTCGAAAAGGTAGTTGATTAGAGGGTGAATGAATAGAATTTGAGAGAAACGCCTTTGTTAGTTCAGAAAGTTCAGGGACTTCAGAGGATACAGCAGCTCTACAGGTGAAAACAAACAAGCTGTGGAGCCCGTGGAATACGGTGGCCAGGTTGGTACCTTTTGTAGCCGGAAGTGGCTCTTCCGAAAAGTGGGGCTGAGGCACTTTAGCCAGATACGGCGGCCCAATGTCTCTGTCTGTATGTGAAATCTCGCGCGATCGCGCTGACGCTCTCTGGGACGGGGCGGGGCTGGCGGCGGGGGCG
>NW_022900931.1:61959380-61962389 GCF_012274545.1 Fukomys damarensis
CCTGTTGCGCGCCTGGTCCCCTGCACGCTCGCGCCGGGCGGCTACCAGGCTCAGTGCTCGAGCCAAGGAGACCGTGGCGTGGAGGGGCGCAGACTTGTACGCGGTGGACCTGGGTTCTTCACTCTGATTCCAGATCTAAGGCACTTCTGAGAGTGGTCTGGCGTTCAGGCTCGCTCGCAGGGTCTGAGAGGTGGGCGCTGGTTAACTGCGACCTTTCTAGCTCTGGGGAAATCCGGTAATCGTCGTGGGTTGAGGGCACGGACTGTGGAGGCCAGGGGACCCATTTTACAGACAGGAGTGCGAGTAACAGCGAGACTGGGGTGCTTGCGGAAGGTCACCCGGGATAGGTTTGCCATCCGTTCCATATAGAAGCTGACCCTGGCTGGTCCGCACTGGGATTGGGTAATGAATGCTTTCAGCATAATCGGATCCTTTGGGGGAATTGGTCCTGATGCAGGTGACTTTTGACCAGTTCTACCTAAACGAAACTGAGGCTGCAGAGCGCACCCGTTCAGGCAGGCACCTTTCAGGCATCTGGGGAATCGATGGAGTCAGGTGCTGTCGACCCACCCACGGGGATGTCACTTACGTGGGAGGCAGTTCAGGGGAGAGGAGTGTGGGTTGGGAGGGGAGAATGAAGCTGGCTGTGTGACCTTGGCCAGGTTCCTTTCCCTCTTCCATCTCCGTTTCTCCAGGGGTCACCGAGTTGGACAGGAAGGCCAGCCCTGTCTGTGAAGGGCCACAAAGATGGCACCAGCCATGTGCCTTGCTGGCAGGGGAGTGGGAGAGGAGCCTGCCTTGTAAACAGTTATAATTTTGACGGCTAGGATGGTGACAAAGGCGCTAGTCAGGGACTGGGGGAATCCAATGAAGGGGCAGTAATACCTGGAAAGCCCACCAGGGTGAAGTTTGGGTGAGGAGCCTAACATACCTGGACAGTCTTTTCAGCATTTCCAGCCCAGACTTGGCCTCAGGGACAGCTCAGGGGAAGATTGTGAGCTTGTGGGATGTGGATGACGGCCCTGCCTTCAGGGGGTTCCCAGTCTTTCAAAGGGGAGGTCTTTTCCTCCTGTGAGTTCCTGTTGATATTGAGAGTGGGGTAGCCCAAGAGACCAGGGTTCAAGTTGCTCTGACGACTCTGAGCTTCTGGATGCTTCCAGGTCTGCTCTCCCCCTTTTTTTTGGAGACAGGGGTCTTACTATGTAGTTGTGGCTGACCTGGAACTCACTATGTAACCCAGGCTGGTCTCGAACTCACAGCGATCTTCCTGCCTCAGCTTCCGGAGTGCTGGGATTACAGGCATGTGCCGCCACCACGTCTGGCCCCTCTGAAATCTTTTAATGCTCATGCCTTTGTCCTCAGGTTAAAATACAATTTCATTTATTTATTTATTTATTTAAGCAGATCAAGGCCTCACATGATCTGACACTTTTCTTGAGACTAGACTAAGATTTCTTTCTCTTCCACATTTTTGTTTTTTGAGACAGGGTCTCATTACGTAGTTCAGACTGGCCTAGAACTTGCTGCTATCCTCCTGTCTCAGCCTCCCAGTGCTGGGATTAAAGATGTGCGTCACTCTGCCCAATTTACATAGCCCTATTGACAGGTTTAGGTTGGATAGTGCTCTGTCTTAGGGGCTGGCCCATGTACCTTAGGATGCTTAGCAACATCCCTCACTTGTCTGCAGAAGGTGCCAAAAGCATACGGACCCCTCTATGGTTGTGACATCCAAAACTGTCTCCAGATGTTGCCACGTGTGCTGGGGCTGGAATCACCCCTGCTTGAGCACCACAGGAAAGAGGAGGGTCGGCCATGCCAATTTCTCGTTCCACCTTGCGCCTCAGATCCCTTCCCTCAGCCCTCTGCACATGTTTCTTTCCTGCCTGGCTGTTCTTCGCTGGTCCTACAGCTTAGGCGTCTCTTCTCCCAGAAAGCCTTTGCTGCTCCTCACACTGGGGCTGGACTGGGAGCCCCAGGAGGGCAGGTCAGGATTGTTTCGGTCACCACCGTGTCGCTGCTTCTGCTCAGTTCAGAGCTGGGCACAGAAGAGGAGCTCGGATACAGTACGTGGAATGGGTGAGGTGGGTTCTCAGCAGTGCCAGGCTGGGCTGCAGGCTGGCTTCCTCTGGGGCTGTGCAGCCCTGGTCCCAGGTGCTTCCCCGCCCCTTGGGTGCTGTTCCTGGAGGTGGCATGTAAGATTGGACAGACAGGCCAAGAGCAGGAGCTGTCTTGTCACCACTGTGTCCACAACTCCCTTGCCCAGTCCCGTGTCACAGCCAGGGTGAACCTTTTTTATCCAGGAGGAGGCAGATTTGACCAAAGACCTGAAGGAGGGGAAGGAGGGAGTCACAAAGGTAGGTGAGGTAAAAGCTTTTCAGGTGATGGGAGCAGCCAGTGCAAAGGCCCTGAGGTGGAAGGTGCCAGGTTTTATGTTTCAGTTTTTTGTTTGTTTTTTGAGACAGAGTCTCACTATGTAGTTGAGACTGACCTGGAACTCACTATGTAACCCAGGCTGGTCTCGAACTCAGAGCAATCCTCCTGCCTCAGCCTCCCAAGTGCTGGGATTAGAGGTGTGCGCCACCACGCCCGGCAGTGCCAGGTTTTATGAAACGAGCTGGAGTAGAGAGGGAGAAGAACTTGGCCTTTGCTCTGCAGGCCGGGGGAACCCCACAGGTTACTCTTGATGAAGGTGACTTAGATTCCGTCACATCCTCTGTGGTCCATGTGGAGTGCAGTGGCTTTTGATACGTTTGTGTGGTTCAGTGCAACCAGCACCACCATTCAGTTTGAGATGGCAGCCGTCCCTCAGTGTCCATGGGGGTCTGGTCCCAGGACTCACCTCCCATTGGCAAATCTTGGGTACTCAAGTCGTTTATGTAAAACAGCGCAGTGCGAAGTGCTGTGGTGCAGCCTGGGATACCAGCGTTTGGTGAGGGAGTGGGGAGGGGTCGAGGCGGGAGGTTCTCCTCCAGTTCCAGGCCGGCCCGGGCTCCCTGGCGAGCTCAAGGC
>NW_022900931.1:61962503-61967504 GCF_012274545.1 Fukomys damarensis
AAAAAAAAAAAAAGTCCCAAATGGGATTTGCATCTGAGGTGCACAGAATCCTTAAGGATGCTGCAGGCGCAGTGCAGTGTCAATGCTGTGTGGTATTGTTTAGGGGATAACGAGGAAAATGTCTGCACGTAGGCAGTACAGATGCAGTTGCCCCTTTCTCTGGATCTTTTCCATCCACAGTATCTGCAGAGAGTAGCGCTGCTGCTTCTGTCACCTCAGAAACGTCCCATGGTCCTCATGGCTTTGTTTGTTCTTTTGAAACAGGGTTCATGCTACGTAGCCCAGGCTGGCCTGGAACTCGCAGTGATCCTCCTGCCTCAGCCTCCCAAATGCTAGGATTACTGTGCACCACCATGCTTGGCGTACTTGTCACTTCTTACTGCTGAGCAGCGTTCCTTGGCCACATCACAGTTTTTTCATTCATTCAATTATTGAAGAACCTTGGGTCGTTGGTAGTTTGGGGCTGTTACATATAATGCTGCCGTGAAGTTTGTGTACGAGCTGTGTGCAGACATATGTTTTCCTGTCTCTTGGGTTGCTGCCCGGTCTGGGTTTGCTGGTTTGTTTGGTAGGTCCAGGTTTAGCTTGCTAAGTAACTGCTGTGGTTTCCAAAGCAGCTGTACCATTTTGGATTCCTATTTCTCCACATCCTACCAGTGGTTTTCTTTTGTCCCCCAGTACTGAGGTTTGAATGCAAAACCTTTGCATGGGGGGGGTTATCCCCAGTAACCCCGCCCCCTTAAATTTTTAAATTTAGAGACAGAGTCTTGCTAAGTCACAAAGTTGCTCAGGCCGGGCTTGAACTTGCGATCCTCCTGCTGCTGCAGCTTCCCAGAGTGTGGGATTTCAGGCCTGGGTCGCCAAAGCACTGCCAGTGCTTTTGATTATCTGTCTTTGGTTGTGGTCATCTTACCGGGCTGAAGTGGCCTCTCGTGGTTTTAGTCTGCCTGCCTACCCCAGGCTGTCCATTGCTGTGGGTAAGAGGCGAGACCGGGGAGGCAGCCAGCATGTGTTCAAGTCCTGGCCCTGCCTCAGCCTCCTCTCCTGTCCCTGAGTCGGCTCAGACCTGCGTGTGGCACCCACGCTCCAGAGCCAGGCCAAGCCGGAGGTGGCCCGTGTTCCTGTGCCCTCTCTTGCCTGTGCACCCTTCCCCAGTCATCTCTGTCAAGGGCCCCCTTCCCTGAGCTGCCGGGCTGAGGGTCCCACCCAGATGAGGAGGCAGCTCCTCAGGGGGCTTCCCTGACAGCTGACCCATAGTGGGTCCCTTTTTGTCCTTCTCCCTGCTTGTTTTTCCAGAGTACTTTTTCTGTTTGCTTTTTGTTGTTTTCTGAGACAGGGTCTTATCATGTTGCCTGGGTTCATGATTCTCCTGCCTCAGCCTTCTGAGTCCTGGGATTACAAGTGTATGGCACTGTGCCCAGCTATTGTTTTTTGTTCGTCTTTTTTTTCTTGGTACTGGGACTCGAACTCAGGACCTTGTGTTTTCCAGTCAGATGCTGTGCTGCTGAGCTACACCCTGGCCCCCAGCTGTTGTTTTTTGAGCCTGGGGCTCACTCCTCCTGCCTCAGCCTCCTGAGTGCAGAGATCACACGTGTGTGCCCTGGTGCTCAGCTCCGCTTACCTACTGAATTGTTGTTTACCATTTCGCAGGCCGGTTTCCCCGTAGACCCCGAGCTCTGGGTAGGTGGGGTCCCTGGCTGTGTGGCTGCTGTTGTTCCTACCATTCAGTGTGTAAGAAACTTGTTTTTCAGCGTGTGAAGGGAAGCTTTTCTGATCTGCACCAGTATTTTCACAGCGTGGCCCTTGGGTTGGGTCAGAGGGTGAAGTGACGTGTCCAAGGTGTCACAGACCACAGCGGTGGCTTCAGGACCCCAGAGCCCCCACTTGACCGCTTTGCTGTGCTAGGCTTTGGGAAATGACAGGAAAGAGCTCTTGCTGGTGATAGGGACAAGGAGGTGACAAGTGACGCATTTAACAAATGCCACCCTCAGCTCCTCAACAGCCCTGCCTGGCCACAGGGCCGTCACTGCCTTTGCTGTCCTCCGATGCATTTGCTGTGAGCGAAGGGGACAGAGAAGACATTGCGGGGGAGCGGGCCATGGACCGTGGGGAGGTGGGTGTAGGGCCTGGCCCCCCAGGCAGGCCGTGCTGGGAACCCCGAGGGGCTGTGTTTGCCAGCTCTGCAGGTGTTCAGCACTCCGGCTCCGTGCTGACCTAGACAAGGGTCTTAACCTCCCCGAGCTGAGTGTGTGTGTGTGTGCGCGCGTGTGTGCGTAGGAGAGCATGCTGTGTTCTGTGGTGCTTTGGAGCTGAGTGTGTGTGAATGTGCGCGCGTGTGTGCGTAGGAGAGCATGCTGTGTTCTGTGTGGTGCTTTTCTGGGTCTCTCTCGCCTGCTGGACCAGCGGCCCACACAGGCCCCTCCTGTGGCTGGCTGTCCCCAGTGGATGCTTCTTCACTGCCAGCCCCAGGGAGTGATGCCAGTCTTCAGCCCCTAAGACCCTCGCTGATCCTGCACCCTCCCGCTTGCTGGGTCTTAGCTGGTGGCCCGCGACCCCTTGGCTGGTCTCCTGCCTCCCAGCCCTGTCCGCTCTGGGCTCTGCCTGTCTGGAGATGGGTCTGACTTCCCACAGATTGCAAAGCACAGGGCAGGACAGGGCTTGGTGGGTCACCACTGCGTCCCCACACAGAGGAGCAGCTTGGGGTCCCCGGCGTTCCTCCTGGGTGATTTTGTCTGTTCCCTCTCCGACTGTGCAGGCCCACTGTGTGCTCGGCCTGTTTGTGCCATGGTGCACAGTGGGGCCTGGGGGGGGTCCTGTGTCTCAGGCCCACTCCACTGCCTCACTCTGGCCTCTTGTCCCCCACAGGTGACCAGCAATGGCAGTATTGGGAGGGACCTGCCAGCCGAGACTCAGCCCCAGAACCCACCACCCCAGCCAGCACCCAACGCCTGGCAGGTCATCAAAGGTGTGCTGTTCAGGTGAGCAGGCGGGCCTGGGTTTGTTCCCTGATAATACTCACTTGAGGAGAGCAGGGAAGAACCGAAAAACTACCCTAGGGCCATGATCGCTGCTGTACTGGTCAGGGTTTCTTTGTGTGTGACTGAATTTCCTTTTTCTTTCTTTTTTTTTTTTTTTTTTTTTGCAGTATTAGGGATTGAACCCAGGGCCTGACATGTGCTAGGCAAGCGCTCTACCACTGATGTGCATCTCCAGGCCTTTCAAATTTTTTTCTTCATTTAGAGACAGCATCTGGCTGAGATGCTGAGGTGCCCAGGCTGGGTTAGAATTTGAGATTCTCCTGCCTCAGCCTCTTAAGTATCTGGGATTATAGGTGTGTGCCACCATACCCAGCTACTTGCTTTTTACTGTTCTAAATTATATTGGAATTAGCTTGCTAGGGTTTCTATAACAAATTATGTTAGTGGGTGACTTAAACAATGGAGATAGAGAAACTAATGTCCTCCTGGTTCTGGAGACCCAGCAGTCCCAGACTGAGGTATCGGCAGGTTGGGTCCTTCTGATGCCACTCTCCTGGGTGTGTAGCTGACCATCACTTGGTCTTTTCTCTGGGTGTATTTGTGTCCTCATTGTTCATAATGGCACCAGCTGTAGTGAATTGGGACTTCATTTAACTTTAATTGGTTCTTCATTTTTTAAAAAAAAATTTTAGAGCCGGGTGTGGTGGCGCATGCCTGTAATCCCAGCACTCGGGAGGCTGAGGCAGGAGAATCGCTGTGAGTTCGAGACCATTCTGGACTACATAATGAGTTCCAGGTCAGTCTCAACTACATAGTGAGACCCTGTCTCCAAAACAAACAAACAAACAAAATATTTTGTGTGGGTTGGGGATTGAATTTAGGGCCTCACTTGGGCTAATCACATGCTCAGTCACTAAGCCACACCCTTACGCCCTTAATGACCTGTTTATTAAAGGCCCTATCTGCAGAGCAGTCACTGAGGCCCTTGTTCTTTGAGCACAGCAGTTGGGGGGCGGAGACCTTTGACCTAGAACTTATATATAGTTTTGGCCCTTTAAACTTTGTTTTGTTTTGTCTTTATACCGGGGATTAAATGCAGGGCCATTCCTTATTTATTTATTTTCGGGGGGGGTGTACTGGGGATCAAACTCTGGTCCTTGCACTTTCAAGGCAGGCGGTAGAACGACTAAGCTAAATCCTGGCCCCTTGAGATAAAGTCTTATTGAGTTGCCTAGGTTGGGTCTGAATTTGACATCCTCCTGTCTCAGCCTCTCCATTGCTGGGATTATAAGTGTGCTCCACCATGCCTGGCTGTTTGTTTTGTTTGTTTGTTTTGTGGGGCGGGGGCATTGAACTTGTTCCTTGCATTTAGGAGGCAGGCAGCAGCACCACAGAGCTAAATCCCTGGTTGTTTTTTTTGCTTTTGATACAGAGTCTTGCTCTGTTGTTCACTCTGGCCTTGAACTCCCAGCCCTCTTGCCTCAGCCTACACAAGTGCTAATGTTTTCTCTTGTTTTGTGTTTTGGTCCCAGGGATGTAACTCGGGCCTTGCACGTGCTAGGCAAGTGCTGTACCACTGAGTTACAGGCCAGTCCGGCAGTGTTTCTCATTTGTGGTTGGTTGAGTCCCCAGATGTGGGACCTGCGGATATGAGGGCAGAGACTGTGCTATTCACCATCAGCCTGGAAGAGCCCGTGCCTTCGTACTTGGTCCCGAGGGGCTCAGAAGGATGCTCAGAGATAGGCCTGTTAATAGAGAAGAAAAACGGGGCCCGCCTCCTTGTCCACACTTCTCAACACGGTGGGGCGACCTCCGGTTGCAAGGAGAGAGTGGCTGCTTTGCATCTCAGCCCTGCCATCTCTACACTGTGTCAGGTGCCCATGCTTCTCATGCCTCAGTTGTACCACACAGGTAGGATATTAGCTCAGGAGTCATCAGAACAACTGCATGAGAATCTGTCACTGCGTGTGACCTGCACAGACTCAGTCCGTGTTGGCCACAACTGCTTTTTTTTTTTTTTTTT
>NW_022900931.1:61967557-61986654 GCF_012274545.1 Fukomys damarensis
TGTTTTTTTTTTTTTTTTTTTGGTATCAGGGATTGAACTCGGGTCCTTGGGCTTGCAAGGCAAACAGCAGAACCACTGAGCTAAACCCCCGGCCCCACAACTGCTTTTTTAGATTGCTCTTGTTGTTCGTTGTTTCAAAAAAAGAAAAAGTCTGAAAACATAAACAGCTACAGAGTAGCCCATGACCTCTGAGGAAGCCACCAATCCATTCAGGTGTGAGACAGCAAGAGCATTGCCTACGACCTGAGAGGCTTTGTGGGGAAGAGACCTCCCAGCTGTGTTCAGCCCCAAAGCTAGGTGTGGTTCCTGCCCGTGTGCCCCAACTTCTCTGCCACCACACCCTGAGCTCCGACCCTCTTCCCTTCCCTGTGGCCACATAATGATTTAGGGCTGCTCCAAGTGTCTCTGCATAAAGATCAGTTTTATCCTTCCCTTCATTTCACATAAGCAACAGCCTGTTTCACACTCTGTCCTGCACCATGGTGTTTTTCATTTTGCTCTATCTGAGAAATCTTTCTGCATCAGTACATGAGGCACTTCCTTCAGAGAGAGTTTTAATACAGTCTCATTTCCTTCCTTAAAACTAACCGGCGCCATACATCAGTTCGGGTGGATGCTCGCAGACCATCTTGTCTGGAGTCTTTTTTTATTGTTTGTTTTTGTTTTTTGAGTCAGGGTCTCGCTATGTAGTCCAGGCTGGCCTTGAACTCACTAAGCTTCTCCTGCCTCAGCCTCCTGAGTACTGGGATTGCAAGAGTGCATCATGGCGTATCTGTCTGTTTGTGTGTCTTCGTTTCTTGTGATACCGGGGACTGAATCCAGGGCCTTGGGCATGCTAGGCAAGTGCTCCCCTGCTGAGACACATCACCAGCCCCTTTTGGAGTTGTTAAAGGACGTTTAGGCTTATTTTGAGGGACTTATGAAATCCCCAAAGCTTCAAGCTGATTATGTGACAGTGACTTTTGGTGGGGGTTGGTGTCCAGGGGTTTGAGCAGGTCCTCTATGTTACGGTCCCTGGAGTGGAAGCAGGGCAACAACTGGGTGTAGAAAGGAGCAGGGTGGGAGGGAGAGTTCTTACATGTTTGTGAATGGGACTGGGGGGTGGGCTTTACGATGATTTTATCTGCTTATCAAGTATATTGAAAGCGTGAGGACAGTCCCTTCCCTCGCGGGCCTGGGACATGGAAGGCCTGTGAGCCCTCCGACGGGGTACCTGAAACTGGGTACACAGGACCCCACGCTTTCTCCAGAGGCCTGGGCATCAGGAGGCTGGGAGGGCTGGTCTCTGCCTGGCTTTTCACAGGGACCCGGAGCCCACAGGCCGCCCCTCAGCAGAGCAGAGCTCCAGTCCCTGCTTCCACTTGCTCCCTTGCAGCATCGTCTCACATGGAGCCTTTCGCTGAGGTAGCAGGGTCCCCAGAGAGCCCGATCCCAGACCTTTGGCAGCCACACACTCCACAGATCCCTGGGAGGCAGCAGATGGCCTAGCTGGGCTGTAGCCCCTGAGACCCCAGAACCCAGGGCCCAGGGCTCCGAGGCAGAGGCAAGTCCCCGTGCCTGATCCTGCCCTGTCGGGACTGGGGCCCAGCCGGGTGGCAACCTGATGCGGGCATCCGCCACAGTGCTTTTCCGTAGCAGAGCGCTTGCTTTCATCTTTGCAGTGCTAGGGCTCAAACCCAGGGCCTCGCGCACTAGGCAGGTGCTCTGTCGCCGAGCCTGTGCCCCGGTCCCAGAGTTTCTCATGGCTTCACTCTATGATGAAAATAACAGGAATAGCGAATACTTCTGAAGCACAGACTGCCATGTCCTAGGCCATTCTGGTGTTCCACTGTGTGTGCGTGTGTGCGTGTATAAAACTTTTAGTGTTTATAGATGACCCTATGAGGGTAGATACTGTTATTACTGCATTTATTTTATATTTTTATCTTTCCATACTGGGGATCAAACTCAGGACCTTGAGTTTGCCAGGCAGGTGTGGCACCCCAGGCTGCATCCCTGGCCCTACCACATTTCAACCTTTGAGAAAACAAAAGTCTAGAAAGATCCAAAGTCTCCCCTAAGGCCACAGGTTCAAGTTGATTATCCCTTATTCAGAATGTTTGGGACCTGAAGTGTTTACAATGCTGGATTTTGTGGGGTTTTAGAATATTTGCATATACATAAGATCTTGGGGATGAGACCCAAGCTCACCAAATCCATTTATGTTCCTATGGTACTTTATACACCCCACAGGAGAATCGTGGAGGGTTATTTTTTAGATAGGGTCTTACTGTGTAATGCAAGCTGGCCTAGAACTTGTGATCTTCCTGCCTCAGCCTCCCAAAGACTGCTGAAATTGTAAGGGTGTGCTGCCATGCCTGGCTCTGAAAATGATTGTGTTTGTTTCTTTTTTAATTACTTTTTTTCTGTGGTCCTGCCAGGGATTAATCCTTCGGCCTTGTACATGCTAGGCAAGTGATTTCCCACTGCTGCACCCGCGGTCCCTGGGGAGTTCTTTCAGAGGGCCTGTGCTTTGACTGTGAGCAGTCATGTGAGGTCAGGTGTGGAATTTTCCACTTGCGGCTTCATGTCAGTGCTCAGAAGTGTTCGGATCTAGGAGCATTTCCGATTAGGGGTGCTTAATCTACGCTGTAGCTTAGTGACTGGGCTCTTAACCTCTTGGGTGTCCCTTTTCACTTGTAACTACACAGCTGTGTTCATCTGGGTTACCTGCAATACCACCAGCACCGTTTCTTTCTTGTGTGCCAGTCTGAATGCAGGCAGCCGAGGATTCCCGTGACCCAGTCTCCTTCCTGCTTTCTCTTCCACCCTTGCTAGATTGTGTCCCCCTTATCCTCATGGCCTGAGATGGCTGCCAGAGATACAGTTATCACATTCATATTCTGGGGAGATGAACGGTGAAAACAAAAATCAAGAGATGCTACTTCCTTTTCTGTGCAGTTCCCGGGCGCCCATGTAACACATTGATTTCACGTTTCATTGGCCAGAAGTTCTCCATGTGTTCACACCTGGCTGTAAGGGAGATTGGAATTGTAGTCTTATTCTGTGTGGTAGACTCAGACTCCTAATATGTAGGAGTCTTTCTTACTGCAGGGGGAAGGGAAGGTGGATATGGGGAACATCTAGCGGTTTGGCACAATTTCTGGAACAGGGTGTTTTGTTTGTTAAACTTTAAGGAAAACACAAAGAAGTAAGAAAAATTACTCAAAGATGACCTGCATGCCCGGGACAGTAGTAGCACAAGGAATCCCAGTGCAGAGGGAGAGGGAGGTGGAGGCCAGTGAGTTCAAGTACAGCCAGGCCAACCTAGAGAGACCCCGTATCAGAAAAGAATTTTAAAAGGCTAGGGAGGTAACTCAGTGGTGGAGTGCCCATGATCCCTGGTATTGTGAGGGGAAGGAAAAAAAACCCCAAGAAACACCTTATCTCATTAAATTGCGTTTGTGGTAATGTTTTCCGTAGTTATCATTGCATGCTGGTTTTATCATGCACAGGGTTTTCTGGTTGTTACTGGTGTGTTCACACTGGGAACTGAACTCAGGCCCTTGCATAAGCTAGGCCAGTGCTCTCCACTGGCTGCATCCCAGCTCCTGTATTAATGAGCTCCAGGAGTCCGTGCAGTTCCTCCTGCTGGGAAAGTGGGTCTGAGAACCCTAGCCCGCTGTGACCGAAAATAAGGACTAACCTGTTTCTCACCTGTTTCTCCAATTTTCTGTTGATTTGAAGCCTGAAAACGTTGCTCTTTCTGGGCTGCAGATTTAGCTTAGTGGTTCCGCCGCCTGCCTCACAAGCACAAAGAGTTCAATCCCTGGTAGCCCCCACCGCCCAAAAGGTTGCTCTTCCTAAAGTTTTGTGCCTCTGAAATGAAGGATTCCAGATTCCCAGGCAGGCTCCTTTTACTTGGAGACCCGGGGGGCTGGGGCCTTAGGTTTCCTGGGCCTTAGCTTCCAGGAGCTCCTAGAGGACCTGGGGTGGGTGCCCCGCGTGACCGGTCAGTGCCAGGCCCCACGGCACCCAGCGGTATGTGGCCTCTCTCCCTGGAGAGGCACAGTTAGGGGGCACCCAGGGAGGCAGAGGCTGGGCCTCACAGCTGCGCCCTCCCTCCACAGGATCTTCATCATCTGGGCCATCAGCAGCTGGTTCCGCCGAGGGCCGGCCCCTCAGGACCAGGCGGGCCCCGGAGGAGCCCCGCGCGTCGCCAGCCGCAACCTGTTCCCCAAAGACACTTTAATGGTAACCACTGAGTGGGAGATGTGCGGGGGCAAAGGAGGAGCCGTGAGTGACCAGGGTGGGTGGGACTGAGTGGGCCCATTGCCACTGTCAGCTCTGGGAACGTCACCGTAGCTGCAGCCTGTGTGGCCCACGTAACTGTGCAGAAACTCGCAGTGTTCAGTGCTGGCTTGCGTGGGAGGAGGGGTGGCAGGGTCTTTGGGGGCTCTGTGTTCGTTTGGCTTTCCACGGTGCAGAGCGAGGGGCAGGCGGGGTGGGCTCCCCACTTTCTCTTCTCTGAAGCATGTCTCACACGACTCTTGTCAGGAGGTGGCTCCTGCTTAGCTGTTCATGGTCAGTGGCCGTGGGGCTCTGGACAGAGGTGGGCTGAAGGAGGCAGCTCTCTCCAGAGCCTGCTCCCCACTCTGGGCCACTGCCTCCCTCTGTGTCTTTCTCCCAGCCGGGAGGCCGAAGCTGCAGATGGGAGGAGATCCAGGGGGAGCCCCTGAAGGTTGGGCGGCAGGCTGGCCCGGCCGCAGGTGCTCTTTGCTCACTGACGTCCCAGGCTTAGACCAAGAGGGGTGCAGGGGCGGTGAGAGTTCATTCTCCCCGCTGTCCCCACCCAGCGATAACCGAGCATGAGTGCGGGCCCGGCCCTGCTGCTGCCCCCGCCCGGCAGCGCTGAGACCCGGTCTCTGTGCAGAACCTGCACGTGTACATCTCGGAGCACGAGCACTTTACAGACTTCAACGCCACCTCCGCGCTCTTCTGGGAGCAGCATGACCTGGTGTATGGGGACTGGACCAGCGGCGAGAACGCAGACGGCTGCTACGAGCACTTCGCCGAGCTCGACATTCCGCAGGTGGGCCCCGTGCTGCCCTGCTCGGCCCCCAGGCTCCGTGACTGCAAGCAGGGCCCTGCAGCCTGTGTTTGCGATGGCCTGGGTCCCCACACTGCCTCCAGGGTGACGTGTCCTGACTTTATTTTTGTTTGGTTTTGAGACAGTCTTGCTGTGTAGTTCAGGCTGGCCTTGAACTTGAAGCGATCCCCCGCCTCACCATGCAGCACAGTGCACAGCTGTATCCCGATAACTCGGGGGTGGTTAGTGATGGGCCAGGGAGCCCGGCTGGCACATCTGGCTCGTAGCTGAGGGCTCCAAGCCAGGCCGCTGACAGGAACCCCCTTGTACTCCATAAAGGAGGAACATCTGTCTGCAGATAGATAGGGACAGGTGGGGAAATGAGGCACAGAGCAGGATGGTGACTTTCGAGGTCGTCCAGGCGGTGACTGAACTCAGCCTCTCGGGCTCCAGACTCTGGCAGCTGGGGTTCAAGTCCTGGCTCCTCCAGAATGCTTTCCCTGACACATGGGCGCGGTCAGGCGCCGTCTCTGGTCCTCCCCACCCAACCTTGTCCGTCCGGTGTCTCAGTCTGTGGAGAGCTCTTTCTCCCTGTGTCTCCGACGCCCGGGAGGCTCGGGCTGCAGTCGTTTCTTCAGCCCCACTAGGGGACCGGGTGCAGGATTGGCGAACGCTGAGCAGTGAGAGGGAGCTTTCCTCAGGGCCTCCCAGGCTGAGCCCGCGTTCCTTCCTCCCCATCCCCCGGGAGGGAGGGCAGGGGCATCTCTGCCCCGTCCCTGCCGAGGTGGCCGGGAGGGTGTGGACACAGCCACTCCGAGGTGGCTGACGCCACCTGTTGAGATGCCAGCCCAGGCCTCACCTGAGGCCCAGGGAAGGCTGGGGACCGGCCCGGTCTGCCCATCAGGAGAGCTGCTCCCGAGGACTTCGGCCTCTCCTCCTTGAAGCTCCAGGGTGGGGTCAGGGTGCAGTGAACGGCAGGACTCGGTGTGGCCCATGAGCCCAGGCCCTGCTCGAAGGACAGAGGATGCTCAAATCCGGTGTCCTTGGGCAGCTTGCTTTCCCTACCAAGCCTCAGTTTCCCCATCTGTACCCAGTGGGAGTAGCCCCCTCTCGGAGGCTGAGAGACTCAAGGTGGCGACGTGGAAAAGGCTCGGGCAGGAGTGCGAGAGCTGGGGTTACAGAGCCTGCAGACTGGGTCCCGACCTGCTTCCTCGCCCTGTACCCATCAGTCCGTTATGTGAGCCCCAGCCAGCTCCTCATCTGTGACGTGGCGACGTGACGTGACGTGACTCACGCACTGCACAGGCCCAACGTGGGGTGGCACCGTGGATGTGGCGGGTTAGGGAGATGGAGTCTGCTGTGCCCAGCTCACCCGGGCCATTTCCCAGCAGACAACAGGACAGGCCTTGTGTCCCAAGGGACACTGTGCCCTTGGCTTAGCCCTTGATGATTTGCACCCCACAGATGGGCCCCTGGGGCAGAGAGGAAGCTCGAGCCCACATAGTGGGAGGCTCTGAGAGAGACCAGAACCCAGATTTGAATCCAAGGCTGCCTCACTCGGCGCTGGGCTCTTTCCACTCACTGCACGCACGTCCCACCCTGAGTACGCTGTACACAGCCGCAGAGTTGGGGTGGTGCCATCCCTTGGGCCCACCCTGCCCTTCCCCGTGGCTGCCTGCCCACCTGTCCTTTTGTCCCTTGCAGAGTGTCCAGCAGAATGGCTCCATCTACATCCATGTCTACTTCACCAAGAGTGGATTCCACCCAGACCCCCGGCAGAAGGCCCTGTACCGCCGGCTCGCCACGGTGCACATGTCCCGCAGTAAGTCACTCCCTGCGGCCAGACCCCACCGTCCAGGGCGCTGTTTCTTGGGAGTCAGGCTCTGATTATATAGTCCATGCAGGCCTTGAACTCAACAGGTGTACGCTACCGCTGGGGGCTGGGCTTTGGGTTTTGGATGTTACTTACTGACTCTAGTGTGGAAGAGGAAATCCCAGCAGAGGAACACAGTTTTAATTAGTTTAATACTCAGTGTTTAAATACTGCACGTGTGTGTGTGTGTGTGTGTGTGTGTGTGTGTGTGTGTGTCAGTGTGAGCGTGTGCCTACCCGTGATGTTGGGGATTAGATCTAGGGCCTTATTCTCTCCCACTGAGCTATACTTCCAGCCCCTTGAATGCCTTTGAGGAAGTGATTGCTATTCTGACCGCAAGCACATACTGAATATGGTTATTTGATTATATTTTGTTTCCTTTTTTGTGTAAGTTCTTGTTTTCCAGAGAGTTGATAATTATCTTTCTATTTGCCTGGCTCCTTGTGATCTGATCTGATCTTTTCTTTTCTTTTCCTTTGGTACCTGGGATTGAACTCGCTTGTGAGGCAGGCAGTGGCACTACTGAGCTATGTCCCTGTACCATTTTTTTTTTTTCTCCTTCTTTTTGGTACTAGGATTGAATGAACCCAGGGCCTTTGTACTGAGCTAGATTCCCAGCTCTTTATTCCTTTTCTTTATTTTGAGTCAGGGTCTCAGTAGATTGCCCAGGCTGGGCTCAGACCTGTAGTCTTCTTGCCTCTGCCTCCCAGAGTACTGGGATTACATGGATATGATGAGCCACTGTGCCCTGGCTGCTGTAGAAGCTGCTTCTTATCTCTGAGTTTCAGCTGCCCTGGAGAATGGCCCCCTCGAAAGCCCCCACTGTCCTAACTTGAACATCGTGTCTTCCACCTGGCTATGTTTTGTTGAAAACTATGCCTAGCATCCCCTTGGACTTGGTTAAACCCATCCGGCTGTTTCTGACACAGTGACAGATGTCATTCAGTTTACATGCATTAGGTCTTCCCTGCTTCTTTGGTATGGAAATCGCCTATAGGGTGGTCAGTTTTTGTTGTTGCCTCCACTAGCTGGGGTAAAAAGTCGATGAGCCCATTTCAGTCCACAAAACTAATTTGGAAAAGTCCCATGCAATGTGCCTGGCACAGGCTGAGTTCTAGCGTGCTATGAATGTGCCTGGTGGAGGTTGTGGCATGATATTTCAATAAAGAATCTACATAAAATAATAAACCTTTACTTTTTTGGTACGTGGGGATCGAACTCAGGTCCTTGCACTTGCAGAGCAGGTGGTGGAACCACTGAGCTAAATCCCCAGCCCTCTTTTTTACTTTTTTGAGACTGCCTCACTGTGTACTTCAGACTGGCCTTGAACTCACTATATAGCTCAGTCTGGCCTCAAACTTGGCGATCCTCCTGCCTCAGCCTCTTGAGTGCTGGGATTAGAGCACATACACAACCACACCCGGCTTTGGATATATTCTTTACACTGATTTTTTTGGCACCAAGTTTCAGAGTCTCGTGTCCAGGTCACACTGGCAGTGCATCTCCAGCTGGACCAGCCATGTTTCAGTGCCCAGTGCCCACCGGGCAGCAGCCTCCAGGCTGGATGATGTGGCTTTGCTGACCTCTGACACAGGGAGCTCTTTGCTCCCCACACAAGCCATTCCCCATTGTGGTGTCTCCTGTCACCCACTAAGCCAGGGCCCATCTCTGCTGGGCTCCCCCTGCCGAACCCGCAGCCCCTTCCCCCTTCCCGGACCCCCCCCACAGGGATGCCCCCCAGTCTTGAAGCCAGGTCCCAAGCGAGTTACTGAGAGGGTGGAGATGAGGTTCGTGTTTGTAAGAGCAGCAGGCTCTGGGGCAAGAAGAAATCAGGCTTCTGTCCCATCTCCAGAGGAGGGACAGGGACGAAGGTCCAGGATGTGACAGAATTCACCAGAGTCCTCAGTCTGTAGAAGACAGAGCCAGGAGCTGTTGGCCGGGTCCCTTTCCCATCTCCCATCCCTTGAGCCAGGGACAGCAGGACAGGCAGTTTCCTTCCGCAGGAAGAAGCAGGAAGGGCAGAGGTGGGCACACGGGAGGGCGATCCCGGCAGCACCTAGGGCAGGTGTGCGGTGCCTGTGGCCGGCCTGGCCTTGGCAGGCTGAGCTTTGGGAAGGAAGGGCGATCCTGGCTGGGGACTCTTGGCCCTGAGTTTTCTCACTTTGGTCTAGTCCCTGTTGGCTTAGGTGTCCCTGGAAGCTCCACAACCCCCCATGCAGCTGCATGTGCAGGGGTCGCCTCTGAGTCTGTGTGGGCAGCCACGTTCAGGACAGGTTCTGAGCTACAGCATGGGCTTCGGAACTGGCCAAGACTCAGGGAGCACACCGATGACCGGGCCTGGTCTGTTTGTGTAGTGACAGAGAGCTGTGGAGGAAATAAAAGCTGTGGGGAGAAGGATGGAGCCGCCCCCTTCAAAAG
This sequence comes from Fukomys damarensis, assembly GCF_012274545.1. Taxonomy (NCBI): domain Eukaryota; kingdom Metazoa; phylum Chordata; class Mammalia; order Rodentia; family Bathyergidae; genus Fukomys; species Fukomys damarensis. Next base: position 61,976,917 of record NW_022900931.1, read on the forward strand.
GGTGCCTGGGAGCCAGGGGAAGGAGACAGTCAGCCTCTCAAAGGCTGAGGGGGAGCCAGGCACGAGGACTGAGGACTGTTGAGGGGCACGTGGTCTGTTCCTGGGGATGCAGCTCCCGGAGGACGGAGCCCCTGGTGGAGGGTTGTGGAGAGGGCACTGGGAGCTGGTGCCACTTGGTTAGAAAGAATCATTGGTTGCCTTGTGGGGCAGGAGTGGCCACAGGGAGCCCTGAGTCAGTGACCTCAGCTGTCTTGGAGGGGAGAGGATGGCTGGCGGCTGAGGGGTGGGCAGAGGACGTCCCCTGCCGGGCTGCTGGGAGGAGAGAGGGGTCTGCAGGGGGTGGACTCATGGGGGTGGTGTTGCTGTGTGGGAGGGGACGGGGCTGCTGAGACTCCAGGGAGGGGCTCGCCAGCGGGTGGCCTGGCGTCCGGATCTGTGGGTGCCCCGAGTCTCACAGTGCTCCCCACACCCCACCCTCAGTGATCAACAAGTACAAGCGCCGAAGATTCCAGAAAACCAAGAACCTGCTGACGGGAGAGACAGAAGCGGACCCAGAGATGATCAAGGTGACAGAACAGGGCGTGCACAGCCCGGCTGCCCTCAACCTCAGTTCTGTCCCTGGGGAGGGTTGGAAGTCAGCGGGAGTGGGAAGACTGGACATAGCCACTCACACCCGAGCCTCTTGTCCCCGGGGAGATGGGTCCAGCCACCAGCCCCGTCCTGCTGCGGAAACTGCTGGGAAGTGGGGGCTGGACCCACACCCACAGCCAGCATGGAGCGGGCAGTGTGCACGCAGCTCTCAGGCAGTCACAGGCTGGGTCGCGCTGAGACTCCTGGTGTTCTGGGAGCGGACTGTCACCCAGGAAGGCACAGCATGGTCCCCTGCATGAGGTGGGGTCACCATGTGAGGGGGGCTGTGGTCCACGCCCGGGGTGGGGACCCACGGGTGGAGCATCTGAGGCTGCCACGAGCTGGTCACGTGAACGGTGTGCTGCCGTCAGTCGTCACGCAGAGGCCAAGGCCCGCCGGGCTCCTCTGCCATCTCTGAGCTGCTGCCCATCCCCGTCTCCCCAGAGGGCTGAGGATTACGGGCCTGTGGAGGTGATCTCCCACTGGCACCCCAACATCACCATCAACATCGTGGACGACCACACGCCGTGGGTGAAGGGCAGCGTGCCGCCTCCCCTGGACCAGTGTAAGCCCTGCCCGCCACAGCATCTCCCCGTCTCCGTCCTGGGCCCTGAGAGGCCTTTCTAGATCTCCTGACCCTGCCCTGCCCACTCTACGCTCCCACAACCCCACACCCTTGGTAACCCAGGCCAGGCTGCCGTGTGCCAGGATCACCGTGTGGCGGGTCCCCTGCTGCTCTCCAGAAATGTTCTCCTCTGCCAACTACTCTCAAAACTCTGGATTCCTAGTGCTTTTGTAACACGGAAGCTACATGAAGTTTCGTAACTGAGCTGTTACCCTGGCGGCTGTGACCTGAACTGAGCCGTGGTCACCTCCATTGTTCAGCCACTGCCCTTTCACCTGCTCCCCTCCACTGAGGTCCGCACACACAGCCCAGAAACACTTCCGCCTCTGGTGAGGGTCAGAGGGCCCCTTAGGGCCGTGGTGCTGGCCAGGCTGAACAGGGTCCTGCCCTCCCGTCCACAGACGTGAAGTTTGATGCCGTGAGTGGCGACTACTACCCCATCATCTACTTCAACGACTACTGGAACCTGCAGAAGGACTACTACCCCATCAACGAGAGCCTGGCCAGCCTGCCGCTGCGCGTCTCCTTCTGCCCACTCTCGCTGTGGCGCTGGCAGCTCTACGCCGCCCAGAGCACGAAGTCGCCCTGGAACTTCTTGGGCGATGACCTGTATGAACAATCGGACGAGGAGCAGGACTCGGTGAAGGTGAGTGGGCGGGCGGGGGCGTCCGCAGAGGTGAAGGGGAAGCGGTTCCTGTACCCCGGCTTCACATCCCCCGGCAGCCCCCACAGCGGGTGGGAAATGGGCCCCGGCCGTCTGATCCTGAGTGCCTGGCCCGCCCCACCCTGTCCCCCTGACTTCGTGTCTGCCCTCGCTGGTAGTGTCCTTGAGTACCTCCCCTTCCTCGTCTCTGGCCCAGTGTGTGACAGTGAGGCTGTGCTTTGTTGGCTCCGAGCTGCACTTACTGTGGTTTGTGTTCCGCGCTCCCCTGCACCCATCTCCCTCCATCTCCATGCCTCCCTGTCCTCTTCCCCGGGTCTGTGCGCACCACCATCCTCTGTCCCCATTTACCTTTCCCTGACTCGTTGCCCTCCTGGCTGATGCACTTTCTCCCTCTGGATGGCCAGGGTGTGTGAGCAGGGACAGGAAGGGGCCGCTGCCAGTCCGGGGAGGGCAGTGCTCACGTGTTCCCTTCCCGCTGCCCAGGTCGCGCTCCTGGAGACCAACCCCTACCTGCTGGCACTCACCATCATCGTGTCCATTGTCCACAGTGTCTTTGAGTTCCTAGCCTTCAAGAATGGTAGGTGTGGGGCTGCAGGACTGTGAGGCAGGCGTGGGCGCCTGGGGGTGGGGGAGCCCCATACCCTTCCCCTGCTGGCGTCTCAGCCCCACTCTCCAGAGGCCTGGTGAGCTGACGAGGGACAGTGGCCCTAAAACTCCCAGTCTCAGAACACCCTCTCACCACACACAGCTCTAAGGGAGGGGCTGGGCCTGCGGCTGAGGCAGAGGCCAGGCTGGCACCATCAGGAAGCAGGGCTGGGAAACTCCAAGGCCAAAGCCAGGGAAGCCCCGGAGCCTCTCCCATCGCCTGCTGGGCAGGCTGCCTGTGGGGAAGGCTCCCTGGGCCGAACCCCATCCCCAAAGGCCCCTAGGTTCTAAGGCCAACCAGGCTGAGTGGCCATGTGCCAGGCCCTCATCAGCCCCTTGCTCCCCAACCTCAGTGGTGCTCCCTTGGCTAAAGTGAGGTGGCGGAGGCACCCAGAGGTTGCTTGCCATGGTCACAGAGCTCTGAATTGGCAGTGGTTCCAGGACCCCATTCACTGTCTAGTGAGGAGGCTTCTGTGAGTGAGGAGTGAGGGGACCATTATGACAGTGACACTGCCATTGCCAGGAGCCCCCTTCCTGCAGTCTCTCTGTGCCCTTGGCGGTCTGTTAGCTGGCGTTAGATCACCTCACCGTGCCGGGGGCAGCACCGATTTCCTAGACCCCTCTGCTGGCCCTGGACTGGGTTGGCCTGGCTGCCTCTGTCCAGATAAGAATTGAGGCACACTCACCCATGGTCAGAGCAGCGGGTATGAGTCTTGCTTCCCCCCGAACCCCACCTCTGGACTGTCCTGGTCAAGAGGAAGGGGTTGGGCTGGGAATTTAGCTCAGTGGTGCCACTTGCCTCGAAAGTGTAAGGTCCTGAGTTCCATCCCCAAAAAAAAAAAAAAAAAAAAGAGTAAGGGGTCAGTGTGATGGGCAGTGGGCTGGTGAGTGGACCCTGTGGTTGGAGCAGGTGAGCCAGGACTGTGACTGCCAGCTGGCCTGTGTGCCATGGCCTGGTGTCACCTCCAAGCCAGGCCTGATGGGTCAGGTTGGTTCCCTGTGGCTGCAGTTGGCAGATGCTCAGCTGGCCAGGCGTGGAGATGCCCGGGGGAGAGCAGGGGTGGGAGGGGCTGTGTGGACACAGGCTGCCCAGGGCGTCTGCATGGAGAGAGCCCGGGGCTGGTCTGCACCCCAAGGGTACCCACAGGTCTGTTCCTTGGTGATGGAGACAGTGTCTGGGGAGGTGGTCCAAGCACGTGTCGCGGTTCCATCGGGGCAGAGGGCACAGGATCACACCACGACATGGCATAGACCCGACTGGCCGGGTCTCGCCGTGCCAGGCTGTGCAGCCTCAGGGAGGCAGCTTCCCTGATTGGCTTTCGTCCCCCTGGGCCACTGGGTGCACCTGTGATACCTGGGGACCACAGAGGTCCTGCCTTTGGGGTGCTTGGATGGGTGCCCCGGGAACGAGAGCCTTGGCAGGAGAGAGCTCCTCACACTCTGGGTCTCCGTTTCACACAGACATCCAGTTCTGGAACAGCCGGCAGTCCCTGGAGGGGCTGTCTGTGCGCTCCGTCTTCTTCGGCGTCTTCCAGTCTTTTGTGGTTCTGCTCTACATTCTGGACAACGAGACCAACTTTGTGGTCCAGGTCAGCGTCTTCATCGGGGTCCTCATTGACCTCTGGAAGATCACCAAGGTCATGGACGTCCGGGTGAGTTCGGGCCGCTGTGGTGTTGCAGGGGAGTGGAGAGCTGAGCAGAAGTATGGTGTGGCCCAGGCTGACCCTGGAGCTGGTCCCTGGGGCTTTCCTGACGCCTGCCTCGCTCCCAGGACCTAGGGGATTTTCACACCAGGGGATTTTTTTGGGTCACACGTAGAGCAGGGGAACTGGGAACAGTGGGGAAGGGCAGCTGCTGGTTCTCGCATAGCGGGTGGCGGGAGCCAGTGCACAGCTGACCGCAGCCTCCTCCTTCGGGTGCAGCTGGACCGGGAGCACAGGCTGGCGGGAATCTTCCCCTGCCCGACCTTCAAAGACAAGTCCACGTACATTGAGTCCTCCACCAAAGTGTATGATGACGTGAGTGTCCCCACAGCCCACCAGAGGTGGTCTCCAAGCACCCACATGCCCGAGGGGAGAGGGCCGGGCCGTCTAAGTGCTTAGGGGCCCCATGTCACACCCTGTGTCTCCTGCCTGCTGTACCTACTTCCTGGCCAAGTCCAGAGTTCCCAGGGCCACTTGGAAATTCCCTTGGCCTAGCCTGCCAGACCAGGTGTGGGGGTGTGGGTGGGGAGCTGAGGTGGCAGGTGGGCCTGGAGCCGGTTCCAGCCCCATGTGACCCACAGATGGCCTTCCGGTACCTGTCGTGGATCCTCTTCCCGCTCCTGGGCTGCTACGCTGTCTACAGCCTCCTGTACCTGGAGCACAAGGGCTGGTACTCCTGGGTGCTCAGCATGCTCTACGGCTTCCTGCTGACCTTCGGTGAGCGTGTGCAGCGGGCCAGCTGACGACAGCCCCGGTACAGGCACGGCTTCTGGGAGGACGTGAACAGCACAGTTCCAGTTTTGTCCCCAGAGGAGTAGTTTGTCTCGTGGGGAACCCAGAGAGCAGACAGCAGCCAGGCTTCAGGGCAAGGGATGAGCCCGTAAAGGGAAGAGCTGGGGTGCACGCGGGAGGGGTGAGGGAGACGTCTCTGAGGAGGTGACGTTCAAATGGGCGCCAGGAAGGTGCCAGGGAGGGAGCCATGCAAAGATCTGGCGGAGGGCGGGGCAAATGCCGGCGCCAGAGGTAGCACGTGCCTGAGGTGTTGCGGTGGCAAGGGTGCCAGTGTCCCTGGAGCAGAGCAAGCTAGAGGTGGGTGGGACATGTGGTTGGAGGGCACAGGGAGCCCCCTGCGCTCACAGTGCCTTTGCCCTCACCGCCATGCAGGCTTCATCACCATGACCCCCCAGCTGTTCATCAACTACAAGCTCAAATCTGTGGCCCACCTGCCCTGGCGCATGCTCACTTACAAGGCCCTCAACACTTTCATTGACGACCTGTTCGCCTTTGTCATCAAGATGCCTGTTATGTACCGGATTGGCTGCCTGCGGGATGGTGAGGCCTGGTGGGCGGTTGGGCAGGCACTCGGGCCTGTGACCATCTCTACGTCTGGCGGAGGGCGGAGGGCGGGTGCCCTCCCCGCCCTCCCCACCCTCCCTCACACCGCCTGTCCCCGCAGACGTGGTGTTCTTCATCTACCTCTACCAACGGTGGATCTACCGCGTTGACCCCACCCGCGTGAACGAGTTTGGCATGAGTGGAGAGGACGTCACAGCAGCCACCCCTGTGCCCCAGACCCCCACGACAGCGGGGGCCCTCACATCTGCGCCTGCCGCCGCAGCCAGCGAGGAGGCCGCCAGCTCCGAGCCCCAGGAAGCCCCTCCAAAGCCAGCAGAGGACAAGAAAAAGGATTAACCACCGTGGTCCTCCTCGTCCGCTCCGGCTCCTGGTGACCACGCCCTGCCTCCCTGGCCCCCTGCCTCCCTTCCCTGTGGCCCTTTCCCTGGACAGATCAGGCCGGGCGGTGGGAGATGCCCTCGGCCAGGGCCCGGTGTGTGACGCGGGGGCCGGGGCAGGCCAGGCTGGCTGTTAGTGGAGGCGCCGTCTGTCTGTCTGTCCCTGTGTGTTTCCAGCCATTTAGCCCTGCCCCCCAGCACCACTGGGAATCATGGTGACGCGGACTCAGCGCTGTGGGGTCCGGGCGGGGAAGGGGCCGGGGCCACTGTGGGACGCCTGCGGTCATCCATCATCTTGTTCCTCGCCCCCGACCCCTCCTCCCAGACCGCCACCCTTTAACACAGTCTGGATTTAATAAATTCATATGGGTGTTTAACTTAAACTCTACAACCACCCGTCCTCTGCCTGCCTTCCTCTTCTGGAGCAGCTTCGACGGGGGGCAGGTGGCTCTGCATCAGGAGGGAGGCTTGCAGGTAAAGTCATGACACGGTGGGACAGTGACCTGCATTCTCACTCCTGCCTGCTGTCCTTTCGGGCCTCCCAGAACTGTCCCCTTTCCACACCCTGGGTGCCTGGAGCCTTGCATGTGTCCCATGCCACAGCAGGCCCAGCTCGTAAGTGCAGTGGCCACCACTAGAGGGTCATGCTCCTCTCTGGCTTCCTCCGTCAGCAGTGGCATCTGAGCGGGTGCCTTTACTCCAGCGTCTGGGGACGGGCGAACCCCAGAGGTGCTGTAGTGCCCCAAAGGTATAAGGTTGTCACTGACACCGAGAACCCAGCCAGGCTGTCAGCAGATGGCACTTGTGCCTTCCTGGCCCCTTCCTGGGAGTAAGGACTGTGCAGCCACTCTTCAGGTGAGGTGATAGAGGCCTAGGAGCTGGGAACCCCACGTCCCACATTTATCTTTGGGGTGGTCTCATGAACCCTGTGGGCTCCGTGTGCCACCCACCCTGAAGAGCCAGGTTGGGAGAGGGATTCCTGGGAGATGTGGGTGCTTACGGAGCCCCAGGTGTGTGATGCCATCGTGCTGCCCTGCTCCGTATTACCTTACCTCACAGGCAGGTTCTAGAGGGGTGCAGGTGCTCAGGCCACCCTGACTCACTGCCCCCACACCCCGGCTCCTCCTCCCTCAGCCCCGCCCCCAGGCCTTTGGCAAGGCCCCTTAGCTACACCCCGCAGTGCAGTCACTCAGGAGGCAGGAGGTACCCTTTGGCTTCCCCCAGAGCAGCTGGAGCAGGCTCCCCGCCTGTGGCCTCACCCAGCCTCCTCCCTAGGCTCCCGGCTCTCCCTCCCACACCATGCAGCAGCTGAAGAACACTTACTCTCTCTTTCTTTTTTCCGTGGCACTGAGGAATGAACACAGGGCCTTTGCACTAACAGCCTACAACCAGCTCTTTTTAATTTTTGCAGTGTCCTAAGTCACTTAAATTACCCAGGCTGGGCTCAAACTTTTGATCCTCCTGCCTCAGCCTTCCAGAGTGCAGGGGTACAGGTATGTGCCACCACACCTGGCTAGGACAGTCTCTGAAGCACAAAGCTGCAGACCATGGTGGTGCATACCTGTAATCCCAGTACACAAGAAACTGAGGCAGGAGGGTTTCCATGAGTTCAAGGCCAGTCTGAGCTACATAGGGAGACCCTGTCTTGGAAAAAGAAAAACAAAATGTTTTTGAGGCCAGCCTGGGCAACTTAGTGAAATCTTGTCTCAAAAAAAAGGGTACTGAGAATGCAGCTTATTAGCAGAGTGCTCACCATGCACAATGCTTTGGGTTCCATCCCCAGCACCCCTCCCCACAAACCTGACACTGCCTGTCCCCTGCTTAGAGGCCTCTGTGGCTCCTGATTGTCCCCAAGAGAAGAGTGTAGACTCCTGACTGGAGAGAACATCAACCTCTTAGCCCTCCAGCCTTGGTGCCCTCACTGTGGCTGCCTATAGTCCCCCAACCCCCATCTCCAGGTCCTTGGGCTCTCAAGGCATTCCTGCCACCCTGGGTCGTCACTGTAGGGCAGGTCAGTCTTCCTCCACTGGCCCTAGACCCATGAGGACACAGCAGTGCTGCCCTGGTAACTATCATGTCCCCAGCTCCTCTGGTGTGTGTGTGAGCAGTGCTGACGTTCACAGAGCCACAGATGTGTCTGGAAACGTGCCTTGAGGGGTGCACGTTGGGACACAGCAGGGAGAGACGACACAACCTGCAAATGCTCCCAGCAAGGGCCCTTGGATTGGGGCTTCTGTGTACACAGCTGGGATCGAGACAGGCCCAGGCTGGCCCAGGTGAGCTCATGGCCCAGCAGAAGTCAGGAGGCTCTCTGACTGATGTGTCCTCAGTTATTCACTCAACAAACTTTATTATTTATTTGTGGTACCAGGCATGGATCCTAAGGCCCTGTGCCCGCCTGCGGATACACTACCACCGAGTTCCATCCCCAGCCCAACCTTTATGAGACTGGAAGCAGCAGAGGGCATCAGGTGGGCTCCTGGTCTGTCAGAGTCAATGTTTGTCACTCCTGATTCAGAGCCAAGCTCTAGTCTGAGCACTGTATGTGGTTTGCTTTATCCATTAAACTTCACATTACTCTGCCACTCTGGCTTGCCTTACTTCCATGTCTCCCCAGCAGTAGTCAATACTACTCCAGGTCCCTTGCTGTTTTTATCTCAGGGCCTTTGCACTTGCTGTGCCTTGAACATGTGTCCTCACGTACCTACATGGACCCCCTCACCTTTAGGTCTTCACTTAGATGTCCTCAGATCGTCCTCAAACTCTCTCCAAACTCAATCCGTATTTCCTCCTTTCTTCTGTAATCCCATTGCCACCACACATCTTTTCTCATCTATTTTCCAGCTGTTTCACTTGGATTTAGGCTCCTTGGTGACAGGGCCTTTTTAACAAACCATGGACTTGACTGGAAATGTGGGCCTTGGGCGTACAGCTTGTGAATAGTGCAGGACACTGTTACACCCTAATCATTCTGTAAGTTGAATGTTAATAAAGTCCTGTGACATATGGTTGTTTATCCCTGCCCAGCAGATGAAAAAGCAGGCCTAGAGAAATGGGGGCATTTGTCCAAGGCCGCAAAGTAATGTGACAATTATATAAGACATTAAGTGGTTAGAACGGTGCCTGATGCGTGGGAGACTATACTGTATACAAGGGCCACCTATTACCTTTCATGACCCATCCTATTTTCAGATCCACTTGAAGGGAAAACAAATTCAGAGAGATGACGTCAGCTGCCTGAGGTCACACAGCTATTGACCCCTTTGAACCCAGACGATTCTCTAGACCCTCAAATCACAACTTCTGGCAAGGCTCCTTTTTGGTTTTGTTTTGAGATAGGGTCTCTCGCTGTAGTGCAGGCTGGCCTTGAACTCACAGCGATCCTGCTTTGGCTTCCCCAGTGCTGGGATCACAGGCATGCGTACCACGCCCAGTTGCAAGACTCTTGTAGTACGGAGAACATAGCCTGAATGCCAAATACAATACGCCACCTATTTTTGTATGATTTTTACATTTTCAATTGACTAAAGATCTAAAGAATGTCGGGCCAGGGATGTGGCTCAGTGGTGCTGTGCCCTGGGTTCGATCTCTGGTATGGGGGAAAAAAAAGAACATTGGGTATAGTAGAGCACTCGTATAATCCCAGTAATTAGGAGGCTGAGGCAGAAGGATCAAGGCCAGCCTGAGCTACACAGTGAGTTTGAGGTCAGCCTGGACTGCAAAGCAAAATCTTGTCTT
>NW_022900931.1:61986670-61987561 GCF_012274545.1 Fukomys damarensis
ATATATATATATATATATACACACACATATATGTATATAGTTATCTTTTTGTGGCTCATGAAAATGATGGTGGGTTTTCACCCCACGCCATGCTGTACGATTTGCCTCCCAGGGAGGATACCAAAGCCTCCCAAGTCAGACCCGGATGTCATTCTCAGGGACACAGGAAGCTCAGGGAATGTGATGGAGTCTGTGGCTGCCCCTCAGCCTCAGCCGCCTCCCCAAGAATCCTAGTCCTCACACTCGCTCATCAGGTGAGCCACCTGTCCCCGGCTCGGGCACACTGCTCCATACGCATGGCAGGGCCACACTATCACCACTGCCAGACGCAGTTACTGAGCTTCGGGCTGGAAGCGCTCTGGACTGCAGAGGTAGGAAATAGTACTTACAGCGTCCACCCACTCATTCCAAAACATTCACGGCACCCGCTCTACTGTACTGTTCTGAGTGTTGGGAATACAACAACAAAACAGGGATCTACACTCTGACATTATGGCCTTAAGAGCTGGTTAAATATCTTAATCCCTTATTTACAGTGGCAGGGACCTAGGCGAGGAGCGACCTTGAGGGTTTGGTGTCAGATCACTGTCATCAATGGCAACAGCAGGGCCCTGGGAACTTCCATCTCCGAAGCTTCCCTTTGGCCTGAGAGACAGCAGGTTCAAATACTACTGGGAGAGCGAGAGGGTGGGGCCTCAGTTTCCTGGCTTGCTCAATGGGTCAGGCATGAGCGGCCCTAAGCAGCCCTCAGCTGTTTCGGCCCCCAAACGGGGCAGCAACGCGCGCCCGGCCCCTCCACAGCGCCCAGCCTCCCATTCCCGGCCGGCCCCGCCCCCTAAATCACGTGACACGCGGGGTTTTCCCATTCCCCTGGCGTGACGTCACGACGGA
>NW_022900931.1:61988187-61992543 GCF_012274545.1 Fukomys damarensis
GAGGGGGAGATGGGCGGGGCTAAGATCGGAGGAAGAAGAGGCGGGGCCTGGCCCAACTAAGGGGCGGGGCCTGTGCCTGAGGCTGAAAGGGGCGGGGCTGAATACAAAGAAGGAAGCGGAGCCAGACTCCGAGGTGCAAGGGGGCCGGACCTGGCGCTGAGGGGCCGGGCCTGCTACAACGAAAAGGCAACAGGCCTTTCTGAAAACTGAAGGGCGGGACCCGATTTGGAGAATGAGGAGGGTGGGGCTCGCCTGGAGAGGGACCAGGGGCGGGCTTGACGGCGGGAAAGTAAAGGGGTCTGGTGTGGCGCTGGGAAAAGGGTTGGGGGCTTTCCTACCTGAGGCTGCGAAGGGGTCCATGATGAAGGGGAGGGTGAATGGCAGGAATCCGACTTAGGGAAGGAGACTCGGTGGCCCTCCGATGGGAAGGGGGAGGGGCCTGACCCAGGGGCGGGGCTAGAAGAGCACCCAGGTGGGCATCCCCTGAGACCCGCGTTCCTCCGGCAGGGCCCGCTGCTACTGACCTCTCCTCGCTCCCGCTGGCTGTGTCCAGGACTGCAGGTGAGCAGCCATGAGGGTGGGGTCGGGGAGCCCCTGTGGAGACTCCATTGGGCACACCTCGGTCTGGGGGATTTGCCGGGGCCCCTTTCCGTTTTCCTGTGATGGCTGTGTCCCTTCCTGCCCGCCGAGACGGCTCCCTAGGTGTCCCTACTTCCTGGACAGGTAGGAGCTTGACAAGTAAGAGTAGCCAGGTACTGGCATCGAAGAGGACTCCCGAGGCACAGCAGAGTAAGGTTATGACCACTCTCTTGGCCTTTACCACTGCCACAGCCTGTCATACCCCCTCCAGTGTCTGTAGGCCACTTCTCCAGTCGCTGCCCCCGTTGTTCTCTTGTGTCAAGTGGGCATAATATCGGTGCCTCCCTTCCAGGGGTGGTTGGGAGGATTCAATGAGTTGATACAGGTTAACTTGCAAAGCAGTGTCTGGCATCCAGTAGACTGTTAGTGGTGTAATCTAATGGTAATAATAACTACCTGTAGCATAACACATTAGGCCGTATTTTTTTGTCTTTTTGAGAGAAGTTCTCCTTCTGTAGTCCAAGCTGGCCTGGCACTCCCTGCGTAGCAGGGACTGGACTCATGAGCCTCCTGCTTCAGCCTCCCCAATGCTAGGGACGCAGGGGGCGCCACCACGTGGTTATGAAGCTTATATCAGTGGTTCTTTAAAAACCAGAAACAGGGCTGGGGATGTAGCTCAGTGGTACCGGCACCTTACTGGCAAGCAGTAGGCCCTGAGTTCGATCCCCACTAAAGAAGAAACAAATAAAAGAGGCGTAGAGGATTTATGAAAGTAAACATTCAGGCCCTACTTTTGGGGTTCCTGATTCAATAGTTGAATCAGATGGTCCTTGAGAATTTGTACTTTTGAAAAGTCCCAAGAGGTGCTGAGAAGGCCTGGTCTGTAAAGAGCTCTGAGAAAATTATGACATCTTTTGTCCGCTCAGTTTATTGGGATTTGGAAGGCAAGGTGAGAGTCCTCCTGTGGGCGGCCCCAATTGTTGGATTTAGGGCTCCTCTCTGGAAGGAAAAGCCTTGGGAGGGATCCCCAGAAATTCTGCTTTGGGCCAAGTGTGGTGGCTCATGCTTAGAATCCCAACACTCTTGATAGGGTCTCCCTGCGTAGCCAAGGCTGGTCTTGAACTTGGGAGATGACTGAGGCAGGAGGGTCACAAGTTAAAGCCCACCCTGGGTAACTTAGCAACTTAGCGAGCTCCTGTCTCAAAATAAAATAATTCTTCAAAGATTTGGGAATGTTGCTCATCACACAGAGGCTCTGGCTTTAGTCTGGGGGATGCTGCTGGCTTGGCCCTTGAGGAGGCTTCCACAGCAGGTCTGAGGGTTTGCACGGTGGTGACGAGATGGTTAATGGCAGATGTGACCCAAACACTTGTTCTGGGCAGGACAAGGCTAAAACTGTGGGCCTCAGACCAAGAGATCAAGGTATTTGGTTTCAAGTGGGACTAATCCTTGTTTTTGGATCGCTTTCCAGGCAGGTGCTACGCTGCTGAGCTACAACCCCAGGCCCTGAGTGGGAGTAATTCTGACATCATCTATTCACTAAATACTTGTTTTGTTTTAGGTATCAGGGATTGAATTTGGGCCCTTGTGCTTGCGAGGCAGTGGAACCACTGAGCCAAACCCCCTGCCCGATTCACTAAATTCTCATTGAGCACCTGTTGTGTACCCAGTCTCTGCTGGGCAGTTCTGGGGCCACAGCAGTGGCGGAGATAGGCCCAGCCCTTCCTTGGTTGAGTTCCCTACTGAGATGGGGAGGCAGATGTGTAAACAATAAATGCGGGATTAGAAAACCTAATAGGGGTTATGAAGAGATCTTGGGGTTGGTGATGTTTAATAATAGGGTGGAGCCACACATGGTAGATACACCCGCTGTCCCACTATGTGAGACCGAGGCAGAAAGATCACAGTTTTGAGCCCAGCCTAGGCAGCTTAGTGAGTAACTGAATCCCAAGCTCTGAAACTTCTGCATTTTGTAAACAGACAAACCAAGGCCTGGAAAGGGGGAGAGGTGACTCAATTCCATGAAACATTGACTCCCAACACCTTGTGCCCTAGCAGCCAGCGTTTGTGGGGTGCCTAACACCTGACAGTTCCAAGTCTCCCACACACCATTTTGAAAATTACTTAAGCCCAATGAGGTAGGCGTTGTTATTGGACCTCTTTCCTCCTCCTCCTCCTCCTCCTCCTCTTTTTTTTTTGAGACAGGGTCTCACTGTGTAGCCCAGGCCGGCATTGAACTCACTGCAGTCCTCTTGCCTCAGCCTCCTAAACGCTGAGGTTACAGGCATTGCCACACCAGGTTTGTTGGCCCCATTTCATAGATGAGGACATCAAGGCCCGAGAAGGTTAGTAATGGGCTCAAGACACAGAGCTAGCAAGTAGCAGAGCCAGGATCGAAACGGAAGCCATGGGTCCCAAGACCCAGCACTGCTGCCAGAACGTAGCCTCCCTCTGTAGCCGTGGAGCCTCTTGGCCTAACTTGTCCTTGGGGCCCCTGGTCCATCTCGGAAGGGTTTTCCAGGTCCCTTCCTCTCCCCTGCCTCAGTATCCCCACATCCTTGAGGGGACCTTGGCAGGCTGAGTCCCCAAGTCACATGTGATAGGGGCTGAGAGACCGGCCTTCCCCGGGGCAAAGTTCTGGCTGCGGGGAGCCACTCCCTGGGGCGCAGAGAGCAGGTCCTCAGGATCAGCCCAGCCGCCAGCCTGTGCAGCCACCCTGGGTAGGGCTCGGCTGGGTGTGCTTCCCTGCTGTGTGACTCCCGGCCAGGCCAGGAGTGTCTCTCTGGGAGTCCCCTTGTCCTGCCTGTACAATGACAGGAGGTTGGTTTCAGTTTTTGCACAGCCCCTTGCGGGGCCCAGTTTTACTGGGGAGGTCACAGGGCTTCCCTGAGGACGTGGCTGTCGCTCCTCCCGTGGGGAGCAGGGCCGAGTCTGGGATCGGAGGTGGGAACCCGGGGACTAGGCCCGGAGGCCTTGCTCACAGCCCTGGATTCAGAAGAGCAGCGCCCTTGGTTGACAGCAGCCAGTGACCTCGGGGCTCAGGAGGGAGCCCTGCCAGTCTCTAGGATCCAGGGCGCCCATTGCTTTCCTGGTGACAAGACGTGTGCTTTTCCACGGCAACCACCATGTGCTTCATGACCCTCAGTCTGAATGTTTTGGTAGAGGCGTCTGATTTAGCTTGAGGACACCCGGATGCTGGGTCCCCAAGGTCAGGCGCTGGAGAGAGATGGGGGAGGAGTGGGCACCCTGGCACATCGCCCCAGGATGGAGGAAGCCGGAAGGGCTGCGGGGGACGGGGTCGGGGAACCTGTCTGTCTCGAGAGCGTGACGAGTCCTGGCGCCTCTGACCTCTCCTTTCTCTTCTCTTCCTTCCACAGATGAATTGGGTGAGTATCCGGGGCAGGATGCGGGAGGCCCCGGGGCCGAGTGCTCCAAGGGTGCTGGGTGTGGGGCTGGGGCGCCATGCGACTCCCAGGACCACACTCCCCGGGCCCCAAGGAAATACCGGGTGTCTGTGGGTGGCCTCGGCGTTACTGTGACTGGGATGAGCATTACTGTGTTGGGGAGCCCTCCTGGGGACCAGCGCTGTGCCAGGAGCTGAGACTGGGGGCGGCGGGGGCAGAGAAGGGATGAAGCCGAGAGAGGCTGCGGCGGTGAAGAAATGAGCGAGAGGGAGGTGGCTGGGAGGACACTTTCCAAAGAGCCTCCATTACGGCCGGATTTAGCTCAGCGGTGCGGTGCTCTGCCTTGCAAGCGCAAGGACCCGAGTTCAATCCC
>NW_022900931.1:61994374-61999086 GCF_012274545.1 Fukomys damarensis
TCGGCCGCACCTGGTCATCACCGAGCAGCCCAAGCAGCGCGGCATGCGCTTCCGCTACGAGTGCGAGGGCCGCTCGGCCGGGAGCATCCTGGGTGAGAGCAGCACAGAGGCCAGCAAGACACTGCCCGCCATCGAGGTGAGCGGCGTGTTCGCGGGGTTATCGCGCTGCCCTCACCTTGGCCAGGGTAGGAGTAGGATCACCTGGCCCCAGTCAGACGAGCATTCCCAGAAAGTCCTCTTTTCTGGCGGTAGGGACCCATTTATCCAAACCGTGAGGCCCAGCCATAGTGCACGCCTGTGATCCTAGCACTTGGGAGGCTGAGGCAGGAGGATCTCCCTGAGTTAAATTTTAGGTAGCCTCTTAGTTCATGAAAGAGGCCTGGAATATCAGAGTGCTTGGGTTCATATCCTGCTCCTGTCGTGTGCTATTGGTGCTGCTGGCAGGTGGCTGGGTCTCCCTGTGCCTGTTTCCTCTTCCAAATGGATCATAGCAGTAACCATGTGCACTGGCCTCAGGGAGGACGGAGTGAGCCACGCATGCAGAGGGCCTGTCTCAGGGTGAGCTGGTGTGATCAGCCTTCCCATCATAGCCACCACACCGCGGGGCCTGGCCGTCCCCAGTCCAGGGGTCTGTGCAGTAGCTGCGCCCACCGCTTTCAAAGCAGAATCCAGGTTGCTGTGTTAGTGTAGCCAAGAGCTGGGGCTGAGGGCTCATCACCAGGGAAGTGGGGAGGTAAAGTACAGCCGTCTGCACCGCAGAAGCCTGTGTGTGCACGCAGATGGGCGCCTTGGCACAGGCTGGGGCGGACTCCAGGGCTGAGGATGCTCCGTGAGTAGCGCCGTGGCAGGGACTCTCAGACAAGGCCAGGACACTGACCTACAGGACCCTGAGCACGCGTTATGCCTGCTCGCTTTCCTCCTCCTCCTCCCTCCCATGCCCTTTCTTTCTCGCAGTTTTGGGGTGGAACCCCTACATGCTAGGCCTCATGTATGCCAGTCACATGCTCTGTGACCGAGCCATACCCCAGCTCTTACTTTAAAGCATCGAATCATTTCACATCATCTTGCTGTGTAGTCCAGGCTGGCCTTGAACTCACTATATAGCCCAAGCTGACCTCAAGCTCACATCGATCCTCCTGCCTCAGCCTCCCCAGCCTAGGGATTATAGGCGTGCGCCACCACACCCAGCCAGGTGCGGGTCTAGTTGTCAGGCCTCAGCAGTCTCTGAGCTGGGGTCTGTCTTGTTGGTCTTCCAGTTCTGGCCTGGATGTGTTGGAGGACAGGAGGAGGCCTTGTAGATGTGGAACGCTCCGGGCCTGACCGCGGGTCGGAGTGGGGGTGCACTTCGGGGACAGATGTCCCAGGGGCAGTGTGTCACGTGATGGGACCAATGCTCCTTTGTCCCGATTTGGGGCGCGCTGAGTCCGGCCCTTTGCTCGTGCTGGCCTCCGCGAGGTCTCCCGTTTGAAATTACTCATTGCCTCGTTTTCTCACTGCTGTCAGCCCGGCAGTTACTCTCGCAGGGTTGGGTCAGTTTCACAGTTAGGGCTCTCAATTCCCGACCAGAGGGAATGGCTCATCTCCACCGCTGCATTCATGGTGTTTATCTCCCTCTTTCCTTGGAGGAAACTGAGACTTGGAGAGGTTGAGTTCCTTGCTCAGGGCTACACATTTCTTCATTTACTGCTCATGGGGCCGGAAGTTCGAGTGGTGACTGAGGCCGGAGAAGGCGCTCATTAGGCAGCCATGGCGGAGCCCAGGCTTGGTGCCCTGTCTTGTCCAAGGTCCCATGTGACAGCTCAGAGCTGAGAATCTTTCAGTCCCAGAATCCTCATCAGTCCTGGGCCTACTGATTCTGAGCTTGGAGAGTTCCCTAGAACTACACTAGGGAGACGGATAAATGAGTGGTTTTACCTGGTCTGACTCAGACTTCTAGTGTCACTACCTCACAGTCACACCTTAGAATCCATAGTGTCACACTCGTGGTGGTGCGTGCCTATAATCCCAACACTCAGGAAGCTGAGACAGGAGGATTGCTGTGAGTTCAACACCAACCTCAACTTCATAGTGGGGTCCTGTTTCAAAAACCAAATACAAAACAAAACAAAACAAAAAAAATAATGCCGCACTGTAATAGAAAGGAAGAATAAAAGAGCCAGAAATAGTGGCACACACCTGTAATTATAGCACTCTAGGAGGCTGAGGCAGGAGGGTGGCAAGTTTAAGCCCAGCCTGGGGCAATTTAGCAACTTAGCTAGACCCCAGTGCTTCAAAATACAAGAAGGGATGGGGATGTAGCTCAGTGTGAAGGCCCTGGGTTCAATCCCCAGGACTGAAAAAAAAAAAAAAAAAGCATAAGAAAATGACTGCATCATCAGTAAGCGAGCACAGCCCGTGTGAAACCCCACCAAGGAGGCAGTTGTCCGGGACCCTCTGGAATTCCTCACCAGTGAGGCCCAGCCTGGGGTCCCCGGTAACCTAAATGCCACTGCTAGGGCTGCCTTGATGAGGGGTTTCTCCCCATGTCAAGCCACTCTTGGTCTGCACAAAATCCAGTGTTAGGACTGGGGATTTAGCTCAGTGGTGCCACTGCCTGCCTCGCAAGTGCAAGATCCTGAGTTTGATCCCTGGTACAAAAAAAGGAAGGAAAGAAAGAAAAAAAAAAGAAAAGAAAAAAGAAATGGGCTGGAAATGTAACTCAGGACAAAGGTTCTGGGTTCAATTTCCACTATAAAATTTATTTTAAAGAAAAGTTAAACACGGTCTGGGTATTAGCTCAGTGGTGCCGCCACCTGCCTCAAATCCCCCTGTACCAAAAAAAAAAAAAAAAGTAAAACAGAGCCACTTACAGGCTGTGATCATTTTAAATAGCTTTGTTACTGATGTGGGTTCCTGGCAGCACTTTTAGAAGTTGTGGAGGACATGAGAGGGTGGCGTGGGACTGTCCCCACCTGACAGACTGGCTCCTGAGGTCCTGACTGCTTCACGCCCCAGCCCTGTGTCAGCCAGTCACTCCCGTTATCCCATGCGGCCACTAGAGGGCAGCATGCCCTCACTGTGGTGCATTGGTTCACAGATTTGGATTCTTTTGTTTTTTTGATTTTTGGTACCGGAATTCTAAGTGTAGTTCAGACTGGTTTTGAACTCACTATGTAGCCCAGGCTGGTCTTGAACTCACAGAAATCCTCCTGCCTCAGCCTCCCCAGTGCTGGGATTATAGGTGGGTGTCACCACACCCAGCTAGTTCATAGATTCGGGCTCTAGAAGTTCAGAGGTGGCTTCTGAGGGATTTTGATACTAGTAGGGGCCAGGCAGTGACTCCAAGCCACTAACTGGCCAGCTGGCTCACTATGTAGCCCAGGCTGGTCTTGAACTCACAGAAATCCTCCTGCCTCAGCCTCCCCAGTGCTGGGATTATAGGTGGGTGTCACCACACCCAGCTAGTTCATAGATTCGGGCTCTAGAAGTTCAGAGGTGGCTTCTGAGGGATTTTGATACTAGTAGGGGCCAGGCAGTGACTCCAAGCCACTAACTGGCCAGCTGGGTCTGGTGCTGACCACAGGAACTGGCTGCTGTCAGCTGTCACCTATGGCGGCTCAGCAAGAGTCACAGCCCGGGTAGCCAGAAAACACGTTTGGGATACACAATAAATACATTCACTGTGGGTACAGATGCATCGCACATCTTGGTCCTTATTTTTGGTTTTTGAGACTGGGTCTCACTATGTAGTCCAGACTGGCCTTGAGCTCGTGGCGATCTCCTTGGCCTCAGCCTCTTTGTTCCTTCTTAAATTCCTCATCTCTTTTCTTCCCTCCTGTCTAGAGTCTAAGAGCAAAGATTTATTTTGGCTCAGTTTGTAAAGGTTCTTTAAATTATTTATACTTTGGAGCTGGGTGTAATGGCACGTGCCTGCTTGGGAGGCTGAGGCAGGAAGAGTGTTGTGAGTTAAGAGGCCAGCCTGGGCTGCACAGTGAGTTGAAGGCCAGCCTGAACTACATAGTGAGACCCTGACTCAAAAAATTCCCTCAGGGAAAATGTTGGTCTAATTAAAAAAATTATACTCTGATTTTTTGGGGGGTGGATACCAGGGATCGAACTTGGGTCCTTGAGCTTGTGAGGCAGGCAGCGGCACCACTGAGCTAAATCCCTGGTCCTATGCTCTGATATTTGATACTTAAGCTTGTGTCTCTGATTCATTTCACTCAATATTATGGTCTCAGGGTGCATCCATTTTCCTGCGAATGACTCAAGTTTATCCCTCTTTATGGCAGAGTAGTGCTCCACTGTGGATATGCACCGGTTTTCTCTATCCACTCATGGGCCACATGCAAAATTTAGCGATCATAATGTACTTTTTATTTTTTATTCTTTGGTACTGGGGATCGAACTCAGGACCTTCTCCTTATAAAGCAGGCTTTGGATATAATGTATGTATGTATGTATGTATTTATTCTGGTACAGGGATTGAACTCCATTCCTTGAGTTTACAAGGCAGGTGGTGGAACCACTGAGCTAAATCCCTGGCCTATAGTGTACTTTTTAAAAAAGAGAGTCTGAAGCTGGGCATGGTGGTGCAGGCCTGTAATCACAGCACTTGGGAAGCTGAGGCAGGAGGATTGCATGAGTTCAAGGCCAGCCTGGCCTACATAGTAAGTTTGAGGCCAGGCTGAACTATATAGCAAGACCCTGTCTCAGGAAGAAAAAAAAAAAAA
>NW_022900931.1:61999271-62000023 GCF_012274545.1 Fukomys damarensis
TTTTTAGACAGGGTCTCACCATGTAGTTGAGACTGACCTGGAACTCACTATGTAGCCCAGGCTGGTCTCAAACTCACAGCGATCCTCCTGCCTCAGCCTCCCCAGTGCTGGAATTACAGGCGTGTGCCACCAGCCCAGCAAGAGATTTTTAGTTTTTTCTTTTTAGAGATGGGGTCCAAGGCCTCAAACTCTTGGGTTCAGTGATCCTCCTGAGTAGCAGGGACTACAGGTACACACACAGCTGCCTTTTCTGTCTTTGTTTAGTTGGATTTTGTTGTTTTGAGACAGGGTCTTGCTGTGTATCCCAGGCTGGCCTTGAACTCATGGTGATCCTCCTGCCTCAGCTTCTGGATCACTGGAATCCGCCACCATGCCTCTGTCTTTCTTCCTGAGAAATTAGTAGATTATCTGAGTGTGATACTGGGAGACTTGTGTATCCAGTTTTCTTAGTATAACCACAGAAAACACATGTGAGCTGGGAGTAGTGGAACACTCCCGTAATCCTAGCACTCAGGGAGGCTGAGGCAGGAGGATTCAAAGTTTGCCCTCAGCCTGTGCAACTCTGCCACTTAGCAATACGCTGGCTGTCTCTAAATGATAAATTTAATAAAGCCCGGGCTGGATCTCAGCAGTGAAGGCCTTGGGTTCAGCCCCGGGTACTGCAACGGGCACGCAGTGCCGCCCGCAGGGTGCCACGCAAGGCCCTGGCTGGGGGCTGGAAGCCAGCTCCCCTGCCCGACTTGCCTGTGCGC
>NW_022900931.1:62000176-62010107 GCF_012274545.1 Fukomys damarensis
CGGGGAGTCTCGCGGAGCCTCTGCCGCACTGGCTCAATGGGAAGCTGAGGCCCGGGGCCCCCGCGTCTCCACCGTCACGCATTCTGTCTGTGCCCGCTCTGCAGGGGTGGGATTTGACTCCACGCCTGACGCAGCCGCAAGCCCTGTTCCTGCTGTCGCTCTGCAATTTACATATTTTTAATAAAATTTAAAGATTCAGCCAGGTGTGGTGGCACATGCCTGTGTTTCTAGCTCTTGAGAGGCTGAGGCAGGAGGATCGTCTGAAAGTTCAAGGCCGACCTGGGTACACAGTTCGAGGTCAGCCGAAACTACCTGGGGAGACCCTGTATCAGAAAGGCCAAAAAAATATTATTTTCAAAATGGAAATCTTTGGGTGTCCAGCTACCAGGGCCTTTTCCTGGAAACAGCTAAAGGTGTGCCTTGAGCCGGGCGTGGTGGTACCTACCTGTGACCCCAGCATTCTGGAGCCCGAGGCAGGGAGGTCATAAGTTCCAGCCAACTGGGACTGTATCCTGGGTCCCTGTCTCAAAAAAGAGACTACTCTGCATATGCAAGTGAATATTCATCTGTGTCTACCCACGCATGGATCTTTTTTGCTCCCCTCTTAAATAATAGTTAATATTTGTGCCTCATTTTATGCTGGTTTTTGTGGGTCATGGAATGAACCTCAAGCCTTGCGCATCCCAGGCAAGTTTTCTACAACTGAGCCGCGTCCCCAGCTCCTGCTCTTTGTTTACATCACAGTCATCTCGGTCATCAGTCTCTATCTGTGTATGTACTGTTGCCCTATCCTTTTTTCTTGTCTGCATAATATTCAAACACGCAACTATACAGTTAAGCCCTCTGCTAATGGGCACCTATGATGGTTCCAATTGCTTGCTGTTCTGACTGATAGTGTCACCATAAGCAGCTTTACATATATATGTCATTGATTCTCTAGGATCAGCTTTTAAAAATGAATCCGCTGGAAGCGGTGTGGTGGAAGGAGTGTGGTGGCGCACACCTGTAATCCTAGCACTCGGAAGGCTGAGGCAGGAGGATCACTGTGAGTTCGAGACCAGCCTGGGCTACATAGTGAGTTCCGGGTCAGTCTCAACTACATAGTGAGACCCTGTCTCAAAAAACCAAACAAACAAAAAAATGAAACTGCTGGGAATAAGCTGATGTATTTATACTTTTAGTGATGTATCGATTTGTGAAAATGTAAGCTCATGAGAACAGGGATTTTTCTGTCTTCTGTTCTGTGTGGTATCCCAGAGCCCCGTCCCATGCTGGGCGGATAGGAGATGCTCAGGAATTATTTGTGGCCCTGTGTCACGCATTTGACAGTCCCTGGAAGATGCCACGTGAACGTGCCTCATTCCCCACCGTCTCACCAGCACAGGCTGTTGGGAAATGTTTCCATCTTTCTGTTGCTTTTGTTTTGTTTTTGCAGTAGTAAAGATCAATCGAAGCAGTGTGCTACTATTGAGCTTCATCCCCAGCCCTTCTCACTATTTTATTTTTTTGTTTTTTGGTGCCAGCGACTGAACTCTAGACCTTGTGCTTGCAAAGCAGGCAGTGGAACCACTGAACTAAATCACCGGCCTGCTTCTCACTGTTTATTTTGAGATGGGGTCTGGCCAAGTTGTGTAGGATAGTCTCAGATTTGCAGTGATCTTCCTGCCTCAGCCTCCCAAGTAGCTATCTTTTGATGAATGCAAGAAAAAAAATCTCATTGGTGTTTACTTTTGTTTTTGAGGCAGGCAGCAGAACCACTGAGCTAAATCCCTGGCTTTGCTTTTGTATTTGAGACAGGGTTTCACTATGGAGTCCAGGCTGGCCTCGAACTAGTAGGGATCTTCCTGCCTCAGCCTCCCCAGCGCAGGGAATACAGTGTGCACCACCAGGCCTGGCCTTATCAGTGTATAATTTGCAATTTTTCTGAATGAATGAGGCTGGGTCATGTTTTTGAGTGAGAAACATATGGCAGATTCCCAGGTCTCCTCAAGAATTATTGACATCTAGCGGGGGTGTGGTAGTTGCACGCCTGTGATCCCAGCAATGAAGACGCTGAGTCAGGAGGATCAAAGTTTGAGCCCCGCCTGGGCCATTGAGTGACTTAGTGATAAGACATTATTTATTTATTTATTTGTTTATTTATTTATTTATTTTTGAGACCAGCTCTCACTATGTGGTTGAGACTGACCTGGAACTCACTGTGTAGCCCAGGCTGGTCTCGAACTTGCAGCGATCCTCCTGCCTCAGCCTCCCGAGTGCTGAGATTACAGGCGTGCGCCACCATGCCCAGCTACAGTAAAACATTTTGAAGAAGGGGCTGCTTGTGTAGCTCAGTGCAGTGGCCCTGGGCTCAGTCCCCAGTCCTGGAAAGAAAAGGGAGAAGGCAGGGGAGTAGAAGAGGAAAGAGTAGAGAGGGATTCTCGGGACCCAAGAAGCTTCCTCCTGCCAGCACCCTGGGTGGCGCCTCCGTCTGCTGCGCCTCAGGCCCTCCCCTCTCCGCCTGCAGCTTTAACAACCTGGGCATCCAGTGCGTGCGGAAGAAGGAGATCGAGGCTGCCATCGAGCGCAAGATCCAGCTGGGCATCGACCCCTACAATGGTGAGCCCAGCGCCCGCCCCCCTCGCCCCCACCATCCCTCCTGTCCCCGTCCAACACCCGAGCCTCCCCTGTGCCCCACAGCTGGCTCCCTGAAGAACCATCAGGAAGTGGACATGAATGTGGTGAGGATCTGCTTCCAGGCCTCCTACCGGGACCAGCGGGGACACATGCGCAGGATGGACCCTGTGCTGTCCGAGCCCGTCTACGACAAGAGTGAGTCCCTCGCCCCCACCATCCCTCCTGTCCCCGTCCAACACCCGAGCCTCCCCTGTGCCCCACAGCTGGCTCCCTGAAGAACCATCAGGAAGTGGACATGAATGTGGTGAGGATCTGCTTCCAGGCCTCCTACCGGGACCAGCGGGGACACATGCGCAGGATGGACCCTGTGCTGTCCGAGCCCGTCTACGACAAGAGTGAGTGGAGGGCACCCCGCCCACCGACGCTGTTCTGGCCACAGTAGCGGAAGCAGCCCTGGCCCGGAGCTTTTCTGTTTATTTTTCCCGCTTCCTAACCTGTGCACATGGGTTCAGTTGCTCAGCAGTGTGAAGGCACTGGTTCTTCTGTGATTTTTTTTTGGCTTTTCCCTCATGGTCTCACGATGCCTGCCACAGCTCCAGACATCATGCCTGTGTTCAAGGCCTGTGATGGGTACTGCCGCCTTGTATGGTTGTGCAGGTAGTGCACTTCCTATACACGTATACCAGGCAGCTCCAGATAAAAGGCATCACGAACAATATTTCCCTTTCTTTTACAGAAAAAAATTAAAAGTATCTCTTCCCCAGAATCCCCCTGGTAGACAGCTGCTTGCATCTCATTGGCCAGACTTGGCTCCCTGGCTGCCCCTGGTCAGGGAGCTCTGGGACACTGCTATTTCGACTTCCACCTCCACCGGGTGGTACAGGCATGGTGGCGGGGAGGGATAGCTGGTCAGTTTCAGGAACCTACGGAGACTTCCACAGATGCCCAAATGAGGAGGAATGGAAGTTAAATGAGAGATTTCATGGACGCAAGTGCAAGAACGGAGATAGCTGAAGGAACAAAGAAGCAACGTTTATTTTCCATTAACTTGAAAATAAAAGTGAAAAAGTAGCACAGTGCTTCAGGTCCGGCTGCATCCAGGGCATTGGGGATATATGGTTAGAGACCTGTAGTATCTGTCAGTGGTGCTTCCTCCATGTTGAGAGTTGTTCTTGGCAGGGTAGTTGGAGGTATCTGTCTTACCCACTTGGCATCTCTGGCTCCCAAAGACAACTGCTTTTAGCTTCTCTTGTTTTTGTTTTTTTTTTTGCCGTGTTAGGGCCATCTCTCATTGGTCTGAACTTGGTCATGTGCTCCCCATTGACCAACCAGTTGTGGCCAGATAGAGGTGGATGCTCTGATTGGCCAGATTGGGGCACATAATCATGGCTGAATGATGGCTGGTTCTGCTCAGGACCATTGTTGCCTGGCTTTTAACAGCTGGCCCAGGACTGCTGAGGAAGGGAAAATAAATATCCACTGTAAGATTTCAGGCCCTGAAGCCTGCTCTGGGGATCTCCACAGACCTCCTCAGACCCCCCTGGCCCTACCAGCTCTGAGTGTTAGGGTCTCCTTGGGATAGACACTTCATGGACCTCAGCACTGAAGACACACTGCTCCTGTCAACGCCATGGCCACCGGGTTTGATGAGTGAATCCATGTTTTTCCTCATGCGCCACTTTCATTCCTCCCCAGAATCCACAAACACATCAGAACTGCGGATTTGCCGAATCAATAAGGAAAGCGGTCCGTGCACAGGCGGCGAGGAACTCTACTTGTTGTGTGACAAAGTACAGAAAGGTGAGGGGCCCGAAGGTGCTGGCTACTGGCAGTTGGAAGCCAGGTGTGGTGGTGGTGCACACCTGTGACCCCAGCACTCAGAAGGCTGATGCAGGAGGATTGCTTTGAGTCTGAGGCCAGCCTGGGCTCCATAGTGAGACCTTGTCTCAATACACACACACACACACACACACACACACACACACACACACAAAGAAACACAAAACAGAAACGGAAAACTCAACTCAATAAGCAGACAATTGGTTCCTGGGCCCACTTGCCCCTGAGCAAGGAGAGCCTGTCTGGGCTAGCGCTGGGGATAATACACAGACAGTTCCAACGTAGGGCAACTCAGGTTCCAATTGTTCGGCTCTGTTGGTGCTGCGAGAGAAATATACATTCAGTAGAAACCTCTTGCTAAGTCAGGAAGTTGCCCTGGCCAAGCTCGAACTTGTGATCCTCCTGCCTCAGTCTCCCAAGGTACTAGGATTGCAGGCGTGCACGACCACGCCTGGCTGGGAACTGTATTCTGAGCGTTGATCTCCTGGGCTGCGGCTATTTGGAGCCTCACTGTGGTAAAGCTGCAGTGAGCCACAGTGCTCAGTCACCATGAAATCGGGAAGCTGCAAGGAGAAACAGCCGATGCTTCCTAGCGTGCTGTGTTGCTAAGCAGTGATGTTTGGTGGGCTGGGGAATGTGTTTTTGACTTACTGATATTTCAGTCAGGGTGAGTTTAGTGGGTTGTAACCCATCATGACTCAGGGAGTGTCTGCATATACAAACAGGCAGATAGTCGGGGGTGGTGGCACGCATGAGACAGGAGGATCACAGGTTCAAGTCCAGCCTGGACAACTTAGTGATTTAGCAAGACCCTTCCTCAAAAATAAAAACATGACAAAGGGCTGGGGCTGTAGCTGAGTGGCTGAGCCCTGGGTTCAATCCCCACGACCACGAAGAAAGAAAAAAGGAAAACAGTGCCCAGCTTGCAGCAGGTCTGCCCTGGAGGTTGTTCACCGTGCAGATCCACTTCTCCGGGATGTTAGGGTTGACTTTGAGGGGAGGCCGAGCGGGTTGGGGCTCTGCAGTCCTGACCTTGTGGCCCAGCCGCTGTTCCCCGCCCCGCAGAGGACATATCTGTGGTGTTCAGCACAGCGTCCTGGGAAGGCCGGGCCGACTTCTCCCAGGCCGACGTGCACCGGCAGATCGCCATTGTCTTCAAGACGCCGCCCTATGAGGACCTGGAGATCATGGAGCCCGTGACCGTCAACGTCTTCCTGCAGCGGCTCACGGACGGGGTCTGCAGCGAGCCGCTCCCCTTCACTTACCTGCCTCGGGACCACGGTAACCTTGGCACCCCCAGGGGCCAGGCAGAGGGGGAAGGCAGGCCGGGAGCTTGCCAGGCTAGGGCTCCCATCCGGCGCCTCTGCTTACTAGCCCAGCGTTCTGGGCCTCCTGTGCAGAGCGGACATAGCACCTGCTACTCATGGTGTCGGGAGCGGTGGCTACTCAGTGTGTCTGCTCCTGCCTGGCGTGGCGCAGGGTGTGCTGGGAATCCAGAGGTGACCAAGATAGCCCCAGCCCTGCCCTCAGAAGGCTCACCGTGATGACCGGAGTAGATGGGACTGGAATGGAGATGGTCAAGGGACTCGATGGCTCAAAGGGGGCAGCCCTGAGGTCAGAGAAGGCTTCCTGGAGGGGGAGCTGCTGAGCGGAGGGTGGGAGAATGACTGAGCCAGTCCTCCAGGGCAGGGGTGGGAGTTGAGGAAGCGTTTTAAGCAGCTGGCAAGTGCAAAGGTCCTGAGGTAGCATCATGCCTGAGGTGTTCAGGGAACAACAAAGAAGCCAGAATAGGGTCTGGGGATTTAGCTCAGTGGCACTGCACCTGCCTCGCAAGCACAAGGTCCTGAGTTCTGGTACCAAACAATAACAACAACAACAACAACAACAGTCTAAGCTCACAAAGAGGCCAGCGTAGCTGGAAGGGATATGGATGTTTATTTTTCAAGATCCAGCTCAGCCACTTCCTAAGTAGTCTCTATGATTGGTTATCGGTGAGTTACGAGTATTGATGGGTCATTTCTTGTATGCCCTTGGCATTGCTGAACAGACACCTACGGCGTGGACAAGAAGCGGAAACGGGGGATGCCCGACGTCCTTGGGGAGCTGAACAGTTCCGGTGTGTCCACTCTGCCCCTTTGCACCCATCCCCAGAGCCCTGGGAGGAGGTGGCCTCCCCCGGGAAGGCACCCTCATCTCTGTGCTCACTTTCTTCAGACCCCCATGGCATTGAGAGCAAACGGCGGAAGAAGAAGCCGATCTTCCTGGACCACTTCCTGCCCAGCCACAGCTCAGGTGAGTCCTAGCTCCCTGCAGGCTCCTGCTCCTGCTTTTCTAGCAGCTTCCCCCGGGCCAGTGATTCAGCACTTAGCTAGCACCACGGTGTGGACAGAACAAGGGCTCTGGAGGCTTAATGGAGGCGCTGGTCTCTGCCAGGATGTTCACTTGCTGTGTGATCTTTGCCAAGTTGCTCCACCTCTCTGATCCTCCAGCACTCCTCTGAAAATTCTTACCACCACTTCACTGAGTGGTAACCATTTAAGGTAACCAGGAGCCACGTTGCCTTGAAGTTCCCGGTCTTATCTGATCTTGGAGGTTAACAGGGTCAGGCCTGGTCATACTTGGTTAAGGGACCTCTGGGGGATATGGGGTGCTGTAGGCTTAAGAAACCCTTTAAAAGCATATTTCTCTTACAGACACTGTGGGGCGGGCACAGAAGTAGGTGCTCACACCCTGCCAGCCCCCACCTTACAGGTGGAACCGCTGAGAACCAGAGGCGCGAGGCCTTTGCCCCAGGTCACAGTGCAGCAGGGAGTGGGCAGGTAGAGGTGAGCAGTGATGTGTGGGGCCGGCAGCAGGTGACGACGCGCTCTGGAGGCGGAGACAGAAGGAGCCCAAGTTCTGTTTTGTATTTTTTTTATTCACTAAGTTTCTTGGTACATTTGAGGAATTCACCATGACGTTCATCACTGGGATTTGTACCTGTGCACGATGCATCTTGGTTCTTATTTTTCCTGCTCTCCCTCCCACCCCTCCCCATTTACCAACACTGTGCTTCTGGTTTTTTTCTTTTCTCATATTTTTCTTTCCTTTCCTCTACCCCCCACTTCCTTTTCCCCTTCCCCTTTGGAGCTTTTCTTTCTATTTCGCATTGTCTGTTATACATTTTGGTCCTCATTTACACTTTCAGTTTCTCACACCAGAGAAACTTCGGTATTTACATGTGTGTCCTATTTATTTCACTGAGAGTATGGCTTCAGTGTACATCCAATTAGCTAGAAATGTCTCCAGTTTATCATTCTTTATGGCTGAATAGTACTCCATTTAATTTTTAAAAACACACAACACATCTTTATCCGGTCTCCACTGATGGGCACTTGGGCTGTTTCCAAGTTTTAGCTATCACAAACTGTGCTGCTATGAACATGGGCGCACCTATATCACTGTGGTATGATGCTTTTCATTCTTTTGGGAAGATACCCAGCAGGGGAATAGCTGGGTCAAATGAGACCTCCTATCCTAGTTCTTTTAGGAATCTCCACACTGATTTCGCAGTGGTTGCACCAGTCTGCACTCTCACCAACGGTGCAGTTAGAAGCAGCCCAGGCTGGGCTGCTTCGTGAGACCCTGTCTCAAAATAAAAATCAGAAAGTATTGGGATGTTGCTCAGTGCAAAGGCCCTGGGTTCAGTCCCTAGAACTGTGCAGCCAAACAAGCTATTCCAACACCAGCTGGCCCAGGGCACCTGCCCCATGTGGCACCACCTGTGGTTCTGCCCTCCTCCAGCTGGTAACCCAGGTCTAGTATCCCTGTCCCTAGCAGCCACCAGTCCTAGCTCACTCCACCAGCCTCCCACCTCCAATCCCCACAGCTCCCTACCACTCCTCTTCCTGCCCAGTTTCTCAAAGTTCTAAACCCCGCCTCCCCTCCTGGGTCAAAGTCATGGTGGTGATAGTGTAGTGGTTACACACACGGCCGCTGGAATCAGGGTGGGTCTCAATTCTGAGTCTGTGATTCAGCAGCTGTGTGACCTCTGGGAGCCTCAGTTTCTTCATCTGTCAGATGGAGACCCTATGTCTTAGGTCTTGAGGTCTTTAGTAAGATTATGTCACATAGTGATTTATTACAGTGGCTGGCACAGAGTTCATGCCCCGAGATTGTTAAGAACTTGCCAGAAATCAAGAATGCCACCTGCATTTGTTACGATCTTATTTAACTTCATTTACAGCAAAACCCACAATAACCTAATAGAACTTTATTTCTCCTCACATAAATATGGTCTAGAGATAAGCAGTCCAGAGATGGCCTGCTGGCCGCATGATCGTAACAGACCCAAGCTCCTGCCAATTGCAATTTGCGGTTTCCACTTCTTGGTCCAGGCTGGCTGCTGTAACTCCAGCTCTCATGTCCATATTCCACTTAACAGAACTGAAGACATGCGATCACGTCAAGTTGCAAGGGAGACAGGGAGACCCAGTAGTTCTGTGTTTCTTTTTGAGACAAATATAATCAGTACTTGCTAATGAGGTTTTGTTTGAAAAAAGAAGAAAAGAAGGGCTGAGGGTGTAGCTTAGTAGCTACTGTGATCAAGGCAGTGGATTCAATACCCAGCCTAGGGCATGTGTGGTTCTCTTGTTCTGTTTGTTTTTGAGATAGAGTCTCACTTTATAGTTCATGTTGGCCTTGAACTCACTATATAGCCCAGGCTGGCCTTAAACTCCAAAAGATCCTCCTGCCTCAGCCTGTTGAGTGCTAGGACTACAGGTGTGCGCCACTGTGGCTGGCCTGGCTCTCACATCATGACATTTATTTTACCTTCCAGTTTTGGGATCGGGGATTGTCTGTGATACAGAGATTTCATTTTATGGATTCTCTATACTTGGAGGTGGGCCTCCTCTTCCCACTTCTTGGAAAAAAACATTACATGGCCCTACAGGAGTGTGAATTCAATCCTGGTCCCACAGTTGGACAGTGTGGCTTCCCAGTTATTTCGCCCTGTGTGCCCGCCGCCATGCCTTTTTGCAGTGCCAGGGGTTGGTCCAGGGCAGCATGCCTGCTAAGCAAGGCCTCTCACTGAACAACATCCCCATCCAGCCTGCCTTTCTTTCTGTGATACTGGGATTGAACCCAGGGCTTTTGCTGACATTTGCTATTCTCCTGCCAGCCTCCCCAGCAGTGGCTGGAATTACTGGTGTGCATCATCACCAGGCTGGGCTCAGTTTGCTGACCCACATCAGAATGGTGATAGACCCAGGGTGGCGCGCTTGCGGTGGCCCCAAAGCGAGCTTCATCTTTCTCCCACCAGGCACTTTCCTGCAGCAGTCAGCCCTGCTGGCCGACACAGACTTCTTCCCCGGACCTGGCACAGTGTCCCTGCCCGGCTTCGAGACCCCCGGCGCTCCCGAGCTCCTGGACGACAGCTTCGCCTACGACCCCGCAGCGCCCACACTCTTCACCATGCTGGACCTGCTGCCCCCGC
>NW_022900931.1:62010139-62010999 GCF_012274545.1 Fukomys damarensis
CGGGGCCCGGGGCCCGAGGCCACGTAGCCCCAGAACACCGGCGGAGTCGAGGCTGGCGGGCCGGAGCACGCCATCCTCCGGGCTGCCGTGGTCAGCTCCGACCTCGCACCCGATCGGACATCTGGGGGCTTGGGGAGAAGCGCGGGGCCGTGGCTTCCCCTGGAGTCCACTTTTCAGATGACAAAACGGGGTTGGGGGAGGAAAAGAAGGGGCCCGAGGCCACGTAGCCCCAGAACACCGGCGGAGTCGAGGCTGGCGGGCCGGAGCACGCCATCCTCCGGGCTGCCGTGGTCAGCTCCGACCTCGCACCCGATCGGACATCTGGGGGCTTGGGGAGAAGCGCGGGGCCGTGGCTTCCCCTGGAGTCCACTTTTCAGATGACAAAACGGGGTTGGGGGAGGAAAAGAAGCGCCTTCTCGGGCGACTGTGAGAAGATTATAGTACTGTGCAACCTGCGGGTTGTCTGCAGTCTTCCCAATAAAGATGAATTTTTAAGCCTTGGGGCTTCTCGTCTATCCGCGTGGGAAACACCCCAGCCTCTCCCACAACCAAGCCTCCAACCTCTCTTCCGCCTTCCCCTCCCTTGCCCTCCTTTCCAGTCACGCCCGGGCTCCGCCCCTCGCGTTCAGGCCCCGCCCCCGCAGGCGGAAGCGCATTCCGTGATGCTCTGCTCCTCCTCTTCGCGCGGTTCCCCATTTCCGCTTCCGGTGCGGGCAGCGCGCGAGCGCAGCAGTGGGAGGCGGCGACCAGCCGGTGAGTGCAGGCGTCGGGTCCCGACCTCCTGGCTTTCAGGTGGCATTCCCTCGGCTTCACCCGTGTCGAAGCCCTCTGGGTGCTGCTGAGGCCGGCTGCTGCGCCCT
>NW_022900931.1:62011056-62027150 GCF_012274545.1 Fukomys damarensis
GACGGGCCCCAGGCCGCGCCCCTGACCCGCTGTGGGCCCAGTTTACCCTGTGGGGCTCGGCGCTGACCTGTTCCGCGAGCGCTGTCCGAACCCTCGAGCTCGGTCCCTGTCGTCAGACTCGACACCCCCGGCCAGGAGCCGGGCCCGCGCTGCCTTCCTCCTCCTTTTTCTGGATACCTTCTCCGCTGCAGACCCTGTCTTCACACGCCAGCCCCGCTTTCTCCCGACAGCCTCCTCCACAGTTCCACCTCCCTCGAGCGGCGTCCTTTTCCATCCACGCGCTTCACCTGCCCTCGGCGCCCACCTGCACACCACTACACGGTTCCTAAAAAGTTTGCCTTTCCTTCTTCGGCCTTCATCCCTATCTTCGTCCTTTGCGGCTCTCCCGCTTCCTGGAGCCTCCGCTCTCGCTGCTGAGGGTCTTTCATTCCGGCTCCAGCGCGTGGCATCTGGGACACTCCTCCCTCGCCCCAGAGTCACTTAGGAATCTTTAGAACGCCCCGAAACTACTGGATCAGAGTTGTCAGGGATACACCTGAGCATCGGGCCCGCAATTCTGCAGCCTCACTTCCCCTCCCCGAAGCTGAGAGACAGGGTATTTAGGGTCAGCTCTGTCCCCATCTTAGGTGGCTGTGACTGTGCCCATATGGCTTTTACAGCCCGACTGACATCCCTGGCTCACCCCCCAGGTTGAGGCCCCCGGCTTGGCCTCATCACAATGTGGCACGAAGCTCGGAAACATGAGCGGAAGCTTCGAGGCATGATGGTGGACTATAAGAAGAGGGCAGAGCGGCGGCGGGAGTACTATGAGAAGATCGTGAGTGACCCGCGTTTCCCTGGGCTGGGAGAGTCTCCAGCGGTTGGGGCCCTGGTCATTCAGCCAGGTAGAATCTGTGCTCGGAAGTATGCCAGGATTAGAGCTCTGTTTCCTCAGGGGAATTATCTCTAATTGTTTCTTGAGCATGGATCTGCGGGGCTCTGTTGCAGCATACTGTTTGGTGATGCCCTGGAGTGCGGATCTGGTGTTAGCAGTAAAGAGGGAGACCTTGTAACCCTCTGAGCAGTCCGAACAAGGCCAGCCTCCTCCAGAGCACCGTGCTGCCTTTTGCTGTGGTGCCCAGGGCCCAGAAGAACTTAGCCACCCTTGGGGTATGCTTGGGCCATCACTGATAGCAGCGCCATCAGTAGTGGTTAAGTGACCCTGGCCACTTGCCTTTTCTGTTTGATACTTCGGTTGCTCTTGGAGAAAAAATTTAAAAAATCAAGATTCCAAGCTGTGGCCTAAAAGACATTTGTGGCCTGAAAGACCCTTGTGACCCGGCTTCTGCCAGCCTCTCAGCTGCTTTCATAGACAGCTCCCCTGGCCTTTCGCGTCTCTGCTACAACAGTGTTTTGGTCTTCGATGCGTCCCCCCACCTGTTTAACTTCCACTTGTCCTTGGGACCCCAGGTTGAAATGGTGCCACGGTCGGTGCTTACCAGGCTGAGTTCTGGTAGGTGATGTTTGTGTAGACGTCGCCATTTGCTCTGGTGTCACTTCCCAGCCTCCTCCCTGCTCTCCGGGCTGTCTTTGTCCCTCCCAGCCCATCCTTTTCATGGGGTTGGAGAGGGCTTTCTGAAGCGCAAAGCTGCCTTGTTCCTCCCTCCTTGCTCAGTATTCTGTGGTTCTTTGGTGCCTTTGGGTGAAAACCGGAGCTCACTATAGCCTACAAGGGCTGTTTTCCATGCTAGGCAAACAGCCATTCAGCTACCGCTCCAGCCCTCACAGCCTGGCATTTGCCCCTCCTCCAGAC
This sequence comes from Fukomys damarensis, assembly GCF_012274545.1. Taxonomy (NCBI): domain Eukaryota; kingdom Metazoa; phylum Chordata; class Mammalia; order Rodentia; family Bathyergidae; genus Fukomys; species Fukomys damarensis. Next base: position 62,012,849 of record NW_022900931.1, read on the forward strand.
TCCTGCCTCTCCACTCTGTCGAGGTTCCTTGCTCAAGTCAATCTGATCTCCTTACTATTCCTGCATTGATACCAGCATTCTTCAGCCACAGGGCCTTTGCAGGACCTTTGCCTGTGCCTGGTTAGCTTCTGCTCCTTGTCAGATCTCAGGTAGCAGGGGAGTCTTGGCCCCCAGACTAAGTTAGGTATCCTCTGTAAATGCCACTGTACCTCTTCCTCTGTGAAGTGTAACGTATTTGAGGTATAGATACATAAAACAGGCCTATAAATCCACACACACGTGCACACACAGACACACACGCCCAGTCCTTTGAGATTGGGGGCTAGATATGTTTAGGTCACATTTGTGTGTGAGCCCAACAAATACTACTTAAAGAAACCGATGAAGACAGCAAAATGTCAACGGCTCCAGCACAGGCTGTGTGAAAGGCTTAGATGCATGGATGTTTTTGAATGCCACAGTCACCTGTGAGACAGGCTGCTCTTGCCCCACTCTGCAGAAGAGGAAGCTTCATGAGCTTCTCTTTTGCCTCTGTCATCCGGGAAGGAGCTGCTGGTTAAAGGGAGAGCCCATCTCTGTGCCATCGGGATAACTGTAATGTGACCTTGAGGACAGAGCCTGGGTCACAGTTGAGGGGATACACTGTGCTCAGGTGTGAAGAGCCACAACTTATCAAGGCACACGGTGTCCTGGGCCCAGTGCCCGCCACCTTGACATCTCCTTCCTCGCCCTGTGAGCGGGCCTGACAGGTGGCTCTTGCTGCTCCTGTGCAGAAGGTGCAGCTGAGGATCGTGGCTCATGTAGTCGCGGATGTGCTCAGCACCCAGAGTGTATCTGCTTCCTCCAGTCCTCACCCCAGACCAGGAGGCCACTCTTAGTGTCTCCATGTACAGGGGAGCGAGGGCTCAGCACTCATGTCCGGCGCAGCCGTGCACTTTGCATGTGTGCCCAAGCCTGACCTCCCTGCTGTCCACCTGGTCCTCACTTTGCAGAAGTACAGGCGAGGAGAGGTGAAGAAGCTTGTACGGTTAGGTTCTTGTAGCTTAGAGTCTTTAGGTTCTGAGTTCAAATTCTAACTGCTTCCATCTTGTGTGACTTGGACCAGAGACCGTCTCCCTGAGCCTTGCTTGCCCTTCTGCTCGTGAAGTGACGTGACATGTCACATTTGAGCGTAACACATACCTAAAACATCAGAAGCTTTCACAACATAAACTTTACTTCTGACTCACAGAAAAGCCCAGAGGCAGCCAGTTCTGCTCAGCACCTGAGCCACTCCTGTTTTTGCTGGGTACAGCTTCTCTAACCACACCTGTCTCGGTCTCGAAGGGCTGCTGAAGCTCTCTCTAGCCATCAGGTCTTCACTGCACCCAGCAGAGAAGAAGGGAGGGAAAGGAGCAAGGGTGCCCGTGCTGGCTGTTAGGGTACTTTTAAATGCTTTCTCAGGAGCCTCTGATCATATCTCACTGTCCATAAAGTCAGCTCAGAGCTGTAAATGTTGTTCTGGTTGGGTCTAAGTGTGGTGAGTTCTGTCACTGCTGCAGCAGGGAGAGTGGGGCTTGGTGGCCCTTAGTGGGGGAGGGGAGCAGCAGCATCACAGGCTTGTTGGAAGGCGGGGCAACAGACCCAAGTGTACACCTACGTGGGACACCGCTTGCCCCAGAAATAAATATCAGCTCTTGTGAGCATTTTTAGAGCTGGAAGGAACTGGAATTTGGGTTGGGGCCGATGGATGGCATGAAAGAAGGCAGGCTGGAGTTGGTGGCTCAGGAGGCCTAGTTAGCAGGGAACCTCCCAGCGTATTTTCCTCTCAGGATGGGGTGACATCCAGCCCCTCTCACTGGGAGACACGGAGACCTTTGAAAGGACTCTGTGGCTCTCTGTGGCGCGGGCTGGTACAGGCAGCCAGTGTCCCCATGCAGATGGGGAACGTGATCCGCATGCAGATGGGAGCCGCCAAGCCGCAGAGATGGCAGCACTGGCCTGGCTGCTTTGAGCGGGGGATGAGGCTGTTCACACGGCCCAGGTCTTGTTCCTGGCCCGAGATAGGGACTCAGGGTGACTGCAGCGATCCAGATGAGTGTGTGTTCCCGGCTGGTCCTTGACATCTCTTCAGTCCCTAGCTGACTCTGGTTCTGGCGTTGCCCCGTCCTTGTCCACTTTATTCTTTCATCAGTGGCTTGGGGAATAAGCAGGTCTCTCCTCCAGGAAGGTGCTGCTGACTCCTCAGCAGGTTCAGGCATCCCAGCCCTCTTGCACTGTGTCGTCCCCCTGTGGGTCTGTGAGGCCAGGGCCCTGGCTGCCTGTCACTCTCCCCCAGCATTGGACCTAGCACACAGTAAGTACCTGCTGAGCAGTCTCGCCAGTGAATGAATGAGAGCCTTCCATAGGTTTCTGACTGCTAAAGGCAGGAGAATAGTTAAGAAGGGATTAAGCCCAGGAGCAGTGTGAATACCTGTAATCCCACTTACTCAAGAGGCTGAGGCAGGAGGGTCCAAACTTCTGGAGCAACCTAGGCAACTGGCTATTTTCTGAGATTTTGTCTCAAAATAAAATTTAAAAAGTGTGGGGTGGGGTGGGATGTAACTTGGTGGTAGAGTGTTTGCCCACTGTGCACCAGGCCATGGGTTCAATCCTCAGTACTTGTGGAAAAAAGGGGACTAGGGATCTTTTTTCTTTTTAGATCCTGGGGATTTTGTTTGTTTGTTTGTTTGTTTGAGGCATGGTCTCACTATGTAGTTCATAGTGACCTTGAACTTACTATATAGCCCAGGCTGGCCTCAAACTCTTGGTAATCCTCATGCCTCAGCCACCGGACTGCTGAGATCACAGGTGTGTGCCAGCACCCCTGACTAGGTGCTAGGGTTTGAACCCAAGGAGCACTGAACTCCATCCCCCAAGCCTTTTTATTATTTTTATTTTGAGATGGGGTTGCACTAAATTGCCCAGGCTAGCCTTGAACTTGATAGCCTGGTCTGAAAGAACAAATGAAAAAGCTGAGCATGGTGTTGCACAACTCTAATCCCAGCACTCGGAAGGCTGAGGCAGGAGGATCACTGTGGAGTTTGAAATCAGCTTGTCTACATAGTGAGTTCAAGGCCAGCCTGGACTAAATTACAAGACAAAAAACAAAGTGGTGTTTTTTAAAGCACGAAAACAAAATTACTCTGTAAGATTTGAAAAAAGTGAGTGAATAAAAAAGCAATCCATTTGTTTGTTTTTTGAGATAGGTTCTTACCACGTAGCCTTCCATGCCTTAGCCTCCCAAGTGCCACGATTACAAAATGTGTGCTATCACACCTCGGCAATTATTATTACTATTATTATTTTCATTTTTGAGGGGTGTGTCTCATTTTATAGTTCAGGCTGGCCTTGAAGTCACTGAGTAGCTCAAGCTGACATTAAATTTGCGGTGATCTCCTGCCTCATCCTTCTGAGTGCTAGTATTACATGAGTGCACTACCACACCCAGCTTTGTTTTATTTTCTTTCAGACAGGATCCTTGTGTAGTCCAGGCTAGCTTCAAACTTAGGATCCTCCTCTCTCAGCCTCCGGAATGCTGTGATTACAGACAGGTGCAACTGTGCCCAATCCTAAAAAGATTCAGTTTTGGAGTGTGGCACATCTGGGTTTCAGCCCTGGTTCTGTTTGTGGCTGGTGTGATCTCAGGCGAGTGGGACCCCCTATTGGCCCTGCCTCCTGCTTTGGAACCTGGGAGAACAGCAAGGAAGCTTGAGCAGAGCAAGGAGGCCTACAAGCAACACACAGCTCAGTATCTGGCTTTGGGTACGATACCCTGGCTTTTCTGTTTCCCAGAAAAACTGGGCCTGGACTCTGGCTTTTACTCCCAGCCCAGTAGTTTCTGAGGCCAAGCCTGGGGGGTTGGGGGGGGGCTTCTGCACCCTGGCAGGATTTCCAACTGCAGGTGGTGTCCCTTCAGTCCTGGCTGTGGGGCTGGTGCGCTTGGCTGGGGGCAGCTGGGAAGGTGGCGAGGTGGTGACCTCTTAGCCTAGGATGCTGTGTTGAGGGGTTAGAGGTGCTGTGTGTGTGGCTGAGATGGGGGGCGGTGAGTGTAGAGTGGGGAGTCGGGGTCCCCATGGTCCAGATGTGTATGTCCCCATCTCCCTAGGTTCTCTAGGTCTGAGGGGCATGAATGTGGCTGACGGGCTGGTTGGTGCTGGGCATGGAGGTGGGGTGGGTGGGAAGGGGAGCATTGTGGACTCCTGCTGGGCCCCACCTCCTCCTGTAGGTGTTCCTGTGTTCCAGTGGGGGGTGGGTCAGTGCAGAGGGAGTGGAGGTGGAGGGAAGAGTGTCCGTTAGGAAGAGCTGAAATTAGTGAGGGAGCAGCCGTGCTTAGCTTCCCGCTGAGGGCAGGATGGGCAGGAGCCCAGCACCTGGTATGCAGGTGCTGGGGGGCCACAGAGGGGCTTAGCAGAGCCCAAGGAGGAGATGTGCTGCCTGGGGGCCAGGTGAGGGCTGGAACTGGGGTGCTGTGTGGGGCCCAGAGTGGTTCACACGGCAGCCCCTCCTACAGCTCTCCTGAGCTCCTCTGCTGTGGGTAGGGCCTGGCCCCCGAGAGCCACAGATTTTATCTCGAATGCTCTTGCGAGGATGAAGACTTGTGATCCTCTTTGGCCAGGGCTCAGGTTTGATGGCCACAGACTTGGGATGTTCTACTTTCTCTCCTATCTTGGCATTCTTAGTGCTTTAAAAATGTTTTTTCAAAAAACACACACAAAAAATTATTTTAATTTCTTTTGGCACTGAGGATAAACCCAGGGCCTTGGCGCTGAACTGACATTCCCAGCACTTTTTTATTTTAGGACTGGGTCTTACTATGTTGCTTGGGTTGGGTTTGCACTTGTGATCCTTGTGCCTCAGCCTCTTTCTTTTTTAACACCTTTATCGAGATGTAATTGCCACACTACACTGTTTACTCATATGATGTGTACAGTTCAGGGCATTTTAGTACAGGTCATGCAAACATTATAATCAAATTCTAGAAACTTTTCATTATCCTCCTGCACCCATAAAAAGCCTGTGCCCATGCGCAGTCACTTCTCATTCTCCCAACTCCTTGACTCTAGGCTGGTATAAATCTCCTCTGTCTCCCTGCAGTTGTCTATTCTGGACACATTATAAATGGAATTTACACCACTGGCCTTTCATTACTTAACATGATTTTTCTGAGGCCCATCCAGATTGCTGCAAGTGTCATTTCTTCATTCCTTTTTGTGGCTGAGTAATATTCCCTTGTGTAGATGTGCCTGCCTCATTTCGGCTGTTTATCCATTGATGAGCATTTGGATTGTTTCCATTTTCCATAATTAAAACAATGCTGTTGTGAACATTCGTGTATAAATACTAGTTTGAGCACCTGTTTTCATTTCCTGTGGGTATGTATCTAGGAGTGGAATTGCTGGGGCATCTGGTAATTCTTTTCCCTCCCACTGTTCCTTCCATACTGAGTGTAGAACTCAAGAGTCTCTGCCACAGAGCTACAGTCTCAGCCTTGTTTGTTTGTTTTTTTCTGTTCTTGTTTTTTATTTTAAGACAGAGTCTTCCTAAGTTGCCAGACTGATCTCGAACTTTTGATCCTCCTCTCTCAGCCTCCAGAGAAATAGAGATTACAGACGTGTATGGGTCCATGCCTGGGTCTGTTTAACTTTTTGAGGGACTAAATTTCTCCACATTCCTGTCAGTACTTGTCTCATTTGCATTCCAGCCCCCTGAGAGCACGTAAGGTGGTACCTCGTGGCTCTGGTTGGTATTTCCCTGGTGGTTAAGGGTATTGGTCAGTTTTCGCTGTGCTTCTGAGTCCTGGTGTCCCACAAGCTGGCGCTCATACCTGCCTCTGAATGGATGGCTCTGGGTGAGGTGGGAAGGTTGGGGTCACATTGTAAACTGGCTGTGCTAAAGGTTGGGCCAGCACTCAGGGCCTCTGGCCAGCACCTGGGGAGCAAACAGGTTCCTGTCTCCAGAGGGCAGGTGACTGCTACTTAAGCTCCCACTGCTGAGCAGCTTGGCCCCCCTTGGTCAGGGGTGTGGCCCCCACGCCAGGGGTCAGCTCGCCACTAAGTTTGCTCCCTGGGCTGAGGTTGAGCTCCACTGGGTGGTGACCTCTTTCTCATTTGCTGTGCAGAAGAAGGACCCAGCCCAGTTCCTGCAGGTACATGGCCGAGCTTGCAAGGTGCACCTGGATTCTGCTGTCGCTCTGGCTGCTGAGAGCCCTGTTAACATGTGAGACTGCTGTGGGCCACCAGAGGGGCCAGGGGTAGTGTGGTTCTGCAGCAGAGGCTTGGGTGTAGGCAGGGCTTGCCTGGGAGGCAGGCACTTACAGAGGCTGTGCAGACTGGGCAGGGTTGGGACGGAGTGCTAGGCTGGACTGAGGAGAATGTGAGCTGGCTAGAGGCCCCGCAGAAGCAGAAGGGTGGAGCTTGGGCTCATGAGTGGCCCGGAGAATTGGTGGTCACACAGGGTGACCTGTCTCAGGCTCTGGAGCCCGATTCAGGAGTTGCAGCTCTGAAAGCAGGATGAGGGTGAAGGCCACACTATGGGTGAGAATCACAGGAGCTGAGGGCCAGGACCCCCATCTGAGTGGTTGGGAACAGGTGGCCTGTCCTGGGCAAAGCCCAAGTACCTTTCTTTTTCTGCTCCGCTGTCCGTGTTCCAGGATGCCCTGGCAGGGGGACACCAGCAATATGATCGACCGCTTCGATGTACGCGCCCACCTAGATCACATCCCTGACTACACACCCCCGCTGCTCACCGCCATGTAAGCTGTACCCCGGGGCAGCTGCCCAAGGACCCAAAGCATCTGCCTGTCACCATGCTGGGGAGGAGGTGTGCAGGCAGGGACCTCTCCACCTGGGAGCCGAGGTCTGAGGGTCACGCCACTCCCTCCCTGCCTGAGCCTGAACCGGGTGCCTCATTCCTTCCTGCTGGCTTGGGGCAGATCCACCTTTCCCTCTGACCTCAAGAGCTTGACTTTCCCAAAGCTCCCCAGAACAGGAGTCAGACGAACGGAAATGCAACTACGAGCGCTACCGAGGCTTGGTGCAGAACGACTTTGCCGGCAGTGAGTGACAGGGTGGGGAGTGGGGAATGGGGGGGCCCTGGAGACTGGAGACCTAGACAAGTTTGGCAAGAGAAGTTTTATCCAGGTGCTGCATAAATGGCATGGGTTCCGGCCTCAGCTGTGTCATGGACTCGTCTGTCTGTGTCTCTTCCCTCTGGGGCCTTTGTGTCTGGAATTGGCACAGGGTGTGGCTGCTGAATTAGAGATGCCTCTCAAGGTTACCTCCACCCTATTGTTCGCATTCTGTGGTCTTTTCCTTTAAAAAGGGGGAGAAGGGAATAGCAAGCAGACGTATGTTTTCCCTGCCTGCATGGATGAGATGGTTGGTTGGGAAAGGGAATCTCTATTGTTTGAGATGAATGTTTAAGCCAGGCGTGGTGCTGCACACTTGTGAGCCCAGCATTCAGGAGGCTGAGGCAGGAGCATCGCTGGAAGACTGAGGTCAGACTGAACGGAATGAATGCTTAGACCGTGCCTGTCAGTTTGCTAAGGGTTTATACCCATCCAAGATTCTTCTCCAGGCTCAGCCTTATCACTGTTACCCTTTCACAAATGAAATAGCAGAGGCTGGAGAGAAAGAAGCCATCTGCTCTGGGCTTGCCTGGCAAGGGGAGGCCAACTTGGGCTTTTCTGTCCCCATTATACCCTTACACCTGCATAGCTACCCAGCAGGGCCAGGGCAGGGCTGCACATTACAGACAGGACTTGGAGACTCAGGGGTGTCCCCTACATCGCTGACCACTCCTGTCTGGGATGGGGGCTCCCCTGGCAGTTAGGGAAGGGTGACGCCCTCCACTGCTTGTCCATACTGAGCCCTAACCTGGTGGGTCTTGGCGTCCTCCTGAAGAGTGGTGATGATTGTGTCCTGTGAGGTGTTGCAAGGGTTCAGTGAGATGGTATATAAGGGGGAGGGAAGGCGAGAGAGAAAGCAAAGGGAACATAGGGACTGAACCCAGGGACTCACACTGAGCTATGTCACCAACCCTTTAAAAAAAAATTTTTTTTTTTTTTTTTGGTACTGGGGATCAAACTCAGGATCTTGGACTTGCCAGGCAGACATGGTACAACTGAGCTAAATCCCAGCCGTAAAATATTTTATTTTGTGATAGTCACTAAGTCGCTCAATTGCCCAGGCTGGGCTTGAATTTGTGATCCTCCTGCTTCAACCTCCCAGACTGCTGGGACTACAGGCGTGCACCACCATGCCTGACTGGTACTACTGTTTTTGCCATTCCTCAAGGTCTCGTAGAGCCGCTGGGGTCGGGCCCAGTGGGGGACAGGGAGCAACCACATAGCACATGAGTGGTATAAAGACAGCCAAGGCGGGGTCATCACAGAGGTGTGTGCTGCCCTGAGGACAGGAGGCAGGCCTGGCTCAGGCTGGGTCAGTGAAGGGTAGAGGCAAAGGTGGGCTTGGGGCTCTAGGCGAGTGTGGTGTGCAGAGCCCAGGATTGGGGGCACTGTAGAGGAACGGAGTAGGCCCCCATAGCTAGGGCAGGCAGCCGGGGGGCTCTCCTGGGTTGTGCCCTGTCACTCCCAGCACACTAGCCCAGCCATCGGCGTCACAGATGGGAAAGCTGACACTCGCTGAGAGGGAGGTGGGGGACTCACGCAGGGTCCCACAGTGGGTCAGGGCCAGGGTCTCATGGCATGGAGGATCAGGGAAGGCTTTAGTCCATTACTGACTCCCCAAGGTGGGAGTTGTGACAGGGAGAGCCCAGACACCCCAAACCACTGAGCCAGAGAGGGCAGGCGTATTGTGTGGAAGGGTCCAGTCAGAGGCTTCTGTAATAGCAATAACGGTAGCAGTACCCCAGGCCCAGGGGCTGAAGTCACTTGACCGAGGCCCCTGGCAGGTAAGGGGGCGTAGGACAGCCAGGGCTGTGTCCCCCAGACGGCACATGTGATCATCTGGAACCCAGGACTGCACTCCCAGCTATGCTTGGGTTGTCCCTGCCCTCCTGCCCCCTCTGCATTCCCTGGGTCCCCACCACCCTGACCCGCATGCCTCTTGCCTACTGCAGTCTCAGAAGAGCAGTGCCTATACCAGATCTACATTGACGAGTTGTATGGAGGCCTCCAGAGACCCAGTGAGGATGAGAAGAAGAAGTGAGTCGGGGTCCGGGTGTGCTGTGGTGGGGGACGAGAGGGCCATGAGCGCTGCCAGACATGGCCGTCTGTACGCTGTCCAGAGTGGAGGACCGTGCCTGGCCCACATGGACACTTGGGGCACTGCCCAGGGAGGCAGCTGGGAGAAGGGCAGGGCTCACTCATGGCTCTCCTTGCATTTTCATCTGCAGAGTTGGGGAGGTGCCCTCTTGGCAGTGAGGCCTGGGAGGGACATCCCCTCTGAGCCCTGTAAACTGGGAGCCAGGAGAGATGCAGGATACTGAGCTGTATGGCACCCGTCCTAGCGTCTCCTCCCCTCTGTCCTTGTACACCCTGGGCCCTGGCCCTGCTGCAGGTGGCCGTGCCAGCTGCGCTGTGTCTGCACCATGGTTCAAGCCCTTGCTTGGCCTGGATACCACCCTCAGTGGCTCTTTCCTGCTGCTCCCCAGGCCTCCCTAATGACAAGCTGCCCTTTCCTCCTGAAGAGCATAGGGGCCTGGCTTCAGCCCAAGGGTGGCACAGGGCGGGTGCAGGGAATGCAGCTAAATGAGTCCAGCGGTACTCTGTGAGTTCAGTCAGTAAGGAGCCGCCGAGGGCCGGGGTGCGCTAAGGGGACCTCCTGGAACGGGAAGGAGCTGGTGGTGGGCAGGAGCCGACTTGAGAGGCCAGGTGTGGGCCCCAGTGGACTCTGCTGGCCCTGTTGGTTAACGGTTCCTCCGTCCCAGGTTGGCAGAGAAGAAGGCTTCCATTGGTTACACCTATGAGGACAGCACGGTGGCGGAGGTAGAGAAGGTGGCAGAGAAGCCGGAGGAGGAGGAGTCACCGGCAGAGGAGGAGAGCAATTCGGATGAAGATGAGGTCATCCCCGACATCGGTGGGGTCCCCTCTCTGCCCTCCCCTCTCGCAGTCCCTGGGCATCGTCTTTGTGTCTCGTCCTTCTCCCTTTGGGGCTCCCCGTGCTGTAACCCCTCCTTGCCCTCCCTGCTCCAGGGCGCCCAGCCTCCTGCTGCCTCCCGTCTCCCTTCCCATTTGTAGGCACTGTTTGACCCCTTCCCCACCTCAGATGGCTCTGTCCTCTTGGACTAGGGTCAGCCTCACCCTGCCTCTCCCTCTGCATCTGCCGTCGGTCGCCCAGCCTGCCTGTCGCTTCCCACCTAGAGACCCGCTGAGCGGACCGCCGGCTCGCACCCGCCAGCACCTGCTCATTCATTCTTGGCAGGGCCATCGTCTCACCCATCCTTCTCTGCCAGCTCCTAAACGCCTGCCGCCCACCTCCATCTGCACCCGTCTGTCCATCCGCCATCCACTCCTCCCTCTGAAGGCTCACTTTCCCCACCCAGGCCCCGTTCCAGCCCCTGCTGCCTGAGTGTTTTGCTCACCCTGGCCATGCCCAGGGCAGATGGGGGAAGCCAGCTGAGCCATCCTGACCATGCCCTCCCTCCGGGCAGCTCGGTCTGGGGTGCCCTGCCCCTCCCCTGTGTGGTCCCTGCTCCTCCATCCTCTCACTTGTCACTGGCTTCTGATGGCCTTTCTCTTGGTGCAGATGTGGAGGTGGATGTGGATGAGCTGAACCAGGAGCAGGTGGCTGATCTCAACAAACAGGCCACGACCTACGGCATGGCGGATGGTGACTTTGTCAGGTGAGGGCACCTGGCTTCTGTCCACGCTCCTGGTCCTTACAGCCATTCTACTTTCGAGTCCAGCAGGTGGACACGGGTGACCCTATTTTGTTCAGAAACAGGCTGAGGTGGGCATAGTGGTGTGTAGCCTATAATTGTAGCACTTGGGAGGCTGAGGCAGGCAAATCACTGAGTTGAAGGCCAGTCTGGGGGCTGCATAGTGAGTTGAAGGCCAGCCTGAACTACATAGCGAGACTCTGTCTTAAAAGAAAAGAAAAAAAAGAAAGAAATGGAAAGAGAAAAGAAGCTGAGGCTGCCCCGAGAATTATCCAGCTCACCCTGTACACCGTGACCTGGGCAATGTGAACCCAGACGGTCCCCAGCACCTGGGCGGGTAGGCAATGCCCCTGAGTGGAGTAGTGTTGTTCACTGGCCCTTTTTTGGGGGTGCAGCTCCTTGGCGTCTGCCCCATCGCTCCCTGCTGAGCCTCTCAGGAGCAGCCAGCATCCTCAGCACAGCCACACGGCCTGACCCACCTGTCCTCAGGGCCTCCGGCTCTGCCCACCCCCTCCCCAGCCTCGGTGGCCTTCTCACTCTTCAGATGGCCTAGGCCCTCACTCTGCTGCTCACTGCCCCCTGTCTGCACCGCCTGCTCCCCAGGTTTTCCTTAGACATCATGCTGTCTGCACCGCTCCCCAACTCTCCCACCAAAGTGGGCAGCTACTGCTTCTGCCAGACGCTTGCACTTCTGGTCCCCCTTCCATGGTTGACGATTCTTCGGACCACCTTGTATTACTGTGGTCGCTGTCCAACTCTCTCCTAGTGAGTCAGCCTATTTGGTCCGGGAGTCCAGTGCTGAGTTCTTAGTACCCAAGCCAGTACCTGACCCGCAGAAGGTGCTCAGTGTTAGTCTGAAAGCAAGACATTATGGGATGCGTGAGGTTCCCTGCTTTGATGCCTTTGCCAGAGCCCTATGGCTTGTGCCGTCTTCCATGGTGCATCTCACCCTCCTCTGCAGGATGCTTCGGAAGGACAAGGAGGAGGCAGAGGCCATCAAACACGCCAAGGCCCTGGAGGAGGAGAAAGCCATGTACTCGGTGAGTTCCAGGTGGGGTGAGGGGTGGAGGCGTTCCCCAGGCCGCGCACCCCTCACCAGCCTCCACCCTCTGCCCAGGGCCGTCGCTCTCGCCGCCAGCGGAGAGAGTTCCGGGAGAAGCGGCTGAGGGGCCGCAAGATCAGCCCACCCAGGTAGTGCAACCCCCTGGGCTCCGGGGAGGGGCTGGTGCTCAGAGCCTGGAGGGCTCTTCTGGGGTAGGGCGCGGCTGGAGGAAAGGTCCTAGCGGGCATTAGTGCCAGGCAGCAGAAGTTCAGCGGTAGGAATGGCCTCCGGGGCGTATGGACACTTTCCCCAGCTGCTTCCTCAGCTCCACACCAGGGCCCTGCCACACTCCCGGGGCGTGCAGAGCTACGGCCAGGGCGGCTGAAGACAAGGCCTGGTCCCTCTCTCAGCCACCACCTGCATCAGTTTGGAGAAGTGCTCCTGTCGCTGAACTTGTTTCCTCCTTTTGAAAATGGGGCACCATCACCTGCCAGGACAGAGGAGGGCAGATGGGGAAAGCCTCACAGGCCTGGTGGCTGGGACAAAGCCCTGCCTCTTCTGCCTCTCTGTTAAAGGGGTGTTGGAGGGCTGCAGGGGGCCTGGGACTGGCACCGCACTCAGGGTTTGGAGTAGGAGGTGTGATGGAAGAGCAGCCAGCGCGGTCCTCCCACCGCCTGTCACTGCAGTCACAAGCACAGGCGCAGCCGTGTGGCCTGGGTTCCCACCCCAGCTCCTCCTTTATGAGTGAACAACTTCCTAGGCTGTGATGCATGGCTATTCAGTTGTTAATAGACACAAAGCACTTAGTACCTTGCACGTAGGCAAGCAACAGACTCCATGGAGCTGAGCGTGGTGGGGCACACAGCTGCAGACCCAGCTGCCCAGGGGGCTGAGGTGGGAAGACTTCAGGGCCAGCCCAGACAGCACAGTCAGAAAGCTTAGCAGGACCAGGACTCCTGAGGTACTGTTGCCGTGTTTCCAAGTGGTTGGGACATTATAGAGCTGCTGGGCCCATGCTTTGGACAGAGCCGATGCAGGGACAGATGGAGGAATCATGGCAAGGCTCACACTTGGATGCAGCCCCTTTATGTGTCGGTTTCTGGGCTTGGGCCTCAGTTGGGAGCCTGGCCCAGGTCTGCAACAGCTCAGAGCTCAGGCCTTCACGTGTCCTATCCCATCTTCCCCACAGCTATGCCCGCCGAGACAGCCCCACCTATGACCCCTATAAGAGGTGAGTTCCAGCCCTTGGGAGAGGCAGCCCTGAGCTCCGACAGAGGAGGCAGGGTAGTGAGGCGGGCAGGCAGCCCACCCTCCTAGGCCTTCCCCACCCACAGACTGCACGATACCATTTGTGGCGGTTATGGCCGGGCATCATTTTTGTGTTTTCCCAAGTTGTTTTCAATATGAGCTTGCTTTATTTTTCTAAGTTAGGCACAATCCAGCTTTCTGGTAAAACAATCAAATATGGAAGAAAGGTGCGACTTGGAGGTCACAAGTCTCCAATTAGGCCCAGTTAGGGCAGGCCTGTAATCCCAGCACTGTGGGAGGCAGAGACAGCAGGATTATTATAAGGTCAAGCCCAGCCTGGGCAACTTAATAAAATCCTGTCACATAATTTAAAAAGGACTGAAGATGTAAGTGATTTCCAGGGTCGTCTGGGCTGAACTTTCAGTATCACATATACAAAAAGTTCTCTTTAATCTCAGCTCAGAAATAACCAGAAATGTCTGGGAGTGGTGGCACATGCCAGTAGTCCCAGCACTCAGGAGGCTGAGGCAGGGGGAATTGAGAGTTTGAGACCAGCCTGAGCTGCATAGTGAATTGAGACCAGCCTGGACTACTTAGTGAGACTATCTCAAAACAACAACAAAAAAGAAATCAGAAAACCCAGACACAGAGTGGCCAGCATGAGTGGGTAGCTCCTCCTCCTTTTCTTTTTTTTGGTACGGGGATCAAACTTGGGACTTTGCTCTTTCGAGGCAGGGGTGGTGCCACTGAGCTAAATTCCTGGCCCCTCTTTCATTTTTAAAAGCCACATAAGTTAGTCCAGAGGTTGCACCTTCCTTTCCTGCTTGCTTTGCAAGGCCAAGGGGTGGGCGTCAGGTTCTGGGGCTGGCTCACCCGGGCTCCGCGGTGGGCTCCACGGTGTCTGCCCTGTGGGTCAGGCCCCAGTCCTGAGCGGCCTCTTCTGGTCCCCCTCAGGTCACCTTCGGAATCCAGCTCTGAGTCCCGCTCCCGCTCCCGCTCACCAAGCCCAGGTCGTGAGGAGAAGATCACCTTCATCACCAGTTTTGGGGGCAGCGATGAGGAGGCAGCTGCAGCTGCTGCGGCCGCTGCATCAGGGGCCGCCACAGGGAAGCCCCCCGCACCCCCCCAGGCTGGCGGCCCCGCACCGGGACG
>NW_022900931.1:62027886-62029072 GCF_012274545.1 Fukomys damarensis
CTAGCCGCCATGCCCGCTCCCGCTCCTGGTCACGCTCCCGCTCCCGCTCCCGGCGCTACTCACGGTCCCGCAGCCAAGGCCGGCGGCACTCAGGCGGGGGTTCCCGCGATGGACACCGCTACTCACGGTCGCCTGCCCGGCGCGGAGGTTATGGGCTTCGTCGCAGAAGCAGGTGCGTGCTTAAGGAGGCCCGGCTGTTGGCCTTACTCGGGAAGTCCTTGGTTTGAAGGGGTGGCACAGGTTGGTGCCCACTGTTTGCAGGGGACCCTGAGGCTACTGGGGAAGTAAAGTCCCTGGGCACTGGAACACCTTCTGGCCCCCTTGCCTTCTGGGACCTGACTGCTTTTAGACAAGGGCTTGGCCTGTAAGGTACAATGCAGAGCAGCTGCCTGGTGGGGGCAGGTGTGTCATCTGTGGGATCAATGTCACAGTGCTCAGCTTGAGTCCGTGGAGGGTGGGACAAGTAACTGCTGTAGAGGAAGGCCTGGCCCTGAGCGGGTTGGGTCCTCTTACTGTCATCTGTGTCCTGGTGTGGGTTGTAGTTTAACTGCCGGAGGGAGATGGCAGGTGGAGGGCCAGGTGTCCAATGCATGGCAGTATGTTCCCCGGGTGGGGCGTGACTGCCAGCAGCCCGACTGGTGCTCCCTCGCCTTCCACTCTCTCAAGGGAAGTTGAAAGTCAGGGATAGATAAGGTGGGGTCCTATGTATTCCAGGGTGGCTTTGAACTTGCTGTGTGGCTCAGGCTGGCCTTCAGTTCAAGATCCTTCTGCCTCAGCCTCCCAGCTGTTGAGATTATAGGTGTGTGCCGCTGTCTGCTGAGAGTCTGGAATTTTAAAGGGCAGATCTTGTCAGTGTTGACAACACGATAGTTTTGTGAAAACCCGAGATGGCCCAGGCAGTCAGCTACAGCCTGGATTTGGCTTCCAGGTCGTTCTCCAAGGCCTGACCAAAGTGGTGACAAGAGAAAGCTTGGGGGGAAGCCAGGCCTCGCTCAGGAAACCTGGGTCCTGTGCGGGGAGACGGTGGGGCTGCACGTGTACCACACGTGGGCCTGGTGAGGGCGGGGTGGTTCCTCCAGGGCTGAGATGCTGGGCAAGGTGAGGATGAGGGCACCTGGGACATGTGCTGCGCGCCCTGAGCTAGGCATGGCCGGCCAGGTCCTGCCCCAGGGGTCACCTCCTGGGA
>NW_022900931.1:62029277-62036288 GCF_012274545.1 Fukomys damarensis
CCGAGCCGTAGCCGCAGCCCCAGCCAGAGCCGGAGTCGCAGTCGCAGCCATAGCCGCAGCCACAGCCGCAGTCACAGTCACAGCCGCAGCCGTAGCCATAGTCAGAGCCACTCACCGTCGCCCCCAAGGGAGAAGCCGGCCAGGCCAGCAGCATCCCCTGCCGTGGGCGAGAAGCTGAAAAAGTATGCAAGGGGGGGCTGTGGGTTTGGGTTGGATCAAGGGGCTCCTGGACTCCTCCGCAAGGTGGCTGTGTCGGGCCCTGCCTCAGGGTCAGAGGCACTGTGGGTGGAGCTGCCCGAGGGGTCCGAGAGGGCCATGGTTACTCCCTGGGGCCATGGAGGGCAGTACAGAGGCTGTGGGGTCAGAGGTGACAACTGCCTTTTTCTCCTCCCACCCAGGACCGAACCTGCCGCTGGTAAAGAGACAGGAGCTGCCAAAGTCAGTAAGAATTTGGAACTCGCCCGTCTAATTCCCGCAGCAGCAGTGCCCAAGAGCTGGGCCTGGTGGGCCTGCAGGGGGGCCCGGGTGGGCTGGGATCCAGCCCAGGGATTGAGGTAGCAGGGGAGAGGAGGGACTGCCCTGTGAGTGTGTCCTCCCAGCCTCCTGCGTGCCTCTCAGAGCCTCACATCCTCCTCCCCTTCCCGCAAGTCCCAGGCTCTTGGCTGAGGTGTCCCGGGGGAGCTCTGGGACACCCACCTCCTCCTGTCTCTTCCCCCTCCCCAGCCCAAGCTGACGCCACAAGAGAGGCTAAAGCTGAGGATGCAGAAGGCGCTGAACAGGCAGTGTATGTCCCACCCCGTCCCCAGGCCCTCCTCTTGCCAGGGGTACTCTGGGGGCCATGCTGGGGCAGGGTAGGAAGCAGCACTCGGGCCCTCAGCCATGTGTCTCCTCCACAGTCAAGGCGGATAAGAAAGCGGCTCAGGAGAAGATGATACAGCAGGAACATGAGCGGCAGGTCAAGGAGGGAGGGGATGGGAGGGGACAGGACGGACCAAACAATCCCGCAGCTGCTGGCTGGGCCACACCTCATGGCTGTCTCTGCTGCAGGAGCGGGAAGACGAGCTTCGAGCCATGGCCCGCAAGATCCGGATGAAGTAAGGCTCCCTGCCACGCTGCTGTCTGTGGGAGTCCCAGCCTGCCCCCAGCCAAGCTTGTTGCCTGGCTGTCCTTGTGACACCCCCACTCGGGAGCCTTCCCTGACGGTTCTGTCCAGTGCAGCACCCCCAAACTCTGCCCTGCACCCTTCTGTGTTCTTTCTAGACCTGGCCTTCCACCTGGTTTGTGGAGTTTTGTCGTTGTTGACTCACTTAACTGTGTGTCTGCGCTAAAATGCTAGGTCTGGCAGCTGTGTCCTTGGGACCCGCGGTTTGGTAAATGTTTGTCGAGGGAATTTAAGCCAGGCTGGGACAGGGCCTTTTTCTTCTAGTTCCATCTGCCTTCTTTTTTCATTGCATGTTGAGTGGTGGTCAAGGGCTCGGAGTCTGGGTCACACAGACTTGGGGTTCAGTCCCACTGATCGTGTGGTCCTCTGAAAGTGGAACAGTCCTCAGTGCTCCTCATGGGCACTGGGGCTATGGGCAGTGCTGGGAGCCGTGGCACTGCGGGCCAGGAAGGGGTGAGGCGGGCAGGGCGTGTGTCTCAATGGGTTCTCGTTCCCGTTGCCCATCTGAGCGGGGCTCCTGCCTGTGTGCCACACAGTGATGGTGCCGGTGCTGCCTCTGCACGATTGGCTGTCAGGCTCAGCAGCGCCTGGCGTGTGGGAAGAAGGCCTGGTGCCCAGGCTACTCTGTCCCTGCTTTTGTCATTGTCTGTCACTCGCCTGCTGTGTTGTGGGGCTTCAGGGGATGTGTGTGTTGCCATCAGAAGGTGGAGAGTGGTTGGATCTGCCACTGTGGTCTTTTGTCCTGAGCCAGTTTGCCTGTCTGCTCACACGGTTCTTGAGAGGATTCGGCAGTCAAGGCCTGGCGCAGGGAAGACAGCCAGTGAAAGCTGCCATTGGGGTTGCCAGTCTAGCCTCCCGGTGCATGCAGGTCCCCAAGCTGTGACAGGAAGTGCTAGAACTGTCCAGTTCTCCCTCAGGTTTATTCTTGAGGCTTTGCTGGCAGCGCACACTGGACTCCTGTCCCGGCCCTGCCAGCCGGTGCCTGGGCTGGGGCCAACATCTGGGCCCCTTGATCCCTGCTCTTCTGGACTCGTGTCAGAGCGTGTTCTGGTTCCCGCAGGTGCTCACCCCTCCCCTGGTTGCCTCCCCTTTCCCCCTGCAGGGAGCGGGAACGCAGGGAGAAGGAGCGAGAGGAGTGGGAACGCCAGTACAGCCGCCAGAGCCGCTCACCCTCGCCTCGTTACAGTGAGTGTCCTGGGGTGTGGAGAGGTGGAGCCTGTGGATGCGGGAGGAGCACGGCAAGAGTGGGACCCTGTCTTGTGGGAAAAAGGCTCACCAAAAGCACAGTACGTTTTCAGCCTTAGCTTTCATAAATTAAGGCTTTTCAGTGCACGCACACACATGCACGCACCCACGCCTGCACACACACACAGTTGTTTCAGTTCAGAAGCTACAGGAGAATTGCTCATCCCCAGTACACTGTCCGTCTGTTGAGGGGACAGCAGACTCCAGAAGTGTTGCTGTCTCAAGGAGCCCGCTCAGGTCAGGAGCAGCCCTGGACAGTGGCTTTCGCTCACCTGTCTTTTCCTTTCCAGGTCGAGAATATAGCTCCTCCCGAAGGTGAGCAGCCAGTCTGGCTCCAGGGGACCCTGCTGCCTGCCTTCGTTTTGGGTGGGGGGTCCTAGCCCCACTCCCTGCATCCCCACCTAATCCTCCCTCTACCACCCTGCCCTGCCTCTGAAGCCCCAGTGGCCAGAGCGTGGCTCGGTGCTCATGGCCACTTTTCTCTCTGCAGGCGCTCGAGGTCCCGGTCTCGAAGCCCCCATTACCGACATTAGGCAGGGGCAGGGGCAGGGTGCTAGGCCCAAGCTGTGATGCTGGTTTCTCTAGTGAAATAAAGCAGATGTTATTTAATGCTCTTTATTTGGCCTCTGTCCTTTGTGTGGCTGGTGTGGCCCTCAAATCTCTGCCCACAGCTATGGGGGACTCAGGCTTACAGGCCAGGTGTCAGTGTCACCGCAGCCACCTCAGCCTGAACTACCATGGGTCACACACCCCGCCTAGAGCCTGGTGAGGCCTGCTCAGCAGGCAGGGGGCCTGATCCAGTGGGAAAGGGCTCAGACCTGCCCACACTTGTGGACAGGGTGGGCTGGGACTGTGCCCAGGGGCCTCTGGTGACAGGTCCAGGCCTCTCCCCGCCCTCGCCTGGCCCTTGCCCTGGCCTCGCCCACACTGAGAACCGGGAACTCGGCTTTCTGTGCCAGCCCTGCTGCGCCCCAGGCAATGGAGCTAGCCTTTCCCTTCACCTGCCACTCCAAACCGGTCTGTCCAGCGTCCACCTAAGGTGAAGCCTCCTGCCCCATCAACACCCCAGGAAAGCTAGAGTCCAGGCACGTGGGTAAATAGGGGAAAACATTTATTTGCACAAGGATGATGAGATCAACGCAACCACCGACCACTGTGAGGGACAGTCGCCTTGCACTCAGGCCACTTCGCCCATCTCGGGGTGCTTCTGCCGCAGGTGTTTGTCCAGGGTGGCTCGCAGGCCAAAGGGCACACAGCAGTGTGGGCACTTGAAACGGGTGCTGCCGGGCTCCAGGCCATGCATGCGGCGGTGGCGGTTGAGCTTGCTGCTCTGGGTGCAGGCGTAGGGACACTGGTCGCAGGCGTAGGGCCGCTCGCCCGTGTGTGAGCGCCGGTGGACAGTCAGGTTGCTGCTGTTGGCAAAGTGCTTCCCGCAAAACTCACAGCTGCCCCCGGGCCCACGGCTCTTCCCTGTCGCCTTGGGGATCTTTTTGGGTGAGGTCTTCTGGTTCTCTGAAGGGTCAGTTCTCTGTCCTTTGACCCCCACTCCCCAGCCACCCCCACCTGGGCCTGCCTGAGCCCCGCTGCCAGGAGCCCCAGGCTCCTGGATGCCCGCTGTGGCTGCAGCTCCAGCACCCTCACCACCACCACTGCAGGGGAGGGTGCTGGCTGGGGCGGCAGCATGGGCAGCTGGCTCTGGGGGTGCTGTGGAGACCTGCTCCTGGCTGGCATCGGCCGTGCAGGGGCTCTGGGGTGGCAGCTGCCGGTGGGTCTTCTTGTGGCGGTTGAGCTTGCTGCTCTGGGCGCAGGCGTAGGGACACTGGTCGCAGGCGTAGGGCCGCTCACCTGTATGCGAGCGCATGTGCACCTTGAGGTTGCTGAAGGAGCTGAGGGTCTTCTTGCACACCAGGCAGACGGGGCTCCGCCGGCTGGGGCCACTGAAGCGGGAGCTCTTGGCCTCAGCTGGTGGTCCCACAGCTGCCACAGCAGACACGGCTGCAGCCACCTCGGCCAGGCCCAGCAGCGGGGCCTCAGGGGCCTCTGACTCTGTCTGGTAGATGGACAGCCCGTGGTCCCACTGGGCGTGACGTAGCAGCTTCCAGGCCCCCATGAACTGTCTGCCACAGTGAAGGCAGCTCAACATCGCCAGCTCCTTGGGTTCTAGGGCCAAGAGGAAGGGGCAGGGTTAGTGCTGGGGGATAGGGGCTCTCAGTCCGGGCCTTTTGTGGGGGACAAGCTCTGCTCCAAAGGTGGGGGACAAAACACCATGCCCTCAGGAAACTTCCTGAAGTGAGGAGAATCAGCTGAGTACAAGGATTCTGGTATTTGCAAAGTAAAAATAAAAACCAAAATGCTATGTTAAGAGTGAGGGACAAGCCAGGTGTGGTGGCTCGCAGCTGTAGTCCTAGCACTTGGGAGGCTGAAGCAGGAAGGCTGCCACCAGCCTAAACTATATGGTGAGATCCAGCCTCAAAAAAAAGAGGAATGGAGAGGAGAGAGGTCAGAAAGTCCTTGCAGAAAGGGTGAGCACTTGCCTAGCACACATGAGGCTTTGGGTTGTAGTGTATCCCTAGCTCACCAGAACACAAATGTGACTAAATTCAAGGGGTGCTTCCTAGGTGCTAGGTACTGTGCCAGGCCTCTGCTCCAGCAGGATATGCAACAAGACCCCAAAGCACAGGCAGAGGCATTTCCCTGGCCACACAGCTTGGAGGCTGGCCGCAGATGTGCGGCTTCTATTCAGAAAAGGGGACCATGGTGCAGAGCAGTAGCTTTTAAAAATACTTCACCAGGTGTGGTGGTGCACATCTGTATGTAGTCCCAGCACTCGGGAGGCCAGGGCAGAAGGATCGCCAAAAATTCAAGGCCAGCCTGGGCTACAAAGTGAGACCCTGTCTCAAAAAGCATCCCCCCAAAAAACCACCTCTTAACTACTAGGTGGTTTTCTGTGTCAAGCCTGATGCTCAGGGATTCCACAATTGTTTCAATTTCCCCACTTTGCAAAAAAGGCTGAGGTCTGGGTGTGGGAGGGGCAGGATGGTGACCTAGGCCCTCTAGCCTCTGCAGGAATCCCAAGCAGAGAGGCCTGGGTTCCATTTGCCTTTAGATTTTTCAGATCCTAGCCAGTCTCCAATGGGATGGTCTTTGGGGACTGCAACACCACCCGCCCAAGATCAAGGTCAAGAGCACAGGCAGAGGCTGGGGAAGGTCAGCCTGGCCTGTAACAAACTCGGACCCCCTGCTCTCTGAGTGTGACCCTGGGTAAAAGTGACCTCTCAGCTTCAGTTACCTCAGCTGCTAGAGTCTGGGGGCCCCAGGGGGTCCCCTCCTTTCCAAGATAGTTGTGACCTCAAATAGGAAACAGCTGAGAGTTTGGGTCCACATAAGCCCTCAACAAGCCTGAACTGAGCTTACAGACCAAGCGGCCCACAGTTCCAAGCCCTGGAGTTGGAGCATTCCCTTCAGCAGTTCCATCAAGCCCAACCCTCACCACCTCAAACGAAATCGGATTCCATTACAGCCCCTCCCCTTTCCCACAGGCGGACCCTCCCTGGCTCAGCCCAGGAGCAATCCCACTTCCCAATCCCCAGAAGGTATGGGCTGGGGGCTGGAAATTTACAGGTCTGGATAAATCCCACAGCCACGGCTTAGAAAGATCACGCTGTGCACCCAGCACAGTTAAGGGTTTAAATCCGAAAGGGACCCCAGGTGTCCAGCACCCCAGACGGGCTCAAATCAGGGGCTTCCCAGCACCCAGGGCTGGGAGATTCCACCAAGGCAGCGGGCCAGGGCCCCTTCCCTGGCCCAGAAGTGGACCAGCACCTCAGTCAGTGTGATGAAGCGGTGGGAGGGGGTGGCAACCCCGGCTTCCAGCTGGCCTCTAGCCCCCTCCCCCACTCTGCCATCCTCCCGGGTCCCCCTCACTGCCCCCCTAGTCCAGCCACCTGGCCAGTTATTTCTGTCCAAGGGGAAGGAGAAGTGAAACCAGATTGGGGGGGGGCGTGAGGCAAATCCCTAGGCCAGTTTTCTGGGTCTGGCCACACCCTGCGGGCCACCTCCTTCGCGGCCCAGCCTCCGCCCCCGCCCCCTCCCCATCTCTAGTCCGGGCTCCGCGACTGGCAAGCCCTGGTCACGCCTAGGCTACAGCCGCAGGGGAGAAAGGGGAAGTAGTGTTCGGTGCCCTGCCTGTCCAGCTCAGCCCCCTCTGCCGCAGGAAGCCCAGCCCTTGAACTTGAGAAGGAGCCGGCCTGCGGCCTCACTCACCTGAGCCCTTGCAGGGGCCGGGGCCTCTGGAGGGCTGACAGCCCTGCTTCTTGTGGTCCATAAAGGCAGTGATGGCCTCCAGTGGGAAGGTCTGCAGGCAGCGGCCGCAGGTCAGCAGATCTGGGTGTTTGTCGGTCCAGAACTGGCGGTCTGCAGGGAGGAAGCGGCGGTGAGCGTGGGGTGGGGCCAGGTTGGGGGCTGGGGGTTTCGAGAAAGAGACGGAAACCGTAAGGTCAGAAGTGGGGAGGCTGGGGCCAGGACGGGAGAGGGACCTAAGGCAGGCTCTGGGGCCCATACCCAAGGGAGGGGATCCCACCTGAGGGTCCCGGGGAGGGGAAGCT
>NW_022900931.1:62036752-62040175 GCF_012274545.1 Fukomys damarensis
GGAGCTCCGCCCACTAGGGCGGGGCCTGGCGGAGAGGACGGGGCGGCCCAGCAGGGGCCTGGCCAGCCGGCCGGCGAATCCAATCTTGAGCCCGGCGCGCTGCTAAAACCTGAGAGCTCTAAATTCACACACACAGACAGGCTTAGTCCATTTTAGGTGTGGTGAAATTGAGGCACAGGACGGCCTCACGCACCCCAAGAAATCGTAGGCCCCCTTTCTTACTAGGCGTTTAATAATTTGGACTATTTCGTTGCATTTATTAGAAGCCAGCCCGGGTGGCGTACGTTGCCCACTGAGAAGCTGAGGCTAAGGCAAGAAGGTTGCAGTCCAGTCTGGGCAATTTAGCGATTTATCGAGACCAAGTCTCAAAATAAGAAAAAAGGTGCTGGAGATATATAGCTCAGTGCAAAAGCCCTCCGTTCAAACCCGAGTTCTCTCTCTCTCTCCCTCACACACACAGACGCACAAATATTATTACAAGTAAAATTTATCCTGGAACCTTTTTTTGAACTACTTTGCGCAAGGCTCTGTTCTACGCACTGCGCACTGCGGCAGGCGCTGTGAAGAAATCGCGCGATAGCCTCGCGCTCACGGGGTGGGGGGGGGGGTTATAGGCGAGGAACAGACTGTACTCAAGGTAACTCTCAGATGCGTGTGCCTGTTATGATCACCGGCGTGGCGGAGCAAAGTAAATCCAGGAAGGGGGACAGTGTTATTCAGGTCTCAGTTTCTCTAAGTAGTTCAGGCTGGCCTTGAACTCATGCTGTCCTACTACCTCAGTCTCCCATATGCTGGGATTACAGGCGTGCCCCACTGCTCCGGGATTTCACGCTTCAGTTTTTCCCAATGTCTGCTAAGCACAGGGCAGAGGTGAAACCTGAGGGCGCGGGCCAAAGGCCCTGGGCATTGTAGAAGAAAAGGTCTCGGGATGGGCCCCTATATGGGGGTGGGGGATTGAGTGCAGTGGAAAAAATGAAAAACTGAAAAACTGGTCGAGGTGGTGCTGCCTGTAACCCCAGAGCTCTGGGAGGCTGAGGTCGGAAGATAACAAGATTGGGCCCATGGGTTGGGAATTTAGCTCAGTGGTGTTGCAGAGCAAGGTCACGACTTTGATCCCCAGTAAAAAAAAAAAAAAAAAAAAAAAAAAAAAAGATTGGGCCCAGACACTTAGGCTCTGCAAGGGCTGGGCATGTAGTTCAATGCACAGGCGTTGTTGGGTTCCTAAATTCCATCGTCACCAGAACAGAAAGAGAAATGGGGGCACATCCAGAGGGCTCTTTTGAACAATTTTTTGCGGGGTGGAGTTGAGACAGGGTCTTGCTATGTAGTTCAGGCTGGTTTCAAATTCAGGGCAATCTTCCTGCCTCAGTCTAACAAGGGCCGAGATCACAGGTGTGTGTGCCACCACACCTGGCTCTTTGGAACACTTTGGACAGTTCAAGTCTTTTGATTTTCCTGACAGAAGGAGGGTCTGGGGCAGGGAAGGGGGGTAATCCTACACTTCCACTTTCTACCTGGGCCTGGACTGGCCACTAAAAGGCGATAGCCGTCCTCCCTGCCTCCACTTGGCCGCAATCCTGTCTGCACTGTTTGAAGTGGCGTTGACACCCTGCCCCACCCTCAAACCTTTCTGAGTTCTCTTCTTCCGAGTACTGACCACACCACAATGTGGAAGTGTTGTTAACTCTTCTCCCCACACCCACTCCATTCGAGCCCCCTGAGGTTAGGGCCAGCGTCTGCGACTGTCCTCCCCCGGGTGTGCCCAGCCCGAGTGAATTCCAGATGCTGATCTCCTGGAGTTCCTCATATTGTTATTCAGGTCTCTGCTCAATTGTCCTCCTGCAGCGGGGAGGCCTCCCTGACCAGCCTATCTAAAGTGGCCCCACCCTGCTGAAGGCCTTGCAAATTACCCTCCATGACCTCCATCTGTCCCCAGTTCCCCGTTGGACCTTAGTTACCCTGTCTCTTAAAGGCCCTAGGAGGCCACTGGGACTAGTTACCTCATTGGGGTGGCTTCTTCACTGTGTCCTCTGCTGACCACCCAGTTTTAAACTCACCCAAACCTGCCCTGTCCTGCCGCCCCACTGTCTCTTTGACCTGATTTTATCCATCTCCCTCCTCCTGGGGATTCAATTCAAAATCTTTTGGTTGCTTTTGGAAAGCAGCTCTACCTCTGAGCGACATCCTCAGCCCCCCCACCATTTTTTGTGGGTAGCCGGGATTGAACTCAGGACTTTGCGCCTGCGAGACTTTGCGCTCCTTGCTTCTCGAGGCAAGCGGTGATGCCACCACTGAGCTAAGTCCTAGGCCTGGCCTTTTTTATTTTTTATTTTGAAGCAGGTTCTTGCTTATTGTCCGTGCTGGCCTCAAACTTGTAGTTCTGCCTAACCTTCCCAGTAGCTGGGATTATAGGCGTGTGGCACTACTCTGGGTTTAATTTATTCCCTTTACATCAATTTATATTTTTTCATTTTTGGTTTTTGAGACAGGGTCTTACTATGCAGTTCCGGCTGGCCTTGAACTCATTGTGGCACCCACGTTGGCCTCAAACTCGTGGTGATATTTGTGCCTCAGCCTCCTGAGTGCTAGGATTACAGGCGTGTGCCACCACACCTAGTTTACATTGATTTATCAGTTTTGAAAGATCTTGACTATGTACTTTTTCATTTATATCCTCTGCTGTAACCCCTGTCCCCTCTAGAGCAGAAATTGTGAGGACAAGATTGGAGCCTGTCTTGTTCACAAATAAAGCCCCTTACCCGGGCAGGATTAAGTAAAAAAAAAAAAATCTTTATTAATCTTTTGCTATGCATGGAAGGTTCTTTCCTTCAATACTTGCAGAGTACAGTACCTGTGCATCAAAGACTGGGTGTTGTTTTTTTTTCCCCCCAGTACCAGGGATCAAACTTGGGACCTTGTGCTTGCAAGGCAGGCAGCAGAGCCACTGAGCTAAATCCCAGACACTGGGTCTTGGGATCTCGTGGAAAGCAGAGGTCCTTAGGGTCTGCCCAAGCAGAACCTGCCTCCAAAAAGTGAATGTTGTCTGGCCCTAGAGCAGCAAGAGTCCCCTTCCCCAGTCAGGGCCTTAGTTTATGGCTTTGTGAGAAGGGGCTCAGGAAGGGATAGAGGACAAAATCGCAGGCCTCCTGTCCATCTCCACTGCGCGGCTTTAAGCCTTTCTCCTGGCATGTGGCTGCGGCACGCGAGATCTCAAGTTTCCACGTGGGAGAGGTGGGGTTCCCACCGGAGGTGAAGAGTAGGAGCGTGGGGGGGGGGAGACCAAACTCTGCCCCTAACGCTGCCCGAGGGTGCCGTTCCCTCTCAGCTGTTTCATCCTCTTAAAACGGGTATCCCAGACGTCCCCAGAAAACCAGCTGGCCGGCCTGAGCCTCCGGCGTGGCGGTGGCTACGGCGGCAGCAAGT
>NW_022900931.1:62040686-62041973 GCF_012274545.1 Fukomys damarensis
TGCGGGGATGCTCCGCGCGGTCGGGAAAGGGACCAAGGGCGGAATGCTGTCCCTGGGCAAATATCATTGTGCACGCTGATCCGTGGAGGAAGGCGGCAGCCACCAGCCTTGGGCGGGGTGGAAGTGGACGCCTGGGGGCCGGGAGGACCTGCTTAGTATAAGAAAAGGCAAGCCGCGGGTGGCCTGGGCAGAACTGAAAGAAAACTGACCAACCCCGGGGCAGAGAGGAGCGGGAGAGAATCCATGCTTTGAGTTCTCTTCCTCTTGGTGGCCCCTTATCACTAATCTGCACCCAGAGGGGTGACACTCCCCCACGTTTGTGTGTGTATGTGTGTATACACGTACACATCTGCATCTTGTTTTGTTAGGTCTGGGTTGGCGTTTGTTTAACCTCATGGATAGATAACCCACTTGGTTTCCTACCCTGACAGCTATGCCAGGATGCTGAGTATTTCTCTTCTTCCTTTCCTTACATTTCTTTAATTTTCGAGGTACTAGGAATGGACCCCAGGACCTCCTTCAGCTGTTACCATTTTCTTTTCTGTTTTTGGTTTGTTTTGTTTTGTTTGTGAAAGGCTCTAGGTATGTCGTCCAGGCTGGCCTCGAACTGACTGGAATCCTGCTGCCTCAGCCTGCTAAGATTATGGGTGTTCCCACCACGCTGTTGCTGTTCTTATCTTTCCTGAAAGTTTTTTGTTGTTGTTCCGGGGGATCGAACTCGGGACCTTGCACTTTCGAAGCAGGCAGCAGAACCACTGAGCTAAAACCCCAGCCCCACTGTTATTATCTTTTGAAAGTGAGCACTGAGGCCCTAAGTAGAGAGACATGAACCCCCTGCCTCTGCCTTCCACCTGAGTGATGATGGGCTTTTGTCTAACGGGTTAGTTTGGGCACTCTTCCTGAAACCTTTAAGCAGGAAATCCTGGATTTTAAGCCTGAAGGGAATAAGGCCTCTGGAGGCCAGAGAGGATGGATAATTTTAGCCTGCCCTTGCCTCCTTTGCCACACCCTGTTGACCGTTCTCAAACCAGTTTCTTATCAGGTCACACGTTGGCTCCAGAACCTTCAAGGACTCCCCCAGGGTTGGTGGAAAAGTCTGCCTTGGTCAGGGGTCAGGGGCCCTGCTCCTTTGTCGGAGCAGCGGGTGTGCCTGCCCCTACCAGCCTGTACCCAGTAAATGATTTGACATCTCCCAGCCTCACGTCCACAGTGGGAAAGTGGGGGTTTCTCAGATGTGACTCTCTTTTTTTTTTCTTAGTAGAGCACCAGCCTTTTTTTTTTTTTTTT
>NW_022900931.1:62042030-62051122 GCF_012274545.1 Fukomys damarensis
TTTTTTTTGTTTGTTTGTTTTTTTTAGACACGGTCTCACTATGTAGTTGAGACTGACCTGGAACTCACTGTGTAGCCCAGGCTGGTCTCGAACTCGCAGCGATCCTCCTGCCTCAGCCTCCTGAGTGCTGGGATTACAGGTGTGAGCCACCATGCCCGGGCCCATTCCTTTTTAAAAATGTTTTTCTTTTGAGACAGTCTCACTAAAATACTAAATGACCCCGCTTTGGTTTGAATTTGGCATCTACCTCAGCTGCCTAGAGTGCTGCTATATACACACACGACCACGCCTAGTTTAATTTTGTTTAATCTGGGGATTTAACATATTTCTTTGGCCAGCTACTTAATTCGCATCAATTCTTCGTTGCTTACTAACCCTGGACACGAGGATGTTTCTCTAAAAACACTCAACTATTAACCTGAGTTGGAGGAAGGTCCTGGGAGCTTTCGCTTTTGGCTAAATTGAGTAACAGTGGACGGATAAAATAATTTAACTAGCCCTAAATCCTGTTTATCTTGGCCTCTTCCATCTGGCAAAAAACCTTGCAGTCTCCCTTCACTCCTTTTTCCTCAGCCTATAGGTGCATTCATCACTGAGTGCTTTTAACCTTCAAAACACAAAAATTGGACCCTGTTTTTCTCTCCTGCTGTCCCTACCCCCGCCTAAGCACCATCATCTTCCACCGGGCAATCTGTGCCTCTTCTCTGAACCTTCCTGTGGCTCCCATCACACTCAGCAGAGGGCCAGGTTCTCAGCACGGCCCAGGGACTCCCCCAAAAGAGTCTCCCAGCTGTGCCTCTCTGCTTTTGCTGGGTCTGCGCAGCTGGCTGTTCCCTTGACTGGCCTGCTGTCCCCGAAGCTCTCTGGGGCTGTGGAGATTCTTTCTTTTATCCCAGCCAGCGCTCAGAGGTGATTTTATCTTAGGGGTCCTTCCTAAAAACCGCCAGGTGGGGAAACCACCTTCTGCTCTGCGTTCCTTCCTTCCTGCCCTGCACACTCCACTCCACTGGTCTCAAAAGGAATCTGTCTCACTGGACTATGAGCCCAGGAGGGTAGGACCAGGCTATCATCTCAGCCCTAAGTGTGTCCCAAGACTGCCCTACCCTGGCTGTGCCCTGAGCAGTGGGCATGCAGATGTGTGTAGATCATGTTGGATAAAGTAGAATATTTTTGGATCTTAATTGGCTCTGAGATTCTAGAATCAAGAGCTACTTCCATGAAGTTGAATAAGTGTTCTTGGGTGGGTGAATTTTTAATTTCTTGCAATGCTGAGGATCTAAAACAAAACAAAACAAAATTGCTAGTAACCCAGCAGTGTTCTACCGCAAGCTGCATCCTCAGCCTTTGAAAATTTTAAGACAGGGTCTTCCTAAGTTGCCCAGGCTGGCCTCACACTTGCTACCCTCCTGCCTCAGCCTCCTGAGTAGTTGGGATTACAGATGTGTGCCACAATGCCCAGCGAAACTTGTGAATCTTTATAAGCCTTCAACAGATATTTCCCAGCCCGTTACCTGGGGTGGGATGGAGTTGGGAAGTAATCGTGCATGCCCTTCTCTCAAAGGTGAAGAGGCAGCATGTAGGGAGCATTTGTCACCTGCCACATAACAATTTTTCCATCAGTGAAGGAGCACACAGCGGTGGCCCCATAAAATTGTAATGGAGCTGACAAATAACTAATGACATTGTGGCCCCTGTGACATGGCAGTGACGCTGGCGTAAACACTACTGAGCTGCCGGGTATATAAAATAATAGGATGGCTAGGTGGCACATGATTACTATCCCAGTTACTTGGGAGGCTGAGGCAAGAGGATCCCAAACTCCAGGCCAGCCTGGGGATTTTAGTAAGACCCTGCCTCAAGGTAATAAAAAGAGCTGAAGGCTGAGGCCTGAGGAATATGTATGAGCCCAACCTGGCCAATTTAGCCACTTAGCAAAACCCTGTCTCAAAATAAAAAATACAAAAACTGGGCTGGGGATGTAGATCAGCAGTACTGTGCCTGCCTGCTAAGCCTGAAGCCCTGAGTTCGATTTCCAGTGCCAAAAAACCCACAAAAACAGACACTGTGTGGAGATGTAGCTGAGTGGGACAGCTCTGGGTTCAATCTCCAGTACTGCAATACATAGATATAAACGAATAAAATAATTGGAGATGTAGCTAGTGGTAGAGGGCTTGCCTACCATGTATGATGGCCTGGGTTCAATTCTCATTGTTGCCCCCAAAAAAAACAAAAACCCAAACTACACAAAAAAACCAAAAAACACAGATACATGCACAGAAACAAACAAACAAAAACCTCACAGAAACACACAGTTGATATTGATGAATGAATGGGCTATGTTGCTAGTTTATTTTCTCTATCATTTATTTCAGTAAAATCTGTTTTTTGTTGTTGTTTGTTTATTTTTTGAGACAGGGTCTCACTATGTAATTGAGACTGTCCTGGAGCTCACTGTGCAGCCCAGGCTGGTCTCGAACTCACAGCCATCCTCCTGCCTCAGCCTCCCGAGTGCTGGGATTATAGGTGTGTGCCACCACGCGGTTTTTTTTTTTTTTTTTTTTTTTTTTTTTTTTTGTACCAGGGATCAAACTCGGGCCCTTGTGCTTGGGAGGCAGGCAGCAGAACCACTGAGCCAAATCCCCGGCCCTAGGCTTGAAGTTTTGATCTTCCTCCCTCAGGGTCCTGGAGTGCTGAGATTACAGACCCATGCCATCAGGCCTGGCTTGATTCAATACTCTTTTACAAACTTTTTTGTGTTGCTTGAAAAAGATATAAAGGGCTGGGGATTTAGCTCAGCTCAGCGGTTCAGTGGCCTGCCTTGCAAGCGCAAGGACCAGAGTTCGATCCCCAGCGCCAAAAAAAAAAAAAAGAAAATGATATAAAACCTAGTATCATTTGAATGGCCTCCTCTGTGTGCCTGGCCCCAGGTGCTGGGTGCCCAGTCCTCATCAGTGTCATCAATTCTCAAGGCTTTAAAAAATTTTTTTGCAGTGCTGGGAATGGATGCATGCTAGGCAAGCATTCTACCCTGAACTACACCCCTACTCCTTTTTTTTTTTTTTTCCTCTCCAGGCAAGGCTTTATTGGGGTAAAGAGCTACCAGGATACCTCATACAATGGTGAAAGAGCTTTTGTTTTGTTTTGTTTTTGGTACCGGGGATCAAACTCGGGCCCATGCGCTTGTGAGGCAGGCAGCGAAACCACCGAGCCAAATCCCTGGCCCTACCCCTACTCCTTTTTATTTTTGTTTTGAGACAGGTCTCATTAAGTTGCCCTGCCTGGGCCTGAATTTACAGTCCTCCTGCCTCAGCCTTTGAGTATCTGGGATTACAAGCCTCTGCCACCATGCCAGGCTCACTAGTATTTAGAGGGGAAGGGAGGGACCTAGCAGCTGGTGCAGCTGCCTAAAACCTAGGTCCTCGGTCTTCCTGCCCACAAGGCCAGCGTTTTCTCAAGTGCGTTCAGCATCACTGTGGTGGCGCTTAACACAGCCCAGGTGTGTGCTGAACATCAGCGGTCAGGTCATTTAGGCCCCATGCCAGCCCTCTGAGAGAAGGCCCTATTTTACAGGTGGGGAACCAAAGCACAGAGCATTTAAGCAATTTAGCTGGACATGGTGGTGGTACATGTCTGTAGTCTGGGCACTTGGGAGTCCGAGGTAGGAGGATCTCTGAGTTCCAAGCCAGCTGGGAATTCATATCCATGGGAATGCATATCCATAGCAAGACCCTGCCTCAAAGAGTTAAAACAGCAACAACAAAGGGCCAGGCATTTAGCTCAGTGGTTCTGCCACCTGCCTTGCAAGCGCAAGGTCCTGAGTTTGATTCCTGGTACTGCAAAAATAAATAAGCAGTTTGCCCCACTCAGCAATATTGATGAGGTGGTCTTGATTGCGGGGTGACACTGGAGCAGGAATGGGACTTGCTTGGGCGAAGCACGGTGGCCGTCCGGAAGGCGACTGAGGGAAGGGAATGCAGGCAGCAGCAGGGAGCTTGGCCCCAGGGCCCCAGGAGGGACACAGCTCCTCATAGCTGGGGCTGAGAGTGGCCTGGTGCTCTGGCTCTGAGAGAGGAAGGATTGAGCTGACCGAGGTGGTCAGGCGCCCCATGCCGCA
This sequence comes from Fukomys damarensis, assembly GCF_012274545.1. Classification (NCBI taxonomy): domain Eukaryota; kingdom Metazoa; phylum Chordata; class Mammalia; order Rodentia; family Bathyergidae; genus Fukomys; species Fukomys damarensis. The sequence continues at coordinate 62,046,145 of NW_022900931.1, forward strand.
CTGACTTGAGGGCACAAAGGAAGTGACAGGTTGCCCAAGGTGGAGGGGTGAGCAGTGTCTGGGTATGGATGCTGTCATCTGTGCTTTTCTAAGCCCTTGTCTTTTGTGGCATTTTGGTGTCTTTTAGGAGTCCAGCCTAGTGTTTGTCATTGCTCTTTGATGGAATGTGCCTTGGTTTGAGTATGGTAATCTGTTTTGTTTTGTGTTGTGTTTTTTTTTGTTTTTCTTGGTACATTTTAGGTATACAGTACAGTTACATTCATCACTGGGATCTCTTACCTTTATGTGACAGGTCTTGGTTCTCATCTTTTCCCCTTACCCCCGCCCTCCCTTCACCCCCTTGTTTGTTTTTCTTTGTTTTTTTTGTTTTTTGAGACAGGGTCTCACTCTGTAGCCCTGGCTGTCCTTGAACTCATGGCGATCCTCCTATCTCAGCCTCCCGAGGGCTGGGACTACAGTCTTGCGCCCCACACCCACCTGGTAAGCCTTTTTGGCTGGAAGTGGCTTGCTGTCCGCACTGTCCCACTACGGGAGAGGGTGGCTTCGATCACTGAGTGATGGCATGTCCGTGAGGGCTGCACACGTCCTCTTCCCAGCAGACACCTCTGCTTCAGCAGGCTCACCTGTACACTGCCATATCCACCTCCACGGTCTTCATGGCCCTTACTCCGCTTGCCACTCTGCAGTATGGAAGACCTTGTAGGTATCTTCATTCTTTTTTTCTCTTTTTGATTGTTTGAGATGAGTTCTCACTATATAGCCCAGGCTGGCCTTAAATTTATGACAATCCTCCTGCCTCAGTCTCCACAATGCTGGGACTGCAAGCTTGTGCTACTACATCTGGTTCAACAACTTTTTTTTTTTTTTTTTTTTTTTTGTATGAGGAATCAAACTCAGAATCTTGCGCTTACCAGGCAAGCATGGTACCCCTGGGCTACATCCCTGACCCTTCACCATCCTTTTTTATGTTTTATTTTGAGACAGGGTCTTGCTAAGTTGCCCAGGCTGGGCTTAAAATTGGGATCCTCCTGCCTCAGCCTCCTAGAGCTCTGGGATTATTATAACCATGTGCCACCATGACTGGCTTTATTCACTTATCAGTATGGATTCTGGATTTCTATTTTATTCAGTAATTATAGGCTATAACTTATTTTTACTGTTATTTTTATTTATTTATTTTTTTGGTACTGGGAATCAAACTCAGGACCTTATGCTTGCCAGGCAGGTGCTGTGCTGCTAAGCTACATCCCAGGCCCTTATGTATTTATTTATTTGCAGTACCAGGGATTGAACTTGCATTTGCGAGGCAGGTGTGGTGCCACTGAGCTAAATCCCCAGCCCTTTATTTTGTTTTTTTTTGAGGCAAGGTCTCATGTAATTCACACTGGCCTTGAACTCACTATGTAGCCCAGGGTGACCCTGAACTTATGTTGATTTTCCTGCCTCAGCCTCCCCAATACTGGGATTGCAACCATGTGCCATCAAGCCCAGGTTTCATTATTTATTGATTTTGCCTTGCTGGGGATCAAACCTCGGCCTCATACATGCTATGCAAACAATTTACCACTGAGCTACATCCCCAACCCTAAAAAAAAAAAAAAAAAAAAAAACCTCTTAAAAATTTTTTTTAACATTGAGACTGACTTGTCATGATGATCAGGCTGGCCTCAAACTCACCATCTTCCTGCCTTATCCCTGAATGCTGGGATTACAGGTGTGTGCCACTAGGTCCATCTTGTGCTTTTCATTACTTTTACGTTGAAATCATTCTAGATTTGGCCAGCAGCACCTTTTCAGTGGGCTCCTGTGTGAGTGCGGATCTTTTGGGAATAGGAGATCTCCTGATGGGTTGGATAGTCTGTGTGTGGGTGGGGTGGAGTGGGTTTAGTTTTTGGCAAATACTTACTGCCCAGACCTGGGATAAAGCCATGCTAAAGACAGACCAAAGTCCTTGCCTCTGTAGAGCTTCTTTTGTGTGTGTGGCGCTTTGATTCTGGCCCAAAGCACTGCAGAAACAGTGATGCCAGCTCCTGGGGCGGGATGGCGAAGGTTTGAGGAGGAAAATCAGCATTTTGGACAGTTTAAATGTGACACTGGGAGGGGCAACATCTTCCCTTCCCTCCTCGCGTTCCACAGCCCCAGTTAATGGCTCCCCGCCCTTCCTCACTGAACAGCTGGTGCAATGCAGACTCCTCTGGCCATTCCAGTGCCTGTGCTCCGGTTCCCCCGCGGCCCTGATGGCTTGAGCCGTGGCTTTGCCCCTGATGGACGCAGGACCCGCCTGAAGCCAGAAGCACCTGGAAGCCAAGAGTGTCCTGTAGGTCAACAATCCCAGGAATCCCGGGAGCAGCGCGCCCGAGCCGCCCTTCGGGAGCGCTACTTGCGCAGCCTGCTGGCCATGGTGGGTCGCCAGGTGAGGTTCACACTGCACGAGGGTGTGCATGTGACCGCCCACTTCGGAGCCACCGACCTGGACGTGGCCAACTTCTACGTTTCTCAGCTGCAGACTCCCATAGGTATACAGGCGGAGGCCCTGCTTCGCTGTAGTGACATTATTTCTTACACCTTCGAGCCATGAAGTCAGTACTGTGTTCACCCTTCCACTGTGGGCTTAGCTGCGGTATCCCAGGTTTCTTTCCTGACCAGGAACTCGGGGGCCTGAGGAGTTCTGGGTTCCCTTGGAATTCTAGCCAATCTCCAAGCATTTGTGGCTGTTGAGGACCTCCAGGGTCTACTCAATAAAACTGCAGCCCCCGGAATTCTGATGTCACCGAAAGACTGTTCGACCTCCGAGTTCTGAACTCTACCGAATATGGGCCAGGTGCCAGTTCCTGAAGACAGGGCAGAGGGCTGGGTTGAAGGAAGGCAAACTGTAGGGCGGGGAACTGTATTCAAGAGTTTGCAAAATTCCCCAGTGCTCCCGTCCCGTTAAAGAAGCAATCATCCCAGCACAATTCAACTCTTGGTTTTCTTTTCAAATGTTTGGGCTGTCTGAGGGATGGAATCTTCTTTGGGAGGTGGTAGGGTGGTTATCCAGGTTCAGGATCCTGTGGGCCTGGGTGGAGATGGTGAGGAACCTGGATATGTGTGCAGGGCTGCTCCCCACAACTTCTCAAGGGGAGATCTGTACTATGGCAGTTTGGGTGGGTGAGGGGTGGAGCTTTCTTTTTAAGCCAAGGAGTGTGGTTCACACTGGGTTACGTGGCTGCACACAGGTGTCACTTCTGGGGTCCCACTGTGGAGAGGTGTGGACTTGCACTCAGCTGATTTTTTTTTTTTGGTGTCAGGGTTCGAACTTGGGTCCTTGCACTTGTGAGGCAGGCAGCAGAACCACTGAGCTAAATCCCCAGCCCCCTGCTGATTTGTTTCTTGCAGGTGGAGAGAATGGAAAGTCGTGAACAAGAAAAAGCAGAGGATTAGTGGTTAGCATGAAGCTCCACCCTACCTCCATTGTCCTCTGGCTCCCCCCTTTCCTGCTTTTTAATGAGGCAGTCCATATATGCTTCATTTAATCCTTATCATTCAGCAGATGATATTTAAAGTAGTTTGTGTCCCCTGTTGAAAAGATAGGTTTTTTGTTTTTGTTTTTGTAGTTCAAGCTGGCCTCGCACTTTAAAAAAATCCTCCTGCCTCAGCCTGCAGGCACTACCATACCCGGCTTCCTGTCCCCTATTTTAGTCCTCTCAAGTTCGGAATTTAAGTGAAGCCTTCCAGTAAGAATAAAAGACATTTGTTTTATTAGTTGCGAACACGCGCTTGTAGGTGATGCTGAATGGGCCAGTCAGTCCCAAACGCCCCATTAGTCCATTCACTACGCCACCTCTGGCGAGTTCCAGGCCTAGCTCTCCGACTGCCTTAGCAAGTTGGTGGCTTGCTCCGCCCCAAGCCCCTTTCAAGGTTTCAACCAGCCGGTAGGGGCTCTGTGGGCGGGGAAAGGATAGCGAAAGTGCCGAGCCGAAACCTGAGCATTGAATTGTGCCCTGGGGGCGTGGCTCGCGCTAGTGATGGTTTGGTGATCTACCTTCATTGCCCGGTGTTTGGATCGGCAGATTCATCTCTCCCTTTTGGGAACTCTTCTCCCATTAAAAAAAAAAAAAAAAAAATCAGGTATAGGATATTCCTCATGGACTCGCATTTAATTTAATATTGTAATTTAGATTTTTTTTTGGTACCGGGAATCGAACTCAGGACATCGCACTTGCCGGGCAGGCGCTATGCCGCTGAGCTACATTCCCGGCCCTGTAATTTAGATTTTATGCGGAGCTGCCGAGATACCTAGAACTACTGATGAAACTGCAGCCCGCAAATCGAAGCCTAGAATCTAGAAAGAGGGCAGCAGATTGAGTGTCCAGACAGGATCCCTCTGTCATCACCCGTCACCTGTACGTATTCATATGATTAGCGGAGCCCCCTTCGCCTTTCCTTTCCACGTCTCTAGCCATTTAATCCCTCCTCGCAAGTTGGCCTAGCTCCAGCCCAACATATGTTTTCATTCTGTCAACGCCATTCTCCCCGTGATTTGGGCTCGTGACGAATGTGCGACAGTCTGAACATAGTTACCTAGGTGGAGGCGGGGCTGGAAGGGGGCTGGAGGGGGCGGGGCGGTTCAGGTTCGCGCCTGCGCGCTGCTCTAGGAGACGGCGTCTACTTCGGTCCGCCCCTTGCGTTCTGCAGTTCCGGCTTTGCAGATTCGCTGCTCACGTTTCTTTTTCCCGTGCTTCCTCCTTCTCTTTGTTTCCTTCTTTATGTTTCATGCTAGGCATATCTCCCTGAAAATAGCTTATATCGATTTTAGCCTCTCTTAATGCTTTGCAGACTCTTCGGTCTCTAGCGAAAGTGCGAATACGAACGAGCAGGCACGCGCGGGGCTCGGCGGAGGCGCGCTTGGGCTCCCGGCGACGACGACAGAGACGACAAGGAGAGGGGACGGAGGCGGCACCTGAAGCAGCGGTGGAGCCCATGCCCCGGGACGGCGGGT
>NW_022900931.1:62051257-62062114 GCF_012274545.1 Fukomys damarensis
GCCGACGCCGAGGAGGCTCCTGCTGAGGCCGGGTCTCCCAGCTCCGCGTCACCCCCGGCCGACGGGCGCCTCAAGGCTGCAGCCAAGCGCGTCACGTTCCCATCGGACGAGGACATCGTATCCGGAGCGGTGGAGCCCAAAGACCCCTGGAGACATGGTAGCTACGGTGGGGGCGCGGGGGCGGCTCGAGGGGCACCCGGACAGGCCCGGCACGGAGGTGGCTCGATGCATTGCACTGTGTTGCTTTAGGAAACAATGGGCCGTTTAGAGTTGGAGCCTTTTAGAGAGGGAATGGCTATAGGATTGGGAAGGTGGAAAGCATTGGATTTCTGTACCCTGTCTGGTACGCTGAGGATGATCGTGTTAGGATTTAAAGCGATGGGCAGTTAAAGTTGGATGGTTTTTGAGGATGGCGGCCTTTGAGTTCATAGTTCTCCTAAAGAGGAAAGAGCAATTGAAGAGGAAGAATAGCTCAACATTGGCCCAGAAAAGATCGTTGGGAGAGTTTAATGGGCCCTCCGAGATGTCAGAAGGCTAAGTCGTCCTGTGCAGGCTTCAGAACAAGGGGTGGCCATGCAGATCACTTTCTTGGCTGAAAGAAAAACCTAGGCTGTGGCTGAGAGGAATTGGTAAATTCTAGGGGTGAGAAAAGGGAGTCAAGCTGGGTGTGATGATGCACGCCTGTAATCCCAGCCCTCGCTAGGCTGAGGCAGGAGGATCTCTGTGAGTTCTAGACCAGACTGGGCTACATACATAGTGAGTTCCAAGTCAGTCTCAACTACATAGTGAGGCCCTGTCTCAAAAAGAAAAAGAAAGAAAAGAAAAGAAAAAGGGAGTCAAATTCCCAGAAAAAGAGCAGAGATTGTGGTCATTTTGCTGCTGGGGGAACTAATCACGGTCTGCGTTAGGTCTTGGAATCAAAAGATAGTCACCACTGCATGCCTTCTCCTCCTCCCCTCAAAAGGGAAGCAGAGGATTGTCCATGATTCAGGAGCAGAGGAACTTTGGGGCCTGGCTATAGGAGGATCCCCTTTTTTTGTTCCTGGGAACAAGGTGGGGAATGTTTTGAAGTCAGGAATTGGAGTTTCTGGTCAGTAGGAAATTAGAGCCTTGAAGAAGTCAGGGTTCCTGGGTTGGGGGAGGAGCTTGTGGTGCATGGATTCTAGGCCCGGCAGAGAGGATTGGGCTGGTGTTGGAGGTGAAAGGGCAACCAGAGGGGTGTGTTGGACCCCCAGGACTGGGAGGGTGGAAGTTGTGCCCCTTTCTGTGCTGGAGTCTGCCAATAGGTCTGGAGCAGAGGCTGTGAAGAGAGGGCATTAGCTGGCCATGGCTGTACAGAACTTGATCAGCTGGGCCCAGGAAAAGGGAGGTACTGTTGCCAGTCAGTGGGCACTGGAGGAATTGCTCGCTTTGATGTGAGGGTGGAAAATGTGGTTGCTGGAAACTGAACACACAGGGAGCCCTACCATAAATGCCAGGTTGGCTTGTTATTGTCAAAGAGAGAGTGGTTAATTTAAGACTTGGCCCCCAGACCTCAGGGCTAGGTGGTCAGTATGGGGTTGGCAAGCATGGAGGGCTGGAAAGGAAGAGCCAGAACGGGCTCTAGCTATACTCTGGTGTCCAGTCCAGGGAGTTCATTGCTGGAAGGGTAAAGGCCTGGAGAGGTAGAGCAGGGTGGTTAAGAGCAGAGGCTGCAGGTGCAATCCTGACCCTTCCATTTGCTTACCTACCTTGCATCGTCAGGATGGTTATTTTAGAGCCTCAAGGCTCCGTTTTCTCATCTGTAAAGTGGGTGGCAATACCCATGGCACAGGGCATACAAGAAGACTAAGTAAAATCCTGTATGAAAAGGGGCTGGGCAGGGGGAGCCTTTGTGAAGTGCAGCTGTTGTTTTTAAGCTAGGTTGGTCATTTTAGGGGCCAGCAGCGAGGAGAGGTCGGTGGTGGTGGCTGGAGAGTCAGTGGTGAGTGTGGTTGGAGCGTTTGTCATGGGTTGTGGGTAAAGTTTCTGATCTGCAGTTTCTCTGAAGAGATTTGACTTTGTGGGATAGACTCATCTCTGAGCCCCCTATTTTCTTTTTCTGCCAATGGAGGCACTTGTATCTTGGTTGTGAGAATTAGGATAGCCCTTGTGTCTTGCCACAGATTGGTGATCTGCTCTTTCCCATGGGTGGTTTTGGAGAAGCAGCGAGGGCATTGGAGTAAGGCAGGATGTCATCCCCAGGAGGGTCTGTTCCAGCTCTGGGCGACAGCTTAGGTGGGGGCTCCTTCTGGGCTGGGGAGTCTCCTTCTTAGAGTTGGCCTGGCAGTGAGGGGGTTTTCTCGGGCCTGGGGTGAAGGGGTCTTTTCCAGTCAGTGATTTCAGACAGTGGGATTTTCGGGGCAGAAAAACAGAGGGCCTGTCATCACCAAGGAGCAGGTGACAGACTGCCCAAGGAGGATGGTGGGGTTGTCTGGCCTGCAGGCTGTGGAGGGCAGGCTCACCGGGGTGCAGGAAAGGATCCCAGGTACAGAAGCTTGGTCCTGGCCCAGCTGAGTGGACAGTTAGGTGGGCGGTGGGTCGATCCTGACCAGGGCTGGGGGCGCTTGGGTGGTCTGTGAGCCCGGGGCTGATGGAGTGTCATGCCCTACTGGGTGGCATGACCCCAGCCCAGGCCAAGAGGTGACAAAGAGCTGGTACCTGAACTGAGGGAGACTTGTCCCCCGGAAGCTATTGGCCTCTCAGTTGTCTTGGCTGGGGTTGCAGGAGAGTCCGGGCCCGCCCCCATAGGCCATAGTTTCGAGACGGGGGATCTGCCTGTGTCCTCCCAGTGGGCACCGCATGTCCTTTTATCCGTTCTCCTTGGTGCCCCTCCATGGGAGTGGGAGGGTGGGACTGAGTCTACCCCGTCCCTCTTTCCTTCTTACCTCCAGGAGGCATCTAGTAGCTGTGACAGAGGGGCTGAGCTGCTCGGGAGGAGAGGCCTGCAGGTCGGCCCTGACCACCTGGCTCTGGGGCTTCTTGCTGGGCACTGTTTCCCTCTGTAAAACAAGACTGGCATCTCTGCCCTGCGACCACCCAGGCTGAGAGGAGGGTGGCTGTGGGGGTGGAGAGCTGGAGCCAGGTGTGCGGGGAGGGAAGTGAAGCTTGGCGAGGAGGCGGTGGAAGTCGTGAGTGGAAGAGGCTGCTTCGGTGCTGCCAGGCTGGGCACGTGGGTGCCAGGGGAGGGGCACCGGCCAGCTCACCCCATCACGAGAGGCAGAAGCCGCGGCCACAGCTCTCTCCAGACCACGATGCAGGAATAACCCGAGGCTCTGCCGGTCTCCTGCTCGCAGCTGCTCGGTGTGGGGTTTGCAGGGCTGGTGTGTGAGAGGAGCTTGTGATCAGGGCACGTGACGGGGACTTGTCTCCCGCTCTCCCGTCCTGGGCTCAGCTTCCCGATCAGCAGTCCTGGAGTGTGACGCGACTTTCTCTGGCAGCCTGAGTGTTTTTTGGTGGGGGGTGGGGTAGTGGTGTGGTGTTTTCAAGTGCAGGTCCAAGGGGGTAGAGAGGCGGTACCGTCTGTTCTCATGGAAACCTGTGCTCACGTTCAGTCCTGAAACTGGTCCGACAGGTAGAGAGCAGCAGTCAGCAGTGCGGAGGCCCTGGTTTGGCACTGAGTGGCAGCCTTACTGGGGAGCAGGGAGTGGGGTCCAGGGGGCGGCTCTGATTTCATCTGGGCCCGGCCTCCCCCCTCCTGCTGGAGTAGGCAGGAGTGCTCTCTCTGGGCCTCCCGTTCCTGTCTGGTGTGCACTCCTTGGGGGGGGTCTAAGTGGGGACCCTAGTGCCTGCTTCTTCCTGTCCCCACACTCTCTGCCCCGCCCTGGCTCAGTGTGTCCTTGCTCTGTCACTGTCCCCGCGTCCCACTGTCCCTCAGGCCCACTCCTAAGGATCAGTGCCTCAATCCATGGGAGAGGCCTCACGCTTCAGGCCCGACTCTGCCCCTGTTACCAGCTGGGTGACCATGGGCAAGTCGCCCAGCTTCTCTGCGCTCAAGCTAAATCCATGAGTGTTGGTCGCTAGCCTGAGAGGCAGTCGGGGTGTTAGGACTCCAGCCTTCTGTGCAGCTGACTGGGCAGAGTGGCTCTGCCACCCTGGCCTCTGCAGGGTCATGATCGCGTGCCAGGGCTGGGTGTGCGCCTGCTCCCTGCCCCAGCAGCTCCTGGTGCCCGCACACCCAGGTGTGAAGCCCAGGTTCTTTGCCTCCTGCTCTTGGCTTGGGTTTGCCTGGCATCTTCAGTGCCAGGACAGAGGCCATGCGCAAGTTTCCTCTCTGACCCTGTATGGCTCAAGGGCTGATAGGGGTCAGAAACCCATGATGGCATTTGGGAGGACTTCTTGAGGCTGGTGAGCCTAGTGGGCCTAAGAGAGAGGCCCTTCCGACAGCTGGCGTGGCTGTCGCTGTGCCCGGGGCACCCTGTCTCCACTCTGCCTTCCAGACGGGGTGGCTTGGGAGCGGATCGATAGATGAGCGCTGCCTGCCTGAGCTGAGGTTGGGAGGCAGCTGCCGCAGGAGAGTGTGAGGTCTGGGCAGCCTTAGTTGTCGCCAGGCCGTGGCCCCTATGTGCCAGCCCTGGTCTAAGTGCCTTCATTGTACTGTCGCACTTAAATCTCACAGCCACCCTGGCAGGCAGGTGCTGTCCATCCCAATTTATAGACGAGGAAATGGAGGCACAGAGAAATGAAGTAACTTTCCTAAAGCCACGTAGCCGCCAGATGGCCAGGCTGGGACTAAGACCTGGGCGGTGCGGCCTGGAGCCCGTGCTCAGTTCATTGTGCTGTGTGGTTCCCCCTCTGTACCATAACCCTTTATAAAATGGAGTTGACAGGGACAGAGCTAAGGGCACTCAGGAGGGGTTACTGGGTCCCAGGCAGCGCCAAAGTCTCAGGAGGGTTTGCAGCTGCTGTCTGATGCTCTGTTGCCCTGGCAGATTTTCTGCTTTTCCCAGGGCCGCACCAGGGTACCCATCCTTGCTGCACCAGTGACTTGGTGACCCTGTGACTGGCGCTCAACCTGCCCAGGCACCAGGTGGAAGGGATTGGGGTGGAAGACAGACCAGTCCTTGCCTCTGGAGGTCACAGAGGGTGAGGGAGACTCCAGTAACAGCTCCCCACAGACCAGGGTGTGTGCAGGCAGAGGCGGGGAGGGGACATCTGATAAAGAGGTCACAGGAGCCAGCTAGGTGAGGAATAGCTTTCAGCAGGCAGAGGGAGCAGGGACATCACGGGACAGATAAGCTGGGTGGAGGCAGGGTGGGAGAGCTGCCCGTAGCTGGGCTGCAGAGGAAGGGCCCTGACAGTTGTGCACCAAACCCCTTTGGGTATTTTATTTCATTTTATTTTTTATTTTTTGAAGGCAGCGTCTCACTAAGTTAAACACGCAGTCCTCCTGCCACAGCCTCCTAGGCATGCTCTGCCACCTGCTTGAGAAACATTTTAAACACAACCCAGGAGACAAGGTGGCATGAAAGGAGCTGGCTGGGGGCCCAGCCATAGGCTCTAGGCTTCTCGTGGTCTCAGACTGGCTAATAGTTGATGATTTCACTGATTTCTGAGTCTTCCCTCCCTCCCTTCCCCAGCAGCTGTGCCATTGCCAGTGGTGTTGGTAACACCTGTAGGCTCCAGGGTCCCCACGTGTTCCCTCCTCACCCCTTGGTGCAGCCTTAGCCCGCCCAGCCCCTCCTGCCCTTGGTGGGGTGTTTTGGTAGTGTGCCCCTGGTGTGCCCTCTTCAGGTAGCTTCCTCCACGGTCCCCTCAGGTCGCCCACACCCCAGGGGCCTCACGGCATGTAGGTTTCCTGTCACTCATAACACCCAGAAAACCTCAATTTCTAGAACAAGTCTGGCCCGGGATTCCCAACGGGAGAATAGGGAGCCCATCATGGGCGTTGAGAACTGTAAGCCAGGTGTGGCAGTGCACACCTGTAATCTCACCACACTGGGAGGCTGAGGCAGGAGGATCACTAGCTTGGGCTCAGCCTGGGCCACTTGATGATTTAGCCAGACCCTCAAAGCAAATGTAGAAAGAGCTAGAGATGGAGCTCAGTGCAAAGGCGCTGAGTTTAATCTCCACTGCTGCGCCCACACACAACTGTAATAATGCAGGGGCGACAGAGAGCCCAGACAGGTCCAGCTTTGGTCTTGAGAGTGTCACTCAGCTTGTTGGCCTCAGTGTCTCTCTTTGTAAGCGGCTGGGATTAAATCAGTCGGTACCGGAACAAGCTGGCTGTCACAGGCGCAGTGAGGACACGGAGTGCTGACTGAGGTCAGGTCGCCGCCTGTCAGCCTCAGAGCATCAGATGTCATCCCCTCTGCCCTTGCCGGGAGGGACAGGCATGTGGGCTGGATGGCTGCTAGGAGCCGCATGCAGACTACACGACCTTGGGCAAATCCTGACCTTCGGTGCCACTTCCCCCCTTTGTGAAGCCATTTGGGCACAGCTTTGACTGGGAGGAGCTCAGAGCCAGGCCGGGGCCCTGTAGGCTGCAGCTGCGCAGAGAGGCTGGGGCTGATATTGCAGGTTAGGGTGGGTGGGAGAGGTGGACAGGTCCCCGGTGCTGGGACGGGGTTCAGATGCTGGTGCCAGGGCGCCTGGAGAGGTCCATGTGCTGGCCGCATTTCCTGCTGTGGGAAGGTTCCTCGAAGGCAGGACTCACCTCCCGCGTCGCCTGCCCCCAGAGCCCTGTCCGTGTGGTATCTGGCTCCCCACAGCCTCTCATGGATGATTGGTGGTGGGGAGGGGCACGGTGGGCATCCAGACACCGTTTGCACCCCTCACATTCCTGCAGGCAGCCGGCTGGAGCTGCTCTGATGAGGGGCTGGACGCCTGCTGCCAGCCGCAGCACTTTGGCTCACGTGGTTTGCCTGGAACCGGCTCCCCTCCCAGCAGGAGCCTTGTCCGTGAGCAGGCGGGTGGCCTCTCTTGCAGGCTTGGCAGTTGTGGCCACCGGAGTCAGACTCGTGTGCCACCTCGAGCTCGTGTTCCCCAGCCTCCTCCAGTCCCAGGCTCTGCCAGCTGCCATCAATCATGTAGTCGGAGCTGCTTGTGTTGGGGTTAGCCTCCCACTTTGGCACCACAGGCACCTTCCCACGGAGCTCACTTGATCCCAGAACAAGGGGGGCAGGGAGTGAGAGGCGCTCAGAGATGAAAGCAGAGCCCCCGAAGTGACCAAGTGTAAGGGTCTCGCTTCCAGTGTCACAGTTACATTTCATGGCGTGCTTACTGGGTCTAAGCTGTGTGTATTCATTCATTTCTTTTTTTTGGAGAGATGATCTTGCTGTGTAACTCATGCTAGCCTTGAACTCTGTGTAGCCCAGGTGGGCCTTGAACTTGAGATCTCCCTGCCTCAGCCTCCAGATTGCTGAGATTGCAGGCATGAGTCTCTTCACTGGCTTGTGTTTTCTTCACAGTAGCCTGAGGGGAAACAGGTTGACGGGTGGGAGGGCCACAGAGAGCCTGGGAGCTGGTTCCCCAGCAGGGAGGTTCTGCTCTGGACACGTAGGCTGAGCTCCTTCCCGCACCGATGCCCAGCTGCCCGCCTGCCCTGCCCAGCCCACGGTGCCCCTCGCCAGCCCCCTGCCCTCCTCAGCTGACTCCTGCTCATCCTTCCGGCTGGCTTCTGTCACCTCGCTTAATCCCTAGGCAGAACTCTGCACTCGCCCAAGTTCCCATGGCTGCCTCGCTGTTGTTATTTGTTTAGCCTGTCTCCCCCACTGGACCAGACGTGGCGGCAGCAGTCTGGCTGCTGGGAGCAGCTGAGCTGCTGAGCCCTTGGGAACCTTAGGGACTCCGGCAGAGTGGTCTACTAGGGAGTGGCCCGGCTGGGTGTTGGGAGCCCCTGTCACTGGGGATGGGGCCTCAGAGCAGTTCCGGGTGGAGGAGAGGAAGATCGCCGACTGTTCGCGCACGCACCTGTTCCTTCATTCCCTGCTGCCTGGCAGCTCTTTACCATTGCTTTGCCTCCTGCTTGCTCTGAAGGCCAGTCTGCTCCTTCTCCGGCCACCCGCAGAAGCCACAGCAGTTCAAAAAGCAGACCTTGTTACTCCTGTTGTTTCCCACCGTGCCGGTGACCGTCCGCAGCAGCTGGGAGCCAGTGTGACCTGGCCCTGCCGCCCTCCCAGCCAGCCTGGACCCTCTTGGCTCTGCACCACAGGCTTCGGGCCATGCAAGGAGCTCCCACATCACGTCTGTCCCGGAATGGCACCCCCAGCCTTTCCCCACAGCCCACACTCTAGCCCAGCCCGAGCACCATGAGGGCAGGGTGCACTTGGTCTGGTGCCACTGTTCTCCCCTGGGCCCGGCCTGCGCAGGGGCCTGTACGGCAGGTGGAGAAGGAAGTACAGTGCCATGCTGGTCTCAGCACAGCCCCTGTCCTCATGTCACCCTGGGTCCAGAAGAGGAAGCAGGAAGGGAGGAGGAGGAGCTGCAGAGAGGGACAGCCAGCCAGCCAGCCTGGAGAACGGCAGTTTAGGATGCAGAGCCGTCTTTGTCTGGACTCGCTGTGTGTCGTGGGCCGGGACACTGGCCGAGGTTCTGTGTGTGTGTGTGTGTCTGCCATCTGTTGGGCCATCTCTCCACCTAGGGGAGTAAGCGGATCCCTTATGGGGTGGGAACCCAGGTTCTGGTACCTGCTCTGCCTTCCTCCCTTCGTGACAAGTGATCAGACCCCCTGTGAGGCAATGCCACAGGGGTCGGGAAGCCTGCCAACCCCCCACTTAAGCCGTGGTGACCTTCTTGTCCCCCGCTTCGCCCTCTGTTCTGGAAGCCCCTTCTCTTGAGGGCCTTTACCCACCCTGACCATGGTGATCATACCGTGCTCCTGTGAGCCACCTTCCTTGCTGGGCCTGGGCTCAGCCTCAGGATCTGCATGCCGAGCTCTTCTGGGCTCCCTGTCCCAGACCTGGCTGTCTGGGTCGTCCCTGTTGTCCCCAAATGGACCAGGGGCTCCAGAGAAGGGCTGTCTCTGTCCCTGTTGTGTCCCCAGCGCAGCTCCAGGCGCAGAGCTGTTGTTCCCTTAGGATGGAGTTGGGTGGGATGGGCAAAGCCCAGAGCTGGTGTCCTCCTGGAGCCCGACTTAGCGCTGTCAGGGCTGCCAGCAACTGCTGGGCCCCCTGCCTGTGCCACTGCCCAGCTGACCGAGACAGCAGGGTTCAGGGCCTTCCCCTCTGGGGAGGAGTCCTTACCAAGAGTGGCCCAGCGGCCCAGGGCAGTGGTCAGGACTGGTGGGTTTAAAACATGGGTCTCTGTCCTCCCACCTGCCTGCCTCCCACCTGCCTCCCACAGGAACTTGTTAAGAGTAGAAAGGCGTGGCTCTGGATGGGAAAAAAATTGCTAGTCACTCCTCTGTCAGAGGACTGATATCTAGAATGCATATAGAGCCCCTCAATAAAAGACAACAACAACAACAGAATGAAAAAAAAAAAAAGTAGGCAAGGGCCAGGATTTACCTCAGTGGTTCCACCGCCTGCCTTGCAAGCAAAAGGTTATCCCTGGTACCAAAGGTGGGGGGCAATTTAAATGAATAGACACTTCTCAGAAGAAGTACAAATTGTCAACAAATACGTGAAAAAAATGTTCCCTATCTCTGGTTCATTAGAAAAATGCAAATTAAAACAACATAGATTCTACTTAATCCAGAAAGAATGGCTATCATCAAGAAATAAAATAATAACACATGCTGAGGAGGCCACAGGGGAGAAAGGAACCCTTCTACATTGTTTTAAACTAGTACAACCACTATGGAAATCAGTTTGAAGATTTCTCAAGGGCCAGGAATTTAGCTCAGTGGTTCTGTCCCTGCCTTTCAAGGACCTGAGTTTGATTCCAGGTACCCCCCACCCCACCAAAAAACGGAAAACCAAGATGTCTCAAAAGTAAAATGAGAAATTCTATTCAACCCAGGATTTTTTCTTCTAACTATCTTTCTGAAAGAATTAAAGATAATATATTACGGTGATATATGCATAGCGTTTTGTTTTGTTTTTGAGGCAAGGTCTCACTATGTAGTCCATGCTGGCCTTGAACTCACTATGTAGCCCAGGCTGGCCTCAAACTTGCGTCGATCCTCCTGCCTCAGCCTCCAGTACTGGAATTGCAGGCCTATAATGGGGCTGTGGGAACCAGGCTCCATCTCTAGCCCCAGCCTGTGGTGCTGGCTGAGCCCCCCTTTTTCCCAGAGCTGGGATGATAGTGTGTACTAGGAAAGATACCAGTACCTTGGCAGTGTACTTTGATTCTTGTGTAACCGTAAAAAAAAAAAGCCAACAAAACAGGAAGTCGAAAGAAGAGAACATCACATTACATGGGAACCTTGCCATCTGGGTTTTTTTCCCCTTGGTACCAGGGATCAACATGGGACCTTGCTCTTTTGAGGCAGGTGGTGGAACCACTGAGCTAAATCCCCGGCCCTACCCTTATGGTTTTTGAGACAGGGTCTTGCTGTGTAGCGCAGGCTGCCATCGGTCTCCCAAGTGTGGGCTGACTAGCACGAAGCACATGAAGTACATGCATTGCTATTTGTCTGGGTTTTTTGTTTTTTTTGTGTGTGTGTGTTTTTTTTTGGTAGTGGGGATTGAACTGAGGACCTTGTGCTCGAGGTAGGAGCTATGCTACTAAACTGAATCCCTGGCTCAATCTGGGATTCTTGTTTTGGTTTGGTTTTTTTTTTGGGGGACAGGGTCTCACTATGTACTTGAGACTGACCTGGAATGCGCTATGTAGCCCAGGATGGTCTCGAACTCACATCAATCCATCCTCCTGCCTCAGCCTCCTGAGTGCTGGGACTATAGGCATGCGCCACCACACCTGGCATGGGATTCTTTTTTTTTTTTTTTTTTTTTT
>NW_022900931.1:62062249-62080470 GCF_012274545.1 Fukomys damarensis
TAAAGAAAAGATGGATATTATCTGGCAATGTGGGTAGGACAGACATGGGAAATCGCTGCTTTGTAGTCCTTATGTCTGCATTTTAATCCCTGTTAATCCCTGGAAAATAGCTCACACATAATTTGTCATCCTGCAGAGAAATGACTCAGATTTTTATATTTTGAAGATCCCTAAAGTAGAAGGGGGAAAAAGTTTTGTTTTCAATCATTATTAATTTGTTGGGGTTTTTTGTTTGTTTGCTTGTTTGTTTTTGGTACTGGGGATCAAACTTGGGGGTCCTTGCACTTGCAAGGCAGGTACCAGAACCACTGAGCTAAATCCCCGGCTTTGCATGGGATTCATAAACAGCCTTATAAAAGCCATTACACACACCACAGTTCACCCATTTAAAGTGCATTCGTTGGTGGCTAGACCTGGTGGCACACACATGTAATCCTAGCACCCGGAAGGCTGAGACAGGAGGATCGCCTCAAGTTCAAGGTCTGCCTGGGCCACATAGCAAGACCCGTCCTTCGTCATGATCGAGTTTAGAACATTTTATTTCCTCCCTTAGCCCCTCATTTCCCCACCTCAACCTACACATCCACTTACCTGCTTTGTGTCTGTGCTTCTGGACACTTCATGGAGACGAGCTGAGTCGCAGGGGCTCCTGTGTGAGCAGCCGCTTGCTCGGCCGCAATGTCAGTGCGCCGTGGTGTGACGGTGTGCACTGCTTGTCTTCCTGGCCGGGGTGCACAGCTGGGTTGCCCCCGGGACTCGGCGGTCGCGATGCTGCTGCTCTGCACGCTGACATAGCGTTCGTTTGTGGCTGTGGGCTTTCATCTCGGGGGTGGAACCGCTGCACGTGTGCGTGGCCCCTACCCGAGGAGCAGCCACACTGCTTTCCACAGCTACCGTTCCGCTTGGCCCGGCCCAGCTCGAGCCACCCTCCCCTCCACGCCGGTGCCCGCTGGCCTCTGTCCCTTCGGCTGTGGCTCTCCGGGGTGGGGTGGGGGAATGGCCTCCCTGTGGTTTGCTCTGCGTTTTCCTGATGGCCGGTGAGTCTGGGCATGTCTTCGCGTGTGTATTGGGTACTTGGGTGTCTTTGGAGAAAGGTCTTTTCAGCTCTCTCTCCCATTTCCAGATTTGGTTAGGCCTCGTGAGACGGTTGTGTACATCCTGAGTGCGAGGCTGCCCTTCTCGGGCCCTGCTGTGCCGGCCAGGGCCTTTCCTTCCTGTCCCTTCCCTGGCTGGGGACACAGCCACAGATGGCTGCTGGTCTGACTGCGTGGATGCTGGAGATACAGCTGAGCCTTGAGCTTTCTCACTTCATTTCCGCATTTTAAATTTAATTTAAAAATACTTCACTGGCTCTTATAATTTGTCCTATTTCTGCATTGCTGGACATCAGTTTTCAGTCACATAAATAATGCAGAATGTTCATCTTCGTCGATGAATCTTTCTGTTCACCACAGTGGCTTTCTCAGAAGAAATTCTTAGAAGATAATTCTGCCAAGTCACAGGGGGAGCATGTGAAGCCCAGATTCCGTTTGTGCCTTCCCTGGACTCTAAGCCTCAAGGGCCAGGATGCTGCAGCTCGAATTGTTTTTTAAGTGAGTGAGCGAGTGCTCTCTGTGCTCGTCTGTGTGATACCAGGATGGTGTCTCGTTTCACTGCGTTCCTGTGACTCCTGGTCAGCCTCTTTCCTGTTAACGTGTTAATATGCTGCGGGGAGTTGTTTCTTCGCACCTTCTGCACATCTTTCTTGTGGAATTTTGTAGGGCCTCCTTCTCTATGGAAAATGGGTAGAATTTTGGTAGGCGGGTATATTTGTCCTCGTTTAGCATTTGCCTTGGTAGAAAGGTGGCAAAGAAGAGACAGCACACCAGTTGTTTCAAAAGCACTTTTTCCTCTGCCATCTCACTGGGCCTTCACAGCAAAGCCCCATTCCTGTGCAGGGCCCGGGGGTCCGAGCACAGAGGCGACGGTGCGGGGCAGGAGGGACGCTTGTTGCTGGCAGAGGGTCCCCGCAAAGCCACCACAGTACTGTTTGCTGAGCACGGGCCGAGCAACCTGGTGAAGCTGCTAGTGCCCCCCTTTTACAGATAAGGACACTCACTGCTCCTCAGAGACATTAGTTGCTTGCTGAGGTTGTGCTTCTTTGTAGAAGGTAGCACAAGCCATGGCAGCCCTATCCTCGTCCCCCCATCCTGCCACTCCTGTGGGGGCTTAACCATTCCCCAGGCCCTGAGTTCCAGCAAAGCCCAGCTCCCGCTGTCCTGCAGCCACCGCTGCTGCATCGCCAGCACCTCTTGGAAAAGTCCCATTTACCCCTTTGTGTCTTTTCCCCTTTGAACCTTCCCAGCCCCTGAAGAATACCACTCTCTGGCCCGAAGAATTTGGTGCCCACCCATGCCCACCACCTGTCAGGCAGCCTTTCACTGTGCTGGCTGCTGCGACAGGCGATGCCAGGCCTCGTGCTGGCTCTGTCGTTCGTGTGCTCCAGCAGGCTTCCCCGAGGCGTGGCTGCGCTCTGTTCTGATAGAGCTCACTGTCTGCCGCCCCTTGGCCTTGCTCCCCGCTGTAGCCGCAGCACCATGGACAGTGTCTGGCGCGGCCTGGACACTAGGGAAACGCTGGGAAGAGTGAATGGGTTTCTGACCCTTACGCATAACTATTACTCCCTCAAATCTCCACTGGGGGCCAGGGATGTAGCTCAGCGGCACTGCGCTTACCTGGCAAGTACAAGATCCTGAGTTTGATTCCCAGTACTGGAAAAAAGAAAAGAACAGAACTCCTTTTGTAGCCTCTCTGTATTTCTTGTGATGCATGGTTTTTTTTCTTTCTTGTAACACGTAATCTTTATTTGTGTGGTTTGTCTTCTAGTTCGTCCGAGTGCAGGGCTAGGCCTGTGTTGTTGGCCATTGTCTGTCCAGCCCAGGTTGGTGGGTGAAGAACGAATGAGTGTGATACCCTTAGCTCTCAGGCCTCCACACATCGATGCTGTTACCTGCTCTCCGTAGATGAGGACAGATTCTGAAGCCTTTGCTGCACTAGGAAGCAGCTCATAGGAGCCCAGCTGGCCATCTGGTGCCCCTGACCGAAAGCCTGAGGCAGGAGGCCCACAATAGCCTGTTCTGGCAGGGCTGGATGTCTCCCGGTGGGCACCGGCTTTCCCAGAGGCTCCCTCTCCTGAGCCCAGCTCCGTCACCCAGCTGCGACTTTGTGAGTAGTGGGAAGCCCTGAGCTACATGTGACACAGCGGACCCTTCAGAGCACCTTGCAGCCCCGCTCTGTGTAGAGTCCTCGCCTGTTTCCTTGACCTTGACAGTGATCTTCAGTTCCCCGGAGTTGTGGTCGGCTCTCAGCTGAGCCTTTGCATGCGTTAGTCCCTCTGCTGCAACACTCTTCCCTTCTGCTTTTCAGATGCTGTGACACAGATCTGCTTCATCTTGGCAGATGAAGTAGATGTGTGACAAACACTTCAGCTCAAGTGTCATATAATGAAGACCTGTGGGCCCGATCCCAAAGGAGAATGAGAACACCGCCATTAACTCTGCCTCTGGCAGGTGGGGCTCAGAGCTCCGGCACCACTGTCTTGACTGTGATGATTGTCATTTGCCAATTTGTTTCTTTCTTTTTTAAATTTTGAGACAATCTCGTTAAGTTACCCAGGCTGGACTTAAAACTTGTTGGCTTCAAACTTGCCATCCTCCTGCCTCAGCCTCCCCTATAACTGGAATTACAGGTATGCACCACCATACCCAGGTTGATTTCACTTTTAAATGATTTGTCTCCTTTGTGTGTCTACTGAGAAGTAAGGTATTTCATTTGCATTGCTTTTTTTTTTAAAGACAGGGTCTCACTGTGTAGGTTAGACTGCCCTGGAATTCACTGTGTAGCCCAGGCTGGTCTCGAACTCACAGTGATCCTCCTGCCCCAGCCTCCCGAGTGCTGGGATTACAGGTGTGTGCCACCACGCCCGGGGTCCTCATTTGTCTTGCTTTTGAGTTTCATGAAAATGGTGTTGTGTGTGGAGCCCTCCCTGGTCTGGCTTTTGCTATTGGAAGTGGTTCCTGTGTCACCTGCGTGGTTGCTCGATGGCCTTTGCTGTCTGGCTGCCTGAGATTGGTCTGGACGCTGCTGGTAGACCTTGGGCAGCTGACAGACTCGAGCAGGGGTGAATCACATCACCTGGAGTGCGCAGCGGAATTGCTGGTTATGGTTGATGGATGTGTTCAACTCTATGAGGCAGTGGCAAGCTTTCCACTGATTCTCCTCCACTTTCCGCTGCAAGCACCTGTTTGTTCTCCAAGGGTCTTCTTCAGTGTTTACTTATAAGCACCTGCCATATGCCAGGCACAGGTTTGTTCTGGGGAGCAATGGGAATGAGCCCTGTAGTCCCTGCCATTGAGTGATTGGTGGTGTTAGATGGCTCCTCCAGGAAGCCCTCCCTGACCCCCAGACCAGCCAAAGTGCTCTCCTGGGCTGCCCGGTCCCAGCCCTGCCCACTCTGGTCCTTCACTTTATGGGGTGTGTCTCCCTCCTGCATGGGCCCTGTGTTCCCAGCATCATCCTTGGGCGCAGAGCAGGTGCTCAGAGAAGCCTCTGTTGGTCTTACTCTTCAGATGCCCCCTTGGGGCAGATTAACAGGGAGGAACGGATCCCAGCCCTCAGGACTTGTTGGATCTGGGCCCAGGGTCATATGAGCCCCAGGCCTGTCCCCTTCCCAAATGCCAGCCTCAGTAGCCTCGAGAAACCTGCCATAGCCCGCGGAAGGGGTGGCAGGGCACCCACACGGGGATGAAGCCCAGTGGTGTGTGCTTTTGAAGAGGTGAGGTCCTTTTGCAACACGGGCAAGGCCAGATCGGTGGCATGGAGGCCCTACCACTGGAGCAGTCCCAGAGAGCAGTGACATCAGGGATCCTCGTCACTGGTAATGGCTGAGCACCTGCTGTGTGGGCGGCACGGCGTGAAGCCCTTGTGTGTGTCAGCTGGTTCTGTCTGCTCCAGAAGCCGCAGGGTGACAGGAGCTGTTGCCCCATTGCCCCGAGGAGGGAGGGCTCCAAGTCCCCAGCAGGGAGCTCCTTCTCCCCAGCACATTAGGGATACACCTGGAGCCCAGCCCTGCATCCGTGTGTGCGGAGCTTTACCCCCTGCCCACGTGCCTCTGTTTGGCGACAGGTCCGCTGTGCAGATGGGTGAGCGATGGGCAGTCGCTTGGCCCCAAGGTGGCCTCTGTGGCCTGTGCCCCTTCCACCCTCCCGGGCTGTTCTTTTCTCTTGCCCCTCCCCGTGTATTTGTCCTGCATCTTCACTTCTGCCCCTCAGGCACCCGGCCCTTGGTAAATATCTGTCTAAGGGCAGTGGAGAGGTTGTATGACCAGTATTTTCCAAGGTGGGGTGCTGGGGACAAATGCCTGCTGAGACTCTGGCTGCATCTTGTGGTTTTGTTTGTCTTTGCTCATCCGGCGCTGAAGTGTCAGGCCCTGGACGGTGGTGACAGCAGCTGCTGTTGACAGAGCACCAGCCCTGTGCTAACACTCTAACTGGATGACCTCACCTTCTGCTTCTAGCAGTCTGCCCCCGCTCCCAGCTCCATTTTCCAGATGAGGGGACTTACCTTGAGGAGATAAGAGCCAGCGCTTGTGACATTTGGGGTCTGCCTTGTCATCTGGGCCACACCTGCCTGGCACCACACAAGGTAAATGAGGGTGTTCGCTAGGAGGATGTGGCACCTGCCTGTAGTTCCCGGGGTCCTGAGAGCGGGCAGGAACTGGGTCTGGCACCCACTCTCTGGCTTCGTACACTCCTAGTTCTTTTTTCTATCTCAGAACCTTTTCTCCCATTGATCCGGCCACAGGCCACACAAGCTGCCGATTGTGGGCTCAGGGTCATCCTGGTGGCCAGCCAGGTCCACCCAGCCCAGGTGCCTGGCCCAGCAGCTTCTGCCTCTTCCCTCTCAAGCTGAGACGTCTGGGGTCAGCTCACGGCAGGGCGGGGGTCGGTCTGAGGGGATGGACCTTGCAGACAGGCACGTTTGCAGTCTGACCCCAAAGGCCGAGCCCTCACTGGGTCCATTTCCTGTGTGAGCAGAAGTGTTCACAAGGCAGAAGGTCAGCGGTATCCTCGGGGGCAGCATCCCTTTGGGAGCCCCTAAAAGAGTGCTCTGCCCTGTGCCATGTGTGTTCCGACTGAAGACCTGGTGAGGGCACGGTCTTGGGCACCTGTGCTCGGGTGACACCAGTCTTCACCTGAAGGTGAACCACATTTTCATCATGGTTCAGGTGCTGACTGGCTCGTCCAGAAAGGCGGGAGTGAGACGGACGGCCAACCAGCAGACGGTGCATTACAGCGTGAGGGCGGGAAGAGAACAAGGTCGAGGGGTCAGGTGCCCAGCTGGCACCCAGCTGAACACAGGCACCTCATGCTGTCCCGGGAGGTGCAGCCGCCCCCACCCCAGCTCTGGACCCCTGTTTTCTAGAGCCACGGCCTCTCCTCTGGGAAGGGTAGGGAGGACGACTATCCCCCAGTAGTGGACACGAGTAGAGAGGTGCAGTGGTTAAGAGCAAGGACTGGAGCTATGGACTCTCACGCTTGAGTCCCAGCCCTTCTTTTGTTGGCTCTGACCTTAGGTAGCCTCCTTAATTTTCTGGTGTCTGTTTCCCCACTTGAAAAATGAAGATAATAATTCCTTTGAGGTAACGTGTGTACATTTTTGCTATTGTTCTTCATAACTCATGCTTAAAAGTTGTCTGTCACACCAGGTGTTTAGCATGGTCTGAGCAACTGGGGGCCGAGAATTAAGGTCTTGACTCCCCCTTCCACCCAGAAGTGCACTGGCCCAAGCACACGCCTGCTGCAGAACTCTGTGGCGGGCAAAAGAGCTTGCCTGATCTCCTCCGCTCTGTCCCTGGAGACAGGGAAGTTGTGGGCGGCTCCAGCTGCTTGTCATCTGAGCGCTTGGGAAGTTGGGTGGGTGCGGAGGTGCCGGCCACTGCAGCCTCCCTGGAGGTCCGGCTCCTGACTGCTGTGTGGAGCTGGCTGCCCCAATGGTGCGGTCCCATGGCCTGGGAACAGCCCCCGGTCATGTGCTTCTTTCCTAGGAGGGGCAGAGGAGCAACTCTGTCACCCTGCTGGCACCACAGCCCCTCGGCCATCACGGCCTGTCCTGAGCAAGCTCCTTGTTGGGGTGCAGTGTGGCCCCAGTACTTCCGGGGTGGCTCTCCAGAGTGAAAGCGTTGGGCACCGTCGTCATTTCTTGGAGCAAGGCAGCGCACTCGTCCCTGGTTTGCTTGAGGCCCTGCAGTGACATCCTAGATGCAGGGAGTGCTAGTTATTGGACAGTGAATAACAAACACCCTGACAGGCTGAAATGCACCTTGTAAAGAGACAGGGCAGGGGATGAAGCTTGAGAAAGGGTAGGGACCTTGGATAGAGGCCTGGATGACAGCCCCTGTGGAGAAAGCAGTTGCAGGGCTGGTGGTGGGAGGCTGTGTGTGAGGGGATGAGAGAGGCTTTGTCCTCAGCAGGGGCTGTGCCAGGGAGGCCTTGTCCTGGGGTGTCCACTTAGTGCAGGGGACAGAAAGGGCAGAGGTCTGGGGCAGAGCCTGACCTGCAGCGTGGCGTGTTAGCCATAGCCGACGTGCCTAGCTCACGTCTGCAGGGAAGAAGGTGGAGGAAGTAGACTTTTCTTCTGTGGCGGCATCCGGGGTCTCCCTGCACGTCCTGGTTTGATTCTGAGCACCACTGTAGGCAGCGACACCATCCCGGGTGGCCATGCTCTCAGCCTCCCCAAGTGCTGTCCCTGCACGTGGGCATGTGGGCACGTGGCCAGGTCCTTCCTGCCTGCAGCTCCCTTTCACTGAGCACCTGCTGGGCCAAGCACGAGGGAGCCCCCAGGGTGGCTGCCATCAAGGCTGGACCAGGTCTTGTATTTGAGGTGTCGTGGAGGTGATCTGGCCCAAACTAAGTCATCAGCCCAGGGTATGAGCCAGGTTTCCTTCCCAGGACAGAGCCACCCCGGTTCCAGAGGCCGCCAGCCCTGAACAGTCACTGTTGATCCCTCCCCATTTTACTGTTTTTGTAGGTGAACGTTTTCGAACACAAGCGGTATAACGAGTCCAATGTACCCACTTTCCAGCTTTGGTAACAACCAAAACTGTATGGCCAATAACTGTGTATCCCCCTGTGCTACCTCTGCCCCAGCTAGTTGGCAGCAAAGCTAAGATACTTGTCTTAGGAGATCTGTCTTAGACTTCGAGTACTGTGGCAGCCCTGTGACTGCCCACTGTGACCAGCCACTTCTGTCTGCAAGCTTTGCAGTTGGGGTTTGTCTGTGCCTCCTCCTCCTGCCCAGCACCGGTGCCCCAGACCCCAGAGCCCCAAGAGAGACAGAGCCCACTGCAGCCTCCCTGTCCCTGTTTCTGGGCTTCCACAGCCTGTGTGGGTGGCCTGAAGCTGGGACCCGGAGGACCTGGGGCACCAGGGTGGGGCTGGGGTGGAGAACGGGTCCAGTAAGAAGCCATGGGCCGAGTGCACAGTGGGCACGGGGTCGAGCTGGCAGCTGCAGCGCAGGTTTCCCCAGGTGGCTACACAGCCTGCCACCCTCACCACCTGCGGCGACCTTGGAGCTGTCCCTCCGGCTCTCCTGGGCCCTCCCAGCAGGGCTCCACCCCACTTCAGGTCCACACGAGCCCCCTTTCCACCCTCTGCACCTGGCCCCAGTGCAGGCAGTGTTGGGGATACAGTGCAGACACAGACTGCCCCACGCTGTCTTCTGGGGTTCACACCCTGTGACAGCTCGGAGCCGGTGGGGGCTGACCAGCGCGGGGAGTCTTCCTGGAGGCAGGGACACCGCGGGCTCTAGTGCAGACAGAGTAAGACTCGGGGAAGGGTGCCCGAGTGTGCCCAGAGAACGGCCCACCCTGTGTGAGGCTCAGAGGGCCGCCTGAGACGCAGCTCCACCTGGCTGCCTTAGCTGGGTCCACAGTGTGCAGCGCTCCTCTGAGGACTGCACACAGTCTCTGCTTCTCCCTCGATACCTAGGAACCCTGGAAGGCAGGGCTGAGGGAGGAGCCGTCCCTGTCCAGCACCAACACAGAGGCAGGCATGCAGGCGGCTTTGGAAATGTGTACACTTGGAACCCAAGGCTAACTCAGAGCGACAGAAGCAGAGGGAAAACTTGCTGGCCTAAGGGCTGAAGGAGTCCTGGATAAAATAGCTCAGGCCTGGCTAGACCTTCGTCCTTAGGACTTTGCCTTTTTCCTTGCCTCTGAGCTCGGCTTTCCTCCACGTTGGCTTCTTGCCCAGGAGGCTGTCTCCTCTGGATGGATGCCCGCAACTCTGGAAAGGGGGGCATTCTGAGTCACCCCAGCCCTGGGACTGGCTAAAGCGGGTTTCACAGGGACCTTTCTAGCCCAACCAGTCACTGTGACAGACTGTGGGACAGAGCATCTCTCCTAGAACCACTGGGGTGGACATTAGGAGGTGAGGGCACTGACGGTCTTTCCCTGGTTTCTGGGGTGAAGGGGTGGGGTGTCTGGGCCAGTCTGGCCTTCCACGGACAGGGCAAGGTTTCACTCACTCTGGGAGGGTGGGCAGCTGCAGCTCACTCCTGAGCAGGGCACACTGGCTACCCTCGACTGGAAGGGGTGTGGGCAAAGCAGCATCCCGGTGCTCCTGTATCCCGAGACCCCTGGCCATGACCAGCAGGACAGTGGTGATCTGCCCCCCTGTGGGGCACACAGTTGTAGCAGGTGGTTGCTGGGGCTTCCTTTGTGCCAGTCACAGTGCTGGGCCCCAAGGGAGGCACCGCTGATGTGGCCAGGCCCAGGGAGGTCACAGCAGGGACTGGGAAGAACCCAGCCCCTGGCTTGGCTCCTGTCACAGGTATTCACTGTGGTGTGTGGAGCTCAGACTGGCTTTTCAGCTCCTCACCCCACCTGTCTGGCCCCAGAGTTCTGGAAAATACAACTGTTTACTTTCCTCTTCGATGTTTCGTACATAATACCTGCCTCCTTCTCTGCGGAAAACCACGCCTCTGTCCACTTGGCCTCTACGCTCTCCTTTTCCACCTGTCCCGGCAACTCCTCACTCTGCAGCCCTGCGCCTTTCCCACCCTCCTGGTTCAAAGCCACATTTGCCTCCACTTTTGTCCCAACCCTGCCCCAGCCCTGGCTCTCTGGAAGCGGAGCCTTCTGAGTTAACGAGTTGCCAGCGGCTGGTGCGAGGGGCTGTGCAGGCCAGGGTGTTGGTTTTTCTTCAGGCAGGCGTTTGAGTATGCCCCTCAGTATTTAAAAGACAGAGGGAGCCTGGGGTGAGTTCAGTGGTAGAGTTGCTTGCCTGGCATGCTCTAGGTCCTGGGCCCCATCCCCAGTATGGAAAATTAGTTTCTCTGTTGCCTTCAGCTTCCCCGACTTCCCTACCCGAAAGCAGCCACCTGGTTTCTTGTGTCATTCATGCGGCTCAGCAGAGTACAGCCCAAGCTGGCCACAGGGGTTTGTAAATAAAGTTTTATTAAACATGCCATGCTCTTACGTACCATCTGTGGCTGTTTGCTTGCAGTAGAGACAGTGTCCTGCCAAGCCTGAAGTATTCACCACCTTGCCTTTAAGACTGTGATCCCAGGTGTGGCTCTGTATTTAAAGCCAGGTCAGCTGGTCTTAGTGGCGCTGTAATCCCAGCACTTGGGAGGCTGGGACAGCTTGAGCTACATAAGAGTTCGAGAGGAGCCTGGACTTCATGGCAAGATCCCGTCTCAAAAATCCAAAAAACAGTCGGGTTGGACCTGGGTGTTTCAGTCTCTTCCCCTTCTGCCTTCTGGCTCTGAGCCTCCACTCTGAAAGGTGTATTCCAAAAGGAAGTCTCTTGCCCTGGCTGGGGGGCTGTTGTGGGTGCCAAGCGGAGGAACACTGGGCCCTGGCTGCACGCAGGAACTCGAGGCTGTGGCCCCAGCTTTTGCTGTCGTGCCTCGGGCTGTGTGTGAGTTGCCAAAATCCAGGTGAGGTGAGGTTGCCACCATCCAGGATGGTCACGGTCATGGGATGGCTCTCTGGTTGCCTCTGAGTCCTTGGGGAAGGACTGGCCCCTCTCCCTGTGCTGCTCACCCAGAACAGCAGACCCACCCTTCTGTCGCCAGGCCTGGTATTCAGGGTATGGCTGCTGTCACATCACCAGGGGTTTGTTGAAACCTGGGCTCCTGGTCCCCAGCTGGGACCTCAGCTCTCAGCAGTGGCCTCTGGGGCACAGTAAGGTTGTTCAGCCAGTAGGGAGCAGGTATGATACTCCTGCCTGGGCCCTCCCCACTGCAATTCCCTGGTGCATGATCCGCTGGGACCTCTGGGCTGGCAGAATGGTCTGAGTCCCTACCGCCCCCCAGCATCCAGGCTGTCCTTGTGGACCTCTCTGCTCCCGTGTGCACACCTGAGGCTGACCTCCAACTGCCGCTCACCCAAAGCCCAGCGTCAGCATCAGGTTTCTCGGTGTCCCTTTGTGAGAGCCACAGTGTACAGGGCAGCCACTGCCTGGGACTGGCACAACCGGGGGTGGGGGGTGGGGGGTGAGCTGCAGCGCCCCCCAGTGTGTGGGGGGTGGGGGGGGTGAGCTGCAGCGCCCCCCAGTGGCCGGGCGCCACATGCAGGGGGCCAGGTGCTGTAGCAGCCCCATCCCTGCCTGTGCCTCCTCTGCTCTGGCTCCCCCTCAGGCCAGCCAGAGCAGTGGGAGAGCAGAGCCAGGCTCCAGTTTCCGAGCCTGACAGGCCTGGGCCCCTGTGGTGCAGTCCTGCCACCTCCTGGCTGTTGGCTGGGGCAGAGGGCTGCTTTCCGTTGTAAAGAGAGATGTAATGGTGCCCATCTCCGGGGATCACAGAGCTGGACATGGAATTGGGTGTGGAAAGTGCTTAGGTTCCTGAGGGGCCACCCCACCTTCCATCAGCTCCATCTGCCGGCGGAGCGGTGGCCCTGCTGTTGGCCCCGCTCTTCCTAGGCACATGTCCCTTATCGCCTGAGTCTGCAGATGCTCTTCAGAGGGACAGAGGGAGCTGTGGATCGGAACATGGTTCTTAACCCCAAGCCATTACCCTTGCAAGTCCATCTCCAGTGCAGACTTGCTTTTTGCCTTTTTTTAAAAAATTTTTGGAGAAGGACTTGTTACATAAGCCGAGCCAGCTTTGAACTTGATGTGTAGCCCAGGCTGACCTTGAAGTCACAATCCTCCTGCCTCAGCCTCCTGAGTGCTGAGATTATAGGTGGTACACCTGGCTGTAGGCCTGCTTCCCAGCTCTGTGTGTACCCAGCACGCGCGCGCGCGCGCACACACACACACACACACACACACACACACGCACCTCCCCCTCCTTAGGCAGCCACTTGGACTTCGGCCCCTACATAAGTTAGGATTCAAACTTGAGCAAACATGTCTGAGGCCTGCCCTTCACAGGCACGTGTGCCCACAGGCCCCTTGCACACACATGGGCACACCTTGCATGCCAGTGTGTGCCATTGCACTCTCCACCCCACCCCCGTGCTCTGCACAAACTGCTGAATGCCTGCCCCGCCCCAGGGGGCAGCAGAGCTGCTTCCAGGGTGGAAGGAAACCTGTAGGACTCTCCGAAGGGGTGTCGGGACCAGTGCCACACCCCTGCCAGGGCCAGTTGGCTGGGCACAGGGTCAGTCACATTAGCCAGAAGCAGAGTGTGAGTTGGGAGCCAGGATTCTGCCCCTCAGCCTGGCCCTGGGGAACACGGTGCCACACGACGCCCTCCGGAGGCCCAGGTGTGCTGGGGCGGCGGTTCCAGCCCGTGTCAGTTCGGGCCACAGTTGCGCCCTTCACTGCACAGCCTGCCCTTGGCACCTGGCCCTAGGGTGCCCAAGCCCCTGAGCCTTGACCCTCCTTGACGCTCCTGCTCCTGTCCCTGCCGCCCCTGTTGCTCTTGGCTGGTTCTGTGGGTTAGGATCTCATCCCACAGTGTGCTTAAAGGGACACAGTTCTGTCCCAGCTATTCGGCTGCCTGGGAAGTGGGGGTCCTGCCATGTCCCCCAACTCCGGGACCTTGTGTCTTTCAGAGACTGCAGTGACTACCTGGAAAGCATGACAGACAGATCAGTACCCACTTCCCCCACCCCTGCAGTGGTGATTGAATCCAGGGTTTTAGCGCTGAGTTATATCCCTGGCCCTTTTTATTTTTTATTTCAAAACAAAGTCTTGCTAAATTCCCAAGTTGTGCAGACTGGGTTCAAACTTAGGATCCTTCTGCCTCGACTTCCCAGAATTATAGGCATGCACCAGCGCACCTGGTCCCCTGCCTTCTCAAGCAGGACAGTGGGTGTCACATGGCCTCTTCCGCACAGGTCATAGGAGTCATTGGACAATGACAGGCCATTGTCCGGTGGGCCAGCACCTGCCCGACCCCCTTGTCGTGCCGGGCACCTCATACCCCTGCGGTGCTCAGAGCCCCGAGTTTCCACCCGGAAGTGGATGCTGTGATTCTGCCAATGCTGCCACCTCCCAGCCTGATGGCGGGCTGCGTGGCCGCGTGTGTTCACTCAGGAAGCACTCAGTGCCTTGCAGATGCCGTTGCCTGTTTCCCTGCCCCACTTGTGTGCTGTCTCTGCCACTCCTCCCTTTGGTTGGTTTTCAGTTTAATAATGCACTCAGTTCCTGAGCCATGGCACGAGTAAAATCCTGTCTGTGAATACTGATCAGGAGTTCTGGTTAACGCATCTGCACAGGGCCCAGCCATGTGATGTGCTGATGGCACCACAGGCAGGCGCAGTCTGCCAGGCCGTAGTGGCCAGCTTCAAGCCCCTCTTGTTCCTATGCTGCGCCTCAGCCCCAGAGGAAATGGACAAGAGACAGTTGTCACCCTGATGGCTCAGTTTCCCTCCTGTAACTGGGTGGGCAGACAGGACCTCCTTGGGCTTAGGCTCTGGCTGTGACTTGGGCGAGGATGGCTCTGAACCCCACAGGTGCCCAGCTGAAGGGTGGGCAGATAGATGGTGCTGTGGGCAGTGTCGAGGAGAAACCCACAGCTCGCAGTTCTGGGGCCGGGGCTGGGAAAGTGAGCTTAGCGAGACTCAGAGGTGACACTCCGGCTCCGGGCCCACCCACTCCGAGAAATGTGTTGGCACAAACTGCAGGGACTGTTGTTGGCATTTGGGTGGGGAAACTGAGGCCTGGTGAAGGGCAGGTGACGGTGGGTGGGTGGTGGGTCCTCCTGCCCTTTACCGCCCAGCCAATCACGGAGCTGATGACGCTCTGTTCGCGTTGCTGGGGATCGAACCTGGTGCGTGCTGAGTGCAACACCCCAGCCAGCAGTAGTTTCGGTACCTACTGTTAGTCCAGCCTGTGCGGGGCAGCGCCAAGACACGATCTAGGCCTCCCCTCCTGACTGAGTCCCGACACCCATCTCCAGACGGTGACAGCCTGGCGGGCAGCGCTGGGATGGTGGATCCCAGAGGCCTGCAGGTGCCAGATGGAGAGCTGAGCCAGGCTGTAAGCCGAGCACCGGAGGGGCAGTGGTTGCTGTGAGTCTGCATCCCTCAGACTGTGGGAGCTGATGGTCATGGCAGCCCAGGCCTGACGTCGGCCCCTCCTGGCCCCTGAGGCCCTCCCTTCATGCATCTGAGTAGGGCTGAGTTCTCAGCACTTTGCGTCCAGTAAATCCTGGGGCCCCTTCTCAGAGTGATCTTTGAAGCCAAAAAATAAAATAGGGTTACAAAGGACACCACTTACAAAGCAGTGAGCTAAGCACCTTTCCAGCTTGGAGTCGAGTATTTCTGCTCCTCTGTGGGGACACATGAAGCCATAGGCTGCTGTGGCAGTGGCGATGGCTGCTGTTTCAAAGTGGTGAAGACACTGTTTTCTCTCACAAGTTTGTAACCCGGCTTGGTTAAGACCGTGACACGCGTGGATGTGGCTGGACCCCCAGTCTCCCAAGGCTGCCTTCCCAGGCAGGGCCGACATCTGTCCCCTCCAGAACGCTGGGCCACGAAGCATGTGAGGCCTTGTCAAAGAACCCCCTTTAGCGTTTGGAGAAGGAAGCCGGGCCCCGCTGACCACCCATGCTGGCATCTTTAGCCTCCGCACAGCAGCTAAGTGCCCACGCCGACCTTGGTACAGCAGGGAGCGTTCTAGGCCACGTGGGTCCAGAGTCCCCTCCTGGGACCTGGTTTCCTCTGTGAAAGTGGAACGGGAGTGCTTGCCTGGCCTGCGGGGTGTCTGGCGGTGAGGGCGAGATGGCAGCAGGGTGGGGTGGGCAGAGGGCCACCGAAGTCCTCTTTCTGGCTGTTCCCAGCATGTGCTGTCACCTCTGTGCCGTCCACTTTGCCACCCAGACCTGTCCTTCTCCTTGTCCTGCCCATAGCCTTTTCTTCTGTCCTGGTCACCCCACGGAGAATCTAAATTCCAGTAGCCAAAAACCGAAAGGAGCACAAATATCTGTCGATCCGCCAGCAAATGGATAAAGAAAATGTGGTATCTCGTGCCATTACTCTTGGGCCGTATAGGGACTGGGACTCAGACTGCTGTGCTCAGATCGAGAAGCTGGCATGAAATGTCCCCAGAAGCCCACCCTGACCTGTCACCCGGGGGCCTCCCCCTGCTTCCACACCCCAGGACAGGCCCGTCCCCAAGTAGCACTGGGAACATTCGGCTGCAGAGGTTGTTTCAGGAGCGGGGAGTCAGAGGCTCGTGCCACTGCGCGATGGAGGCGGGGCTCCGGTGTGGCCCCGCTGCGGCCCACTGTGTGTCCTCGGCCGAGCCTCTCCTCTCCCAGCTTAGTTGGCTCGCGGGGCCAGAGTGCCGGATACCTGCCGAAAACCTGGCCCTGTGCTGGGAAGCGTTGGCGTGGAAGCTGCACGTCCCAGCACACAGCTGTGACCCAAGCGCTTGGAAGGCTGAGGCAAGAAGGTGGAAAGCTTGAGGCCGGCCTGGGCTGTGTGGGGAGATCCTGTCTCAACAACAAAACTGTGGAGGCTGCGGTAGTGAGCGAGGGCCCGTGTGTGGAGAGAGAGCTGGTGTGAAGCCTCCCGTGCCGGGAGCTGTGTGTGTGATTGTGGAGGCGGTGCTGAGGTGGTTTGGGGGCACCCAGGGTAATTCCCAGGGGCCCGCAGTGGCCCCAGGGGGCTCGAAGGGAGGACAGGGCTGATCAGGGTGAGGCGTGGAGTGACCGGCCCGCTCCTCTGCCCGTAGCCCAGAATGTGACGGTGGAGGAGGTGATCGGTGCCTACCGGCAGGCCTGCCAGAAGCTCAACTGCAGGCAGATCCCCAAGCTGCTCCGGCAGCTGCAGGTACGGTGGGTCGGGGGTGCCTCTGCGGCTGTCCCGGAAGTCAGCTCCTTATAGGAAGACAGCCAGGGAGAGAGTCCCCTGTCTTTCGGCCCCCAGAGAAAGTCTGTTCCCGGGGAAGAGCCAGGCTTACGATCCTCATAAGTCTGAACTGGAAATTGTATCCTTAAAAGCCTGTGGGTTACGAAAGTAATAAAGACATAAAGGACAAAATCCACCCTTCTTTGCCCAGGTCCCGGCGGGGACGGCGTCTGTGTTTATGTAAGGGGGTCTCCCACAGGTGCCCTTCCTCTCATGAGGCCTGCCGAGGTCCCTGTGTCACGGGAGGTTCCTGAGGGTCGCAGGGGGCGCCACGCTGCCAGGCCCAGGAACAGGCAGGGGCTGCTGGTGAGGCGGACTCAGCCCAGGCTCAGTGCCGTTGGGAAGGCTGGGCCTGGGTGTGTGTCTGAGCCACCTCTGCACGAGATCCCTGAGCCGACCCTGTCACCCTTCCTGCCCGCTCCCCCACTTTCTCTGCTGTGGCGGGGCGCAGTCCTCTATGGACCCTGTGGCTCCTCAAGGCTGGATACTCCGGGTCCCAACTCAGGGCCTGGACACTGCCTTCCTGCCTGGCTTGGGGCTGCAGGTGGCCCAGTCTCTTCAGATCTTCAGCCCGAGCGCCATTCACCCTGCTTCTGCTTCCACAGGAGCTCACGGACCTTGAGCACCGCATCGACTGCCTCGACCTGAAAGGTGGGCGTCTGGCTGGGCGCCCCTGGGTGGTGAGCAGGGCTGGAGCCTGGGTGACGGAGGTGTTGGAGGGCCACGGCGGGCAGGGCCTTCCACCCCGACAAGCAAGCACAGACGCAAATGGCCACCGCCTCCTCCTAGGGGAGAAGCTGGACTACAAGGCCTGTGAAGCGCTGGAAGAGGTCTTCAAGAGGCTGCAGTTCAAGGTTGTGGACCTGGAGCAGACGAACCTGGACGAAGATGTGAGCACTTCGGCGGCCACCCAGACCCACGGACCCCTGGCTCACGGGCCCCTCTGAGGTTTGGGTGGGCAGGGGACCCTGCAGGAGGAAGGGACCCAGACAAAGGCTGGAGGTGGGACAAGAGCAGGGCCTCTTAAAGGACAAGAGGGTGCTGCGCATGGTGGCTTCTACCTGTAATATCAGCACTTGGGAAGGTGAAGCAGGAGTATCGCTGCAAGGGGCTACATTGTAAGTTCAAAGCCAGCCTGAACTACGTAGTGAGACCCTGTACCGACAAAACAAAGGACGAGAGAGAGATGGGTGTGGCATTTTGGGGCCCACGGGAGAGGCTGGGTGAGCTTGGCACAGGGAGGTGGTGGCTCTCCTGGGGACCAGAGTACCTGCAGGGCTGAGGAGCACTTGGGAAGCTACCAGTCGGGTAGGTGTCGCCACCTCCCAGACTAGGAAGTCCCAGGAACGCAGGATACGTGGGAGTGTGGGGAGGATCCTGCAGGCCCCAGGAGAGGTGCTGGCAACTGAGCAGGGCCTGTGCTGGTCACGTGGCACATCAGTCAGGACTCAGTGACACAAAAAAACTGGCTTTGTCAGAAAAGGGGCTCTTTTAGGAGAGTCGCAGGCCATACCTGCTTTGGGTAGAGCTGGATCCAGGAGTAGGCCACCACTGCTCAGCCCTCCTGCCTGTGCTGGGCGCTCTGTGTGTGCCCCCCCCCACCGAGACTCCCTTCCTGGAAGCCCACATGCCTCCCTGGGGCCTCTCCAACCTAAGGCTGTGCCCCACATCTGCCCTCAGGGTGCCTCGGCCCTGTTCGACATGATCGAGTACTATGAGTCGGCCACCCACCTTAACATCTCCTTCAATAAGCACATCGGCACCCGGGGCTGGCAGGCCGCCGCCCACATGATGCGGAAGGTGGGCATGACCTCTGTTTTCCGGGGTGCCCAGCCTCTGCTCCGTGTCCCCGCTTCCCTCCTCCCTGGGGTCATCC
>NW_022900931.1:62080731-62088271 GCF_012274545.1 Fukomys damarensis
TCGGGCCGGCCGCTCATGCTGCTCGGTGAGCCCAGGCCCAGGCGCAGCCCGCGGTGTGGGGGGTCTGGGAGCCATCCTGGCCACTCACCCCACCCCCATTGCTCCCACAGCCACGGCCCTGAAGATGAACATGAACCTGCGGGAGCTGTACCTGGCCGACAACAAGCTCAATGGTCTGCAGGACTCGGCCCAGCTGGGCAACCTGCTCAAGTTCAACTGCTCCCTGCAGATCCTGGACCTGCGCAGCAACCACGTGCTGGACTCCGGTGCGTGCAGCCGCCGTCACCTGGCACTAGGCTTGTGGGGCTGGGTCTCGCGGCCCGTGGAGAAATCAGGGCTGCCCTAGACAGTGACTTCCAGAGTGGGCAGGGCTGGGCTGAGGTGTCCGAGGGGGCCTGACCCAGTGTGGGGTCCCGCAGGAGAGAACTTGGCTGGCACCTGGGGGGGGCAGTGATACTGAAGGAATAGTTAAAGTGATTGACGTCTGAAAAGTTCCTGAAGGAGAGGATATTGTTTGGGTGTGGGGTCAGCTGGAGGCTATGGGGGATTGTGCAGGCATGAAGGGCAATGGGAGGGACTTCCTAGCAGTGACCTGAGCAGAGTCCGCCCTTCTTAAAGCCTGGAAAAGGTAGCAGGAACATCAGTTGCAAAGGCCCTGGGGTAGAAATGAGCTTAGGAGTTTGTTCTCTGTGGGGGGAAGCCTCAGTGAGCCAGGGGATGAGCGAGGAGAGAGGAAGAAAGAGGAGTTCACATCTCGCATGCAGGAGGTGGCTAGGCCAGCAGCTCCACCTTTGGGCAGAGTCCCCTGGGCTTCAGTGGAGAAAGGAAGGAGGGGTCAAAATGGTGCTATGAGGCCCGTGTCCCCGTCAGTGTGCCAGGCCCGGACCACACACCTGGATACCCCCATGTGCCCCAGCAGGTGTGGCTCAGGCTTGGAGTGGGTCTGAGGTAGAGGCAGGAGATGAGTGAATTGCCAGCCTGCTGGGCATAGAGTAGCAGGGGGCGGAGCTGGGGCAGGCCACCTGGAGGACGCGCCCTGCTGCCTGCTGGCCACTGACTGCAGGCCTCCCCTAGGTCTGGCCTATATCTGCGAGGGCCTCAAGGAGCAGAGGAAGGGGCTGGTGACCCTGGTGCTGTGGAACAACCAGCTCACGCACACGGGCATGGCCTTCCTGGGCATGACACTGGTGAGTCGGCCCCGCCCTGCCTGGCCTGCTGCGGCTTCCACCTAGCTCTGCTCCCTGGCTGCTTTGGTTCCTTTTTGATCCAACATGGTAGACTACAGTTGGGCTAAAAGAGTTACTGTTTTTGAAAACCTTTAGTATATTTTCATTCCTTTTGTTACAAAATATTTATTCGGGTTTTTATGTTTTGAGTTAGGGTCTCGTTATATAACTGGCCTTGAACTCACTATGTAGTCCAGCCTGGCCATGTGACTGGGGTCCTCCTTCCTCAGCCTCCCCAGTGCTGGGATTACAGCAAGTGCCACTTACGCTTGACTCGATGTAAGGCAAGCCCAGCCGGTGCGAGGACTCCAGGGTGAACCCTGGAGGACCCGACACCTGGGGCAGAGCCACCCCACTGAGAGGCTGTGCTGAGACCCACAGGCCCGCCTCAGCTGGGACATTTGGAGATTTGGGAGTGGACAGGGACAGGACGCTTTGGGGAGATGCTGTGGGTCCAGAGACAGGGCCTCACCATATAGTCGAGGCTGGCCTTGAACTCTTGGGAATCCTCTGCCTCAGCCTCCCAAGTGCGAGGATTGCAGGTGAGCACCATCACCCACGCCAGGCTTGTGCCGGTGCTTAGATGCTGCCCCCTGTCGGGGGAAGAGCACCGGGCTTGGTTCTTCTCCCTTCCTGATTATTCCTCCTGGGCCTTGGGTCCCCTGGGGTCCCCTCCTTACCCTGCAGCCACACACACAGAGCCTGGAGACCCTGAACCTGGGCCACAACCCCATCGGGAATGAGGGCGTGCGCAACCTCAAGAACGGGCTCATCAGCAACCGCAGCGTGCTGCGCCTGGGCCTGGCCTCTACCAAGCTCACCTGCG
Organism: Fukomys damarensis; assembly: GCF_012274545.1. Lineage (NCBI taxonomy): Eukaryota > Metazoa > Chordata > Mammalia > Rodentia > Bathyergidae > Fukomys > Fukomys damarensis. The sequence goes on from NW_022900931.1 coordinate 62,082,784, forward strand.
AGGGTAGGGCGCAGCCCGGCCTGGCTGGGGGGCTCGGGGCCCAGGAGGCCTGGGGGGGTGGCCAGCTGTGTGGCGTGGGGTTCCTGGCCAGCCCCTGCCGTCCCCCTCCCAGGCGCGGTGGCGGTGGCAGAGTTCATCGCCGAGAGCCCCCGCCTCCTGAGACTGGACCTTCGGGAGAACGAGATCAAGACGGGCGGGCTCATGGCACTGTCGTTGGCCCTCAAGGTGAACCACTCCCTGCTGCGCCTGGACCTTGACCGCGAGCCCAAGAAGGAGGCGGTGAGCAAGCGGGCCCTGCCTGCGGCCTGGGGCCTAGGGGCCTGGCGGGCTGGGCCGGCCGCAGGTCGGGCTGGACCTCAGGGCCCTAGCCAGGTGCTGCCGCCCACAGGTAAAGAGCTTCATCGAGACGCAGAAGGCGCTGCTGGCCGAGATCCAGAACGGCTGCAAGCGCAACTTTGTGCTGGCGAGGGAGCGGGAGGAGCAGGAGCAGCAGCTGCAGCTGTCGGCGTCCATGCCCGAGATCACGGTCACAGGGCCGCAGCCCCCCGAGGAGTCCGGGGACGTGCCGGCTACCGCAGCGCAGAACGGGGCCCCCAGTTCCGGGCCCGGCCCGGATTCAGACTCAGACTCAGTCTCGGATGGGGAGGAGGAGGAAGAGGAGAACGACCAGCAGAGGAAAGAGCCCAGCAGTGGCCCGAGCCCCTCAGCCCCCTGCCCTGCCCTGGTGCCCCCCGCGGACTCTCTGGGCCCTGGGGATAGGAGCCCCCCAGGCAGCCCCTCCTCCCCCACCGAGCAGCGGATTTCTGTGTCCAGCCCGGGCCGCGGTCACAAGGTGTTCGTGGTGACCCGGGTGGAGAGTCCACCTGAGAGGGCAGAGCCCCCTGTGCCCCCCGGCCTTGCCTCCCCTCCGTCCCCACCTGTGTCCCCTGCCCCTGTCTCCCCGCCAGCCAAGGCTGTTGGCATCCAGGATCCAGGGTCATCTGAGCCGGAGTCACCTCAGTCAGGGCCCCCGTTGCCCAACGGCCTGAAGCCTGAGTTTGCCCTCGCGCTTCCCCCAGAGCCACCCCCGGGGCCAGAGGCCAAGGGAGGCAGCTGTGGCCTGGAGCACGGTGAGAGGCTGGGCAGGGCGGCCGGGGAGCACGCTGGGCCGGCTCCCAGGAAACCAGCCTGGGAAGGGGCAGGGGCAAGTGGGCTCTGGTCCTCGGGTCCCTCTGTTCCCCCCGCTGACCAAGGCCGCCCCGCAGAGCTGCGCTGCCCACGGGACGAGAAGGCACTGGAGGAGCTGCTTCTGGAGGCCACTCAGGAGGCCGCGCAGGAGACACTGTGACACTGTAGGTGGCCCGGCTCGGGCACGGATGGCGGGGAGCCCTGCCCTGACGGCGCCCCCATTCTCTGTCTGTTTCCCCCAGTTCCTTCTTTCGGGTCGGTCTTGGATGAGCTGAGGCCAGAGCCATGAGAATCTGCTCACCCTCACCCCAGCCCTCCCGAGGCCCAGGATGCCCGGCCAGGAGCACCCGAGGACCCCGCCCCAGGAGCACTACAGCCTCGAGGCCGCAGCGCACCCATTTATGTGTCTGCCACTCGAGGACTCGGCTGGGGTGGATGGGAGAGGACGGCGAGGAGGCCGCAGGGCCGCTCCAGTTCTGGAGCGCCCGCCCGCCCGGCCTACTGTGTCGAGGGCAGGCATCCGTGGTGGCAGGTGGCCCCTTGGCCCCGCCGGGGACCAGGCAGGTGGCACGGGTGGTGGAAGTTCCCAGGACACCCCAGGCGGGGTGCGGGCCAGGCGGGTGGGGCTGGGTGCGAAGGATCAGAGCTTTCTTTCTCTTAAGTGCAATAAATCTATCAGGGAGCTGGGGCAGCAGTGGGTGTCTGGGGACCCCGCTGCCCGGGCCATTGAGGCCGCGCCCTGGGAGGCACTACAACTGCGGGGGGGCGGGCATGGGCGACTGTCGGTGCGGCTCTGTTCACACCTTTTCTAATAAACGGGCTGGGCTCACCACCTGCCCCTCTGCTTTTCTGGCCCTGGGTGGCCCTGTGGGTGGGCCCAGCAGCACCTGCAGGTGAGTACCTGCAGGTCAGTACCAGGGATCCCTAAAGGAAAACCAGGAGGCAGTAGAAGAAAACCTGGGGCCTCCAAGCCACCATGGTTCCAGCCCCTCTGTGAGGCCAGGAGCTGTGGCTGTTGAGAAGGTGCTGAGAAGCCGGGTCCTTTGCCTGGCTGGGGTCTGTGAGTCCAGCCAGTGATCTTAGTCTGCTCAGAATTTGGCTGGTGCCTGTGACTCTAACCCTGCACCTCTGGGCGTGGCTGTTCCACACCTGTCGTGCCTATGAGGGGCTGAGGTCCTCTTCTAGCCTTATTTCTGTCCTTCTTTGCACTACATTCAGCTTGTAGTGACCAATCAGACCTTCCACACAGTTATAGATTGGATTGTGTCCCCACCGAAACATGCTCACGTCCTAACCCTCATGCCAGGTAAGGGCGTGACTTGACTTGGATTTTTTTTTTTTTTTTTTTTTTTTTTTGAGACAGGGTCTTACTATGTAGTTGAGACTGACCTGGAACTCACTTTGTAGTCCAGGCTGGTTTCGAACTCACAGTGATCCTCCTGCCTCAGCCTCCCTAGTGCTGGGATTACAGACATTTGCCACCACACCTGGCTTAAAGGAAGTACCTTCTGTTTTTTTTGTTTTATTTTGGTACTGGGGATCAAACTGGGGTCCTTGTGCTTGCAAGATAGGTGACGGAACCACTGAGCTACATCCCCGGCCCTGGGAATAGTCTTTACCACAATAGTCACTTCAGAATGAGCTCAGGAGGATGGGCCCTAAACCAAACTACTGGTGTGCTTCCCTAGCATGCACAAGCTCTGGCTCCTTCCCCAAACTGGGTTTGGTGGGCAGGTGGTTTTAGCCAGGTGGAAGAGTATGAGTCTCTAATCCAAGCTACTGAGGAGGCTGAGGCAGGAGGATTGCTTGAGCCCAGGAGTTTAAAACCTGCCTATGCAGGTCTTGCCTATGCAAGACTGTGCTGTTCACATACAGGCAAAGGGGAGAATGTGCACACCAGTAGCCACCGGGAGAGGCAGAAGGACAGGATTGGAGTGATGCAGTTAGATGGCACAGCAGCCACAGCTACACACCTGAAGCCAGGAAGGTGTCTCGGTTGTGAGGGACACGGAGCCGCCACACCTGTGAGACAGTGAATGTTGCAAACCTGGCCTCGGGAGACTTTGTCGTCACAGCCCGTGTTTCCTTCCCTTTGCCTTCGGCCCCCCACACCTCACCCAGTGTACTGTCTTGACGGTCACTTGGCTGGACACGGTACCACCACCATCTCCACAGGTGCCTTCACTCAGGTGCGGGGTTCAGGGTGGCAGGCGCCGCGTGACTCGGGGACCCAGCTTCCCCAAGTGCTTGTTTGCTGTCACCTTCTAGGGTGACGGACATGTTCTCCCCTTTGGGGGGCAGGAGGAGGAAGGCAAACCCACAGCACACAGGCAGTGTGGACACACGAGAACTGACAACAGACCCAAAACATGCTACCTTACAGGCCTCAGATGAGCCGCTCACACCTGTCCCCGTGCCTGGCATACGCAGCCCTCGTGCTGTCCTCACCGCTGCGGGAAAGGCACGGTCACTTTCAGTACCTGTTTGCTGGTGATGGCCCGTGGCTTTGCTTTTGGAAGTTCCCACAAAAGTTCTGCGCCGTTTAGGGGAATGTGGGTGCTGGTGGCGGAGCCGTCTCAGCCACAGGAGCCCCCTGATCCTGTTTTGGTTTCATTTACAAAGTTCCCGGAACGCTAGCTCTGGCAGATCCTTAACCAGAGCCTTTGACAAAATGGGCAACAGACTGGCCGCTGCTGGGGACCAGCTGACAGTGGCTACAGCCCCTGGGTGTCTAGCAGCCGGGGTCCTGCTTACTGCACCCTGGGCTTGGCCTGCCTCAGACTGACCTGAGCAAGACAAAAGGGGACAGCCATGTACCAGCCCAGCAGCATGTCCACAGCCATACCAGCCGACAGTGTCACAAGCATCGAGTCCTCAGGTTTTTGTCCCTGGACGGGGCAAGCTCTTCCCTGTTGAGCTCTCTTCCCCTGCAGCTTGGCCAATCATGGCTGAAATGGCACCTCTGTCCCTGTCATTGGGGCTCTGACCCAGATCACCCACATACCAGCCACTATGGTCTGAGGACGGTGGGTGTGGCCAGTACCCCCATCCTTGGGCACTGGCTGGCCTGAGGGTGGTGCCTTCAGAGCCCTGTGGTCTCCTGGGAACTGGCCTAGAAGTTGTGCCCTTGGCCTCTGGTCCCTGCTGCTCCCTGACATGGCCAAGAACCCCGTGGGCCTGTGGGGCCGGATGAAGGCTCAGGAACTGCCCGAGCAAAGCCTGTCCCCTTGCCGGCAGTGCCCAGCCCAGCCGTAACGTGAGCTCTGCTGCTGGTTCACTCTTCGTTCCCCGTGTCCTCATGAAGGGGCTGACCAGGTAACTTCAGCGTCGGTGACCAGACTACCCTGACCCCCTCAGGCCACTCCTGGACAGTTACACCACTTGGGAAAGACAGTGGCACCACCCAGCTGGCCGAGGGTGGTGCGGCACGCTGGAAATGCCACGGAGGACAGGCTAGGGTACAGGGATGAGGACCTGGCTTCCCCGAGGCCTGGGTGCTCCTCATTGCCTGAGTCAACCAGGTACATCCGCCCTTCCTCTCCGCCTCGCCCACCACCCCCGCGGCCTTCCTGCCACCTGGATGCCAGCTTTGGCAGAGGCCCAGCTCCCTGCGGAGGAAGTGGGCAGGGCAGGCCTGGCCTCCAGCCCTCACGAAGTCAGGGAGCTGGGATGCAAACACCCACTGGAGGGCTTTGCCATCATTTATTGCACTTCGCCCCGAGTTCCTCACTGCCCCTCCCCTACCCCGCTGGCAGGCACGGGCACAGCCACAGTGAGCTGGGGGCGTGGCCCTACACCCTCGAGGGGGCAGTGGACGGAGGGCTTGCTGCCCTGGGGTCATCCATTCAGGGCACACCCGGCTGGGGCCCCTGGTGTGAGGGGCTCAGGCTTTTGGCTTCGGCTTGCCCACGTGGGCCTTGTCCAGGGGGTGGTGGGTTCCACTGGTGTGCCCTGCCCCGCTGCCTCCCGGGGATGCCCCTGCAGTGTTAGTGGCTCCACCGGCAGCAGAAGGCGCATCCCGGGCAGGAGACTTGGGCGGGCTGGGTGGCCTGAGCGCACTGACCGCCCGGATGAGGCCCATCCGGCGGCGGATGGAGTGGTCCAGGTTAACCGTGCAGCGCAGCAGGGACTGCGCCTCGGCCACGGTAAAGGGGAAGTCGGAGCCCAGGAAGCGCTCAAAGAGCTCGGGGTCACCGTCTAGGTCCAGCACGTTCTGCAGCGCCTTGGTCATGCTGTGCAGCTCTCGGCTGTTATCACAGAACACGTCCCAGAGGCGCGCGCGGGCCTCGGGCGCGCCCCCCGCCTGCTGCCGGTCCTCCAG
>NW_022900931.1:62088681-62089175 GCF_012274545.1 Fukomys damarensis
CGAGGAAGAGCAGGTCGTCGCGGCTCTGCACGGCGTCGTGCAGGAACTGCAGCTTGGTGCGGCGGCCCATGATGGGCACGGAGAAGGGCAGCGTGACGGTGCGGTTGAGGAAGAGGTAGCCGTTGTCAGCCGTGCCCTTCATGTTGCCGGCGCTCTCGAGGCACGCGGCCAGGATGCTGGGGTCCACGACCAGGATGAAGATGAAGGGCGCGTGGCTGTCGGACAGTAGAGTGTTGATGGCGTTGAGCACGCCCACCACGCGCTCCGGGTAGCACGTGTCCAGCCCGGTGACCTCGAGCACCACGCGCAGCCGGCGCCGCTGGTAGATCTCCAGGAAGCACAGGAAGTCGGTGAGCAGCTCCACCTCCTTCTTCACCTCGCACATGAAGCCCAGCTGGCTGCCGAACTTCTCGTGCGACACCAGCCGCTCGATCTTCTTGCGCTGGCTCACGAACAGGTGCTTGCCCACCGAGTACACGGCCATGAGCAGCCCC
>NW_022900931.1:62089637-62092759 GCF_012274545.1 Fukomys damarensis
TGGCCAGAAAGGGGTGTGTCTGGGCTCCCCTGCGGAGCCCTGGCCTGGGGGCTGCACTGGGCCTCAGGTGAGCGGCGGGCAGCCCTATAGAGTGGGCAGCAGGTGCAGAGGCCTGCACCAAAAGCCCCGTGAGAGCCAGACCAGGTCAAGGCAGAAGCAGCTCTCTAGAGGAATGGGAGGAGTCGGGGTGGAGTTGCCCGGCTGGGGTACTGACGGGCCTGAGAAGGCTCTAAGAAAGGGGCCCAAGGGAGCCTAGGGAATGAACGAATGAGAGACACTGGGTCACAGCCCTGGTCTCATTTTCCTGGTTCACGGCTCCTCAGGCACAGATCTCAGGTGCTGCTGCCTCCAAGGAGCCCTTCCTTGATCTCAGGCTCAGGGTCAGGGGCTCTAGGCCTTGCTCACTGTGGCTCTGAGGAGAGAGCCTTCCTTCCTTGCTGGACAGGGCCCTGTTTATCTGGGTCACCTGTGCCTCCCTACCCCATCCCCACCCCGGGCCCTGAGCAGGTGCTGCCCAGTGACTGAAGAACCACAAATCAGGGTCAGGAACTCCATGGCACCCTATTCCTGTGACCTGCTCTTCTCTCCTCCTGACTGCACTGGGGCAGAGAGGGGCCCACTGAGTAGCTGCTCCCCAGCAGCTAGCTTGGGCACACAGAGGAGTCGTCAGCCCCTCTGGCCACCTCTCAGGCCAAGGCCTGAGCCAGGCCCTGTCCCTGCACAGGTGTTGGACTTGTCGGCAGTGGCTGTGTTCGCAGGGCATCCTGGGAGGAGCACCAGGCAGGATCCCACAGTTTCAGTGAGGAACTGGGGAGCACAGAAGGCTGCTGAGCCAGGAGGACCAGTCTCAACTGTAGGAGTCTTGTAGTGGACTTGATGGTGAAGGAGGGGGCAGGGAGAGGTGAGACCAGGGGGGAGCGCAGGGCTGGGCAGAGGCTGTGGGCATGGGGAGGGCCTGGTCACTACTGCGTTACGGGTTCCTGGACGGGGCAGGCAGTCCCCAGTGGAACGCAGATCCCGGGCAGCCTGGAGTTGAGCAGGGCAGATACCCCATTGCTTGACCCCCACCCCGCCCCGACAGATCCTCACTGGTGATCTTGTCCAGCATCATGTGCAGCCGGCAGCCGAAGGGGGCATAGAAGCCCACAGTCACAGGGACAGGCACGTGGCAGAGAGTCTTGGCCAGGCAGCTGCAGTAGACGTCATCTTCTGTCAGGATGTCTGGGGTTGGGGTGGGGAAACTGAGTCACTGAGGCTGGCCAGGCACCACCCTCCCTCCTCCCAGTGCCCTCTGAGCCCCGCCTTCAGCCCCTCCCTGCACCAGCATCCTCCCTGAGGTGACTCAGGTCAAAGCCAGCAAGGGAGGTGTCCGTGGCCACCAGAGCCTCCACCTCCAGGCCACATGTACCCTTCAGGAGGGTCTGATCTGGGACCCTCCAGGGCCTGTGGTAATCTGGCTGTCACAGCCCAGATCACCAGGCTTGCTCAGCCACCAGCCTGTGGCTCCCTTGCGGGGAAAGCTTGTGCATCCTTCTTGGGACACAAGGGCCCAGATTGGTGGCACTGCTTTCCATCCTCAAAAGCTCCCTGTTGGGATGGCTCCCAGCCACTCTGCACACCTGGTACCAGGGTGGGAGTGGCCCGAGAACCACAGGCTCCTCTCCACTTCCTGTCCCTGGTGCTGACCTCTCTCCCTGACCAGGACCCCACACCTGCAAGGCACCAATCCCACCCTCGTCCAGGTTGGAAGACCTGGGTTCCAGTCCTGGCCCAGCCCCTTCCTCTGCAGGGTCCAGAAAGGGACACCTCTCAGAGGCTCAGTCTCTTCCTCTGAGGACACCAGGTGGTGTGGATGCCAAAGGGCCTGGCCATTACCATTTAGGGTACGGACTGCTGGCCCTGTAGGGCTCTGCAAACAAGCACTGGAGTCCACTGTGCAGAGGGCTCCCTGCCCCACCCCCGTGCTTAACTTCCCAGACCTGGAATTTGGGTACCAAAACGTAGCATTCAGTCATGGTCAGGCCTCACAGTATGTGGTGGCACGACATATCCACGCTGGAAGAAACCTAGGGGACCTCAGGACTTGGGCCGGAGCTAGCAGCAGAGCCAGGAGGCAGACTCAGGATAAGGTCAACCAAGGTGACAGCAGCCAGGCCGGACCCAGTCCCGGCTCTACCTGATCAATGGGTGACGTCACCTCACGCACCCTCTATTTCCCTGTGTGTGAAATGGGCATCCTAGCCCCAGGCTCTGGTGACAAGGATATGCTCAACCCAGACCTTGAAATAGTTACACGTCCCCACGTCTCCTGTCACCACCCTGGTCAGGCCACCAGCACCTTGCACCCTCCCTACTGTGGTCCACACTCCAGTGGCTCCTGACACAGCTCCCATCCCTCCAGAGCCTCCTGGTGGCCCTGGGGCCATCTGCCAAGGGCCTTTGCCTCGCTGGCCATGTGCACAGCGTGTGTTCAATTGTCACCAGGAGGCCCCATGGCCCTCTTTCACCCCAAGCCCTATACCCCCTACCTCTCCCTGATTTATTTCCCCTAGTGTGGCTGTCACCCAGTGACACACTTTTCAACTCTCCTTGTTCATCTTGTTTCCTGTTGCTGTCCCTCATCCCACAGAACACGACAGATCTGTGCCCTGCTCCCTGCTGTGTCCTGTACAGGGCCTGGCAGGCACCATGGAGGTCGGAACCTCATCACCAGCCACCTGGACACCCTCTCCCGGCCCTGGCCCTCCCTACCTCTTGTGGCGGCTCCACACAGAGCCTGTCTCCCCCACACCAGCCCCATGTCCTTGTCACCCCCTGCCCAGCCAAGGCAGGGGGAACTGGGAAGAGAAAGCAGAGCCATGGCCCCAGAAGGTGGAGAGGGACAAGAAGGAGACCCTTGCTGCCCAGCACAGGCCTGGCCTGGAAGCCATGGACCCCGACAGGGGAGGCAGAGGCAGGAACTGGGACCCAAGGGCAGGGACCAGAGTGAGGGATGGCAGGGCAGGCCGGAGGTGCTGGCCAGGGAGCGAGAACCCCAGGCAGAAGCAAGGCAGGAGCCAGGCAGAGCCCCCGAGAAGGCCTGGCTGAGCACCGGAGCCGTAGGAGGTGAAGGAGCCGCAGGC
>NW_022900931.1:62092895-62094718 GCF_012274545.1 Fukomys damarensis
CAGCGACAGTTTCAGGCGGCCCCTTCTGGGCCCTGTGGACCAGGTTGAGCCGCTGCCATGTGGGGCTGGGAGTTGGGGGCTGGGGCTGCCGCTGCTTCTGCTGCTGTAGGACAGGGGCCTTGGGGCCCCGGTACCAGCCACTGCCACACCCCCGGTGGCTGTAGTAGGCCTGTTGCCAGTGTGACTGGGGGGATGGCCGACAGGGCCCATGGGCTCGAGGGGCCGCTGGGTCCTGGTGCCAGTGGTGACAGCATCCTAGAAGGAAGGAAGCGGGGGCGACTGGGCCTGGGTCCCTGACCCTGGACACAAACCAGGAGTGTCCAGCTGGAGGCTGGGCTGGAGCATTTGCAGAAGCCCTGCAGTGTCAGGGGGACACAGGGTGGGTTTCCCCAGATGGGAGGAGAAAAGGGGAGCCGGGCCCGGGTTTCAGCCAGGCTGTGCCACCCGAATCCCTGCTACTCTGAGTTCCAGTTCCTGGGTCCGTGGCTGGTCCTCCACTGAGAGGTTGCGGGAGGGGTGTTGAGAATAATCCCCAGGAAGTGATGTGGCTGGTCCAGAGCAGCCAGAGTGACTGGTGGGGATGGCCAGGAGCAGGGAAGGAGGGGTGGCCTTGTCCCCAGGCTCAGGCCTGGCTGACCAGGGAGGCCAACCAGCCCTAGTGGGAGATAACTGCCCCTGCCTCATGTGGGCACTCGATGGGGGCTCCCCCAGGTGGGGCACCATTCCCTAAAGAGGCCAGATGGCTGACCCATCCCAGGAGCAGCCTTCTGCCTTGGACCCCAGGTCTTGTGCTCACCTACTGGGCCTCACCACATCAGAGTTCTACAGACAGGGCTACCAGCCAGCCATGGGGATAAACTCCTGTAGTCCTAGCACTTGGGAGGCTGAGGCAGGAGGATACTCGAGCTCAAGAGTTTGAGGCCAGCCTGGGCAACATAGCCAGACTCCATCTCAAACACAAAACAAAAGAAACAAGATGGTTCAAGGTGGCTGTGGTGGTATATGTCTGTTATCCCAGGTCTCTGGGAGGTCACAGATTCAAGCTCAGGCTGGGCAATTTAGTGACTTAATGAGCGCCTTAAAGTCAAAAAGAAAAAGCTGGGGCTGCAGCTCAGTGTGAAGGCCCGGGGTTTAATCACTAATCAATCAACCAAAAAATAAATAAATAAATAAAATCACCCCCAAATGACAAAGGCTTCTCCAAAGGGTGCTGGTGACATCCACTCAGTGCAGCTCGCGCGTCCTCTCTCCCGAATGACCCCACCCCCAGTCCTTACCTTTTTTGTGCCCTAACTCTGGATCCAGGCAGCAGCGTTCGGCAAGGGTCCGGGCACCCTTGACGGAGTGGGCAGTGTAGTGCTTCTGCATGGCGGGCCGCGGCCTCGGGGGCCTGCTCCTGCGCCGGGGACACAGCGAGCTCAGTGCCCAGTAAACAAGTGGTGGAGAGCCGAGGTTGGGGTCCCCGAGTGGCCGTGACTGGGTCCTGGGTCCTGGGGTCGCGGGCCCAAGTGGAAGAGGGAGGCACAGCCCCGCAGGAGGGTGGAGAGTGGCCGGCCGCGGGCCACTGGGGTTGGATGGGGGCACGGAGCCCGGGCGATGCAGGGGCGGCCCCGGAACATTAGGGGAATGAGGTCAGATGCGGCTGAGTTGGGAAACGGCCAGGACAGAGCTTGAATGAGTTCTCGGGCCGGGCCCATGCGAAGGGAGGGGAAATCGGGGAGCAGCGAAGCTCGTGGCCAGCACAGCGTGGCAGGGTGTGGGCTCCGGGGGGCAGAGGCCGGAAGGATGCTTCCGCGGGCGGCGGCAGGTGAAGCCTCGGGGTG
>NW_022900931.1:62094999-62104858 GCF_012274545.1 Fukomys damarensis
CTGCCCGGCCAGCCCCACGACACGACAGGGCTGTGTGTCTGTCGGCGCAGGCCCAACTGGTGCCCGAGCGCCACCTGCCCAACCGGTTCGCCCACCTGTCCCGCCCCTCCCAGCAGCTGCCTGTCCTGTTGCTGTCTAGGACTTGGCACCCCCAGTACCACACCGTACCCCAGGAGAGGGATAGGGATGGGGCCCACTGTGCTCCTGCCCCGTGGCCACCAGCTCTACCCACAACCCTGGGCGGCTCTGCCGGGGACTGTGGGCAAGGACTGGGAGGAAGTCTTGGGACGACACAGTCCCACCTCGGTTGCCATCTCCCCCCCGGCCCAGCTGTGTGACTTTGGGCAAGTGACTTCACCGCTCTGAGCCTTGGCTTCCTCATTGCTGAGTGGACCCAGCTGGCACCTTCCTCTCGAGGTTATCAGGGGGCATCACCGAGCCTATGTTCCAGACCTTAGCAACGGCGGCTGACACAGGTGCTGGCCGCTGACCCACTTACGGGGCGCTGCTCCAGATGCCTCACCAATACTCAGGGGCACCTTGTATGTGGAGCGGCTCCCACAATCCCCTGCTTCCTTACCACACCTGAGGGGCTGCTGTGACGCCCTCCACAGGTCAGGAAACTGAGGGCCGGACTTCGGTGGCCACCACCACACCACTCAGAAGCAAAGCAGGGACCTGAGAACAGGCGGCACCTGTGGCCCTGGACTTGGCTCCCGCCTCCCCAGGATCTGCTACTTTGAGGGTCCCTCTGCTCCCCGCAGCGGCTGGTGTGCAGGGGAGCTGGCCTCGGGTCCGACAGTGAAGGGAGCTGCTGGCCTGTGCCTCTCTGCGGCTCTGCCCAGGAAGCCACACTGCCCCTGCTCCAAGCGCCCGGCCCCTTCCTCCTCCAGCCGGTTCTGTTTCCTCCCTGTAGTGCTCCAGGCCCATTCCAGGGAGGCCTCCTTCCTTCCCTTCCTCCGAAGCTGCCAGCCCATCCCCACCTGGGACCCAGGGGTAGCATTCAGTGGGGCACCTGCGGGTGGACCTCGGGGCAGGATGGGGCCTCCCAGGGCTGGCATGGAAGGGCGAGGGGGAGCCACTGCTGGAGACAGGGGTGCAGTTCAGCTGTGGGGCTGAGCTAGGTGAGGATGCCGGACCCCCAGGGGGTTTTTAGCTGGGCATCTTTCCTCGTGTCCGGGGATCTCGCCCCAGCCTGTTTACAGCTGAGGCTGGGTTCTTACCTGCATGAGGTGAGCCGAGGCAGGAGTGCTGGTGTGTGATGGCCCCAGGTGCTGCAGATGCAAACAGGACGCGGGGGCAGGGTGCACGCAGGGGCCGGCACTGCCCAGGGACCAGGCCATCACCTGGGACTGACCCGGTGTTGCCAGGCCACTGGTACAGGGTGTGGAGGCAGGGCATGAGGGCGTCCAGGGCTCTTTAGGGAGAGGCTGTGGTCATGCACCCCACTGGGCAGAGGGCAGCCCCAAACGTGCTGACTGGCAGCAGGCAAGGGGGGGCCAGGAGGTGGGCCCAGGCCACCAGCTGGGGACTGAGGAGCACAGAAGGTGGGAGGACTGTGGGGTGGGTGTGTGCAGAGGGTGCCTGTCCCGCAGTGGGACCCATGACACAGTCACGAGACACCCCACACTTTGAACTGTACAGTGTTTATTGAGTGTCTGTCACCTGGAGTGACACGACTCGTATTCCTCCATTCCGGTCCCCACTCTGAGTCCCCCACCTCCCTGGGATACCTGTCTTCTTGAGCAGGGATGACCCCAGAGCCCAGGATCCTTGGCAGTACCAGTCCCAAGACCACTTCCAAAGGTGGCAGCCTGGGGTCTTAGGCCAGGTTGACAGGGCCTCCTAGAGGGCTTCTTTGAGGCTGGGCACTGGCCCTCGGGGTTTCTGGATCACCACCTGGAACTTGCCTGGAAGACAAGGGCTGCCTTTAGCGAGGCTGGGATCTGGGGAAGGCGGAAAGCACCCAGCAGCTCAGCCATCCACCCGCGCCAGACAGCCTGGGTGGCCTGGCGCTCCCTCTGCTCAGTGAGGCCAAAGGGGGTAATGCTCCCGCCCAGCAGGCTGCACCCCAGGGCTGTGTGGGTGCTGGGGCACGGAGTCCAGGCATGTAGGAAGCTGGGGAGGGCCCTACGTGGGCTTCTGTGGCATGTGTTACTCAGGCCCTGCCCACTTAGGCCCCAAGTCCCCCGAGTGGCCTGGGAACTGGAAGAGGCAGCCAGCCCCCGACAGACAGCTCTAGGCTTTGGGCTTCCACAGGTAGGAATGAGGTTGTGGCTCATCGGTGGGGTCTGTGGCCTGGGAGCCCCCCGCCCACATCAGGAAGACCCACAGCAGGGTTGTGTGCGCCCACCCATCTCCTCTGGGGCTTCTGCCCCCCATTAGGGAAATCATTGAGGAAGACGTCTGTATGTCCCCCTGGTTCTGGTCACAGTGCCAGGTGGGTCTCTGGGCTGCCCTTGGGCTGGGCATGGACTGGCCTGGTGACTTCGGGGCTCTGGGCCTCAAGTTCCACATGTCAGATGGGTGCGGGGAGAGAAGAGTGTGAAGCCCCAGAGACACCCCCGCCAGGACTCACAGGCAGGCAGGGCTGTCACGGAGGCAGTGACCAAGCTCTGGAAGCCCAGGGTACTGAGGGCGCCGCACAGAAGGCCGCAGGTGAAGGCCAGGAACTGGGGCAGGGGACACAGACCACAGTGGCAGAGGGGAGACCAGCCTTGAACACCGCCAGGCCTGGCAAGAGGCCTAACGGGGTGGGGGGTTGAAGGGCGAAGTCCAGCCCCCGTACCTTGGGTGCCTCCTCCATGTACTGCAGGCCCGAGGCTATCGGGACAAGGAGGGGGAAGCTGTTGTCCTGCAGGACATAGGTTCCCTGAGAGCAGAGGGGCCATGAGGAGGGCACCAGGACCATTCCCGTCACCCATGTCAGGGGCCCCTTGTTCTGAGCTTCTGAAAGGCCTGGGTCTGCCCACCCTTGGTTCCTGCCCCACAGGGTTGCCGGGCAGCTGCAGCACCGGCCTCTGACCCAGCGAGGGGCCAAGCCAGCGTGGGCAGTCGATGGTGGCCGGCACCAGGGAGAGGTAAGCACCGACCTGCTGGGTCAGGCTTGGGCCTCCCCACCCTGCCTCTGCCTGGTTTTGACCTCAGCCCCCACCGCCAGGCCTCGGGTGCGCTGCACACCCACCTGGTGATCGGTGTGGAGGCTGTCCATCTGCTTGTGGAACACGGCCACCCACAGGTCCTTGCACAGGAATTTGAGGACATCCAGCTCCTCCCTGAAGCCCAGTGTCTCCTGGGGAAGCCTGGAGGCCCAGGCCAGAGGCCTGGGTGAGGAAGTGGGGCCAGCCAGACCCCACCCCAGGTGGGAGAGGCAAGGGGTGCTGGCTCTCACCTCTCACCCAGCGCCTGGCCCACACGGAAGCCCATGCTCTCCAGGATGGACAGGCCTATCTTCTGTGCCTAGAGGGCCGGACAAGCGAGGCTCAGGGGCCCTCGGTCACCTGTCACCAGCCAGGGGTGGCAGCTGCAAGGGGTCCTGACAGTTGTGTGCCCGGAGGTCCAGGGTGAGGAGGTCGGCAGGAGGGCTTCTACCCAGCCGGGCCTGGGCGAGCGAGGCCTTCAGAGGGCTGGCCAGGTGCCCCTCCCAGGTACCCGCAGGCCTTGCTGCAGGGACCACAGGGGCTTCCCAGGCTCTCTGATGACACCCATCCCACACGGAGCACTTCATAGTGAGTCCTTACAAAGAACGCCCTGTAAGCGGGGGACTGGGATGACCAGTGGGCAACTTGCCCAAGCTGGGCCACAAGACTGTGGCGTCACCTGAGACCATCAGGCCCGATGAAGCCAGCCAAGATCCTTGGGACACTCGGGGCTCAGGGAGGGACACTGCAGTAGTGGCCAGGTGGTTGGGGGGTGGGGGCAGAGGATTCCATGGTGGGAGGTGACTGAGGTACCAGGGGTGGGGACAGTAAGAGGGCTGGAGACCTTGGGGAGACCCAGAGTGAAGGGACTGAGGTCTGGCGTGGGGGGCAGGAGAGAGGCAGCTGCTCAGTCACAGCCCATCCCTGGGCCCCCAGGACCTGTGCATGGTGACAGGAATGCTCTGCTTCGACGCCGCCCTGGGGTCTTGGCCTTCCCAGGAGCAGCCCCTCTTCTGTCCCCAGCCACACTCCTTCCCGAGTCCCCTTGCCCGGCTCCGGGAAGCACTCCCACCCCCACCCCCTGGGTCCTGGCTTGGGGGGCTTAGCCCGCGGCAGGACCGAGCAGGGCCAGGGGCTTTGCAGGAAGCTTCAAGTTTGAGCCACCGAATTTACACCTGGGAACGGGTCCTGCAGGGCTGGAGGACTTCCCGGGGCCCCACTCAGTCATGGGGCTCTCACACCGGGCCCAGGTGGGCCACAGGGTGACACCTCAGGGGCCGGCAAAGGCTGTGACTCACCTGGTGGGGGAACTGGGAATAGGGGTGCTGGGCAGAGGCTGCCATTCAAAGTAGCATCCCACTCAGCATGCCACGGGCAGTGTGGCCTTGCCTGCTGGGTGACAAGGACAGCTTCCTGCTGGCCTGCTCCTTCTTCTCCCCTGCCTGTTTTGCTCTGGCTTCGACAGCACACAGCTGGCCGTGTGGGGTGGGGGGTGGGCTGGGAAAGCTCTGCTGAGGGCCAGAACACAGGGAACCCTGCTCCCCGCAGGGTGGGACGCTCCTGCCATGCAGGCCCCTTCACTGCCCAGGAGCCCGAGTGGCTGGCTCCAGGTGCCAGTGCGTCCCACACTGCCCACGCCTCTGTCGCTGTGTGAGGACAGGAACGCTGGCAATGGCCCTTCCCAGGCTCCTGGGTGGAAAGGGGCTGGGAAACGAGCCAGCCGGCCAGCCTCAGTGTCACCCCGCTTGCGGTCTGTCTGTCAGGCGAGGTGACAGTCCCTGGGCGTTGGGGGATAAAGTCCTCGGCCAGAAGGGGACCCCCAAGGAAAAGGCTCCGACTGGCTACGTTTGCCTGTGTGTAGAACTCGGCTTTCGGGCGCCCTGGCCACTGGTGTGGCCTCCTATGTGTCCCGGCTAAAGAGGACCCTCAGGTGACAGGGAGGGTTCTGTGCGCCTCTGGGCATCTAGAAAACACTTCCGGGAAGTCCCTGGGAGCTGGTCAGTGTGATGGGTACCGATGACGTCTGCAGGGATGACGCCAAGGGGGCTGGGGGCGTGAGGAGGGCAAGGAAGGGCCTGGCGTTCTGGTGGGGATGCTAAGGACACAGACACAGCCCCACCGGAAAGGTGGCTGCAGAGGGAGGGGCCGGGTTTGCCAACAGCGTTGCACTACCTGCCTCGTCCTGCTGCACCCACCTGCTGAGTGCAGGCTACCGAACAGCCCATGCCTCGGTTTCCCCACACGTGCAGTGGGGCACCTGGCAGTACCGACTCACAGTGGTGGGTGACAGACAGGGAGAGGCAGGTCACAGCCCGTCTCCCTGACGTGGGGAGTCCATGCCCAGCCCCTGCGAAGGCTCTTGTAAGATTAGGGGCTTCTCACTCTCTAAGGAGGGACAGTGGGGCGGGGGCGACTGTCATTCACACCAGTGGGCATTTCTGGAGCCGGCCCTGGGGCCGCCCATGAGGAAGTCTCATCAGCATGGGTACCAATGGCTCCATCAAAGGCGCAGAGCTGGTGGGGGTGGGCAAGTGCCCTGCACAGCTCCGGAGCCACCCAGGGTCTCACTCTGCCTCGCTCTCCCTGTGTGGCCTCTGAAGGGTCCTTCTTCTCTCAGGCCCCGTCCCTCACCTGTAAGGTAGGCCAACAGCATCCACCTTGGAGGGGATTCTGGGGCCTACGCCAGGTGAGTGGGCCTGAGATCGCAGGGGAACGGTCCACAAGTTCCAAGCAAGCTCACATGCAGAATGTGCAGTGCAGCAGGATGTGCACAGAAGCCGCACACAAATGCTCTACTTTTTATCTTTTCTGCAGTGGCAGGGATGGAAGCTGGGGCCTCGGGTCTGCTAGAGGAGTGCCGTACCATCGAGCTGCACCGGCCCTCCCACAGGCTTTACACCGTTTCTGGACGACCTGCAATACTAACACATGACACGCCTAAGTAAACAGTTATGCCGTGTTGTTCAGGAAGTAATGACAAGAGAAAGTCTGGCAGAGTACAGTGGTGCACCAAGGAGGCTGAGGCAGGAGGACTGCATAGGAAGTCTGAGGCCAGTTAGAGCTAAATAGTGAGTCTCTGACTCTAAAAAACGATAAGGTTGGGGGAGGTGGTACTGCACCTGCCTAGCATGCATGACTCGGGTTCAATCCTCAAAACAACAATAAAAGAGCTGGCGGGGGGAGAGAGCTGGGCATTGTGGTGCACACCTGGGAAGCTGAGGTAGGACCATGGTACGCTTGAGCCCGGCCTGGGCAGTTTAGTAATTTAGCAAGGTGATAAAAGAAACAAAGAACTAGGAATATAGCTCAGTGCAGAGGCTTTGGGTTCAATCAGCGCCCCACCAAAAGGAAAAATATCTGTACATGTTCACTGGCAGATGCAATATTTCACAAAGTATTTTTGATCCACAGCTGGTGGACTCCCTGGATGCAGAAGCCATGGGTACAGAGGCCCGACAGATATGCTAGGGACACAATAAGTACCCAGGAAGCAGGGTCTGTGTCTGTTCAGAGGAACCAAAAACAAAGGAGACGATGAGAAAACAGCAGCTTTCCAGACCCCCTGGAAAATGGGGCTCCTGAAACCCAGCAGTTCTTGCGCCTGGGGGTGCTGAGAACCCCAGGGAGTGTTCTGAAGCCGGACCTGGCAGGGAGTCCCAGGCAGCTCGAGTGCTCTGCAAGACCAGCTTTCCCACACTTGCCTGAGCAGAGCCCTCCCGGACAGCGAGTGTCAGACACAGAGGGTGCACGTGAGGGTCACTCCGCCACAGAGAGCAAGAAGGTCCCCCAAAGGCCACTTCATCATTACCAGGCCGACTGCTCTCTCACCCAGGACAGCACCCGGGAAACTGCTGTGGAAGGAAGGGATCCCTGCCCCCACTGCATCCTGCACTCCCTGCGCACTCCTGCCTGGGACAAATCCCCGCTATGGACCTACTCTGTGCCGGGCACACGGTGGATCAATACAGACCCGGTCCCAGGCACACGGTGCGGCAGAATCTAAGGATGATCCCGAGGCACAAGTGAGACACCTCCTTGTCCAGTGATGGAGGTGACCGGGAGAGAACAGAGGGGGCTGATTCCCCCCGGGGGCTCGGAAGTGCTCCCTGAGGGACAGAGATCTCAGTGAAGATCCGAAAGATTAGGGTGCATCATCTCGGGGAAGGTGCGACAGGAGAAATGAGCAAGAAGTGGGCCAGGCTCCGTGGGCAGAGGCAGGGAGGGGACAGGGCCATGGGCTGAAGAAAAGGCAGGTGTCTGAACGCCTCGAAGAACGGGGTGCCAAGACAGGTACACGTCTGCCTGGGCTGATGCACCCCCACACCAGCTTCCTAGTTCTCACAGCAGTCACACACCAGCCCCCACTGGACTCACTTGTCAGACTCCCCCTCGTTATGACATGCGCTTCAGGACAAGGAATTTTATGGTTCAGTGAGCCGACAGCAGGGTGCTACCTTGCAGGTCTCAGGTAAAAGTTTGTTGAATGAATTAACGAACTGAGAAGACACTACCCTAAGAGGACAAGTAGCAGCCGCCCTGGAGATTCTAATTGGGAAGAGGAAACCTGAGCCAATAAAAATGTCCTACATATGGATAATGACCCTGATAATACGAAAAAGGTACAAAAAGTGACCACAGTTTCCACTTACTGTGCACCTACAGTCTGTGAGGCTCCTCGGCCATTTTTCTTGTTAACAGATTTTGTTTCCAGGGCTGGGGATGGAACTGGGGTCTCATGTATGCTAGGCAAGCACTGTACCACTGAGCGACAGCACCAGCTCAGTAACAGAGTTTTATAACAAGAGCATCCATATTTTATGGGACGTGTGCTTAACAATTTAACAATGAAGTGCTTGACAATTTAACTCACTTATTCCTCATGAGGGGCAGCTTCCAAAATGCCAAGCAGGCTCATCCCTCAGGGCTTCGCCCTCCTTTCCCTCTCCCTGGCATGCTCTCCCCCAGTTACCCGGGGACTTCTGTTTTCTCTCTTCCCTTTCTCAGAAGGACTTTCCCTCATCATCCACTACCTGGCTCTCTTCTTTCCTTGATCTCCCCACCCCCACCCCCACCCCCGCGCCTTCAGTACCGGGGATCCAACTCAGGACCTTGCGCTTTTGAGGCAGGCGCGGTGCCACTGCACTAAATCCCCGGCTCCCTTCCCCTGATCTCTTCTCACGAACTTCGGGCATGTTTTCACGATTCGACTCCTGTACTAAAACGTAGACTTCACAGGACAACATTTTTCTTAGAACCATGCCCGGAATACAACAGGAGATCGCTAAGCATCCAGTGAATAAGTGTCCCTTCTACTCTGAGACTTAGGTACGCTCAGAATGCCATTGCTAAGCATCCAGTGAATAAGTGTCCCTTCTACTCTGAGACTTAGGTACGCTCAGAATGCCATCTGGCAAAGGAGGAAACGGAGGCATACAGACATTTAAGTGATTAAAAGTCGAGCGTGGTGACGCTGGGATCCCAGCACTCTGGGAGGCCGAGGGAGGAGGGTCGTGAGTTTGAGGCTAGTCTGGGCAACTTGGTAACTTGGTAAGACCATCTCAAAATAGAAAACAGGGCCTAGGGACGGAGCTTGGTATGAAGATCCTGGGTTCAATGGTTCCATCTCCAGCAACTCAGGAAAAAAATAAAGAATTGATTAGTGTGCGTTGGAGGCAAATCCTCTGCACACGCCCAGTAACAGCAATTATCATAATTACTAACCGCTTACTTTGTGCCCAGCCTTGAACTAGTGCTTCATCCTGAGTCATCTCCCTCAATTTCAGGTATAACCTGCGAGGAAGGCACTGTCGCGACCCTCATTTCAAAAAGCCAGGGCTGAAGTCACCCACAGGCGGGGGCGGAACCAAGGGTTGGAACCCTGCGGCAGCCCTACCCTCCCAAGCGTCCTGGTGCCTCCATCTGGCCTTTCCGTTGCTGCCCGCGCCTGCTTCCCCCAGGGCCCGGCGCTTACCCGCGGGCCTCGGTCGGGGTCCGGAGCCCACAGCTCCGCCACCATCTCTGTGTGCAGAAACTCGAACAGCACGGTATCCGCCATGCGCCAGCCTGAGCGCCTAACCACTGCCCGGCGCTTCCTCCTCTCATTGGTCAGGCTGAGCAGGTCCCGCCTCCTGCGGACGCGAGCCCGCCCTGTCTCCTTCCATTGGTTGTCTATCTTGGCTCCGCCTTCTCGCCTGAGCTCTAGCGGTGCGCCCTTGAGGTTGGGCGGCAAGGGGGAAGAATCGACTCCGCCTCTCATAGGCCACGCATGGTAACATCTTCCGCCCTTACTTTGGTGCCTTCCCCGCTTCCGGGTCTCCGAGCAGTCCCATTTGCCATATCACTACGCGGACATTCTCATTTTTAAAATTTTTAATTTTTTAAATTTGGTATCGGGGATCGAACTCAGGACCGGCGGCACCACTCAGCTAAATGCCTGGCCCTAAAATTTTATTTTTGAGATCGAGTCTCGCTATGTAGTACAGTGTAGGCTGGCTTTGAACTGTGTAGCCCAGGCTGGCCTCAAACTCGCATCGATCCTCCTGCCTCAGCCTTTCAAATTCTAGGATTATAGGTGTACTTCACTACGCCCGACCTACTCATTTTTTAAAAACTCCTAGTTGTGAACTACAGACTTTCTGCCGAGAAACACGGAAGCGCAAACCTAACCGCTTCCCCATTGGTCATGCCGCTGTCACGTGACTGATTCGCACGCCCTCCAA
>NW_022900931.1:62113322-62115472 GCF_012274545.1 Fukomys damarensis
CAGGACCTTGCGCTTTTGAGGCAGGCGCGGTGCCACTGCACTAAATCCCCGGCTCCCTTCCCCTGATCTCTTCTCACGAACTTCGGGCATGTTTTCACGATTCGACTCCTGTACTAAAACGTAGACTTCACAGGACAACATTTTTCTTAGAACCATGCCCGGAATACAACAGGAGATCGCTAAGCATCCAGTGAATAAGTGTCCCTTCTACTCTGAGACTTAGGTACGCTCAGAATGCCATCAGGCAAAGGAGGAAACGGAGGCATACAGACATTAAGTGATTAAAAGTCGAGCGTGGTGACGCTGGGATCCCAGCACTCTGCGAGGCCGAGGGAGGAGGGTCGTGAGTTTGAGGCTAGTCTGGGCAACTTGGTAACTTGGTAAGACCATCTCAAAATAGAAAACAGGGCCTAGGGACGGAGCTTGGTATGAAGATCCTGGGTTCAATGGTTCCATCTCCAGCAACTCAGGAAAAAAATAAAGAATTGATTAGTGTGCGTTGGAGGCAAATCCTCTGCACACGCCCAGTAACAGCAATTATCATAATTACTAACCGCTTACTTTGTGCCCAGCCTTGAACTAGTGCTTCATCCTGAGTCATCTCCCTCAATTTCAGGTATAACCTGCGAGGAAGGCACTGTCGCGACCCTCATTTCAAAAAGCCAGGGCTGAAGTCACCCACAGGCGGGGGCGGAACCAAGGGTTGGAACCCTGCGGCAGCCCTACCCTCCCAAGCGTCCTGGTGCCTCCATCTGGCCTTTCCGTTGCTGCCCGCGCCTGCTTCCCCCAGGGCCCGGCGCTTACCCGCGGGCCTCGGTCGGGGTCCGGAGCCCACAGCTCCGCCACCATCTCTGTGTGCAGAAACTCGAACAGCACGGTATCCGCCATGCGCCAGCCTGAGCGCCTAACCACTGCCCGGCGCTTCCTCCTCTCATTGGTCAGGCTGAGCAGGTCCCGCCTCCTGCGGACGCGAGCCCGCCCTGTCTCCTTCCATTGGTTGTCTATCTTGGCTCCGCCTTCTCGCCTGAGCTCTAGCGGTGCGCCCTTGAGGTTGGGCGGCAAGGGGGAAGAATCGACTCCGCCTCTCATAGGCCACGCATGGTAACATCTTCCGCCCTTACTTTGGTGCCTTCCCCGCTTCCGGGTCTCCGAGCAGTCCCATTTGCCATATCACTACGCGGACATTCTCATTTTTAAAATTTTTAATTTTTTAAATTTGGTATCGGGGATCGAACTCAGGACCGGCGGCACCACTCAGCTAAATGCCTGGCCCTAAAATTTTATTTTTGAGATCGAGTCTCGCTATGTAGTACAGTGTAGGCTGGCTTTGAACTGTGTAGCCCAGGCTGGCCTCAAACTCGCATCGATCCTCCTGCCTCAGCCTTTCAAATTCTAGGATTATAGGTGTACTTCACTACGCCCGACCTACTCATTTTTTAAAAACTCCTAGTTGTGAACTACAGACTTTCTGCCGAGAAACACGGAAGCGCAAACCTAACCGCTTCCCCATTGGTCATGCCGCTGTCACGTGACTGATTCGCACGCCCTCCAAACCGATGCCGGGATGACTTGCTTTCTGATTGGTAGCAAAGCGACCCACCCACCCCCGCGACGTCGCCAACGCTCGCCCAAACTGCGCTCCGATTGGTTGAGACTGCAGTCCTCCCAAGGTGTCTTCGCCGCGCTTCCGCCAGGTAGCGGGTCCTTTGGACTCCGAGCTTCTTGGATCCGGTATGGCCTTTGGCTATCGCCTACGCCCCGAACCCCTTTAGTGCACCCTCCGCAGAGTGCCCCGCACGGGCGTCCTGGTCCCTGAGCGGCTCAGGAGCCCGAGTGCTTCCCGGTGAGACAGGGCTGGAGGACGACGCCTAGGTGTGGCCTCTGCCTTCCTATCCGGAAGGAACTCAGTGTGGGATTCGGGGAACTGGTCCCCCGGCCTGGATCGAGCTTCTGCTCAGTTTGCCATCGGTCCACTGAAGAGGTCCCCTCGCCCAGTCGCCTCTGTCATCAGCCAGTTTACGGAAGGGGACACTCAGAGTGTGGGCCCGCAGCCGCTCAGCGAACCCGTGCAGGGCCGCGCCGGCTCTCCCGGGCGCCTTCCTCACGCCGTCCCTTCGCTCCTCTCGTCCCCCAGCTCCACGCCATGGCGT
>NW_022900931.1:62115951-62144919 GCF_012274545.1 Fukomys damarensis
CCCAGACTGCCGGGTTGGCGGCGGCCCACAGCGTGCGCCTGGCGCGAGGAGACCTCTGTGCACTGGCTGAGCGCTTGGACATTGTGGCCGGCTGTCGCTTGCTGCCGGACATCCGCGGTGTGCCAGGGACTGAGCCCGAGCAAGACCCGGGACCTCGGGCCTAGCCCAGACCTTCCTTCCTCACCGTCTGTCCCTGGGACCTGGCTCTCCCTGTATCTCCTCTCACCCCGTGTCCCCACTTTGATGTCACCCTGGGGGATCCCGGCCCACCTGGATAACGCTCTGGTTTCTCCCATCGTTCTGACCCTGCTCCTGGGCCTGGCACTGGGTTCCGAGCCCACTTTCCGGCTTGGGTCCACCCTGGGGCTCACTGTGCCCCACCTTTCATGCACCCTGCCCTTTCCGAGTTTGTTTCTGCCCACAGGTGCTTGGACCCTCGCATCTCTCTTCAGACCCTTGCCCATGCCCCTAGGCCTTAGCACATCTTCTGAAGTTAGTGCCCCTTCACTGGGGCCTTTTTCTGCTCCCCGCTTGGCTCCTTCCCATTGGTTCTGTGTTATCTCCTGCTTTTCCTCCCAGGGTTTAACTCCTCCCCGTCCCGAGTCGGCTGAGCCCTTAGGATAGATTTTTCTTCCCCTTGCTTTGCTGTGCTGCTTATGTTGCCTTCCTGGTCCTAGGCTCTGGGGGAGCCTTATACTCTCCTTCCTCAGGCCCAGATGATGCGCCCTGGTAACCCAAGGTGGTTCAGACTTCGTGGACCAAGGTCTCTGCCACTCCTGACCCCAGACCTCAGGTGGCCCCTTTCTGGTTCCTGGACCCAGTTCCACCCACCTGGTGCCTTTGGTGTAGCAGGCACAAGCTTTGCCCTTCACTCTGGTTCCTGGATCTAAAGACCTGGACCCCTGCCTCTTTCTGCACCTTCACACCCTCTTTTGATCCTAGTTAAGGAACCTCAGCCTCAGTCGCATTTACCCCTTGGTGAAGCTGAGCTGAGATCTGACCCCCAGGATGGATGGAAGGGAGGAGAGTTCTTTAGAAGCCATTATTAAAACTCAAAACGCTCCCCCTGGTGGTTACAGTCTCTAGTTTCTTGGCCTGAGCAGGGGTGGTGGTTTGTCAGTGGGTAGGGCTGAGGTCCCGGGCAGAGATGGGGACCACTTCCAGGGTGGATTGTGACTTATGTCACAGAAAAGAAAGACAGGAGCCAGGGAGAAGCAGTGAAAAGTTTATGAGGCAGAATTGAGCAAGTAGCACTCAACATAGTGCAGCCCTTGAGAGAGGAGGGTTATGGTCTGGATGGGTTTTTGTGTGGTCTTGGGGCATCCGCAGGATAGGTGACGTAGGGTGCGTATCCTGCTGTCTGTCAGGCCCCTCCTTTGGGGACTGTTAAGATGCAAACCCTTTGCATGTTTTCGGTACCAGGGATTGAACTCTGGACCTTGGGCTGGCGAGGGAGTTGGTGGAATCACTGAGCTAAATCCCCTCCCCTTTGTGCGTGTTAGAAGTTCAGCCTCGTGCTGCCTACATGTTGGTACTGCTTCCTTGAGGATGGAGGTCTGGGAGCAAAAGCAATTTGCAGCTTTGTATTTTAGCTGGGTGTGGTGGCGCATGCCTATAACCCCAGCATTGGGAGGCCAGCCTGAACAGCATAGCGAGACCCTATCCCCCCAAAAAAAGAAAAGACCCTTAGGATGTTTTTCTTTTTGTAGTTTCCTGGAAGGGAAAAAGGCATTATAACTTTTGTGTTCTGAAGCTGTAGTTTTTCTTTCTTTTTTTTTTTTTTTTTTTTTTTTTTTTTTGTTTTTTTTAGGGTCTCACTATGTAGTTGAGACTGACCTGGAACTCACCATGTAGCCCAGGCTGGTCTCGAAAGCACAGCAATCCTCCTGCCTCAGCCTCCCAAGTGCTAGATTACAGGCGTGCACCACCACGCCCAGCTGTAGTTTGTCTTAAAAGTACAATAGGGGGAGGGTAAAACAGGGTCTTGCCAGGTAGGCCAGGCTCGCCTTGAACTTGGGGATTCTTCTGCCTCAGCCTCCTGGATACCAGCATTACAGGTATGTGCCTCTACACTTGAATTGTACCTGGCTAAAGTGCAGCTTTAAAATTATGATTTTCTTCATCCCCTTTGGACCTGTCTCTTCTGTCCTACCACAGGTTGATGATTTCTTGGAGAATAGGGGTCCCACGCTTGGCTTATTGAATATGAAACTGTATTTGGGTAATCACAGTGCCTCATTTTTGCCCTGCTTCTGCATTTATTTGTATTCAGTTAATTCAAAATACATTTTTGGGAGCCCGGTGTGGTGGCGCACACCTGTAATCCCAGCACTCGGAAGGCTGAGGCAGGAGGATCTCTGAGTTCGAGACCAGCCTGGGCTACATAGTGAGTTCCAGGTCAGTCTCAACTACATAGTGAGACCCTGTCTCAAAAAAACAAAATGCATTTTTGGGTACCTGTCCTATGCTGGGTGCTGGGGGTACAGCTGCCAGTCCCTTCACAGTCCAGTAGGGGAGGCAGGCAATAATAAAATAGTAGTCCCAGGAATCATAACATAGTTTCGGTATTTTTTCAGGTGCTGTGATTACAGCCCTAAAGAAATTCAGGACCTTCGATCCCCAGTACCAAAAAATAAAAAAGAAATACAGGACTTTGGCAAAGGTGCGGTAGGATCTGTGTGACCTGGTATAGGGACTGGGTGGTCACGCCGCTTCCTTAGGAAGTGACACATGAGATTTGAGCTCAGTCCTTGCGGTGTCAATAGGTGAAATGTAAGTGGGCTGGAGAGGAGTCACAGGCAGGGAATGGCATGTGCAAAGGCCCCGAGCCAGAGGCGACATAATGCACTGTCAGCTTTCCATTCCTAGGACAGAATACCTTGAGGCAGTCACACAAGGGAAAGGCTTATTTTGGCTTACAGTTTCTGAGGGTTCAGTCCACGGTCCTTTACCCTGATGTCTGGCCCTGTAGTGGCACAGGACATGGTGGCAGGGGTTCATGGTGAAAGAAACTACCCAACTCATGGCAACCAGGAAGCAATAGTAGGAAGAGGAGGGGTCAAGACCCCAGTGTCCCACGATCCAGCGTTATTCCACTAAGCCCCACCTCCTTAAGGTCTCCTGTCTCCCTGCCTGGGTCTGAAGGTGATGTCATGGAGTCCCGTGGTTTGCTTGCGCCCCCCCACCCTGCCACCTTCCTCCAGGGGAGGCTGGGGTCTGATTGTTTTCCTGTTTACCAGTGAGTGGTGATGTGCCTCAGCTCTGACAGTTGCAGGTCTGGGGTTTCTGGTGCAGGAGCCCCTGAGGCTGGGGAGCACCTCAAACCCACAGGCTGTGAAGGTGGGCAGAGGACCGAGGATTGCTGGATTCCAGGGCGGCAGGTCCTGGAAGAACAACACTCATTTGAAAATACAGAGGAATTTTTTTGGAGCCGTTTCTAGTCCTTGATTGATTGGTGTTGGGAGGTTTTTTTCCCCTTCTTTTTTGTTTTTTAAAGTCCCTTAATTTTTCCTTCTAATTATTTTCCTCTAGTTTGCTCTGATTTTTCTTTTTTCCCCTCCTTTTTCTCATTTGTTTTTTTTTCTGTTATTTTTACCTAGTACTATTAATTTCTTTTTACTCCTTAATAGGATCCTTTATTTCACTTTTCTCACCTTCTTCTCATCTTCCATTGCTTAAGTTAAAATTTTTGCTTTTTTTCATGCTCCCATCCCTCTACCTTTTTGCTTTGCTTTTCTTCATGACTTGATCTTGCTACATAGCCCAGGCTTACCTTGAACTCTCAATGATCCTCTTGCCTCAGCCTCCTACGTGCTAGGATTATAGATCTGCGCCACCACACCTGGCAACCACGCCCTCTATCTTTACTAGTATAACCATCAAGCTTTATGACTCTTTAGACAATCACATACTATTAATATTGGATACTGTTTGTGGGGAACAGGGAAAAGACACATTACTAGAACCTCTGCATGAGGTCCTAGTCTCCTGTGAGCCGCGGCAGCACAAGGCAAATTAATTAATCTGTAGACAGAAAATGAGACTTAGAGAAGCTGAGCTTTGGCCTGACCCATGCTGCTCTGGGTGGCAAAGACCCCAGACCCCAAGGGGGGAGAAAAAAGTATGAGCAGAAGGGACCAAATTGAGGATAGAGTGTCAGAACTAGAAGATGGGTATTGTCTGTGACCAATTAATGAAAGATACCTTAAAAACATGAAAAATCTAACAGCTGCTAATGATGCAAAAAAGTAAGATTGATTGGAATTAGCGAAAAATTAGGAGACGGCACAAAGAGCATAAAGTATCTCAGAAATAACAGTAGAAAACTTTCCAAATTTGGGAGAAGAATTCAACATACAGATAATTGAGGCATATAGAATCCCAAATAGCCATAATTAGAAACAAACCACTCAGAGTACAACACACCATAGTCGAAATCCCAGAAGCCCAACACAGTAACAAAACCTTAATTATGTTACAGAAAAGCAAGCAATCACTTATAAAGGAAAACCCATGAGAATTACAGTAGACTTCTCAACACACTCCTAAAGGCCAGGAGAGCTAGAGTGAAGTGTTTCAAGTCCTGAGAGAAAACAGCTTCCAACCTAGACTAGCATATCCTGCAAAACTCTTTGGAAATTGACCGGGAGATAACTATGATAAAGAGCACATAAAGAAATTCATGGCCACCAAACCAGCACTCCAAAACATTCTCAAGGATATCTCAGAAAGAGACAGTGAAGCTAGCAAGGCAAAAAGTTCAAACAGGGCTGGGGATTTAGCTAAAAAAGTTCCAACGAATGAATACACTGGATGGGGTGAGAGGTAAGTAGAAGGGAGAGTAAGCAACAGGAAAATAAGGCAATGACAGGAGTAAGTCAGTACCTTTCAGTCATAACTGTCAAATGAGTGGTCTCAATTCCCCAATCAAAAGACACAGATTGGCAGAATGGATCAAGAAATAAAGTGCAATGGTATGCTGTGTAGAAGAAACACATTTAACCACCAAAAAGAAATTTGTGTACTAAAAATCAAAGGATGGAAAACAATACTGTTCATGCAACAGGAACCTGAAAACAAGCAGGAGTAGCTATTCTATTTTCAGACAATGTAGACTTTAAGCCAGAACTGGTCAGAAGAGACAAAGAAGGGCACTGCAGATTGGGTAGTAAGGGAACAATCCAATGGGAAGAGATAACAATCCTAAACATAGATGCACCAAACAATGACACACTGAACTTCACAAAACAAACATTATTGGACATAAAAGACCAGTTAAACATCAATTGAATTATAGTGGGGCATTGCAATACCCCAGTGTCATGAATAGATCAACTAGGTGAAAAATCAATAAAGAAATAAAATTTAATCAAACCTTTGAACAAAAGTACTTAGCAGTCCAGTTTCTTTTTGTACCAGAGATTGAACTCAAGACCTTGCACTTACAAGGTGGGTGCAGTGCCACTGAGATAAATCCCCCACCTACCAGTCCAATTATTTAAGAAAAGGCTGACTAAAAATTGCATTTCTTGTTAATTTTTTTTTTTGAGATAGGGTCTTGCTTTATAGTTCAGGCTGGCCCAGAACTCACTATGTGACCCAAGTTGGCCTCAAACTCATGGCAATCCTCCTGCCTCAGCCTCCTGAGTGCTGGAATTACAAGGGTGCATCACCATGCCTGGCCTCTTGTTAATTTGTATAAGATAATATAACAAAAAATATAAAAATGACAATTTTATCAAATTTATTCAATACAAGAATCAACTGGTTGAAATGACACCTCCCCAAGCCACACTCAAGATAGCCACTATGTAAACATTCTGCCCTAGTGACCCTTGGGGTAAACTGTTAAGTGACTAATGCATATCTACAGTTCTACCCAATGACAGCAAAATACACATTATTCTCAGCAGCACATGGAACTTTCTCTAAAATAGACAACATAGTAGCCAATAAAGTATATTTAAGTAAATGCAAAATAAAATTATTCTATGCATATTATCAGATTGTAAAGCAATGAAAATAGAACTCAATGGCAAAATAAATTATGCAAATGCTTAGAAGTTAAACAATACACTCTTTAATTGATGGGTCACAGAAGAAATCAAGGAAGAAATAAGACAGTTACTAGAATTAAACAATAATGCCAGTACAATATACCAGAATTTTTACATTATGTTAAAAGTGGTCCTGAGAGATAAGTTTACAGCTGTGAATGCCCACATTAGAAAAACATAGCCCAAATAAATAACATAATGATACACCCCAAGATCCTAAAAAATAGTAACAATCTAAGTCCAAAGCTAGGACTAAGAAGGAAATTAT
Source organism: Fukomys damarensis (assembly GCF_012274545.1). NCBI lineage: Eukaryota > Metazoa > Chordata > Mammalia > Rodentia > Bathyergidae > Fukomys > Fukomys damarensis. The sequence continues at coordinate 62,122,276 of NW_022900931.1, forward strand.
AGAGACTAAAACGATGACCAACCAAAGAAAACAGAACAAAGAATTGAAGAACTGGTTCTTCAATAGAATAAACTAAATGGACAAGTCCTTTGCCAATCTTACAAAAAGAAAAGGGAGGGCTGGGGATTTAGCTCAGTGGTTCTGGCGCCTGCCTTGCGAGCACAGTGACCCGAGTTCGATCCCTGGTACATCCCCCCCCCAAAAAAAAAAGGAAAGAAGGGCTGAGCGTGGTGGTGCATGCCTGTAATCCTAGCCCTCAGGAGGCTGAGGCAGGAGGATTGCTGTGAATTCGAGGCCAGCCCGGGGTACATAGTGAGTTCAGGACCAATCTAAACTACATAGTGAGATCCTGTCTCAAGAAAAAAAAAAAAAAAAAAGGTGGGGCTGGGGATTTAGCTCAGTGGTGCCACTGCCTGCCTCACAAGTGCGAGGACCCAAGTTCGATTTCCGGTACTAAACAAAAAAGAAAGAAAGAAAGAAAAAAAAAGACCCAAATCAGATACTACCAAAATCCAGATTATTAGCAAGTACTTTGCAAACCTGTATGTCAGTACATTGGGAATTCAGAAGAAATGCATCAATTCTTAGATACATATGAATTAACAAACTGAATAAGATTTAAAAACCAAGAATAATTCAGCAACAGGCAATGAAATCTATTCAGTAATAAAAAATATACCAACTAAGAGAAGCCCAGGTCCTGATGGACACATTGCCATATTCTGCAAGTGCTTCAGGGATGATCTAATGTCGTACTCCTCAAACTCTAATGAAATTGAAAGGGAAGGATCCCTCCCAGAGTCGTTCCTAGAAGCTAGCATTATCCTGACTCCAAAACCAGACAAGAATCCAACCAAAAAAGAGAACTGTAGACCAAGCTCTTTAACGGACATAGACGCCAAGTTCCTCAACAAGATGCTGGCAAACAGAATGCAACCTATCTAAAAGATCATACAGCTGGGCATGGTGGCACATGCCTGTAATCCCAGCACTCGGGAGGCTGAGGCAGGAGGATCGCTGTGAGTTCAAGACCAGCCTGGGCTACATAGTGAGTTCCAGGTCAGTCTCAACTACATAGCGAGACCCTGTCTCAAAAACAACAACAACAACAACAAGAACAAAATCATACGTCATGACCAAGGAGGCTTCATCCCAGGAATGCAAAGAGCATAAAGGATGGTTCAGCATACAGAAATCAGGAACAAGACAAGGATTTCCACTGTCATCACTGCTGTCCAATATTGTCCTCAAAAATATTACCCAGAGCAACATTTCCTTTTTGCCAAGAGGCAAAATAAACAAGATACATATAGGAAAAAAGTTAAATCATCATTATTCGCAGAATGACATAGTCCACCGCATTGTATACCCTAACAAAATTCCGCCAAAGGATTCCTAAAAGTACACCCAAATTCAGCAATATAGGAGGATACAAAATCAACATACAGAAGCTGGGCGTGGTGATACACACCGGTAATCCCAGCACTCAGGAGGCTGAGGCAGGAAGGTTGCTGTGAGTCCGAGGCCAACCCGGGCTACATAGTGAGTTCAAATCCAGCCTAAACCATATAGTGAGACACTGTTTCAAACAAACAAACAACAAATCAACCCAGAAATAAAATGTTCCTATATCCCAATAATGAACTCATTCAAAAAGGAATTAGGAAAAGAATATGATTCATAAAAGTATCAAGACAATTAAACAGTAGGGAGTTAACTAAGGCAGCAAAAGACCTGTATAATGAAAACTACAATATTTAGCCAGGCATAGTGGCACACACCTGTAATCGCAGCACTCAGGAGGCTGAGGCAGGAGGATCGCTGTGAGTTCGAGACCTGCCTGGACTACGTACATACCAAGACATGTCTCAATTCACTCCCCTCCTCCCAAAAAGAAAGAAAAAAGAAAAGTACAGTATTCTGAAAAAGGAGACTGATCGACCAAATGAGAATAACCAGCACGGAGACAGAAAATTCAGAGGACTAGGAGAAGTTCACTGATGCACGTGGACCCCACTCTCAGGGCAGTGGAGCCCTGCGTCGTGAAACAACAGGGTTTTTATGGGGTTGAACAGCATGTAACCTTGGGCTTTTTACAAGCATGTGACCTTGGGCTGAGCTTGTTATAAGCTTGTAACTTTGGGCTTGTTCTTTTCGGCTCCTCTGCAGCCGGTGTTTGTACATTTGGATGTTAGACAAGGCTCTGCAGTTGCTAACCTTGAAGCTGTTTGACCCGGTCTGCAGAGCCAGCGAGGTTACAGAAGTGGAAGGCGGGGTTAACAGCCTGGGGAGGGGCGCGCACGGCTGACGACTCAGCACTTTTGTCTCATTTTTTACTGGTTTTAGTAACTTAATTAAATCTTTGATTTATCATTAGACGGTTTATTTAAAATTTTAGCTAAGGGGTCATAGCAATTTGTAAAGGCATCTTTTTTATAGCTGAAGGAGTAGAAATAGAAAATTGGGAGTTAGGATTTTTAGATCACATAATCTAGTAGGACATTTTGAAATTATCTTACAAACACCATTTTTACAGAGAAAGTTTTATTTGGGGCAGAGTAAATTACTAGTGGAGTTTTTGGTTGCTTTACTTTGGAGTGGTGAATCTATAGTTGAACTTTAGTTACCTTCACAACTGTGGGAATAACTATAAGTGTTTTATATGGTCTTTTTTTATATAGGTTGTAAAGGGGTCATTTTTAATTTTTTTTTTCTTTTTTCGTTTTTTGAGACAGAGTCTCACTATGTAGTTGAGACTGATCTAGAATTCACTATGTAGCCCAGTCTGGTCTCGAACTCACAGAGATCCTCCTGCCTCAGCCTCCCAAGTGCTGTGATTATAGGTGTGCACCACGACACCTGGCGTTATTTTTAATTTTTAACATAAGCTTGGCCTCCCAGTTTTATTAGATGGGCAGGAGTTAGCACAGGAAGGTCTTTTTTATTTTTAGCTTGTTTTAGAATATTTTGGAGCACTTTGTCTAATTTTAACAGCTGTAATTTTATACTGGATGAGCCCAATTGATAATTTTTTAAATAAAGTCTCTTAAGACACAGGGCGGCCTTTTAAACAAGACTTTATATGGGAAGAACCCAGTATGACTTGGGGTATTTTTTACTTTAAGGAAGGCCAAAGGGAGCAGATTGACCCATAACCCTGGTGTTGTCTGACAATATTTAGTTATTTTCTTAATGGTATGATTTTTTTTAACCTTATCAGAACCTGAGTATGTATCATTTAATATGTAACAATTTAGCTAGATCTTGTACAACCTCTGCTACAAATGCTGGCCCATTGTCACTGCCTATGGAGAGAGGCAGGCCAAACCTTGAAACTATCTTTTTAAATACAATTTTGCATAGTTTTGAAGCTCTTTTTTGTGTTTATGGGGAGGGCCTCAGGCCATCTAGAGTAAATATAAACCCATATCAAGGCCAGGTATTTAGCTCAGCGGTTCCACTGCCTGCCTTGCAAATGCAAGGACCTAAGTTTGATTCCCGGTACAAAAAACAAACAAACAAACAAACAAACATATCAACACACATTTATAACCTTTACAAGGGGTGGGTGTAACCATCTGAAGTTTCTATTTAGTTGTCTTGGCATTATCTTTTGTTATTGAGGTTTTTTCTCTGCCGTGAGAAGACCACACACTCTTTGTAGGTTGTGCCATAGACAGGCAAAGCAGCAAACAGGAATCTGTATGAACCTTTGCCCTCTTTCCCTTTGCCCACGGGAGACCCTGTACGAGCGCCCATAGCTCCGCTCCGAGCTGACCACCGCGGGGAGGGTCCTCCTCCGACCACTTCATCTTGAGTCATCTCTGCATAGCCAGCGTCTTCCCCGAAGCCGCGAAATCGGCCTCAGGCAGCGGGGCTTTGTGCAGATCCAGACAACTAGAGAGGACTCCTCGGTGACCCTGAGGCATCATGGTCAGGAGGCCAGGTTCTGAGGGCGAAGAGGTAGTGGATTCAAGGTTTTAACTGGAACGAACTATAGGCGGGATTCTCACAGAGGAGGGCCTGATTTGTGTGACTATGATTTGGGAGCCATTGCTGTAAAGGCCTGGGGAGCCTGAACAGTAGGTTAGTTTGTCAGCTTCCTTAACTAGCAGAGCTGCAGCTGCCAGGGCTTGTACACCAGGGGGCCATCCTTGGCAGCTGGAACCAGATTCTTAGGTAAATACGCCACTGGCTGATTCTATGGGCCTCTTTGAGTGAGCTCCCATAAAGCAGTATGATTTCTTTCAATAAAAGGCTGTGTCACATCTGGGATTCCCCAACACAGGGGCAGCAGAGAGAGTTAGCTTTAGCTGTTTCTGCAAACCCCAGAATCCAGATCCTGTAAAAACCCATTGGTACCAAAAATTCTCTGAGCAGCTTGTGTCCTTTCATCTCCCAAGCAGCGTATTCCGTTGGAAACTTGTAACCCTAAATATCTGACCTGCTGTACACAAGTTTGAGCCTGTTCCACGAAACTTGATATCTATCCTGCCCCGCCCTGGTATCGGGATCGAACTCAGGACCTTACACTTGCAAAGCAAGCAGTGGAACCACTGAGCTAAATCCCCGGCCTGGTAATTCTTTCTCTCTTTCTTTCTTTCTTTCTTTCTTTTTTTCCTCCAAGACAGGATCTCACTATGTAGTTGACACTGACCTGGAACTCACTGTGTAGCCCAGGCTGGTCTCCAACTCACAGTGGACCACAGTGGGCTGTCTCAAAAAAAATTTTTTTTTAAAGTGTCCTTTTTTGTTGTTGTTCTCAGATTGTTACATCTTAAAATTTGACTGGCTGCCAATAGAAAGGTATTAACCTTGAGTTTTTTAATCAACAAAGTACAGAAAAGAGCAAGTTAACCCTATGATCACAATTCAAGAATCTGCAATGTACAAGAAGTGTTTTAAACACACCATTTAAACTTTTGTTGTTGTTTTTTTGGTTTTGTAGACAGGGTCCCACTATGTAGTTGAGATTGACCTGGAACTCACTATGTAGCTCAGGTTGGTCTGGAACTCACAGCGATCCTCCTGCCTCAGCCTTCCGAGTGCTGGGATTACCCTCATGAGCCACCATGTCTGGCACACAACAATTAAATTAATTCAAGCTGAAACACAGATACATTTATCAAATAGTTAAAATTTGTAATTTGATTTCCCTTGTAAAATCTCTTGATGTCTAGTAGAGAGCAGTTGCGGTTTCTCTGGCTTTTAGATTCCAGACCTTTGCAGGCAGCGTCAGGCTGGTGACACAGTGCTGGCCTTGGGGCTCTTAAGGCCTGCGGTGTTGTTTTTCTCTCTAGTCTGCTGTATGCTTTTCAGAGCTTTCCTACCTGTTTCCTTTTTTCTTTCTTTTTTTTTTTTTTTTGTTTTGGTACCGGGGATTGAACTCAGATCCTTGTGCTTGCAAGGCAGGCCACCAAACCGCTGAGCTAAATCCCCAGCCTCCTACCTGTTTTCAATCCATCAAAGTTTATTTTCTCATTTTAGTTCTTTTTAATCTGAGTGCAAGCCCTGTCCCGTTCTCTCTGAGCCCAACCGTGGTTTCCCATCTGCCCCCTCCAGTGCAGTAAGGCCATGCCACTCACCTCATGTTTTTGCCCCCATCTCCTTCACATCTGTGATCTTAGCAACTCAAGTGGAGGGGGAGGCAGCTCAGCCTCCTCCGGAGGGGAAGCACTAGGATTTGCCTGTTAACTGATGTCGTATTTTCTGAGACAGGCGAGTCTGCCATGTGAAAAACAGCAGATTTGGCAAGCAGTTGTTCTAAGACCAACACTAAACAGTTCTCACCAGTAACTGATTGCAACAGAGCAGAAGCTTGAGCAGAAAGGCTGGGTTGTTCAGGCCCCAAAACAGAGTGCACCAGGCTCCAGGTTGTAAAAGTCTCAGTTAAAAACAAAGGGAGAGAACTTTTCTTTGGTCTAGAGGTTTGTTTTTTTTTTCTTCTGGGGACCAAGTCTGGCTTAGTTGAGGCCACGACAACTCACAAATTTTCTTAAGCATCTTTGGTTGCAGTTTTATTCCATAGTCCTCACAAAACCTTTATCAAAATTCTGAATCATGCGCTTAAGAGCAGTTGGTTTAGTATTTGCGTTCCCCATGACCACTGGATATTCCCTTGTCCGGTGATGCCAGACAGATGGTCGGGCGCTGTTCAGAAGACGGCCTCATTCACTCGTCAGCCTGGCTGTGAGCTTCCGAGCTATTTCAGGCCTGCTCAGACGCTGGAGAGTTTCTTGTCGCAAGAGTCTCCGTTTTGTCCTTTCTAAGCGTGGCCACAGACTCGCAGGACCGACCCACACAAGCTCCATAACGCCGGGAGGGCTCTGGCGAAGAGTGGGGGTGATTAGGCCTGCACTCTATATTTTGCCCAAATTGAGGATATAAATCTTGGCAAATGGCAGAGAAAGGAGGGTAACCGGGCCTCTGATCTGTCATCTGCCCAAACGTTTAATTAAGCACCAAAGTGACCAGCTACCAGCTGGGGAGCAGCCCAGGGGATCTCACATTCAGACGACTCCGCTCTCTCGCCTTCCTTCTGCCATCTCTGCTCCGGGTTTCAGGATCCGCTGCTGGCGAGCCGGCCTCCGCGTCCTGGAAAGGGAACCCCGGAAATCCCGGGGCGCCTCTTCCCCTCCGAGGAGGCGGACAGCCGCTGCCTGCATCGGGACTCTGGTGGAGGCCCGACTCGGGCTGTGTCACTTAGTCCCTTCCTTCCCGGCCAACGCACCAAATGTTCCGGAAGGGATCAGTAAGTGACACAGAGAGGCAGCAGAGTGGAGGTAAAACAGCAAATGTACTCATCGATGAGGGTCGATCGCAATAAGCCAACAACGCACTGGGTTACAGCCCCTCCTTTTGTAGGGTTTCACAGCCTTGACTGCATTGGGTGGTTACATTCCATTCTCACAGCTCCAATCACGGTCACAGGAGAGTTAACTTTCAACCCGGATGTAACAGTTCTTCCCGGCTGGGGACTTTACCTTTAAGATTCACCTAGTTATCTATTCTGGTCCATAGGAAGCGGGTGTTCGGGATGAGGGAGCAAATGTTAGCAATGGGTTCTTCCATCCAGACGCTTTTACAATCATGGCTCCGGTCTCATCGGAGCTCAGGACCTCGCTGACCCTGCTATCTCAGGGTCAGACCAAAATGCCTCAGTCAGCAATGAGCGCCTTCTGCGCCTGTCAGTTCTGAGCTAAACAAAGCAAACTGCTGTGAGAGACAGCGGAAAACACTTTACTTTGTAACACTTTACAGGTTTTTGCTCTTATAAAAATTTTCCTTATCTATCTGAGCTTGGGTTCCAGTCCAGCACCACACATGGGAGAAGGTGCTGAGACCACCAGTGCCTGTCACTGAGCCTACAAAACCGGCATCCAGTGCCTCAAGACATTGACAGGGGATAGTGAAAGCCAGAGTGTTGGGGAGCTTGTCCTATATGGAAAAAGAGGAGGGGTAGGAGAGGGAGGACAGGGGGGAGAGTCGGAGGAAGGGAGGTGTGCGTAGCTCAGGTCAAAGGCCCCGGGTTTGGAGCGTGGTCTTATTTTAGTGGGGGAGACAGGATCTCACTATGTAGTTCAGGTTGGCCTTGAACTCACCATGTAGCTCAGGCTTTCCTCTAATTTATGGTAATCCTCTTGCCTAGGCCTCCTTTATGCTGGGATTATAGGTGTGCAACATCATGCCTAGCTATTTTTTTATTTGTTTTTTTGTTTTGTTTTTTGAGACAGAGTCTCACTATGTAGTTGAGACTGACCTGGAACTCACTATGGAGCCCAGTCTGGTCTCAAACTCACAGCGATCCTCCTGCCTCAGCCTCCCGAGTGCTGCGATTATAGGCGTGCACCACCACGCCTGGCTATTTTTTTATATAGGTGATTTAAATATTTTCTGGATTCACTCAAACTCTTTCTTTCTTTCTTTCTTTCTTTCTTTCTTTCTTTCTTTCTTTCTTTCTTTCTTTCCTTTCTTTCTTTCTTTCTTTCTTTCTTTCTTTTTGAGGGGATCAAACTTAGGACCTTGCGCCTGCAAGGCAAGTGGCAGAACTACTGAGCCAAATCCCTGGCCCCTTGTTTACTTTCTTAATTGGGCCAAATTGTGGCCTTAAGTAATGGGTCTGGTAAAGAGGTGGAGATCTGTCCAGTGAATGTCAGCCTGGGGCTGTCTTGACTGACAGGTAGAATCCTAGAAGTTGCAGTTTTCTCACAAAGTACAATTTTTAGTTATGTGTCTTAGTTACTTTTCTTGGTTGTTTTGTTTTGTTTTGTTTTTTGGTACCCGTGACCAAACTCAGGTCCTTGCTCTTGTGAAGCAGGCAGTAGAACCACTGAGCTAAATCCCCAGCCCCTGTGTTCTGCTTTGATGACAGAGGCCCCACCCTGTGCTGCTGTTAGAACATCTAGGGCCTTTCAGTTTTGTGAAATGGCTTTACTCACCATTTATGCTTGCGGATTTACCGATGAAATACCTTCTGCAGTGTCGTCTTAGCGCCTTTTGGGTATTCTTAGTAAGAGGTTCGGCCTGCCCCATTCCATCTTCAAGTTCTGTTTGAGGAATAAAGATAGCCCTCAGATGATCATACCAGAAACACTGATCTGGGAGGCTGGCTGGCCCATCTGTGGTTTTAACCTGGCACCCTTGGACCCATGGGTACTCAGCTGTACATCTCCCTACCCAGCCTGAAGACAGCCGAGGCTATAGGATTGTGCCACCAGGTGCCACTTGGGGCTGGCATCTTATTCCAGCTCTTGCCCTCCTGTCAGCAGCAAACAATTCAGTGTCTCTCAACACAATGGTGTGATTACAGCTCCAGGTAGAAATCCACCCCATGGTTTGGGAGGCACTGATCATCTTATCACAAATATGTTTTATTTTTGTTCCCGGCAAAGGGACACTAGTTGACAGAGTTACCCCATAGTGGATGTCAGCCAGTTATATTCCCCCCAGCCCTGAAAAGGGCCCTGAAAAACTTATCCATGACTTGAAGATTGGCTGTCATCGTGGGTTTCAGGAGGGTGGGGTCGATCAGGAGCTCTGTATTTCCATGTCTGGGGGTTAACTGTGACTGGAGAAAAACTTCTTTCCACGGCCCCTTTCACAAAGAGACTCTTTTACAGGCCACGGAGCAATACTGGACTTGGGGGCAAGCTTTAAAGTGGGTGCTGCAGGTTGTAGGCATTGTGTAAAAATGCTGAAGGTTTATTCAATCATCTCCCTGCAGAGGAGACCCCCGCCACGGGAGCCCAGATACCCCCGAGGTAAACAACGGTCCACGAGCCAGCACTTACCTTTGCTGATGTCTTTGGCAAACTGCTGGGCTCCATCAGTAAAAATATTAGTTCTCCCACTGGAGAATTGGGCAAGGGTTAAGAGAAAAACACATCATCTGGTTTAAATTTTAGCAGACAAAATGCAGTTGTGAAGGGATATATTTTAGCAAACTAAACTCATCTAACTTATCTTGAATCGGGCTTTTTATTCTTCCCTCATACTATCCGAAAGTCCTTCCAAGGGTCACGGGCGTATGGGTCTGTGTCCTTGACGTCTCAAACCTATGAAATCTCGAAAGGAACAGGTTATTTTGTTTTGTTTGAGACAGGGTCTTGCTGTGTAGTTCAGGCAGATCTTGAACTCACTATGTAGCCCAGGCTGGCCTTGAACTCAGGTCAATCCTCCCGCCTCAGCCTCCTGAGTGCTGGGATTCCAGGCATGAACCACCATGCCAGGCAAAGGAATAGGTTTAATTTTTGAAAAGTGAATGCAGGATGTAGGTCCTTGCAGCTTGACAGCTGTGGGAGTGCCTAAAATAACTTGGTAGGGGCCCTTCCATTCAGGAAGGCTCTGTTTTGGGTTTGTTTTGTTTTGTTTTGTTTTTGTTTTTGTTTTTATTTTATTTTATTTTATTTTTTGGTTTTTTGAGACAAGGTCTCACTATGTAGTTGCGACTGAGCTGGAACTCACTATGGAGCCCAGGCTGGTATTGAACTCACAGCGATCCTCCTGCCTCAGCCTCCTGAGTGCTGGGATTACAGGCATGCACCACCACGCCCAGCATTTAGGCAGGCTCTGACCTAAAGGTGACTCCATCTTCCAAACTTTAAGTAATACACAATCCTCAGATTGAGTTTTAGGGCTCTGACTTGCAGAAGCTGGTGCTGGAAGGACTTTATAGCCATGTTCTAGTAAATCCCTCTCTACTTGAACTAGATTAATGCTGTGTTTTATTATTTTCTGTCTTTGGGTCAGTGGCAAGATCATCAGCAGCTAGGAGTGGCCTGTCAAAGCGTTTCAGAAGGGCTTAGCTGGAGAGAGGCCATAGGAGCAATTTTAATCCTTAGTAAGGCAATAGGTAATCATTTTATCCAAGACTCTTAGGTTTCTTGGCATAGTTTTGTCAGGGTGATCTGAATATGCATGTTGGCCCTTTCGACCTTTCCTGATGTGCCCCTACGGCCTGCTCTCGGCACCATGTCCGAAGGGCCCCTCACCCTGGGGACCAGGCTCCCAGCTCTTGAAGCAGGAACCACTCACCTCTGGACCAAACACCCTCTGTCTAGAACTCCCGACTCAGCCAACCTCACTTCTATTCCTCGGTTCGCTGTCTTTTATTTTTATTTATTTATTTATGTTTGGCACCAGGTATTGAACTCAGGTCCCTGCGCTTGCAAGGCAGGCAGTGGAACCACTGAGCTAAATCCCCAGCCTTTGCTGTCTTTTATTTTGAGATGGAGTCTTGCTGGCTGGCTTTGAACTCCTGGGCTCAAGTGATTCTCCTGCCTCAGCCTCCCAGGTAGCTGAGATGACAGACGCTGCCACCTAATCTGGCCTAGCTTTCTTTCTTTCTTTTATGTTGTTTTATTGAAATACTGAGTTTATTTCACATGTATATTTTTGTCTCCCCGCCAAACTCCGTGTCTGACCACCACTGCTATCATAACATCCCATATATACGTAAAACCAAGTGAAGGGTGGAGTTCCATCTTTACAAACTAAACAGGCATTTTGGACAACACACTTCTTGGCAATGGAACCAGGGCACCATTTATGAAACAGGGTAGAGGAAGTTCTCACTTTGCATTATAAAAAGGATAGCCAGATATCAACTGTTACAGAAACGAAATGACAGAAAATTTTAACCACCTGTTTAAATTGTTTTGATCCCTTTACATCACACTCCACAATCGCACTTTGCTTTTACAGCTGGGAGAAGGTAACTTAACTCTGACTCCCTCACTCCAACACACCCTGGAGTTTCCTCAGAAATTTGCCAAGGTCCTGAGAGCAGACTTCCATGCTGCAGCCCTCCCCAGGGTCCACCTGCATCTGGCAGCTGAAGATTCATCTGCAAGCAGACTGCGCCCTCCAGGCACTCTGTCCGAGGCTGCACCGCCTCCTGATCTCAACCTCAAGGGCTACAAATAGCCTCTGCCTCCTTAAGACAGGAACTGTCTCAGGCCCCTCCAAAGCCCACTTTTTTTTTTGTTTTTTTGGTTTGTTTGTTTGTTTGTTTGTTGTTTTTTGAGACAGGGTCTCACTATGTAGTTGAAACTGATCTGGAACTCACTATGTAGCCCAGGCTGGTCTTGAACTCACAGCGATCCTCCTGCCTCAGCTTCCTGAGTGCTGGGATTACAGGTGTGCACCACCACGCCGGGTTTACAAAGCCCACTTTAAAATGCCCGGTCTCTAGGAGGCTGAGGCAGGAGAATTGCAAACTTGAGCTCAGCCTGGGAAACTTTGTTATTTAGTGAGATCTTGCCTCAAAAGGAAAAAAAAAAAATGCTGGGGATGTAGCTCAGTGCAAAGGCGCTGGGTTCAATCCCAGCTCCATATCTGGAATGCTTCCGACAGGCAACACGGCTTACTTCGTCGTTGGAAAATTCTGTTCAGCTGCCAGTGCCAAGTGACTTCTGTCTTCCGCTCCTGGCCTGAGTGAACGGCGCTCAGACACGAGTGACCCAGCGAGGATAAGTGCACCGGGTCACAGGCAGCAGCTGAAGGAAGCAGGGCCTGGAGCCTACAGTCGCAGCTGCTCCGGAAGCTGAGGCAGGAGAGTCACAAGTTCAAGGCTGGCCTGGGCAACAGTGACTGAGTGAGATCCTGTTTCTAAATAAATAAATACGTGAGAGACCCCCCCGGAGACGCAGGAGTTGTGCCACCTCAGGAGGTCTACACGCCAGCCCACGAGGGACCTCGAGTGATGGCTTCGGAGCCAGTCTCAGGTCCCCAGCACAGATAACGCCATGGCGCAGACCACTTTCCCTGGGGTCACAGGTCAAAGTTCATCTCCACCTTCTTCCTCGGTGACCTCCGCTCCCGATAGAGGGACAAGGGCAAGCTCCTGGTACCCTTCACATGGGTACTGCCCTTTCTTACCATCAACTGAAAGGCTGATTGGAAGCTCTGTGTCTCTCTTTGTCTTGTTCTCTCTGATCTTCCACCATGGACTCGCTTTTGTGTGTGTGTGTGTGTGTGTGTGTGTGTGTGTGTGTGTGTGTGTGTGTGTATTTGCTTTTGAGACAACGTCTTGCTATGTGCTCCCAGAGTAGACTTGAATTCAAGATCCTCCTGCCTCGGCCTCCCAAGTGCCGGGGATTACAGGCATGCACCACCGGCAGGTCTGGCTTGGCCTAGCTTTCAATCCTGGTGACCAGTGTGGTAAGAGCTGCTGCTCTCACAATCACGCGATCTCTTTCGAACTGTACCATCTATTAACCTTTCTCACTACCCCTTCTCCCAAAGTAGGGGTTGAACCCAGAGCGCTCTCCACCGAGCTGCAGCCCAGCCTTTCTTCTTATTTATTTTATTTATTTATTTTTGTGGTACCAGGGATTGAACTCGGGACCTTGCGCTTGTGAGGCAGGCCGTGGAACCACTGAACTAAATCCCTGTCCCACTCAGCCCTTCTTATTTATTTTTTGAGACAGGGTTTCACTAGGTCACCCAGGCTGACCTTAAACTCAAGAATCTCTGGCCTCAGCCAGTTAGGATCCCGGGGGTGCATCACTACATCCAGGTTTTTTGTTTGTTTGCTTTTCGGTACTGGGGATCGAACTTGACCCTGTGCTTTCAGGCAGGTGGTGGAACCACTGAGCCAATTCCCTCGCCCAGTTTTTGTTTTGTTTTTTGTTTTTTCAACAAGTCAAACACAAAGCCTGTACCCCTGGCTCTGATTTCCGAACACTGCCACCACAGCTAAGCAGTGACACTGCTCTTGATGCCAGCACCCAATAGGGCGAAGGAACCTATTTTTCTTTTTATTTTCTTACTTTTTTTTCACGATAGGGTCTTGCTGTGTAGCCCAGCTGGTTAGGAACTTGCAATCCTCCTCCTTCAGCTTCCTGAGTGCTGGGTTTACAGGTAGGTGTCATCATTACCAACTTCTGAACTGGTTTTCTTCCTGCCACTGTGAGTTACAGGGGCCTAGATAAACTTCTGTGGAGGCCCTGGCTGTGCCCTGCTCAGGTAGAAGCACTACAAGGGGGTTCCTGGACATGAGGTGGATCAATATTAACAACTGTGACGCAAACAAATAAGTCTAAACTATCTCGGTCGGGTGACAAAGTCCTTTATCACAGACCTCCTTTATCAGGCAACAGCCTGTTCTGGGTCGGGCTGGCAGCAGCACACAGAGGTGTGTGAACACCTACATGCCTGGTGATAAGGGTCATGCGGTGTCCTGAACTGGGGAGTCACGAATTCCACTCTGGCTTTGCCTGCAAACAGTGGGAGATTTTTTGAGACAGGGTTTCACTGAGTTTGCCTCAAACTTGCCATCCTCCTGCCTCAGCTACACAAAGGAACGAATAAGAGGACATTGAAAATCTACTTGCTGGTCAATGCCCCGGAGAAAATCTTCTTCTCAAATTTCAGAACTTACTATTTGGAAAAGCAACTCTAACTCTACAGAAACACGGCAAAAGCGTCAAGACACTAGGCAAAGGGCACTGCGCCGCCCAGAATTGAGCAGTTTACCTTGTATAGTGCCTGTAGTGCCCATGCCCTGGGTGCCCTCGCAGGGCCTGGTGTCGCTCACCTGCAATCCCAGCACACGGGCGCCGGAAGCAGGAGGATCGTCTCAAGTTCAAGGCCAGCCCGGGCTACACAGTGAGGCTTGGTCTCAAAACACCGGGCCGCTGTTGTGCCTCTGCTTACTGCTTACCGCTCACCCGGGACGCCGAGACCCTCACCTGGCTTGGAAGCCCACCTTCGTCTGACCCCGTGGGTGCCACCCTCCCGTCGCCTCCTCTCCGGGCACAGCGGGAATCACTGCCTTCTGAGGCCAGGGTGGTGACTCCCCAGAGGCCGCAAGGTAAAGCTGCATCCCGGCCTTTGACTTATTGACGGCTGCATTCTTTCTGCAGTAAAATGCCCTTTCGCTTCTGAGAAGTGTCCATTCATGACAGCTGCCCACTTTTTAATGGGATCTTTTACTGGGGGGGCTCTAATTTTGAGTTCTTTATACCTCTAGATATTAGTCCTCTGTCTGAGGAGTAGCTGGCAAAATCTCTCCCATTCTGTGGGTTGTCTCTTTGCTCCATTGGTTGTCTCCTCTGCTATGCAGCTTGTTAATTTGCTATGATCTCTTTTGCTGATCCTTGGTGCTATTTCTTGTGCCCCTGGGCTTCAGTTCAGAAAGTCCTTGCCTACACCAAAGTCTTCAAGAGTTCTGCCTCTTTTATCTTCTAGCTGATTAAGTGTACCTGTTTTAACATTTAGATCTTTGATTCATTTTTAGTTTAGTACATGGTGAGTGACATGGGTCTAGACACTGGCAAGTGGATAGGCAGTTTTTCCAGCTTTATTGCAGAAGCTGTCTTGAGGGCCGAGGATTTAGCTCAATGGTTCTGGCGCCTGCTTGTATCGCAAGTGCAAGGTCGAGTTCTATCCCTGGTACAAAAAAAAAAAAAAGGAAGAAGAAAAAGAAGCTGTCTTTTCTCCTGTGTTTTTTTGTTTTTTGTTTTTTTCGCTTTTTGAGACAGGTTCTCACTATGTAGTTGAGACTGACCTAGAACTCACTATGTAATCCAGGCTGGTCTCGAACTCACAGCGATCCTCCTGCCTCAGCCTCCTGAGTGCCGAGATTACAGGCGTGCACCACCATGTCCGTCCCTCCTGTGTCTTTTTGACTCCTTTGTCAAAGATCAGATAGCTGAACATCTGAAGCTGTTCCCTCTTCCTCTATTCTGTTCTCTTGACCCACACATCCGTTTTGTTCCAATATTGTGCTGTTCTATCACTGTAGCTCTGAAGTATAACTTCAAGCCCAGGATTGTGATGCCCTCTGCTTTGCTCTTCTTACCCAGCGTTGCTTTGGCTATTCTGAATCTCCTCTGGTTCCATATAAATTTTAGGATTGTTTTCTTTAGATCTCTGAGGAATCTTGTCAGTATTTTGATTGGGATTGTGTTGTATCTGTGTATCAGCTTTGGAACTACGGCTGTACTGACAATACTGGTTCTGCCTATCCAGGAAGAGAGGGTATCTGCCCGTTTTCTGATATCCTCTCTGGTCTCTGAAAGACAAAAGCGCCCAGAGGTCAGCCGTGCGACCCCCACCCCAGGCTGTTAACCCCGCCTTCCGCTTCTGTAACCTCGCTGGCTCTGCAGATCGGGTCAAACAGCTTCAAGGTTAATTGCAGAGCCTTGTCCAAAATCCAAATGTACAAACACCACCTGCAGAGGAGAGGAAAGGAACAAGCCCAGGGCCAGGGATTTAGCTCAGGGGTTCTGGTGCCTGCCATGCAAGCACAAGGACCAGTGTTCAATCCCCAGTGCCAAAAAAAAAAAAAAAAAGAACAAGCCCAAGGTTGCATGCTTGTTCAACCCTATCAGAAGCCTGCTTTTTTGTGATTCGGGGCTCCACTCCCCTTGAGCACGGGATCCACATGCGAATAAACTTCTCCTAGTCCTCTAGACTTTCTGTCTCCGTGCTGGTTATTCTCATCTGGTCTTGTTACGGAAGGAATTGGCAAGTGACTCACAGGGAGGCGGCAGAATGGAAGTGAAATAAAAAAGTCTACTCCATCAGTGGGGATCGATGACACCTAACAGCGGTGCCCCGATCGACCCCCCATAGGGTTACAGCTCCTTTTATAGGGCTTTACAGCCTGATTTTATTCAGTTGGTTACACTGCGTTTTCACAGCTCACATTGCTGATACCCAAAATATGGTGGCCAGGGAGTTGAATTTTAACCCGGGTGCAGTTGTCAGGGAAAGTTGCCTTTAAGATTCATTCAATTACCTACTCTAGCCAGGGGGAAGGGAGCTTGTTTGGTCAACAAAGCTAACAATGGTTCTTTTCACTTATAAAACTTTTGTGAGGAGACTAGGTGTCTCCCTTACTGGTTAATTCTGAGCTAAGCCGAGTGAGGGGCAGAAGTCATCTTACATCGTGACATTTCCTAAATTTTGGCTGTCAAAGATTTCCCTATCAGTCTAACATTTTTGGAGGCCCGGAGATTACCGGATCTCGGAGACAGACTGAGGTTAACCTGCTTGGCTCCTGGGTTCCCCAGGGGTCAAGAGGGTCTCAGGAAGGCCACCCTGACATCTTGTTCAGGGCCCGAGAGCTTGCCTTTGGTGGAGGCGGCTCCGAGGAGGCCCTCAACAGTCTGAGAAAGTTTATCAGAAAGACTCCTCTGGAGGTAAGAATCTTAGGATTCTCAGCAAAAGTATCCTTCAGTGGGTAAGAAAAAAGTCAGACGCGACGGTGACTCCCCTACCCAGGGCCTCTCTGCAACGGCAGGACGTCCTGTGGTCTGTTTATCCCTTCGGTCAAGAGGGATTTACTTGGTAAAAATAGTTGTCTCTTTGTGTTGTTTATTTCGTCCGCTTGCTGCGTGTGCCACTTGCCTTTGCAGGAAGACAGAGCCAACATCCAATCATGGGAGCTGGCAAATCTAACCCTGATAGTCCTCTTGAATGTGTTCTAACAAAGTTTATCCTCCACAGAAGGCTGTAAAACCCCAAAACAGGAAAAATCGTAACCCAGTGGGTCATGGATCCAGGCATGGCTTATTGCGATCGACCCTCATCGATGAGTACATTTGCTGTTTTACCTCCACTCTGCTGCCTCTCTGTGTCACTTACTGATCCCTTCCGGAACATTTGGTGCGTTGGCCGGGAAGGAAGGGACTAAGTGACACAGCCCGAGTCGGGCCTCCACCAGAGTCCCGATGCAGGCAGCGGCTGTCCGCCTCCTCGGAGGGGAAGAGGCGCCCCGGGATTTCCGGGGTTCCCTTTCCAGGACGCGGAGGCCGGCTCGCCAGCAGCGGATCCTGAAACCCGGAGCAGAGATGGCAGAAGGAAGGCGAGAGAGCGGAGTCGTCTGAATGTGAGATCCCCTGGGCTGCTCCCCAGCTGGTCTTGCTTTGCTTTGGTGCTTAATTAAACGTTTGGGCAGATGACAGATCAGAGGCCCGGTTACCCTCCTTTCTCTGCCGTTTGCCAAGATTTATATCCTCAATTTGGGCAAAATATAGAGTGCAGGCCTAATCACCCCCACTCTTCGCCATTTGTGAGGGTTTCGTGTGTTATTGTGCTTTGTACTATGCTTTATAAAGGGCACCGCTCATAAAATGTGTTAACTTCTTGTGTGACTGTGTGTGTAAAAGAGACTTGGTTAAACAAACAAACAAACAAAAAAACAACAAGCTACAAAAGCCATCCGTAGCCTCGTCTTTGCACCAAACAAACGGAGGGAGCGCTTGCGCTTAAAGAGCCCTCCCGGAATTGCATGGTCCTGAGAGTCTGCAGCCGCGCTTAGAAAGCACAAAATGGAGAATCTTGTGACGAGACTCTCCTTAGTCTGAGTGGGCCTAAATGAGCTAAAAAGCTTGCAATCAGGCTGACAAGCAAATGAGGCCATCTTGCGTTTTTTGTTTTGTTTTTCCGTACTGGGATCCAACTCGGGACCTTTCACCTGAAGGTGATGGAACCACGGAGCTAAATCCCCAGCCCTGAGGCCGTCGTCTGGAAGGTGGCCCTCCCTTTGATTGTCTTGTGTCACCTGACAAGGAAATATCTAGTGGTCATGGGGAATGCTAACACTAAACCAACTGTTCTTAAGTGCATGATTCAAAATTTTGATAAAGGTTTTGTAAAAAGCTATGAGATAAAACTACAATCAAAGATGCTTAAAAAAACTTTGTGAGTTGTCGTGGCCTCAGCTAAGCCAGACTTGCTCTCCCTAAAAAATATCTAGACCAAAAAAAAAAAAGTTACTTCCCTTTGTTTTTAACTGAGACTTTGACAATTTACAGCCTCCCGTGCTCTGTTTTGGGATATAAACAACCCAGCCTAGAAGCTGCTGCAGCTTCTGCTCCATGACAATCAGCTGCTGATAAAAACCATTGACTGTTGGTCTTAGAACCACTGCTTGCCAAATCTGCTGTTTTTCACGCGGTAAACTTGCCTCTCAGAAAATGTGACATCTTGCAGGCAAATCCCAGTGCTTCTCCTTTAAAAGAAGTAGAGCTGCCTGCTCCTCTGCTTGAGTTGTTAAGATCGCAGGTATGAAACAGGTGGGGGTAAAAACAAAATTGCTTGGCTTTACTTCACCAGAGGGTACAAATAAAAAACCCATAGTCAGGCTTAGAAAAAACAAAACAGGGCTTGCACTCAGATTTAAAAAAAAAACTAAAATAAAAAATAAATCTTTCATAGATTAAAAACAGCTAAAAAAAAAAAAGAAGCTCTAAAAAACATACAGCAAAAACAAAACAAAACAAAAACCACTGCAGGCTATAAAAGCCCCCAAGGCCAGCCCTGTGCTATCAACCTAATGCTGCCTGCAAAGGTCTAAAACCCAAAACAAAGCCAAAAAAACTGCAACTGCTCCTACCAGATATCAAGAGATTTTACAGAAAAATCTAATCACAAATTTTAACTATTTGATAATGTATCTTTGTATCAATTTAAATTAAATTTAATTGTTGTGCTTAAAACACTTCTTGTGTGTTGCAAATTCTTTTTTTTTGTTTTGTTTTTTTGAAACAGGGTCTCACCATGTACTTGAGACTGACCTGGAACTCACTATGTAGCCCAGGCTGGTCTGGAACTCACAGCGATCCTCCTGCCTCAGCCTCCCAAGTGCTGGGATTACAGGCACGCGCCACCACGCCCAGCTTGCAAATTCTTAAATTGTGATTATAGGGTTAACTTGCTCTTTTCAGAGCAAAAAAAACTCAAGGTTAATACTGTTCTATGGACAGCCAGTCAAATTTTAAGATAGAACAATCTAAAAACAAAAAAAGAGACTGTAAGATTTTAACAGCTAAAGTTTGTCATAAAAGATTTATAATAAATAAGATGATAAAAAATACAAAAAGGCTATAAATAAAAATATACTTTTGATATAAAAAGATTTTATATGTTTGTCTTCTTAAAAACGATAGAGATATACAAGACCAAAAAGCCTGAATATGTCAAAAAGGTGTACAAAGTGATTTATCAAAAAAAGTATACATTTGCTTGTTGGTTTCAAGTTTGTTATAAAAGCTTTTCATTTACAATCATAAAGAGCTTTCATTCCTTTTGATTCTAATTCTCAAAAGTTTTGACTAGTTATAACTAAAAAAAATTTTATAATTCAATTGGCCAAATGCATTTGAGTGCATTCTAGTTTCATAAATTGTCTTATACGTTTGTTTGTGTCCAGTTATTGAAAAAGTGTTTGTCAATTATATTTTTTATTAAAACGATGTCAAAAATATAAATAATTCATTAATTTCTACAACCTGGTTTTACAAGATAAAATTTTATAATATAAACTCTTAGGTCTAGGTAGACTCCTGTTAGTAAAAAAAAAAAAAAGACAGCTGCTCAAAAAATTTTATTCTGATCTTCATTCACTAATGAGAGCCCCCAATAGTTTTCATAGCCTTTAAAAAGATATACCACTAATAAGCATTGCTAAATGTGTTGTTATAAAATGTTTACATTGGTTATCATCAAAGGGTTGGATTCTAAATATGTTATTATGATATGTTTATAATGGTCATTTTCAAAATACCATTTTTTGCCAGGTGTGGTGGTGCAAGCCTGTAATCCCAGCACTCCAGAGGCTGAGGCAGGACGATCACTGTGTGTTCAAGACCAGCCTGGGCTACATAGTGAATTCTAGGTCAGTCTCAATTACATATGAGACCCTGTCTCAAAAACACAACAAAAAAAAGTTTTTATTTTTTTCTATAAAAAACCAAAGAGTTACTAAGAGGTTTTATTTAAAAAGTGCTTTTGATATCAGATTAAACTAAAAGACAAAGTTTCATACATATAATTATTGTTAATTTTCTGATATACTAAATAAAATCTTCACAAGATATTTAAAAACTATTAATGCTACTTCAAAAGACAAGATATTAAGTTTCATAAAAAAGGCTCAAATTTGTACACAACAAGTCAGATATTTAAGATTCCAAGTTTCCAGGCTGGGCGTGGTGGTGTACGCCTATAATCCCAGCACTCGGGAGGCTGAGGCAGGAGGATCACTGTGAGTTCCGGACCAGCCTGGGCTACCTAGTGAGTTCCAGGTCAGTCTCAAGTACATAGTGAGACCCTGTCTCAAAAAACCAAAACAAAACAAAAAACAAACCAAGTTTCCAAAAAATATGCTGCTTGACAGATAGAAAGACAAAAGTAGCTAAAAAAATTTTGGGGTAACAGCAGGTTTTTACAAATCTAGATTCTAGAGTTTACAAAAACAGCTAAAACTAACTTCGTGCTGCCCCTACATTAAAAATCCCAGCTGTGACCCAACCTTTTATTTAAAAAAAAAATCATATTGCTTTAGGGGTGCTCATTTAGCCAATAACATATTTATCTAAAAATTTAAATCCAGCTGCCAAGGATGGCCCCCTGGTGTACAAGCCCTGGTAGCTGCAGCTCTGCTAGTTAAGGAAGCTGACAAACTAACCTACTGTTCAGGCTCCCCAGGCCTTTACAGCAATGGCTCCCAAATCATAGTCACACAAATCAGGCCCTCCTCTGTGAGAATCCCGCCTATAGTTCGTTCCAGTTAAAACCTTGAATCCACTACCTCTTCGCCCTCAGAACCTGGCCTCCTGACCACGATGCCTCAGGGTCACCTAGGAGTCCTCTCTAGTTGTCTGGATCTGCACAAAGCCCCGCTGCCTGGGGCCGATTTCGCGGCTTCGGGGAAGACTGGCTATACTTCAAGATGAAGTGGTCGGAGGAGGACCCTCCCCGCGGTGGTCAGCTCGGAGCGGAGCTATGGGCGGGCGCTCGTACAGGCTCTCCCGTGGGCAAAGGGAAAGAGGGCAAAGGTTCATACAGATTCCTGTTTGCCGCTTTGCCTGTCTATGGCACAACCTACAAAGAGTGTGTGGTCTTCTCAATGGCGGAGGACACACAGATTAAGAATAAACGGAGATGATACAGTTGTTGGAAACAATGTGGGAGACTGAATGCATTGCTCTGGACATCAAGAAGAAAAAGACGCAGTGGCAAAAGGCAGACTTAGAAGCCAAAAGGGCAACGAGACAGAAACTTCAGATGATTACACGCACCCCTTGTTGGTATGGCTTTGTGCTTACTCTGGATGGACTGAGGCCCTCCCTATGAAAGCAGAGAAGGCTTCAGAGGTAGCATGATTTCATTGAAGGCGATAATTCCAAGGTTTGGCCTGCCTCTCTCCATAGGCAGTGACAACGGGCCAGCATTTGTAGCAGAGGTTGTAGAAGATCTAGCTAAACTACTACATGTAAAATGGTACTTACATACTGCTTATCAGCCTCAGAGTTCTGGTAAGGTTGGAAGAATAAATCATACCATCGAGGGAGTATTAACTAAATATTGTCAGACAACACCAGGGTTATGGGTCGATCTGCTCCCTTTGGCCTTCCTTAAAATAAGAAACACCCCAGGTCATACTGGGTTCTCCCCATAGGAGGTCTTGTTTGGAAGGCCAGCCTGTATCTTACGAGACTTTATGGGAAGTTTATCTCAACTGGGCTCATCCAGTATGGAATTACAGCTGTTAGAATTGGGCAGTGTTCCAAAATATTCTAGGGCAAATTAGAAATAAAGAGAACCTTCCTGTGCTAACTCCTGCCCATCTGATAAAACTGGGAGACCGAGGGCCAGGGACTTAGCTCAGTGGTTCCGCTGCCTGCCTCACAAGCACAAGAACCCAAGTTTGATCTCTGGTAGCAAAAAAACGAAAACAAAACAAAACGGGGAGATGAAGTTTATGTTAAAAATTGGAAAAAGACCCCTTTGCAGCCTGTATGAAAAGGACCATGCGAGGCACCCATAGTTGCTCCCAGAGCTGTCGAGGTGACTGAGTTCCAGCCGTGGATTCACCAGTCTAGAGCGAAGCGACTGAGAACTCCAAGGACTGGGACTCCAGGAGGCGGTGCACTTAGGGCCCTGCTCTCACCGCACCGGAAGCTGGTGAGTCCACGCACGGCTGAGGGATGAGGGCTGAATCAAGATGCTATGGACTCTTTTATTGTGTCAAATTGTCATGAGCTGTTCCGTCTTTGAATTGAGGTTATAAGTCTAAAGATGCTAAGCTTGATAAAAATATGTGGCCTTTAAAACTGTTAAATGGAACAAGGGGAAAAAATGAGAACCGAGACCTGTCACGTAAAGGTACAAGATCCCAATGATGAATGT
>NW_022900931.1:62144993-62150465 GCF_012274545.1 Fukomys damarensis
CAGGGTCTCACTATGTAGTTGAGACTGACCTGGAACTCACTGTGTAGCGAGCCTCCTGCCTCAGCCTCCTGAGTGCTGGGATGACAGGTGTGTGCCACCACGACTGGCTCTCTCATGCTTCTTTTTGATGCCTGTGTAAAAGAACTATGAAAACACTGGTACATTACTTGACTGTAGGAAATACACACAAAAAGATGTATTGGATCAGATAAGGCTCAAATATGGTTACACCATTCTGTTGTAACCCAAAAGTGTTGGCAATTGTGAGAACTGTAAACAGGGACAATGTAAAATGTATATAGCCTTTAAAATTGTATATAGCTTGGCCTTGGGAAGCAAGTTGGCTGCAGGAAATAATTTTTTATGTTTACAATGGGTATCAGTCAACTGCTAGGCATGGGCCTCAGAAGTTAAAAAGATAGATTCTGCAGATTAAAAAGGTTTGGAAGGACCCGCCCTCCAGAAATAAAAAAACAACCTCCTGCACTGCAGGAGGTACAAAATATCTTAAAAGTGCATCCGAAATTCTACAGAAACATACAGATGTGATGGCCTTGATGGATGGTTCTCCTTCGCTGCTGCTTAGACAGGTTAGGAATTAGCTCCTGGTTGTGGGATCTGCACACCGCCCACCGTGGTGATGCATCAGGCAGTTGGCGTCATGAATTATCCGCCCTTGAGCCAGTAAAGTTTACTATGTCTCCTTTGCTCAGATACCCATTAGATGGAATTAAGAATGGGACTTGCTTTCTTGGTATCCAAAAGTCACACAATGTCTCCGCTGTCTGCGCTGATACTGTTGATTCGTCTTCTCCCGCTGGTAACTTCCTCTGCCCCAATGGGACTTTCTCTGTGGAAATGGTGTTTTTAAGGTGATTTCAAGGTGTTCTACTGGTTTATGTGCTCTGGGGATCCTAATCCCCAATTTGTCTGTCTGTACTCGTTCAGCTATAGAAAAGACGCCTTTACAAATTGCTACAGTGAATGGTTTGGCAAAAGAAAAGGGGCCCAGTCGTCCTTGCCATATTCACAGGATTGATTATAACAGGGAGCCTCACTCTGAAGCACTGCAGCTCTCGGGTGAGAACAGTTCCTGGCTTTGGGACAGGAGATTAGAAAAGACTCAAATGCGAGATACGATTCAAACTTTAGAAACTCAGATTCATTAGCTAATATAGTGTTACAAAATAAAAGAGCCCTTGGTTTGCTCACTGTGTAAAGAAGAGAAACTTATTTGTTTCTGGGAGAAAAAAGTTATTACTATGCAACAAATTTGGAATGGTTAAAAATCATTAGATAAATTAAAAGATCATATTAGACTGCTAGGAAAAGAGTTTGGTGTTGAGGACCCGACATTCAATTTTGGCCTTGTCAGGATGGAGGGCTTGGGTCAGCTCCCTTGCAAGACCAGTTATTGTTATATTGCTTGTTCTCTTGTTTGGTCCTGTATGGTAATATGGGTATCAAAACTCATACATCAGAAAATAGCTGCTGCTCAGCACCACCAGTTGTTAATTACGCGGAATAATGAGGGGTAAGGAGTTACCCCCCAAAAGAAAGGCAGGAATGATATTTATATTTTTGAGACAGAGTCTCACTATGTAGTTGAGACTGACCTGGAACTCACTATGTAGCCCAGGCTGGTCTGGAACTCACAGCGGTCCTCCTGCCTCAGCCTCCCAAGTGCTGGGATTGCAGGCGTGCGCCATCATGCCCGGCTAGAACTTGGATTTGACTTTCTTGCTGGTCTGTCCTTGGTGTCTTTTCTATCTGAACTTGTGCCTGAGATAAACTCCTCTATGTAGTTGAGACTGACCTGGAACTCACTATGTAGCCCAGGCTGGTCTGGAACTCACAGCGGTCCTCCTGCCTCAGCCTCCCAAGTGCTGGGATTGCAGGCGTGCGCCATCATGCCCGGCTAGAACTTGGATTTGACTTTCTTGCTGGTCTGTCCTTGGTGTCTTTTCTATCTGAACTTGTGCCTGAGATAAACTCCTCACGCCTTGCACGCTGTCCCTGCGATGACGGCTCCCAAGTGAGTCTCTTCAGTCCTGACCACTCGCTTGAATTCGGATGTGTGTCCAACCGCCAGGCTGAAATCTCCACTCCATGGCTCACTGCGCAGCGGCCCAAACCAGCGCAGCGGGGCTCCTGAAGCCCTTCCCACAGCCCCCCCGTCTTTCTCTCTCAGCTCCGGTACTGTCCTTCCTCCCTTTCTCAAGCCCTCTTGTCTGTTCTCAAAGCAGAGTGTAACTGTCACTGTGCGTGCCAACTTACGTTTCCACTTAAAATCTTACAACTCCTCCACTCAGAATCCTCTAGTGGTTCTGGTTTCGTCCAGAGTGAAACCCTAAATCCCTTTCTGATGGCCTAAGAAACTGCCTCTACCTCTCCGATCACATCTCCTTCCACGGCCCCAGCCTCCTGACAGCGCTTAGAATGCCACTGCCACAATCCTGCCCCAGGGCCTTTGCTCCTCCTCTGACTTCTTTTTGCAGCGCTCCTCCTCAGGTATCCGGGTTGCCAGGTCCTTCTCATCCCTTTCCCATTTGGACATCTTCTTCCTATTTCCCAATATCTACACACATTTTAGTCCTTATTTACCCTTTCAGTTTCTCACATCAGAGAAACAGTGTGATATTTAAACATGTGTGACTGATTTATTTCACGTGTTTATGTTCTCAAGGTGCATCCATTTACCTGGAAATGTGTCAAGTTTATCTTTCTTTATGGCAATGTAGTAGTATATTGTATTAACAAATCTTCTTTGTCTATTCATCTAATGATGGACAAATGGGCTGTTTCCAAGATTTGTCTATTACAAATTGGCGAAACATGGCTGCGCATATATAGCTGTGGTAGGATGCATTTAATTCTTTTAAGAAGATACCAAGAAGGGGACCAGCTGGGTCAGATGAATCACTCGTTTTAGATTTTTGAGGAATCTTCGCATTGATTTCCATAGCAGTTGCACCACTCTAGAGTCCCACCAACAACGGAGAAGGGTTCCTTCTTCCCCACAGTGTCATGAGCATTTGTTATCGGTCAATTTCTTGATACCAGCCATTCTTTCTGGAGTGAGATGGAATCTCAGTGTTGTTTTAATTTTTCTCTCTCAATTGACCAGTGACATTGAACATTTTTTCATATATTTATTTGCCATTTCTATTTCTTTGTCTGAGAAGTGTGTATTCATTTCATTTGCCAGTTTTCAGATTGGGTCTTTAAATGTAGGGGTGTGATTTTTTTTTGAGTTTTTCATATATTCTAGATAATAGTCCTTTGCCTGAAGAAGAAATGACAAAAATATCTTCCCACTGATGGGTTATCTCTTCACTCTGCTGGTGGTTTCTTTTGCTCTGCAAATGCTTTTTAATAAGATGAGATCTCAGTTCTTGACTCTTTGTAATATTTCCTATGTGACCAGGGTTTTGCTCCTGAAGTCTTTGCCTATGCTAATATCTTCAAGAGTTCAACCTATTCTATCTTCCAGAAAATTTAATGTTTCTGTTTTAATATTTAGATCTTTCATCCATTTTGATTTTAGTTTACTACATGGTGAAAGATATGGGTCTAGGGCCAGGGATTTAGCTCAGTGGTCACACCATCTGCCTCACAAGTGCAAGGACCCAAGTTTGATCCCCAGTACAAAAAAAAAAAGATATGGGTCTAGGTTTAATCTTTGGCATGTGGAAAGCCAGTTTTTCCAGTACCATTTAATAAAGAGGCTATCTTTCCTCCAGTGTAGATATTTGGCCCCTTTTTCAATTGTTTCTGAATCTTCTCCTCTGTCCCACTGACCCTCAGGCCTGTTTTATTTGCGAGTACCATGCTGTTTTTATCATAGTAGTTTTGTAGTATAACTGAAAGTCAGGAATTGTTCTAGAACTCTTCTGGTTCCAAATGAATTTTAGGATTGTTTTCTTTAATTCTGTTAGATATGTTATTGATATTTTAATCATGATTCATTAAATCTGTATGACAATTTTGGAAGTATGGCCATTTTCACTATATTGGTACTTCCTACCCAAGAACAAAGGATGCCTTTGCACTTACTGATATCCTGTTCCGTCTCCTTTTTCAGAGTACTGTAGTTGTGAACATAAAGGTCTTTTACTTCCTTCGTTAGATTGATTCCTAGATACTTCACTTTTTTCTGCAAATAGAATACTGTCCTTGCTTTTTTCTGGGTTCTGGGCACATGAACTATTGCTTTCCATCCTTTGACTTTCAATTCATGATTTTTTTTTTTTTAGTTAAATGTGTTTCTTGTATGTGATACATTGTTGGATCTTGTTTCTTGGTCCATTCTGCCATTCTATTACTTTTGATTGGTGAATTGAGACCATTTATACTGATGGTTATAACTGATATGTACTGACTCGTTCTTATCATATAATTTTCCTGTTGTTACCCCCCAAACCCCATTTAATTGCTTCCTTTTCTGGTGGATTCATTCTATTGGAGTTCATGGAATTGTAGTCTTTATTATCTCCTTCTGGGATATCCTTTCAGTACATTTTGGAATGCTGGTTTGGTGGTCAGGAATTTCTTCAGATGTTCTTTGTCATGAAGTATCTTATTTTTCCATCAATTTTGAAAGATAGCTTTGCAGGATACATCAATCTGGGTTGGAGGTTATTTTAGGGCTTGAAATACTTTCTTCCAAGTTCTCCTTGACATAAAATTTTGTGTTGAGAAGTCTGCTGTGATTCTGATGCACTTTCTTTTATAAGTGACTTGTTTTTTTTCTCTGATAGCTTTTAATATTTTTGTGTTGAATTTCTGGAATCTTGACTATTATATGCCTTAGTGAAATTATTTTTTCTGATCATGGCTAATTGGAGTTCTATATGCCTCACTCATCTGTACGTCAAATTCATTTTCTATGCTTGGGAAATTTTCTGCTATTATTTCAGTGAATATGTCATTTGAGTAACCTCCTAGTTTTTTATTGACTCAGATAAATCTTATGTATTCTTCTTTGCATCATCTAGCAGTGTTGGATTGATTTTTTGTCTATTGATTTCTCTGATATTTTTAGGAAATCTTTCTTTTCAAAATTGTTAACCACAAACCTGTCTCCTAGAGCTGATATTCTGTACTCACATTGGCTCATTCTGCTGCATACGCTTTCAGTAGAACTTTTAATGTCCTGGATATAGGTCTGAATCTGTGCTTCATGAATCGCATTTCTTTTATATGTTGGGCATTCGTCATTTTCCTAAGCACTTCTATTTTTTATCTGTATCTACTCTAGATTCACTAACCATCATCTCTTTAGTTATCTGAGAAATTGTTTATTTGATTTTTTTCTACATCCCCAGCCCATCTGCTTTGTTGCTGCAGTTACCACTTCAGAGACTCCAGATGGGTGGCTTTTGAGTTGTTTCACCTATTCCCCCTTGGACTTGCCTACATGAGCTGGAAGTCAATCCCTGGTACAAAAAAAAAAAAAAAAAAAAAAAAAAA
>NW_022900931.1:62150965-62152419 GCF_012274545.1 Fukomys damarensis
TCGAACTCAGGTCCTTGCACTTGTGAGGCAGGCCACCGAACCGCTGAGCTAAATCCCCAGCCCGAGGGAGAATTTTTATAAGAGCAAAAACCTGTAAAGTGTTACAAAGTAAAGTGTTTTCCGCTGTCTCTCACAGCAGTTTGCTTTGTTTAGCTCAGAACTAACAGGCACAGAAGGCGCTCATTGCTGACTGAGGCATTTTGGTCTGACCCTGAGATAGCAGGGTCAGCAAGGTCCTGAGCTCTGATGAGACCGGAGCCATGATTGTAAAAGCGTCTGGATGGAAGAACCCATTGCTAACATTTGCTCCCTCATCCCGAACACCCCCTTCCTATGGACCAGAATAGATAACTAGGTGAATCTTAAAGGTAAACTCCCCAGCCGGGAAGAACTGTTACATCCGGGTTGGAAAGACGAACTATTCTGTGACTGTGATTTGAGCTGTGAGAGTGGAATGTAACCACCCAAATGCAGTCAAGGCTGTAAAACCCTATAAAAGGAGGGGCTGTAACCCAGTGCGTCGTCGATCCAGGCACGGCTTATGTGTGATCGACCCTTATCGATAAGTAAATTCATTATTTTACTTCCATTCTGCTGCCTCTCTGTGGGTCACTTACTGATTCCTTCCGTGACAGGATCACTAGCCCTGAGCTATATCTTTTATTTATTTATTCTTCATGCCAAATGTCAGATTTTTTTTTTCTGGTCCTGATTTCTGTTTTGTTTGGTTAGATTTTAGGTTTTTTGTGGGTTTTTTGTTTGTTTTTTGGTTCAGGGGTCAAACTCAGGACCTTGTGCCTGCGAGGCAGGTGTGGTGCCACTGAGTTAAACCCCTGGTCTTGGTTGGTTGTTTTTTAATAATCTGTCACAGGTTGTCCCTAAAGCTGGTTATATGCATGTTTGTACCCTTCTTTCTTGTTTTTAAATGTATTTTCACAGTACTAGGCATTGAACACAGGGAGTGACAAGCTATATCCTCAGCCTTTTAAAATTTTATTTTGAGACGAGACCTCACTAAATTTCCCAGGGTGGACTTCAGTTTATAATCCACCGGCCTCAGCCTCCTGACTAGCTGGGATCAGAGGGGGTGTTCCACCTCACCTGATACCTTCCTCTCTCCCTCTGTTTTGTTGTTGTTGTTGTTGTTGTTGTTTGTTGGTACATGGGATTGAATTAGGGTCTTTGCAAAAGGACAAATCAGGGCCCCACAGCAGGTAGGCTGATTCGGAGCCAGAAACAGTCCCAGAAACCCCCGAGAGAGTCGCGTCCCCCGACCACCGCTCAGGGGCGGAGCTAGGGCGGTGGACTTGGCCCGGGGGTGGGGCAGCCGGCTTCCGGCGGCCTCGGATACCGAGCAGAATCGCCTTCGCTCCTGCAGCGGTCACCTGCTCTCCTTTGGGTCCCCAGGCCGCGGGGCGGGAGCTGCGATGGAGTCCAGGTGGGACGCGCTGAGC
>NW_022900931.1:62152622-62159024 GCF_012274545.1 Fukomys damarensis
GTGACCGGCGAGAGACCCCCATGCACCAAGGCGGCGGCCAAGGCACTCGAGGCAGCAAGAGAGAAAAAGGCTGGGGCGACCGGGGCAGGGGAGGCACAAGTCTGCAGCGCCGCGCAGGTGAGAGGAGCAGGTGGCGGAGCGCTGCCCGCTGATGGATGGGCCGGACGCCTCTGGTTACCTGTGCACCAGCGCCGGTGAGTGCGAGGCTGCACACCTGTGATCCCAGCCGCGGGAGGCTGAGTCTGGAGCACCGGGGGAGACTGAGGCCAGCCAGGCCGCGTAGGGAGACCCTGTCCAGAAAAGAAGGAAAACCAGGGTGCGAGGGGACGGCAAGGGGAGAGCCCATACCAGGCGGGACCCGGATGCCCTGGGGTTGGGACAGGGCACCCAGGCAGGGCCGCAGGCGGGGAGCCTCCCTGCTGCCCTCCTCTTTCTCCCTCCTAGTGGTGACCGGAGCCACCGGCGGCATTGGCAAGGCCTACGCGCACGAGGTGAGTGCTTGAGGCCTCCATGTGGACTTGGCGGGCACCAGCTGTTCCTGCCCCAGCCTGTCAGCCCCCCCACTGTCACCCAGAATCGTTCAGTCAGAACCTATCTATTGGGCCGGGATTTAGCTCAGCAGTGTCACGGCCGGCCTCGAAAGCTCAAGGTCCTGCGTTCGATCCCCGATCCCAAAAAAACCAATCAACCAACCAATTTATTTATTGATCACGTACTCTGTGTCAGGCATAATCTTGGTACTGGGGATGGAATGGTGAACAAAACAGATTAAAAAAAATCAAAGTCCTAAAATCTACAGTAGACGTTGGCATGAATACGGGAAGAACGTGTTTAAATGAGAAGGGGAACAAGGGAGGAGGTGGGGAAAAAGGAAAATCGGGACAAGAAGAGAAAGAGAAAACACTGAAGGAAAAAGCGGAAACAAAACTTTTGTACATAGGGGGGCAGATGGGAAAGAAAAGAGGCAGGATACATCATGTACGGTACAGATTCCCTATGTTGAATGTTATTATGTGTATCTAAAATACACTGATAAATGTTTTTCTAAAAAAAAAATCAGAGGGCCGGGGATTTAGCTCAGCGGTTCGGTGGCCTGCCTGGCAAGCGCAAGGACCCGAGTTCAGTCCCCGGTACCCAAAAAATAAATAAATAAATAAATAAAAATAAAATAAAATCAGGGCTGAGGATGTAGCTCAGTGGCACTGCCCCTGCCTGGCAAGTGCAAGGTCCTGAGTTTGATTCTCGGTACAAAAAAGAGAAGGAAAAAAAAAAATCAAAGTCCTGCCCTCAAGGAGGTTTATCTTTTAGCCAGGGCAGACGGGTGGAAGCAACGTAAAATATGTGGTATCTCAGGCGGTGATCAGGATGCAAGAGGAAGTCGGGAAAAGAGGACTGATTCTGTCATTTTGGAGCTTTTCTGGAAGTCCTCTCCTGAGCGTCCCCTTTAGTTGTGATGTCATGGCTGCCTCTGTGTCCTGAATCAGTTAAACAGTTTGACTTGTCACGGCCATTTGGGCTTTGGGGAAGAACCGGAAGTTCCGCGGTGCCAGATTCGGTGACTGTGGTGAATGACGGTGTGCGGTAACGGGAGCGCTAGCCTACCTTCCCAATGGAAGGCGTCCAGAGTGGCCGCTACCGTATTTTTGATCACACCCTAAGGCAGGCCAGAACTGCTTCAGAAAGTGGCCGGAACACTGGAGTAAGTGCGCCGGAGGCTAGGGGGAGTGTTTGGGAGGAGAATACATTTTCAAAAAATCTCATCGCTGGGCTGGGGATTTTAGCTCAGTGGTTCCACCGCCTGCCTTTCAAGTCCAAGAACCCGAGTTCGATCCCAGGTACCAAAGCAAACCAAACAGAGAAATTTAATCACTGACCTATAATTTGATCGTACCTAACCTTATCTGTAACCAACCTTGTCATCTGGAAAGTTTTTGTTTGTTTGTTTGTTTTGTTTTTTGAGACTATGAAATTCAGGGTGGTTTTTAAAATTTTTAAAATTTTCTAATTTTGTGAGACACAGTGTCACTGTATAGTCCAGGCTGACTTTGAATTTAGTATGTGGCCCAAGATGGTCTCAAACTTGCAATGATCCTCTGGCTCAGCCTTCCAAGTTCTGGGCTTACAGGAAGGCCCCACTGCTTTGAACAGATTTCTCTCTTCCTTTTTTGTTTTGTTTCGTTCCATTCTGTTGTTTCGATTATGTTGTCTGTTTCTGAAACAGGGTTTCGTTATGTAATACGGGACGGCTTTGAACTCATCTTCAGCCCAGGCTGGCCTTGAACTTGCCACGATCCTCCTGCCTCTGCCTCTGCCTCCCCGGTGCTGGGCTCACAGGCGTGCGCCCTCACGCCCCGGCCCCTTCTTTTCTCTGATCGGTGGGCCCTTTCTTTGTCTCGCCTCCTCCAACTGACAAGGGATCCAGTGTGATGCTGACGAGGCCCTGAGAAGTGGCCATGCCCACCCTGGGCGAATTTGTCCGGGGCAAAGTCTGTCTGTCACAGCTCACTGTCACGGCAGCAGGACGCTGGTTTGTTTCCTCCTTCGTTCCTTAGGCCCTTATGTCAGGGAGGCCCCTCTGCCTGGCTTCCGGGGACTTTTCTCCAGGAATGGGGTGCTTTTGTGAAGTCATTTTTCTGCAGCTCATGACATGCTTGTGCTGCTTTTCTGTAGTGAATCACATTGATCGCTCTCTCCCTCCCTCCCTCTCTCTCTCTCTCTCTCTCTCTCTCTCTCTCTGTGGTTGATGC
The DNA here is from genome assembly GCF_012274545.1 of Fukomys damarensis. NCBI lineage: Eukaryota > Metazoa > Chordata > Mammalia > Rodentia > Bathyergidae > Fukomys > Fukomys damarensis. The sequence goes on from NW_022900931.1 coordinate 62,155,370, forward strand.
CCACGCATAACGCATAACGTCTCTCTCCTTCTCAAGGATGCAGTATGTTGTTATTAACGATACTCACCATGTTGTGCCGTAGAACTCTTGAGTTTATTCCTCGGAACTTAAACTTTTCGTCCGTTCACCAACATCCCCCTGATCTCCTCAGTCCTGATTAACCACTATTCCCCCTCATCTGCCCTGTGTTCAACTCCACACTGAAATGAGATCCTGTAGTATTGGATTTTTTTGGGTGGGGGGACAGGGTCTCACTATGCAGTTGAGACTGACCTGGAACTCACTATGTAGCCCAGGCTGGTCTGGAACTCGGTGATCCTCCTGCCTCAGCCTCCCCAGTGCTGGGATTACAGGCGTGCGCCACCACGCCTGGCCACAGTATTTAATTTTCTGTGCCTGGCTAATTTTGCTTAACTCAATGATCTTTAGGTTCTTCCAACACTGGGGGTATCAGCCAGCTTTGCCACTGGCTGACAAAATACCTGATACCCATGACTTATAGGGGGAGAGGCTTTATTTGGCTCATGGTATCTTTTTTTTTTCTTTTTTGTATTTTGAGACGGGGTTTCCCTATGTGGTCCAGGCTGGCCTCGAACTCACTATGTAGCCCAGACTGGCCTTGAACTCACAGCGATCCTCCTGCCTCAGCCTCCCGAGTGCTGGGATTACAGGTGTGCACCACTATGCCCAGCTGGCTCATGGTTTCAGAGGACTCAGTCCATGGCTGCCTGGCTCCAAAGCCAGAACGTCACGGTGAAAAGGCACAGTAGAGCAAAGCTGCTTACTTCATGCTGGCTGGGAAGCCAAGCAAGGGAACAGCACCCGCCAGTGAGGAGGGGGCCAGACACACATACTGTGCCCAGAGCCATGTTTCTGTGACAGGCACACCCCGAAGTGTGCCACCCCAATCCCTCCTGTGGCTCCCATGCCAGTCAAGTTGACATAGTTAGGCTTTACCACCATGTTTCACTTCTTGTCAACTTGGCACACCAACTGATACTTATCTCCAAATAAACCCAAGGATAAATTAGTGATTTCACCTAACATACACCACGCACAGGCAAAACACAATAATTGCTTCTCCAAAGTCTCAGCAGTCCCAGCATTTCTTGAAATCCAAAGTCTTCTCCGAAAGCTGGACATTGTGGTACATATCTAGAATCTCAGCACTGGGTACTGAGTCAAAAAGATCACTGTGGATTCAAGGCCAGCCTGGGCTACATACTGAGTTCAAAAGCAGCCTGCACTGCCTAGCCGGATCTCATCTCAAACAACCACAAAACCAAACCGAAGCCTTCTCTAAGACCCAAGCAGTGAATCACTGTAAAAATCAGAGACAGGTTATATAATCTCAAGTAAAAGGGCATGAGGTTAACATTCCCAATCCAAAAGGGCAGTGGAAGGGATGTAAAAAAAATCAGACTGAAGCAAGACCAAAATCCAGCAGAGGCTGGTGATGTAACTCATTGGCACCATGCCTGCCTGGCAAGTGCAAGGTCCCGAGTTTGATCTCCAGTACCAGAAAAAAAAAAAATTAAAAACAAACAAACAAGCAAACAGATGTAAAACAAAACCCCACGGGGCAAAGCTTAAGTCCTGTAGCTCTATAGCCAGAGTCTGGGACATAGTTTTTTTCTTTTTTTTCCTGGTGCCGGATATCGAACCAAGAAGCAAGTACGGCACCACTGAGCTGAATCCCCAGCCCTGGGGTGCACAGTTTTGAGATGTGAATTTTAAGGGGCTGTGGGAGGCTCAGCCCGGGCTCTGTGGGTCACTACCCACACAGCCTCTTGGGCTAGCTCCCACTCAGGGCTGGTAGCTGTCCTTGGCAGATGTCCCACATTCCTGGTTTATCCAGTGCCCTAGATCTTGATTTCATTCCTACAGCATCATGCACTGCCCTTTTAGGGCTCACTGCCTGGCCTCCCAGGCCTTCCTTTGAAATCTGGACTGAAAGTTCTTTTACCTCACAATGCATTCTGCATGCACCTAAAACCATCATTACATAGGTGACGCCAAAGTCTGCTTTGAACAGTAGCCAGGCCCTCTTGGACCATGGCTGCAGCAGCCTCTGAGCATCTGGGTGGCTGATTATGGTGAAGCAGGTCCCAGAGGCAGGGACCTATTGGAGGAGGAGATGAGGATAGAGGACCTTTTGCTCGGATGTTGAGTGACAAGGAAGACAAGGGTAGGTTCCTGTGCTGATGGGAACAACCCAAACAGAGGGGTGTGGTGCACGGGGAGGACAGGAGAAAAGCTGAAGCCTTGTCCTGGAGCCGACAAGAACAGAAGGGCAGCTGAGTTACAAGGGGAGAAAGACAGTTGGATATAGGGAGATTTTGCAGTTGGTTGGTAGTGACGACCACTGACTGCCATTGCTGTTGGGGACTGGTGTGTCCCACCCACTGCCCACTGCCCTGTGATGCTGACAGAGCCAGGCTGTGACTGTCCTGGTCAGCGCCTGTCATGAAGTGGATGCTGGCCAGCATTTGATGAATAAATGAAAGAATGAATGAACGCCTCTTGCACACTCAGCCTCTCAGATCCGTGGAGCTCTTGAGACATTTGGACACAGCCTCCTTCACAGTTGAAGGACAGCAAGCCCCATGACATGTCACCCTTAGTGTGCAGGCTGAGAGGAACAGACAGGCATTGAAATGCCGCTCAACATCTCCTCTCCAAATGCATGTATTTTCTAACTTGGCATCAAGGAGAAGGGGCTTCAGGGCAGAAGGACCAGTATGTGCAAAGGCCCAGGGGCAGGAAAACTAGGAGGTGCTGGTCAGGACTAGATGAATAATTGGCATGCCTAGCTTCTCACAGAGTGGCTGAAGACACACTGGGCCAGAGAAAGAACCATGGTTTTGTCACAGGGTCCCTGGAAAGCCATGGCCAGTTCTGGGCAGGAGAGGGCCAGGGTTGTGTTTGTGCTTTGCAGCTGAGTGGAGGGTTCACAGGAGGGGCTGAGCATGGGGAGTGTCACCTGTCACCCTGCATGCCCAACCCTGCCGCAGGAGCAGGTGCACGGTAGACACACGAGGATGAGAGGATAAAGACAGGAGCGTGGGTGTGGAGCGGGTGCTTACACTGCTGAGGGCGGAAGTGGAGTCTCCCTGCCACCATGCAGCCCTTGAGCTCCCACACAGCCACCGTGTTGGTCTGTCCTCTGCCTTTGGTGCCGCACTCCCTGGAACTTCCTTCTCCTCCCTGGGCCGCTCTGTGACCACAGGGCTCCGACACTGAGCTTCAAGGTCAGGATGTGGTCCCATCTTCCTCGATTCAGTAAATGCAAAACAGGCCAGTTCAGGTGCGCAGGCCTGGCATCCCCGCACTCTGGGAAGCTGAGGCAGGAGGATTGCAAGTTGAAACCAGGCCTAGATGACTGGGGGTGGTAGTGTCTGTCGGAAAAAAAATTTTAAAAGGCTGGCACAGTAGTCCAGTGGTAAGGCCCTGGGTTCAATCCTCAGTACCTGGTGGGGGGCAGCCGGGTACTGAGTAAGTGAATAAATTTCTGCAGCTGGCCAGGAGGGGGCTGAACGTGGTTCTCCTCAGTCGAAGTCTCAGCAAGTTGGAGGAGGAGGCCAGGGAGATCGGTGAGCACCGGCGGGGAAGCTCGGCCTCAGGCTGGGCCTGGGTCTGGGGTGGGCTGACAGCC
>NW_022900931.1:62159132-62160669 GCF_012274545.1 Fukomys damarensis
GTCCACGCGCGTCATCCAAGCCGATTTCACCAAGGGCTTGGAGATCTACGATGACATCGAGGCAGGACTGCAGGGCCTGGAGATCGGAGTCCTGGGTGAGTTGCTAGCTTGCTGCACCGAGTCCCCACCCTGTCCCCCACCCGGCGTCCCTGGCCCTGTGAGAGACGTCGTGCGACCTCTTGTGCAGTGAACAATGTGGGCATGGCATACGGCGGAGGCGGCGTGAACTTTCAGAAGGTGCTGGACTCGGAGAATGTGGGCCAGGTGAGTCCCGGGCGCTCGCGGTGCTCTACTGCCCTCTGTTGGGCAGGCCGCAGAATACACCAGCGTCCGGAGCGCAAGGTTCCTCTTTGCCTTTGTCTGGAAAAGTTTAAAACAGAGCTACAAGTCTCCCTGTTTTTGAATGACACACCCTTTTGCAGTGCCCAACCTGCACAACTATTCGGGTTGAGCCTGGTTCTCACCTTTTATATTGCCTGTCCTAACTGTAAAGAATTACCCACGTGGGAGAACCAGCACTGCCCTCTAGAGAATGTGGATTCTCTAAATTTTTGTTAGTAGAGAGAGAGAGAGAGAGAGAGAGAGAGAGACAGAGAGAGAGAAAGTGTGTGTGTGTGTGTGTGTGTGTGTGTGTGTGTGCGCGCGCGTGTATTACTCGGGATTGAACCCAGTGCCTTTGTTCTAAGCTACATCCTCAGCCCTTTGTAAAATTTTGAGATGGGGGTCTCTCGGTCACTAAGTCCTTAGGCTTGTCTTGAACCTGCAGTCCTCCTGCCTCAGCCTTCCAGAAGGCTAAGATTACAGGCATGTTGTCGCCAGAGCTGGCTGCTTTGTAGTAAATTTTGAAATAAGCAATACTGAGTTCTCCAATCTTATTCTTTTCTTTCAAGTTTAGTCTGGCTATTCTGGGTCCTTTTGAGTTTTGCTAGCAACTGAAGTGAATCTGTAGATCAATGGGCGTACAACTGGCATCTTCCAACTCAGAAACGCAGGGTGTCTTGCCATTTATTTTGGTCTTCATTAATATCTCTTAGGAATTTCTTTTCTTTTTTAGCCATGCAAGTCTTTCACCTCCTTGACTTTTTCTTTTTCTTTTTTTTTTTTTTTAACTGTTGTACATGGAGTTGTTTTCTTAGCTCCCTTTCCCGACTGTCTGTGGCTGGTGCGTAGCAGTACTGGTTCTGGCTTTTGTGGTGCTCGGGGTGGAGCCCAGGGCCAAGAGCTCTGCCACTGACTCGTGTAGCTTTTGTCGTTTTGCTATTTTGGGAATTCTTGTATCAGTTCTAAATATTTGTACTTTTTTTGGAGGATTTTCTGCACAGAAGATCGTAGCATCTATGAACAGAGAAAACTGCACTTATTTTCCAGTTTCAGTGCCTTATGAGCATGAGTTCTCGGTCTGGGGCTTCTGATGCCTTCAGTCTGTCACCACTGATTATGAGGCAGGTGGTGGCTTCTCAAACATGAGATCAATTACGTTGAAATCATTTCTTTCTAGTTCTAGTTGCTAAAAGTTTTTGTCATGAAAGGCTGGTAC
>NW_022900931.1:62160765-62164448 GCF_012274545.1 Fukomys damarensis
TTTTTTTTTTTTTTTTTTTTTTTTTTGGTACCGGGGATTTAACTCAGGACCTTGAACTTACAAGGGAGTCATGGAGCCACAGAGCTAAATCCCTGGCCCTGTTCCCTCTTTCTTAATTTTTTAGGGGAGTTTGAGGATTCTTATTACTTTAAATGTTTGGTACAGTTCACCAGTGAAGCTGTGTGGTCCGTGGATTTTCCTTGTAGGGAGGGTTTTGTTTTGAGACAGGGTCTCGCTGTGTAGTCCAGGCTGGCCTTAAACTTGAAGCAATCCTCCTGTCTCAGCCTCTGGAGTCTGGGGATGACAGGCCTGCACCACCCACACTGGTTGGGAGGTTTTGAATGACTGATTCAAACTGCTTGCCTCTTTAGATTTTCTCTCTCTTCATGATTGAGTCTGGGTAGGGATTGTGTTTCTGGGAATTTGTTCATTTCCTCTCAAATTTATTGGAGTCTGATTGTTCACAGTAATTCTCTTATAATTATTTTTTATCTCCGCAGAATCAGTAGTAATAGTCTTTTTGTTTTTAGACAATCTCAGTATGTAGATCGTCAGGCCAGCCTGGAACTCACAGCACTCCTCCTGCTTCAGTCTACCAAATGCTGGGATTATAGGTGTGCCCCACAAGGTCTCACTATGTAGCCCAGGCTTACCTCAAACTCGTGGTGATCCTCCTGCCTCAGCCTCTCAAGTGCTGGGACTACAGGTGTGCACCGTCATACCTGATGTTCATTTCTGACTTTTGTAATTTCAGTCTTTTTTTTGGGGGGGGGTCAAATAACCAAGTTTTTTTTGTTCTGTTTTGTAGACTGTCTCCATTATTTCGTTAGTCTCTGTTTTATTTTTGTGATCTTGTATTAGCTTTGGACTTAGTTTGTCTTTCTACTTCCACTAGTTGTGGAGCTGTTGATTTTAGCCTTTTCTTCTTGTGGAATGTGGCACTTACAGCCCTGCAGTTCCTCCTTTGCATGGCTTTTTCTGCATCTCGTAAGTGCTGCTCTGTGGTGTGTTCATTGTAGTTTATTTTTGTGGTTTCTCTAAGTGTTTTCTAATTTCCCTACGATTTCTTCTATGACTCATTGGTGGTTTGAGAGTTATAGGAGACAGTTCTAGAAATTCATTTCTTATCATATATGTTGTATCTTTAATGTATGAGTTTTAAATTATTTATTTATTTATTTATTTATTTTTGAGACAGGGTCTTGCTATGTAGCCCAGGCTGGTCTTGAATTCTAGGTAATCCTCCTGCTTCAGCATCCTGGGGGCTGGGATAATAGATGTTCACCACTACGCCTGGCCAAAATTTTAAATTTTGTCTGGGTGAGGTGGCCCATGCCTGTAAATTCCAGCACTCTGGGAGGCTGAGGCAGGAGGATTGCAAGTGAAGCCCAGCCTGGGCAACTTGGTGACATAGTGAGACCTTGTTTCAAAGTTTAAAAATTTAAAAATAAAAAAGAGCTGAGGATGCAGTTCGGTGAGAAGGCCCTGGATCGAATCTCCAGTAACACACACACACACAGTGGATTAGGCTACAAGTGATCCTTGCCTTTCCTTTCCCTTGTGTTGTGCAAGAGAGTGGTGTCCTCCAACAGCCCAGGATTCTCGCAGGGAACGCAGATGACCTCTATCACCCCCAGGGGACAAGTCTCACAAACACTAAGCCCTGAAGCCTTTGATGAAAAGCTGTGGACTCCAGCATCCCACTTACCTAAGCTCAGGCCTGGTGAATGCTTAGTTAGAGTCAGGACAGTGGTCACCTGAGGCAGGGGCAGCGTGCCGACTGCAAGAGGGTACAGACCTGGTACGTGGTCAATATTTCATTTCTTCATAGAGGTGAAAGATTAATTTTGAAGTTTTCTTTTCTTCTTCTTTTTTTTTTTTTCCTGAGACAGAGGCTCACTATGTAGCCCAGGTTGGGCTTGAACTAGTGGGAATCCTTCTGCCTCAGCCTCCTGAATCCTGGGATTACAGGAATATTACCACCATGCCTGGCTTGTGTTCATTTTTTTATACTAAAGGTGTGTGCACTTTGGTGTGTGTATGTTATACTCCCCACCCCCGTACTGGAGATTGAACCCAGGCACCCTCTACCACCAAGCTGCATCTCCAGCCCTTTTGTTTTTTATTTTTTTGTTTCTTTCTTTCTTTCTTTTTTTTTTTTTTGGTACTGCGATCGAACTTGGGTCCTTGCTCTTGCAAGGCAGTGCTGGAACCATTGAGCTAAATCCCTGGCCCTCTCCAGCCCTTTTTATTTTAAGGCAGGATTTTGCTTAAACTACTATGTTGCCCAGGCTGGCTTCGAACTTGTGATCCTCCTGCCTCAGCCTCCCAAGTCGCTGGGATTACCAGCACAAAGCACTTCGCCAGCCTGCAACAAAGAGCTTTGAGCATCTTGTGTGCGAGAATCTTAGAGTAGAGTGTGTTCCTACAAGTGGAGGCGATGGGTAGAGGATGGGTGCTTTAAATTCTAGTGGGAACTGTTTGTTACACAATGGGTGAATTTCAAAAAATAAGAAAAGAATTATGCCAGGAAATAAGATGTGGATGGCGTGACAGTGCCGGGGAGGGAGGGAGTGGTCGGTTCTGTTTTCATCCCCAGAACATCTTGGATATCATCAACTGCAACTTGATGTCGGTGACGCAGGTCAGTCGTGCGGAGTGGGCGGGGTCCAGGGGCAGCCTGGCTGTGACCACCCGGAGCATCCCCCTCCTGCGGGGTGCGGGTGGCCGGGACAGCCCCCGAGGGGGCAGGGAGAGCGCCTGGAGGAGACCAGCCGGGAACACAGGCTCCTCCTCCGCCTGCAGATGACCCGGCTCATCCTGCCCCAGATGGTCAACAGGTAAGAGCCGCTCAGCCACTCTCTGTCATTGGCGCCCCCAGCCTGCAGGCTCCCTCCTTTCTCCAGCCCCCTCCCTGCCGCTTCCAAGTCTTTTTTTGTTTTGCTTTGTTTTGGTTTGTTTTTGTCAGCCTAAACTGACCTCCGACTCTTGACCCTCCTGACTCAGCCTCAGGGGTGCTGGGATTATGGGCATGCACCGCCATGCCAGGCCCAGTACCCCCTCCGCAGCCCTTTCAGATTAGGGCTCCAGCCCAGGGTGAGGACCACCACCCTGTTCCCCCCCGGGCAAAGCCCACCTTCCGACATGGTTTCCTCCACCAGGGGCAGAGGTGTCATCATCAACATGTCCTCTGTGGCCGGCTACAGGAGCTTTCCATTTCATACCTTATACTCAGCCACTAAGGTACCGGGACCCGGACTCCGGGGGCGGCCCGGGCAGGGAGCTTGTGGTGGAAAAGTGCTGAATAGGGAGCGGGGACAAAGCGGGACAGAAGGACCAGGCCAGGGCTCAGGCCCTCAGCCCTGGGGCCTTCTCTCCTTCCTTCGCAGGCCTTTGTGCAGTGCTTCTCAGAGTCGGTGTCGGCAGAGTACTCCGCTCAAGGTGTCACCATCCAGGTGCCCGACTGGGGGTGGGGCGGAGGCTCAGGGGGATGTGGCTGGGGTAGCGGCCCTGGAGGAGAGGGAGGAAGAGGGTACTAGATGGGTGGCTTAGCGGAGAGCCACCGGGTGTTGTCACGGGGTTGTGGTCTCACCTTAGGCGGGGACAGGTGGGGCTTTAGGGGCGGGGCCTAGGCCTGGTGTGGCTCCCCCCCCTCAGGTCGTCACCTGGGGGCGGGGCCTAGG
>NW_022900931.1:62165051-62173478 GCF_012274545.1 Fukomys damarensis
GCGGGAGGCGGAGGCCGAGCTGACTTCGCCTCTCTCGGCCAGAGCTGCCTGCTGCGCTTCCTCCTGCCCAAGTGGCTCTCCCACAGTCGCTGGGCGGTCCGGTTCCTGGCTAAGCAAAGAGAGGCCAGACTTTCCTCCTCTCTTCGGCCCGTGACATCGAAGTCTAAGTGAAGAGGCCGTCCGGAGGGGCTCGCGTCGGAACAGAGACAAGCAGGCTGCTAGAACCCTGCACGCTGATCGAGGACGGCGACCGCCTCACTCACCTCGGACAGAAAGGTGCAGTTTTTAATATGTGCTGTGAGCAGCCAGACGGCCATTTGGTGATATTTTTAATTTTTTTTTCTTTTCGGTATCGGGGATCGAACTCAGGACCTTGCGCTTACAAGACAGGTGCAGGGCCCCTGAGCTAAATCCCTGGCAGGTGAAATTTTAAAGTTTTTAAAAAGTGAAATTGTAGTGGTGGTTGCATACCTTAGCGAATATACTGAAAATTCATGAATTGTATACATTAAAAGGGTGAATCTTATGTGGATGATATCTCAATAATAATAATTTTAAAATGGAGTCCCTCAATGTGTAAAAATTGTATTCCTTCCTTTCCTATATCATGCACAACATACACTTGAAATGAATCAGCACCCTTCCAGATAGCAAGGGAAACAATTGCTGGGACACAGGAGTGAATTTTTTTTTCCAATTTTTTTGGTTTTTGCAGAAAGAGCCTTGCTATGTAGCCCAGGCTGGCCTTGAACTCACAGTGATTCTCCTGCCTCAGCCTCCTGAGTGCTGACATCACAGGTGTGCATCACCATGCTGGGCTTTATTTTCTATCTTGGAAGTAGGAAAAATCTAAGTGTTTTTTGGGTGTTTGTTTTGTGCTGGGGATCCAACTTGAGTCCTTGCGCTTGCAAGGCAGGCAGTGGAACCACTGAGCTAAATCCCTGGCCAGAGAGTAGGAAATATCTAAATATTGAAAATTTAAAATAACAACAGAAGGAACCACTAATAGACACTGAACTGCAGTTTAACCATCATAGACTGAGTTATTGGGATAGTAACTGTGTGATGCACTTTGAAAGGCATAGGGAAGGTAGACAAATCAGTGATTAGTAAATCAGGGAGGTCAGAGGGTGGTGGTAGAATTGTGTAAGTTTTTTCAGCCTTTCTGTAAGTTTGAAATGGTTCAGAATAAGATGCTGGAGGAGCTGGGTGTGGTGATGCACACTTGTAATCTCAGCACTTGGGAGGCTGAGGCAGGAGGATCACCATGAGTTTGATGCCAGCCTGGGCTACATAGCGTGTTCAAGGCTGCCCTGTACCAATTTATAAATAAATCTATTGAAACAGAATTAGAAGTCGTTGAAGAAATGTTAATGCCAATTAAGTGTGATGGCACATGCCTGAAATCCCAGCACTCTGGGAGGCTGGGCACCTTAATGACTTAGCAAGACCCTGTCTCAAAAACTAAAATTTAAAAAGGCCTGGAATGCAGCTCAGTCTATTCCCTCTGGTTTCAATTCCCATTACAGAAAAGGAAAGGGAAGGAAAAAGGATAGGATGAGGCTGTAGCAAAATAAAAGCTGGGACAATCTTGGAGAAGTCATTTACAATTTACATCTTACACGTGATTCTTGTCTCCTTAATACATAAAGGACTTTTAGAAATTGATGAAGGAGCCGGGGATTTGGCTCAGTGGTTCCGCCGCCTTCCTGGCCGGGGGCTTGATGATGGGGTGGGGGAGACCAAAATCCCAATTTGTTTCCAGTGCACAAAAGAACAGATAGTTTACAGAGAAAAGACAAACAGGTGGACCCTAACTTTTTGGAAAGGTGCTCACAGTTACTTGTAATAAAAATGTCACCTCAGAGGTGGGGGCAGCCCAGCAGCAGGGGGCCCGTGTGGCCTGGCTGAGGTCCTGGGCCGGATCTCTAGGATGGAAAAGGAGAAGGAAACCTATGAAATTGGCAAAACCTCATATGCCAGAGAAGAGGCTCCAGTGCGTTGCTGGTGCCCCTGAGGAGGGAGATGAGGGCAGGGGCAACTGGACGCAGAACCCCTCGGAGGGAGTAAGAACCCAGCAGACATGCGCAGAACACAGGGTCCAAAACTACCACCGAGCTCCGGAGCCCCGTACCTGCAGCCAATCAGAAAGCAGTATTTTCAAATCCCTCATTTGAATCCTGCGCTGTTGGCAGAACCAATCAGAAAATTCTTCACTCTCCAATTCTTCATTTGCATCTGTGGGGAAGCCAAGTGAGTCTTTCCACAGGACCGTTTCAATCTGGTGCCGGGCCGAGTGAATTTTTGATAGGATAAATGTCCGAGTCCCTTATTTGCATGAGGGAGAAGCTCATCCAGGAACTTTGGTTACCAAAGACCCTTTTCACTTATCCTCCAGGTGCACCAGCCCTCTCTTGCCTTGCAGAGCTTTTAAAATTTTATTTGTTTTCATTTATTTATTTTTAGGCAGGGTCTCGCTATGCGGTACAGGGTGGCCTTGAACTCACTCTGTAGCCCAGGTTGGCCTCAACCCTTCCTTGATCCTCCTGCCTCAGCCTCCCAAATGCTGGGGTTACAGGTATGGACCACCACTCCCAGTTTTAACCTGTGGCACTTACTTCTTTTCAATCTTTAATAAATGTACACCTTTGCCACCTTTTCGGTGTGTCCTGTCCAACTGTTAGTTCAGGATACCAAGAACCTGGAATGAATCCTTCCCGTGCCACACACACACCCCCATCGGGCAAGCGTACAGCCTCCAAGGAGAAAAAATTGACAGCAAAGATGTGTGTTTACTGTATCAAAGGTGCAGAGGGGAGAGAGCCCATCTGGAGAGGATTTGTGACTCCAGTTTGGCTGTTCATTTCACTGGGGTGTAAGTGGGGTGAGTCTGAAAAGTGTGTCAGCAATGAGCAAGGGGAAAGGGGAGGTTTTTAAGGGGAAGGTGGCTGCCAGGAGTTGGGGTGGTTGCTGGGCATCAGTCTGAGGAGCAGTAATACTGCCCTGAGTCTGGGGGCAGAAATACTGTAGCCTGTGTTCCTCAGACCCAGAAGCGGCACAGGTGTACCTGGACTTCCTGGAACCAAAGGCTGGGACACGGTGATGTGTAACAGCCTCTCCTGCTGATGTGGCAGGGTGTGACATTTACTTTTGGGGGTTCTTTGCTTTTTGCAGTCCTAGGGATTTGAACCCAGGGGCTTACACATACTAGGCAAGTGTTTTATCACTGAGCTACATCCCAATCCTTTTTATTTTATCTTGAAACACAATCTCACTGAGTTGCCCAGGCTTGCCTTGAACTTGCAATCTTCCTGCCTCAGCCTTCCACGTAGCTGGGCTGAAAGGTATGCAACCCCATGCTCTGTTTTTGCCTTTATTCCCAGCAATCTGCTTCCAAGGATATATATTCTGGACATCCACCTCACAGAGCACCTAACTGTAAAAAGATGTTGCTAGCGCCAGGTCTGGTGGCATGTATCTATAATAATGCCAGCACTCAGGAGGCTGAGACATGAAGATTGCTGTGAGTTCAAGGCTAGCCTGCACTACATAGTGAGACCCTGTCTTTAGAGAATGGAAAGGAAAGTCATATCTTTGAGCTGAAAGAGGTTGGTGAAAGGTAAGTTTTTTTTTTGTTTTGTTTTTGAAACTCAAGGTCTACCCACTGAGCTACATTAGTATTTTTTGGGGGATGGGGTATTTTTTATACTAGGATTGAACTCAGGACCTCACATTTTTCCAGGCAAGTGCCATGCCAGTGAGCTAAATCCTTGGCCAGTATTATTATTGTTATTTATTTTAAAGTCTCTTGGTGGGCTGAAACTTGCAATCCCCCTGCCTCAGCCTCTTAAGTGCTGGGATTTCAGGGATTCACCACCATGCTCAGTTTAATCAAGTACTTATTTTTTTGGTACTGGGGATCGAACTTGTGACCTTGTGCTTGCGAGGCAGGCGGTGGAATTGCTGAGCTAAATCCCCGGCCCAATCAGTAATTTTTAATGACTCCATTCTATCTTTGTAGGTTTGTTAGCTGCGGCTCTTCATTTGGAGATTGTAGTGGTTCCTTTTTTTTTTCTTTTCTTTTTTATTTTATCTTGAAACAGTCTCACCATGCAGCCCAGGCTGGCCTTGAACTCACAGCAATCCTCCTGCCTCAGCCTCTGAGTGCTAGGATTACAGGGGTGCGCCCATACCCAGCATGGTTCCTTTAGAGTCTATAGTCTTCCTCTTTCTGAGGCCACCTGCCAGGGGCCTCACGCCAACTCACACCTGGCCTACAAACTTGCCCGTCTCTCTCCTCAACCTCAGGCTCTTCCCAGCATGCGTTTGCTTCCCACGTGTTTTTTTTGTTTTGTTTTGTTTTGTTTTTGGAGACAGGGTCTCACTGTGTAGTTGAGAGTGACCTGGAACTCACTATGTAGTCCAGGCTGGTCTCGAACTCATAGCAATCCTCCTGCCTCAGCCTCCCTAGTGCTGGGATTACAGGCATGCACCACCATGCCCGGCCTTTCTTCCCACATATTAAAAGCCCACAATACTGTTGATTATTTTTGTTCAAAAAGTTGGATTAAAAAAACAGCTTGTGGGGCTGGGGATTTGGCTCAGTGGTTCCACCGCCTGCCTTGCAAGCGCAAGGACCTGAGTTTGATACCCAGTACAAAAAAAAAAGAAAGAAAGAAAAATAGCTTGTGTATTCCCCATGGAGTTACTGGCCCCTCTCCCTAGGCCATGGGGTTTTCTGTAACCCTTGTAGTGCAGTTCTGCTGATGATACATTCCTTAGCCTTTGGTATGACTGAAACAGCTACTTTGCCTCTCACTTAAACTTTTCTAAACTTGTGGTAAAATTGATGCAATATAAAAATTACCATCTTGATCTCTCTCTCCCTTTTTTTTTTTTTTTGAGACAAGCTCTTGCTATGTGTGAGTCATGGCTGGCCTTGAAGTTGTTAAATTGCCCAGACTGGGTTCAAACTTGAAGCCCTCCTGACTCAGCCTCCAGAGCACTGGGATCAAGGCATTTACCACTGCACCTGGATCACCAGTTTAACCTTTTTAAGCGTCCATGTCGGTGTCCTAATACATGCGTACTGTGGTACAATCTGCCACTTCCATCTCCAGAGCTGTTTTCATCCTGCCAACCTGAGAATCTAAACTCTACCCCTCCCACAGCCCCCGCCAATCCACTTCTGGTCTCTCTGAATTTTACCACTGTTGGTTCCTCACAGAAGTAGAATTGAGGGCTGGGGATTTAGCTTAGTGGTTCTGCCGCCCGCTTTACAAGCCGAAGGTCCTGAGTTTGATCTCGGTACCAAAAAAGAAAGAAATGGAATCTCATGACTTTTGTCCCTTGTAACTGGTTTATTCACCTAGAATAAGTTTCAGGGTTCATCGTGTGGAGTATGTTTCGGAATTTCCTTCCTTCCTAAAATTGAAGACAGACTCAGCCTCCAGGGTACTGGGATTATAGGTGTATTTCACCATGCCTGGCTTTACAAATTTATTTTAATATATTAGCAGTAAGTTTTCTATGTAGTAAATATGCTTATGTAAATTTGAACTTTTCAGCTGCCTTGGAACTATTTCTATTGATTACAGTTACCATGGCAAACTTGTGCAAAAATCTTTTTTTTTTTTTTTTTTTTTTGGTACTGGGGATCAAACCTCGGACCTTGTGCTCGCTCGTGAGGCAGACGGCGGAACCACTGAGCCAAATCCCTGGCCCCTGCAAAAATCTTAATGTTACTCTTTCTCATCTTTATACAAGATACTGTTGAGCTATCTCATCTTCGTATAGCATTACTGTTCCTGTGTGTTCATTTGGTCTTTGCATTTCTTTCACTTGCCCTTGTAGTAACAGTCTGTTCAGAGCTCCAGAGAGATGATGCGTGACTTGGTAAGTGAAGGTTTTCAGGACGCACTGCCATTGTGAGATACTTTGTCTTTCCTATGTACTTATGTTGTTTTATTTTTTGGTTATGTTTTGAAATACAGTCATGTTTTCTTTAAAAAAAGAGATTTAGCTCAGGGGTTCCGCCTCCTGCCTCGGCCTCCCAAGTGCTGGGATCACAGGGGTGTGTCACCACACCTGGCTCTAACGTTTTTTTTTTTGGTAGTGCTAGGAACGGAAGCCCGGGCCTTGCAGGCCAGGCAGGTGCTTCTCCCACTCAGGTCCAGCTCAGCCCTCCTTTCACATACTTGCCTTTCATGTGGGAGGGGAACCTGGTCCCCTTTTCTCCACCTGGGCCCCAAGTGAAGCCCAAACACTGATTAGCATCAAGGGACACTGGTGAAGGCTACCAGGGACGACTGGGAACCACTTCTGTAACTTACTGGCAATCTGTAATCACGTTCAGAGGGAAAACTTTTAAAAGGTTTATCTAAGAAGCCACAGGAAATGAAACAGAATATTAAGATTTTATTGAATTAAGCTTTAAATAAAAGGCAGTAAAGGAAGAGCTGGAGAACAGGGTTCAGAAAGGACAGACAGAAAACAAAGTGTAAGATGGTGAATACAGGTCCAGTTAGTTCCACAACTACAGGGAAAGGCGAAGGCATTAAGCACTCTCATTAAAAGGTGGGATTGGGGGGCCGGGGATTTAGCTCAGTGATTTGGTGGCCTGCCTTGCAAGCACAAAGGCCCGAGTTCAATCCCTGGTTAAAAAAAAAAAAAAAAAAAAAAAAAGGTGGGATTGGCCAACTGAACAAAGAAACAGGCCTGAGCCAGATGCTGTTTATAAGACTAAAATAGCTGGGCATGGTGGGTACACCAGTAATCCCAGCACAGTGGGAGGCTGAGGCAGGAGGATCTCAAATTTGAGCTCAGCCTGGGCAAGTTGATGACTTAGAGAAACCCTGTCTCAAAATAAAAAATAAGAAGGTCTGGGGACGTAGCTCAGGGCAAAGGCCCCGGGTTCAAGCTGCAGTACCACCACCTCCACAACAAAAAGACTGAAATATTACAACAAATTTTTTTTTTTCTGACCGTAATGGAAATCAAAACCATGAAGATATCTCAAAAAACCCACAAGAATTTGGAAAGTAAATAACACAAGAGGGCAAAGAGGAAATCAAAAGCGGGACTGTAAAACTGAATAAGAGAGGGAGTAAGTTGAAATACGCAGCATGAAGTGGAGGAACGCCTAGAGGGACGTTTATAGTTTGAAAACGTTTACAATAGAAATGAAAGGGGTGAAGGGATTGCTGGTCAAAGGTCCTGTGGTCTCAGCCAGACCGGAGGGATTAGTTCGGGGTGTTTACAATGTGATCGCTGTGGTTTAGTAACAATGTATTATGCACTTGAAAATTTGCTGAGTAGATTTTAATTATGGTTAACACAAAAGGATAAGAATGTGAGATAACTGCTGGTTAATTAGCTTACTTTAATTATCCCACAATGTGCACACACACACACACACACACACACACGCCTTGCTCTGTAGTCCAGACTGGTCTTGAACTCACGATAATCCTCCTGCCTCAGCCTCTCAGCCTCTTGAGTGCTGAGATTCCGCCTCTGCCCTCTGCCTAGGCATTTTAGTTTGTACAGAAAGAAGAAAGAAACTGAGAAGGGAACGTTAGAGGAAAGGAAGGAAGAAGCTGGAAAAAGAAGAAGAAATTAAATCCAAAACAAGTAAAAGGAAATAATAAAGATTGCTGAAGAAATCAATGAAATAGTACTTCATACCCACTAAGAGGACATTAAGAAAAAAGACAGGCCCTAGGGCCGGGATTTAGCTCAGTGGTTCCACTGCCTGCCTCCCATGAGCAAGGTCCTGAGTTTGATCCCTGGTACCAAAACAAAACAAAACAAAATACAAAGGAGAAGTAAAAAAAAAAAAAAAAAAGGTCCTGGCTGCAGCTTAGTGGTAGAGCATGTGCTCAGCAGGCTGAATGCCCTGAGTTCGTCTCCAGCACCACCAAAAAGCAAACAAACAAAAAGCCTGCTTTAAAAAAAAAAATCAATTGGGAAGGTGTATGCCTGTAATTCCAGCAGATCAGGAGGCTGAGGCAGGAGGATTCCTGTGAGCTGAAGGCCAGCCTGGACCACATAGGGAAACGCTGTCTCAAGAAAAAAGACACCATATAATCCTCTCCTCCTATAAATTATGGGTGTCAGGGTATTTTGTCCACCAGTGGCAAAGCTGGCTGATACCATCCGTGTCGACAAACCCCAAGGTCATTGAGTTAAGCAAAACCAGCCAGGCACAGAAAATCAAATACTGCAGGATCTCATTTCAGTGTGGAGTTGAACACAGGGCAGACGAGGGGGAATAGTGGTTAATCAGGACTGAGGAGATCAAGGGGATGTTGGTGAACGGACGAAAAGTTTAGGTTCTGAGGAATAAACTCAAGAGTTCTATGGCACAACATGGTGAGTATCGTTAATAACAACATACTGCATCCTTGAGAAGGAGAGAGACGTTAT
>NW_022900931.1:62173497-62178610 GCF_012274545.1 Fukomys damarensis
AGAGAGAGAGAGAGAGAGGGAGGGAGGGAGAGAGCGATCAATGTGATTCACTACAGAAAAGCAGCACAAGCACGTCATGAGCTGCAGAAAAATGACTTCACAAAAGCACCCCATTCCTGGAGAAAAGTCCCCGGAAGCCAGGCAGAGGGGCCTCCCTGACATAAGGGCCTAAGGAACGAAGGGGGAAACAAACCAGCGTCCTGCTGCCATGACAGTGAGCTGTGACAGACAGACTTTGCCCCGGACAAATTCGCTCAGGGTGGGCATGGCCACTTCTCAGGGCCTCGTCAGCATCACACTGGATCCCTTGTCAGTTGGAGGAGGCGAGACAAAGAAAGGGCCCACCGATCAGAGAAAAGAAGGGGCCGGGGCGGCGTGACTGGCGCACACCTGTGAGCCCAGCACCGGGGAGGCAGAGGCAGGAGGATCGTGGCAAGTTCAAGGCCAGCCTGGGCTGAAGATGAGTTCAAAGCCGTCCGGTATTACATAACGAAACCCTGTTTCAGAAACAGACAACATAATCGAAACAAAACAGAATGGAAAAAAACAAAACAAAAAAGGAAGAGAGAAATCTGTTCAAAGCAGTGGGGCATTCCTGACATGCCAGCCCTGGGGAGGCTTTGAACTCAGTGCCCTCCTGGCCTGGGCCTCCTACGTGCTGGAATGACCGGCGTGCACACCACACCTGGTTTAACAGGATTTTTATGAGACTAGTAACACTAAATGTGAATATCATTGGCAAATTAAAGGTCTAAATAAATAGTCTTACTTTATTGGTAGATCAGAAGATTGAGGGCGATCCTCCTGCCTCAGCCTCCTGAGTGCTGGGATTGCAGGCAAGTGCCACTATACAGTGACATGTATCTGTACTCAGAGGGACCTCTGATGTTGTTAGATGTGACAGGAACCGGTTAGGTCACCTAGTGAGGAAGCCAGAGTCCTGAGCTGGCAAGGAGGGAAGCTGATGTTCTCCTGCAGACTCACCCCTCCACCGTGCTGTGATCATTAAAGACACAGCGGTAACCATGATGCGGCAGTGGGGACTCATCACGCCGCCTACCAGTGGTGTGCCTGTCCTGTGTTCATCCCATTTCTCTAAGGAAGTTTTTAAACCTTTCGTTTTTTTGCAGCACAACCCAGGGCCTCACGCATGTCGGGCACAGGCTCTACCCTCAGCCACACCCCAGCTGCAAAGAAATGTTTAAAATCTGAAGAGAACAGGAACAGGTTCCCTCGTCCTTGTGAGGGCCCGGGCGACACTGAGTCACACGATGATGTGAGAGGCCCAGGTGCGGGGTGGCCTCGGTACAGACGCACCTTCCTCCAGAAGCCCGATTTCCAGACAGGTCAGGACCCCTGGTCCTCCCCTGACCCCCTGAGCTCCCCTGGTCCAATCCAGACCACTTGATGATGGAAATGGGCCTCCAACCAGACTGTCGGCCCATAAAGGTAGGATCCAGGTTTGAAGGTCACCAGTGCCCCCAGAACTACCCCACAGAAGTTCCGGTGAAGAGGATGAACTCTGATAGAGTCATGGATGGGTGGGTGGGTGGATCGTTGTGTAGGTGGGTAGATGTAGTAGATTTAGGAATGGGGGTCTAGAGGGATCCCAAGTATGGGACAGGACTCAGAAGGCCCAGAAAAGGGTGAGATCTCAGAGGCACTGGGAGGTGGTGAGGTTCAGGCGGGGAAATGGGGACATAAGAAATGCTGGGCGTGGTGGCTCACCCCTGTCATCCCAGCACTCGGGAGGCTGAGGCGGGAGGCTGAGGCAGGAGGATCGCTGTGAGTTCGAGACCACCCGGGGCTACATAATGAGTTCCAGGTCAGTCTCAAAAAAACAAAAATGAAAGAAAAGAAATGGGGTGTCCCAGGAAAGGGACAAGAGCTTCGGAAGGGAGGTAGAGCCTGGAGGAGGGGCCTCAGGGCGTTGACGGGTGGAGGGAGGAGGGAGGGTCCAGCAGGGCATCTGGGCTCACAGATGGGGGCAGAGGGTGCAGAGCAGGACTGACCTGCAGGACAGGGGTCTGCACCTTCTCTCCCCCGGCGCACAAACAGACGACCTTATATCTATGATTATAATTTCATTAATATTCATTAATGGCCCCTGCTTGTCCTTGAAGTGGCTCTGGGTTGCTGGGTACGTAGCGCACACCGCTCCTGACTCCCTGACATGGTGAGAGCTCTGCCCCATGCTGCTTTTTTTTCCTGGAATTTTCTGTCTTTTAGGTCCGGGCTGCAATCTCACCCTAACTCCCACCCCACCCCACCCCAGCCCTGCTCCTGGTACTGGGGATTGAACCCAGCACTTTACATGGAGCTATACCCCCAGCGCTCTTTTTATTTTTTATTTGAGAGAAGGTCACACGTTAGTAAGTTGCCCAGGCTGGGCTCCAACTTGGAATCCTCCTGCCTCAGCCTCCTGAGCCCTGGGATTACAGATATGCTCCACTGCATTTGGTGATGCTTTTTTTCTTTTTCTTGCCAAGTGGTGTTCTGCTGTGTGGCCGTGCCTTGTTGTCCTTACGGGGGCTTTGCAGTTGCTTCCACTGTGGGCACAGCAGATAGTGGTGGGTGGTCTGAGTCCATGAGATGGCTGGACCGAGGTCTGAATCCCAGGCCTGTGGGAAGAGCCTGTCCCCCATGAGATGCCTGGCATTTGGGACCCTTAGCAAGCACCTTGCCTAGGACAGGTGCCTCATAAAACCCTGTCCTAGAGCAGAAGAGGGTGGAGTTGGGATTTGAACCCACACCTGAGTCCATATTGCTAACTGCGAATCATTTTCCTGGCACTATCCACACACCCGTGACCTCAGCAAGGCTCCTCATCGCAGGGAAGGAGAGCAGCTACCCTGGCACCCAGAGAGGAAGGTCCTGCCCACTTTGTCAGGTGAAAGGCTTCCTTCCTGTCGCCGATCCTGCAAGTTTGCTGAGTGGATCCACGTGAACACTGTACTTGGTATTCAGTAAGCACCTATTTAATGCATCTGTTAGGCCATGCAAGTGGAGGCACAAAGTGAGGTCAGAGCTTCTCAGGGTCCTGAGAAAATGTCTGCAAGCTAGAAAACACCCACAATAGCCCAAAAGTGGAAACAGCCTAGCGGTGTATTAGTTGACACACAGGTTAAGTAAAACAGGGTACATCCGCGCCATGGAATGTTACTCAGCAGTAAAAATGCAGCATTGCTAGATGAGACTCGAGGCTTCATGGTAGAAGCCAGAAACAAAATGACACCAATTATATGACCCCATCTACATGAAATGCCCACAACAGGCAGATGCACAGTAGAGACGAAAACACAGAAGTGATTGCCAGGGCCTGGGGTGGGAGGTGGGCCGGAAGGTCCTGGCTACACCACGTGTGGTTTCTTTTCAGGGTAATGAAAATGCTCTCAAATTAATGACGGTGACGGTTGGGCAACTGCAATTATAAAAAGGGCTAGATGGGAGTGGTTGTACTGACCAGTGATCCCAGCACTCAGGAGGCCGAGGCAGGAGGGTCTCTGAGTTCAAGGCCAGCCTGAACTACGCAGTGAGACCCTGTCGCAAAACGAGAGAGAGAGAGAGAGAGGAGGAAGAAAGGAAGGAGGGAAGGAAGGAAGGAAGGAAGAAAAGAAAGGCTGGGGATTTAACTCAGTGGAGCCGTGACTGCCTTGCAAGCACAAGGTCCTGAGTTCAATCCCTCATATGGGGCAGGGAGGAAAGAAAGGAAGGAAGCAAGGCTGGGATGTAG
This sequence comes from Fukomys damarensis, assembly GCF_012274545.1. NCBI lineage: Eukaryota > Metazoa > Chordata > Mammalia > Rodentia > Bathyergidae > Fukomys > Fukomys damarensis. The sequence goes on from NW_022900931.1 coordinate 62,177,231, forward strand.
ATCTTTAGCCTACCATGAATGAGACCCTGGGTTCCAATCCCAGCACCTAAAAAAAAAAGGAAGGGTTCTATCATCCCAGCTAGTCAGGAGGCTGAGGCAGGAGAATCAAAACTTTGAGCACAGCTTGGGCAACTTGATGAGATCCTGCCTCAAAATCAAAAAATGAAAAAGGGTTGCGGACACAGCTCAGTGTTAGAACACCCTTGGGTTCAATCTCCAGTACTACAAAAACATAAATAAAAGTAAGAATTTTTAAAAAAGAAATCTGGGGTTGTAGCTTAGTGAAAGAGTGCTTGCCTATTAAAAAAGAAAGAACTACTGGATGGTGCACTTCATTTATTTATTTTTAGATTTTCGAGACAGGGTCTTCCTATGTAGTTTGGGCTTGCCTCATACTCTTGGAGACCCTCCTGCCTCAGCCTTCCTGAGTGCTGAGATTAATAAAATTGGTGCCACCACGCCTGGCTTATGAATGATGCACTTCAAGTGAATGGATTCTCTGCTATGGAAACCATGTTTTGTTAAAGTTGATTTTGAATAAGGGATCATAATTTGAAAAGCACCTAGCAGGTTACAGATGTAATAATACAAATTCCTACAAATCCTTGTTCCTCAACTTCTCCACTGTTCTGCATATCAAAGACACTGGCAGTGTCTCTTGGGGTGGGGTAAAGCACACAGGCAAGAGGCTAAAGGATTCAACTGCTTGGAGAAGAACAGCAGCTCAGAGAGGGGCGATTTCCTGCCAGGGCCACACAGCACAGCCTCGAGGCCCCACTCACGTGTGCATGTGTGCATGTGTGCGTGAGGTTCCAACCCCAGCCCCAGTGCTGACCCCTGGCTGCCTCCTCTTTCTGACTTCTCAGGGAGAAGAATAAAACACAACACAGGCCAGGAAGCATCCATCATGTGCTGTCCAGTGGAGGCCGGAGGGGCAGGGGTCAGCTGGGAGGTGACCTCCAGGTCTCCATGGGGACCAGGATCCGGCGGGGCTGGGGGTGAGAGGCTGGACATTTTCCCACCCTGAGATTTTCCTGTGTCAACCCAGGAGGGCGCCCTGGATGCCGCTGGCCCTACCCCCAACCTCCTTCCTCTCTTGCCTGGGCTTCCCGCTGAGGATGGATGGGGCGGTTGTGCCAAGCTGGAGCCGCCAGGCCCAGAGAAAGAGGCCAAAGTGACAGAGGGCTCAGAGTGGCTCAGGGGCTGCCTCAGCCCCACACAGCCCCAGGGACCTGTGGGAAAGGGTGGCTGGGAGCTGCCAGCTCCGGGTGGCCAGCGTTGGACCCCGGCCCGACCTTGGGAGGCCAGGAGTGCTTGGCACGGGGCCCTGTCCCCGTCCTTCCTCCCCCACACGTGGGACTCAGCCCTTCCTCGTGTTAA
>NW_022900931.1:62178643-62181492 GCF_012274545.1 Fukomys damarensis
GGGGACGGGCAAGGAGACCCCGAAAGATCCTGCCACGCAAGGGCCTGTGTCCCAGGCAGGGAGGCACAGGGTATGAGCAGCAAACTGGGGACATTGAGGCACAGGGCTGGGCGAGCCTCAGCGCTGGGCCCGGGGTCTCCGTGGCGACGGGGGTTGGGGCCCCAGGGGGAGACAAGCCCAGCTGGGCCTGGCCAGCCGGGACAAGGGCAGGCGGCCCAGGGCGAGAGGGAGGCCGAGGCAGAAGGACCGGCGTGGCACAGGGATGTCGGAGAAGAAAGCGCGGTCCCGAGAGGGCGGCAGGGCTCCGCCCTCAGACAGCTCCAGGTCCCGGGCCACAGCCAGGATCTCCTGACGGGCAGCTGCGCTGTGCAGGCCACGGATGTCCAGCAGGGCCGCCACGTGCTTCCGCCTGGGGACAGGGACCGACAGGTGCACAGGGTCCCGGACCCACCTGTCCACCCCACCTGAGCCAGAACCCGAGGAACCCCTGTGTCCCCTACCCCCCATCGTCACCTCCCTGGCCCTCCCCTCATCCCAGAGCCGCCCCTCACACCAGCTCCAGAGCCTTCCCCCCTCACCCCAAGACTCTGCCCTGGATTAAATGAACCTTCAGTCTCCGCCCCACCCCACCCCACCCCGTTTAGCGCGTCCGAGTTTCCATCCGGGTACCAGCACGCTTATCACAGGCCTCCACCAGCAGGAGGGGCACTGGGACCCTTTGGGACACTGGCTCCGAGATCCCTGCCTTCCAAGGACGTGACCTGTTTCCCGGAGTCAGGCCCTCAACCCCTCAAACTCCCCATTCTGAGGGCTGTTCCCTGGTCCGGCTGCTGTCACCACCGCCACCGTCGGGCACTCACAGATGGCGAGATGTTGGTGTAGAATGGCGTCCAGGGTACTGGTTTTCCAGCCAGTCAGCTGCCTGGGTTCAAATCCCCACCCTGACACTTGCTAACTGGTAGTGGCGTGCTGCAGGTGAGTTATTAGCACACAGTTCCTAAAATAGCTTCAATTCCACCTCTTACAGAGGGTGGTGCACACCTGTAAGCCCAGCATCCTGGGAGGCTGAGGCAGGAGAATTGAAAGCTCAACTTAGCGAGACGCTGTCCCCCCAACACCAAAACAAAACAAAAACTGAGAACCGTCACTGACGACGACGATGATGAATTTCCCAAGAATCCCACGACGACACACTATTCTCTCAGGGGCTCCGAGAGTGACACACAGATAGGAAAGCGGCCCACAAGGTCCTGGATGGAGCCCGAGGCTGCCCCACTGCACATGTGGTGCCCAGTGTGTCCCCGTGTTCCCCAGGCTCCCTGCCAGGCAGGCCCTTCCTGCTGGGCAGCCTGCACCCCCCTGCCCCGGGCTTCCTGTGACTGCCTGTTTGTTTGTGAGCCCTGGAGGTGGCGGCAGCAGTGGTGGCGACGGCGGCAGGAGAAGGAGGGAAATTGTATTAATAATGCCCTGGTTCCAGCAGGAAACGGCCGTCAGACACGCTCGCTGCCTCCCGCCCTGGCCCAAGAGGCAGGAAACAGGGATGGAGGCCAGGGCTGTGGAGACTGGGCCTGGCCGCGGCCGCGGGCTGGCTCTCACCTGATGTCGGGGTAGTCACGCACCAGCACGGCCACCTCCACCTGAATGCTGGGCGTGTCCTCCAGCTGCAGCACCTCCGCCAGGTGTGGTACCACGGAATCCAGCCACGAGGCCTGGGACTCCTGCGGGAGGGCACGGGCTCACTCTGGGCCCGAGTCCTCCTCCAATAGCCCTCCCCAAGAGGTGGCCTCTGCCCCTTTAGCTCCCGCTGGCTTGTTTTTCCCACCTCTAAAAAGGGTCAGCAGGGAATGTACAGTACTCCCAGCACTCAGAGAGCCTGAGGCAGGAGGGTTCCAAGTCCTAGCCCAGCCTGGGCAGTTTAGTGATTTAGCAAGACCTTGCTTTTTTCAATAAAAATAAAAGGACTGGGAATATGCCTGAGTATGAAGGCCCTGGGTCAAACACACACACACACACACACACACACACACACACAGAGACACACAGCCAGAAGACACCGTAGTCAGAGGTTATATAGAATCTTTGGGAATTTGAAGAAACATCCATAATGCAGTCCTACTTCTGCCGATAATCTGGGACTGGGTGATCCAAGCTGAAAACCTACTCCAAGATTACAAACTGTGTTGCCATTCTGGGGAAATTGGATAAACCCTGTGTGCTGTGCACCCTGTCTCAGAACTACATGCAAATCCACAATTGTCTCAGGAAGTTTCCAAAACAAAAACCATTCCAAGGACTCCAGGGGGAGAACTGGAGTAGTGGTGGAGGTGGAGCGGGGCCCTTCCAGCCATGCTAAGTAGAAAAAAGACCTATTGGTTTCAAATTCTTGGATTAGGATCATGACTGCTTTTTAGCTTTTTAGCCTTGTGTGTGTGTGTGTGTGTGTGTGTGTGTGTGTGTGTGTGGGTGTCCTAGTGCTTATACCCAGGTCTTTGCACTGAGCTACTCCTCCAGACTGGGCTGGAAGTTGTGACCCTCCTGCCTCAGCCTCCCAGGGTGCCGAGATTACAGGCACATGACACCACCCCCGCTGTACTTAGCTTGGATTGTGCTCATGATAATAATGGCTAAGGTTTGTGGGTGGCAGCTCAGCAGGGTACCTGCTGTAACAGGAATTGAATGATGGAACCTCTTGGCCCTCCCATAGAGATATTGTTTGGGGGCTGAGCAAAGCACCGAGCATATGCTCTCCTACAGAGAAAGGAGGAATTTCAGAGCCAAGAGTGGATTGGAGGGTCCAGGGCTGCTGTCCCCCAAAGCCCTCGGTCGGGCCTCACTCACCAGCCTCCGGA
>NW_022900931.1:62181737-62190040 GCF_012274545.1 Fukomys damarensis
CCTCTCCTCCCCACAGATCTCACGCAACGTGCGGGTCTCGGGTCCCCAGGCGGCCGCCGCAGCTAGCAGCCCCGCACCTGGTAGGGCTCGTCCTGCATCCTGCGCAGCGCCAGGGCCTGTGCGCCCAGCGTGCCCACGATCCCGTCCAGGGCCTCGGGGCTGCTCAGCCACTTCCGGCGCATGAGCTTGTTGAAGTGCGGCTGTGGGGAGAGTGTGGAGCGGTCACAGCCTCCCCGCTTCCCTCCGCTCCCAGGAGGAGAGTTTCCAAGCCCTGCTGCTGCCTAGCCAAGGCCACACAGTGCTCAGGGACAGCGCTGGGAGGACCCTGCACCTGCCCTGCCCTGCCCTGCTGGGGAGGCGGCCGGCGCAGAGGGAGAGAGAGATCCAGGGCTGGGTGGGCTGGGACTGCAGAGCCGGGAGAGCAGGCGAAGTCTGCACGGGGTCCGAGAGGGCTTCCCCCGGGAGAGGACGCAAAGCCGAGACCCCAGTGCTGGTCACTGCCGGCCACTCGGCCGGGAGAGAGGAAGGCTCCGATTTCAGACGGGCACTCGGGTGTGCGGACCCGGAAAAGGGTGGTGGAGGCAGGCAGAACCATCTGCATAATAGCTGCATAATTCTCCCAGCCCGGCACGAAATGAAAACATGGAACCACGTTCAGAAATTACTCAAAACTTCAAGACGGCGACAGCAGAGCATTCCCCAAGCTTGGGCCTTCTCAAGTGCACCTGAGGGGGACTAAGTCCCCGAGGGGCGCAGTGTGGGCTCCAGGCGGGAGGCAGGAGGCTCGGAGGCCTGGGCGGGAGGGCATGGGGCCTGCGGTGGGATCGCTCGCTTTCTCTGGGGGCTGGGGAACCACGCAGGTTCTGGGCGGGGAGGGGAGGGTCGGGAGGAGGCAGGAGGAACCCAGGGGCTGCCCGGGGAGGGCGAGGCCTGGGAAGAGCTGGACGGAGCCGGGCTGGAGACTGGGAGGGAGCCGAAGACGCGGCCAGCGCGGCTGCATCCACGCAGGTGCTCATCCCACGCGGCCCCAGGACCAACCCCTCTGCTGCTCTTGTCCTTACAGCAGTGAGTTTTCAGAACTTCCAAAAATGGGGCTTTTGTTTAAAAAAAAAAAAAAAGCGGGGCACAAAGTAATCTGCAAAACGCCGCCCTGCTTCTCCAGGGCCCCTCGGCGCGGGGCGCCCGACACCGGTCCGCGCATGCGCACACGCCGCCGCGGCCCTCAGCGCCGTCTCCCACCTCGGGCCCCGCGCGTCCTGCTCTCGCTCTCCCAGGGGTCTCGCTCAGTCTCCCTCCTTCCCTTTCTCCCTGATCCACCTCATTCGCGCAAAGCATACAGAGTGGTTTATAGACGAGGATCCTAGACTCAGCCAGGCCTCCCCGCCCAGGCCCCCTCTCGGCTGAACAGAGCGCCTGCTAAACCCATCTCCCGGGAGTGTGGCGAGGATTAAGTGAGTCATCCCGAGTTTAGTGCCCAGCACGGAGGACACAGAGCTTGCCGTTACTATGAGGTCGGCACCTGATGCCACCAAGGAATCCTGCTTCCATTTGTTAGGTATAAAGTGACATTGTTAAAGGCCTGCGATCCAGCGTTTAGGGAGGCTGAGGCAGGAGGAGTGCAAGTTTGATGCCCACTTGTGCTACAGAATGAATTTGAGGCTGGCCTGGACTGGATTGTGCTATTACCCCGCCCAAAACTTGATGTAGTTGGTGATACTGATTTTTAAAAGGTTTCTTGTCTTTTGGAGATATAGGCTGATAGAGGAAATGACAAAATTCCACGGGAGAAGGCTGGGGGCGTGGTGCAGTGGTACCCAGGGTCCTTGCCACCAGAGGTCTCCAGTCCGGTCCCCGGGGCCACACAAGAGGAAAATAACTGGGGGAGGGCAGAGTGGCAGAGAGACAAGATCGGCCAGGGGTGATGTTTGCTGAGCTGAGCCATGAGTGGATGGGGTCATTCTGCTGTCTTCCTGCTTCGGGTTATGTATGCTTGAAGTTTTCCATAATGAAAGTTAATTTAGACAACTTTCAAGCAACCCCTTCACTGGAAGATTCCAGTGGGAGGACACAGTTTGAAAGTGAATGATAAAAACAGCCAGGAAACAGCTCAGTGGCGGCGAGCTTGCCTAGCAGGCACCAGGCCTCGGGCTCCCTCACCAGTGCCACAATAAATACATGAGCTTGTTGACGGCAGGTGACAGTAAGAGCCACGGAAGACAAATAGAGCAGAATGTCAGGAAAGGTCTCAGGCTTCCTTTTTAGTGATAGGGTCTCGATACATTGCCCAAGCTGACCCTGAACTGGGCTCAAACGATCCTCCTGCCTCAGCCTCCTGAGTAGCCGGGACTACAGGTGATTCTATGGGAAGTGGGATGATCAAGAATGGTCTCATTGAGAAGGTGACATTTCAGTCAAGATGTGAAAGACAAGATGCAGGGACCCATGGGGTATTCGGGAGAGCATTCTCGGCAGCAGGACTGGCACGTGCAAAGGCCCAGGGGCTGCTCTGGCTAGAGGGGAAGGAGCAGGTGTGCAGAGCCACGACAGGGACTCTGGCTTTTGTTCTGAAGATTCAGAGAAAAAGGGATCCTGGACATACATTTTGGAGGCCTCAGTGAGGAGGGCTCCACTCAAGCTCCCTCCTGCTGGTGGCTCTCTGTCCTCTCCTTGGCCAGTTTCTCCCTTCTTCCTTCTGGTCCCCCCACCCTTGCCCAAACACAGTGCTGGGCTGAGGGGCTGCAGGGCGGGGCTCACTCTCCTGCCTTGGCACAGCCCTGCCCCTGCCCCTGGCTCACCTGCAGCTCCTGGAATAGCAGGTCGGCCAGGACTTGGTGGCAGAGCTGGGTTACACGGTCCAGAGCGCAGGACGAGGCTTCCCGGGCTGGCTCACTTTCAAGGGGTCCCACCCTGGCCAGGCGCTCAGCCAGAGCTCTGTGGAGATCAAGCAGAACCAAAAGTCAGGGAGTCCCAACGCCTCGGACCAGCTTCCTGGACCAGGCCCCCATTGCGTGGACCCTGTTTGTGGGGTGAAGGAAGTATCTGGTCAGATGAGAAACTGAGGAAGATCAGGGGCTGGGCACAACCATGGGAGCCCAGGTGTGGTGCTGCATGCCTATAATCCCAGGGCTCAGGAGGCTGAGGCAGGAGCATCCCCACCAGGCCAAAGCCAGCCTGAGCTATGTGACTAGTTCAAGACCAACCTAAACTATGTAGCAAGACCCTGTTTCAAAACAAAACAAAACAAAGAGTGTCAGAGGATGCCTGAGAGATGGGGCTGTCTGGGTTTTGGGGTGTCAGGGAGGATGGGGAGCATTTAGGGAATGGGGGTTTCTGGGGGACTTAAGGATGTCCGGGACTGGGGACATCTGGAGGCAGGAGGGGCTGAGGGGTACCTGGGTGGATAGGGAATATCAGGAGGCGTGGAGATGTCAGAGGGAGTCTAGGGTATTTTGGGGGAAGAGAGGTCTCTTGGGGCCTCTGGTACTGGGGATGGAGCCCAGTGCCATTGCACTGAGCTCCATCTCCAGCCCTTTAAATTTTTTTGCTTTGAGACAGAGTCTCGCTAAATTGCCCAATCTGGGCTGGAATTTTGATCCTCCTGTCTCAGCCTCCCAGAGTGCTGGGATTACAGGTGTGTGCCTGCCCTCTCCTGGTGCTCTCTGGGGGTTAGTGAAGAGGCCTCCATTCCACTGTCTGTGGCTCCCAATTTAGCCTGTGGTTGTGCAGTTCTGCTCTGGGTCCTCACCGAGGGGCGGGCTGCGATCCCTGGGTTCCGACCCACTTGCCTACGCCTACAGAAACAGCCCTGGGGCCAGCCGGAAGCTAACAGGAGGGTAAGGTGTCCTGGAAATGTGGAGCCGATGCCCATCCATCAGGCACGATCAAACAGAGACCAGGCTGCTGGGCAGGAGATTATGTACGGTTTCAATATTAAAAAATAATAACAATAAGGATTTTTTTCAGTGCTAGCTCCTGAACGCAGGGCTTCACACATGCTGGCCCCTGCCCAGCCCTGGACATGGGGACTCTGTGCTCAAGGGAAGCTGTCCCGGCTGCCAGGGGCACAGGGAAGAAGCGGGTCTGAGGCTCTGCTGTGTGCAGTCAGCCCTGCAATGTCCACAGCGCCGCCTCTGTGGTTCAGCCAACCAGAAGGAAAACATTCAGAAAAAAAACGCTTCTCTAGCCAACATGCACGGATTTTTTGTCACCAGTCCCTAAATGGCCCTGTATCACAGCTACTCACTTAGCACGTCATTGTGTTAGGTATGATAAGTCATCTAAATTAAGGTTTATTCGTCTCAAAAAACCCAAAGCAGGGCCAGGGATTTAGCTCAGTGACCACCACCTGCCTTGCAAGCGCAAGGACATGAATTCGATCCCCGGAACCCCCCGCAAAAAAACCCAACCAACCAAACAAACAAACAAACAAAATCCAAAGCAAATACATTTTAAAATGAAATTTAAAGTAAATCAACAAAAGGGCAAAATAATAATTCTTAGAATCACTGATTCTGGCTTCTAGGTTTCTACAATTCCTCTCTCTCTCTCTCTTTTTTTTTTTTTTGGAGACAGGATCTTGCTAAATAGCCCAGGCTAGCCTCAAACTTGTGGTGATCCTCCTGCCTCAGCCTCCTGACTGCTGTGATTACAGGCGTGCACCACTATGCCCGGTGGCTTCTACGACTGTCACACCTCCTCGGTATTCTGATTCTGTTTCGAATCCTCCTCAGTGCTACAGTTGTCTCTAGGACTCTGGGATTTTACGCTCCTGAGGTCACCCTGGGCCTACCTGTGGTGCGCACTGAACCACCAGGAACCCATACCCTGGTTCAGCTGCCACCCGGAACTACCCCCACATATGGGGGGTCACGTGGGTGCTCTCACCTCAGGGGGGGCCCGCAGTTGACCAGAGCAATGGTTCTGCTGATGTAGATGTCGGGCGGCAGCTCCCGGATTCCCGGGTTCTCGTGGAATCGCTCCACGCGCTGCTGAAAGCTGGGGGTAGAGACAGGCAGGAGTCAAGGCCCACACAGCCCGGGGTCCTGACCCCTCCCACCGTACCTCTGCCAATTTGCGTGTGTGCTGGAGGTTGAACCCAAAGCCTCTGGCACTGAACTCCAGCCCTAACCCTTTTTAAATTGTTTTTCTTTTTAATTTTCATTTTGAGATGGTCTTGTGAAGTCGCTAAACTGCCCAGATTGGGATCAGACTTGCAGTCCTGCCTCAGCCTCCCAGGGGCGGGATCGCACGACACCCGGCTCCCGCTCACCCTTTCCCGTGCCGACTGCACTCTCTGGCAGGACCCCAGCTCCTGATGCCCAACCCCAGGCTGCCCCTTGGCCCCAGCCCCTACCTCTGCAGGAACTCCGCCAGCCCCGCTAGGCAGCAATGTGCCATGCGCTCCCCCAACTCCTGGCTGATGCGGGGGGCTCGCTCTGTGTGCTCTTCCAGCAGCTGCATGGGTCAGGGGGACAGGAGGTGAGGTCAGGCCAGCTCCCCCAGCCCACCCTGCCACGTCCAGTAGGTACCTCTTCCTCCTTCCGCCTCCTACCTCACACACATCCTGGGCCAGGCTGCCAGGCTGGTCCTCGGGGTTACCCCAGCGTTCCTCGTCCTCCTGCAGCACCCGAAGCAGGGCTGCCCGTGTCTGAGCCTGGAGGGGGCCGGGAGGCAGGCAGGCTTCAGGGCTGCACGGGTTCTTTCTTTCTTCTACCAGGGTCCCCTCCCTCCAAGCCCCGAGCAAAAGCCTGGATTCTGCCCAGCTGCCAAGCAAGGCAGTGCTGCTGAGAGACTCAACCTGCAAGCTTGCCCAGCCCTTCCATTGCCACGTCTAGGGTCTGAAGCTTCCTCCACCTAACAGCCACGGAGTGGAAGGGTGTACGCTTCATGGTTGGATGGTGCTGAGACTCTGCTCCTAGGTTCTGCTGAGCAATTAGTTCAAGACTATCAGAGTCTGGATTCAAGAATTGCAAAGGTTTCTGATTCTCTGACCCAATGAGTGGTCTTCAATTCAGCAAGTGGTTTGAGCTAGACATGTTCGATTCTCCAGGTTCTGGAGCTGTAAGGATCCCCTGGCACACAGCTAGGAAGTGGCACTGTGGCCAAGCTGGGTATGGTGACCGGGCCATTCTGCTCAGGAGCACCCATGCCCAGCCTGTGAGGAACCATGTTTACTCTCAGCCTCCAAGGAGCGCATAGCTGCTTTGATGCTGGTGCTGGGTGTGCTGGGCCCCTGAGCTGCAGATCTGTGACTGGGTTCCTCTCGCTCTGAGGCTTGAAGGCTCCTGGCGTATGGGACCTTGGCCGAGTGTCCCTCCTCCCCAAGAGCGGGTGTTCGGGATGCAGTGTGGGATACAGAAGGGACCAGTCTGGGCTGATGTGGCTTTGGCCTTGGGGCGAACTCAGAAGCTCACACAGGAAAAAGGGCACGAAAATAGTGAGGCAGGGAGCGGCCCCCCTAAACCTGCCGCGAGCCCCACCCCACAGATCACCTCCAAGTCCCACATCACCACGGTTAAGTCCCAAGTACCTTGACATCTGTAACACATTCATCCTCCAGACCCCGAAGGGTGCCAGGGGACAGCAGGGGCCCCAGCTCCCCATTCTCCAGAGCAACCATGTCCACCAGCCCTAGGACCTCCCTGGGGGTAGGGGTAAAAGACAGGAGTTCTGTGAGAGGGGGCTGGCCGATGGGACCGCCCTTCTCTCTCAGCCACTGCTTGTCATACTGGGCCACTCCCTTCCTCTCTCCCTGCCAGCTTTGCTCATCTGTGAGGAAATCTTTGAAATAATCGCTCCCTATTTCCAGCTGAATCACCTGATGGATGGTGTTTGGGCAAGACTTTGGGGTCAAGTTCAGGCTTGAGGATCTGACAGTGAGGCCTCGCCCATATCGGCTTCCCCAGATAGACGCCCCTTTCTGCCCCTGCTCCTCTGGCCCCTGTACGCCTGGGGCGGGCACCTCTGTGCCTCCCCAGCCCACCCTCACTGCAGGCTTTTCTTCTGGCATCTGGCCCATCAGAAATATCATCTCCTTATGAATTGGACCCAACCTGTGTCTCATAGCGCCAGGAAGCTGTCTAGACTCCCGGTCCTGCCTGCTCCTCTCCCGGATGGGCTGACAGCCTCCATGACTTGTGCTCACGAAAGGCTCTGTGGGGCTGGCATCTTCCTGGCCACAGCATCCTGACTTTGGTGCAGGAACCCCTTACTCAGCCCTTCACCCGCCAAAGTGTGGTTTGGGTATGGCCGAGGGAGCCCCTAGTCCCTGGAGTGAAACTGTGATGGGCGGGGACCACTACATCCCCTCCTCCAGCCACAAAAGTGTATGTTTTAGGGTTTGAGGGCTCCAAAGATTCCAACCCTGACAGGTCAAGGACCCTAAGGTGCTGGATGCTGCAGGTGTAGCATTCCGAGGGGCCACAGTGCAGCAGTTCTAAAGCTAGCAGGGCCAGCGAGGTCCAGGGCTAGGACCTAAAGGGGGGAGGAGGCTGAGGGGTGGGATTTGAAGGCGCACTGACACCAAGGCTCTAGAGTTGAAAGAATCATAAAGGCACAGTTTTAAGAGTGAAAGCTTCAACAGCGCTGATGCCCTAGGAGCTGGGGACAGGGCAGGGTGGGACTCTGGAAGTCTAAGGCTCCAAGTACCAAGGTTGAGGGTCAGCAGGTGCCCTAGATGGGCACAGGCATGGTCCACTCCAGAGGGGAGGTGGAGGCAAAGACCCTAGTTATGTGAGTCCCCAGGTCGCAACTGGATGGGTCCACACACACTGCTGTGAGGACTGCCCTGGTCAGCGGTGCTGAGACTCTAGAACAGTGGGGTCAGTCGGTTCCGGGGCTGGAAGGGCAGGTGGTGCTAAGGCTGGAAGATCGGAAGGGTCAAGGCATCTGAGATTCTAGGAGTGGAAGCGTCTGATGCTCGGGTTCTAGGTCTGAGGGGTCCCTGGTGCTCTTGGAAGGAGAGGGTGGGCTGTGCTGAGCCAAGAAGAGCAGATGCGGTAGGGCCGAAGCTCTGGGGCTGGACTAGCCCGGAGGTTCCCATACCAAGGGGTCAGTGTGCCAAGATGGGGGTGGCCAGCGCTGTGACCACCACCCTCGCGCACAGGATCTTAGGGCCAATGGAGTCGGGGTTCTGGGATCAAGAGTCGGCTGTTCCAAGGTCCCTGGGGTCTGCAGCGGCCAGCCTGAGGGTGAGGCTGGGGCTAAACGACCTGGCAGCTCCAGTCCCAGCTCACCTGGGGTACACCTGGTTGTGCCAGTGCAGCAGAGCGTAGCGGTCGGCCAGTGGCAGCCTGCGTCGGGCG
>NW_022900931.1:62190818-62191280 GCF_012274545.1 Fukomys damarensis
GGGGAGCTGAGGCTGAGGAGGGTTAGGTGCGGAGGGAGGGGAAGGGAAGGGACCCGCGGAGGCCGGGAGGAGAGCAGGTGTCCGGACGTCAGCGAGGAGGTGACAGGGAGCCGGCGGGTACGCGCCCAGGCTGGGGACAGGGTTAGGGTTAAGGAGGGGGTTCAGGGAACCGGCCTGGGAGGGGCGAGGGGAAGGCTGAGCGGGAGGCAGGAGGTTGGCGCCAGGTGAGGAAGAGGATGGACTGAGGGGCGGGGGAAGGGGACCGGGATGGGATCTACGGGATGGATACGCGGCATCGGGGAGCTGGCACCCAGGGCCGTCAGGCTGACCCGGAAAATGGGGACTGGTGGGGTTGGGAGGCCAGAGCGAAGGCAGAAGGAGGGTCCCGCGGCACAGAGTTACCCTCACCGCCCCCCCCCGCTTCCTCCCTGGCAGAGAGACTGTTTCCTGGCGCGCTATTTC